>NC_081842.1:61848417-62474516 GCF_963259705.1 Myotis daubentonii | reverse complement strand
TGCCAGAGAAAAGCCAGTGCTAGCAGTCAGGGAAAGAGAGGCCTACTCTTGAATGAATTTTGTTCATCGGGCCTGTAGTCTACACTAATAAAAGACAAAGATGCTAATTGACCATACCTTTGCTATGCCCAAGCCATGCCCACCAGCCAATGAGAGCAACTATATGCAAATTAACCCAACCAAGATGGCGGCCAGCAGCCACGGAGCTGGAGCAAACAGAAGGCTTGGTTGCCCCGGCAATGGAGGAAGCCAAGCTTCCCGCTTGCTCTGGCTGGCTGTGGCCTCTGCAAAAGGAAGCAAAGTTTCAATTATAGAAGCTAAATAAATCCCAGATACCTGCTTCCAGCCAGCCTCCACTGGGAGCTTGGGTGGCTGGGGCTGTGGCCAGCCTGCAAACAGCCATCAGCCCCTCACCCAGGATGGCCACACCCTCATGGTGTGAGGGTCCCTGCTAGGGGGCTTGGCCAGCCTGCAAACAGCCATCATCCCCTCACCCAGGCTGGCCAGGCACCCCAGCAGGGACCCCCCACACTGAAGGGGCTGTGGCCAGCCTGAAAATGGCACTCAGCCCCTCACCTAGGCTGGCCAGGCACCCCAGCAGGATCACCACCCCTGATCCAGGACACCCTTCAGGGCAAACCAGCTGGCCCCCACCCATGCACCAGGCCTCTATCTTATATAATAATAGGGTAATTTGCAAATTGACCCTAACAGCAGAATGACTGGGAATGACTGGTCACTATGACACACACTGACCACCAGGGGGCAGACACTCAATGCAGGAGCTGTCCCTTGGTGGTCAGTGTTCTCCCACAGGGGGAGCTCTGCTCAGCCACAAGCCAGGCTGATGGCTGCCGGTACAGCAGTGGTGGTGGGAGCCTCTCCCACCTCCTCAGCAGTACTAAGGATGTCTGACTGCAGCTAGGCCTGCTCGCTGGCAAGTGGACATCCCCCAAGGGCTCCCAGGATGCCAGAGCAATGTCTGATTGACAGTTAGGCCCAATCCCCTGGGGAGCGGGCCTAAGCCAGCAGGTGGTCATTCCCTGAGGAGTCCCAGATTGCGAGAGGGCACAGGCCGTGCTGAGGGACCGTCTCGAGTGCACAAATTTTTGTGCACCGGGCCTCTAGTTAATAAATAATAATACAAGAATAAACTGTTGCATGTACTCACAACTGTGAACCTACTTTTGCCAACTCCTGTATATTCTGAGATCTGTTTGTTGCAGCAACCTCATCTCTCTTGTCACTAAGAAGTCATGTGGCCAAAACTATTGTTATAATTTTATAGTGTTAGATCTCTTTATTAATAATTAAGATAAAATGTAAACAAATTAATTAGTGAATACAGGTAAGCCATACCAAAAAAAAAAATAGAAAAATAGCACCATCTCTCAATGAAATAGCTAAAGGAAAGTAAGATGAAGTCAGAATCTTATAAATTAGAAAAACAGAGAGGAACAGAAATGGTAAGCAAATATAGTAAAATAGATAAACATCACAAATGAAATTAATTATAGGGCCTATTATGAGAGTTGCATGAGAAAAAACAATTTTTTAAAAAATGAAGATAGCTCTTGATGGTTTTGTTCAGTGGATAGAGCATCCACCTATAGACTGAAGGGTCCCGGGTTCAATTCCAGTCAAGGGCATATGCCCAGGTTGTGGGCTCAGTCTCCAGTAGGGGGTGTGCAGGAGGCAGCTGATCAGTGATTCTGACTCATCATTGTTGTTTCTGTTTCTCTTTCACTCTCCCTTCCTCGCTGAAATCAATAATTTTTTTTTTTTTTAATGAGGATATGTTGAGAAAGATTAAAAGATCTGATAGCCCCAATCGCTGTGGCTCAGTGGTTGAGTGTCAACCCATGAACCAGGAGTTCATGGTTTGATTCCACATCAGAGCACATGCCCATGCTATGAGCTGAGTCCCTAGTAGGAGGCATGTAAGAGGCAGCCAATCAGTGATTCTCTCTCATCATTGATGTTTCTATCTCTTTCTCCCTCTCCCTTTCTCTCCCTAAAATCAATTAAAAACATCTATACTAATAAATGGGTAATATGCTAATTAGACTGGGTTGATCGGACATCTCCCAGTCATCCTGCCTTCCTTCTGGACAAAGCCATGGTGGCAGGGGCTAAGGCAGAGTATATAGGAGCAATCAGGCTGGCAGGGGAGAGCAGTTAGGGGAGATCAGGTGGGTGGGGGGTAAGTTAGGGGCGATCAAGCAGGCAGGCAGAGGGGTAGGGGCAATTAGTCAGGCAGGCAGGTGAGCAGTTAGGAGCCAGTTGTCCCAGATTGTGAGAGGGATTTTCTGACTGTCTGACTAAAATGGAAGTTGGACATCCCCCGAGGGGTCCAGGATTGGAGAGGTTGCGGGCCGGGCTGAGGGACCCCCCGTGCATAACTTTTGTGCACCAGGCCTCTAGTTTGTTTTTGTTTTTTTATAAAAATGACCTGATGGTTTCAGCAAGGTGCGAACTAAACCAAATTCAAATGCCATGACCACCAATGACAAGTTCCTTCCTTAAGCCCCCATAGGGCTACAGGTTCTGCAGTATGTGTTAAGCACCTCAACTCTACATGTAGCTTTGAAGAGCATCCTAGTACCTTGATGAAGAAACATTAAACCTGGGATAGCTCTGGAGATGTGTGCAGTGAACACACTCACTAATCCCTGAGTATTTTAATGGCCTTATTTAGAGTCATCCTTCAGAGAAGTAAAAACTTGCCAGAGTATAGATTGTGTGTCATGGAAAATTCACTGCAATGCCATACCAAATTAAACCTCAATGAGTGTGACTCTCTCAGCCTGCATGGTAATGTTACGATCAGCATTTGAAAAAAAGCTATTTTCTGACATCATAGCCAACTTTTATCATACATTTTCTGTAAAGGGGTCCCCTAGCCCCTTTTGAATGACTTATGTTCATGGTATATAATGTGCTCAGAAAAAGAATCACTAGGACATAGCACTCAAAAAAATAAAATCTGTTTTTCCTATCCCTTTCTCTGGCATATTTGAGAATGACTGTTAAACAACAGAAACAAAGCCTATGCTGCAGTAACATAGACCACAGCAGAGCTTCATCCCATCACAGGTAGAAAGGAATTTATCAGTCAAATTTAACACTGTGGCAGCTTTGCTAGGCATCCCCCTTGGTTATGAAGAAATAGATCAATTTTGATAAAGAAGGCATCCTCCTAGTAACCCCCTGAAGTCCCTCCTTTTGTCTGAGTTCCAATATGTTGTAAGAAGATTATCCTAGCCACAAGAAGGCCATAATGAAGACAAAAACTACTTGGTGATGAAGCCATAAAGCTTGTGTCAGCATTTTATGAAATTACAAGATTCATCTTCTATGAAGAAATGATAAGATAGGTAGATGCAAGAGAGACAACGGAGCCTCTTTTGACTTTAGCAAAGCTTTACATTCTTCCCTTCACTACATCATTATCAATTCAATAAGAAATTATGGCCCAGACTGCCTAATTGCTAGTTAAAGGGTCACTCAGAATAAATTTCCTACATAAGAGTAATGTTACCCAGAGGGGACATAACAAGCAATGTTCTGCTTAGGTGAATACTGGGACCAATTTTTTTTAAAGTTCATCAGTGTGCTAGGTAATGGGGAAACACTGTTGTAGGTTGGTAGAGATATTTAGCAACATTCAGGTTAAGAAGTGAACCCAAAATGATATTGGCAATAAACACAATGGATTTCAACATGTATGAGCCGTGGGTAAGTTATTCAGAGAAAGAATAAAGAGAGTAGAAGCAAGGACTTAACATTAATGAAAAAGAAGGGATCATTATTCAAGGGGCAGGCAGAAGGAAATATCAGTAGGATGCATTTCACATAAATATTTTTCTAGCTTTTAAAACCTCATTCGCTCAAAAACATTAAGTATTTCTCCAGAAATCAGCTTCCCTTTTGCCCTTCTGTTTTTGTTAAGAGTCAACATTGTTCCTATTATTTAGCATGTAATCTTTGGTGTTATGGTCTTAATAGTCCTCTCTTTTTCTCTACCCATTTTTACTTTATATTCCTTCTCAAAACTATTTTCATCTTCTTCACCCTAGTCCTCTTCCCCAGGATCCCCAACATCTCATGCCTCCAGCATTGCAATAACCTAGTATATTAATTATTTCAATTTTAAGGCTATTATAAATGCCATTTTTATTTCAATTTTCAATTGCAAATATATAATAATGCAATTTATTTTTTATATTGACTTTATTGCTTGCATTCATGCTCAACTCAGTTATCAATGCTATAGCTTTTTCTGTAGCTTCTGAGGGACTTTATATTAACAAATGAAGTTCTGAGTGAATAAATATAGTTTTTGTCCTTTCTCATTCAGATACCTTTTTTCTTTACTTTCCATTTTGAACTATAGTTCTAATTCCTTTTAGCTAAAATGCCCATGATAGCCCAACTGGTATGGCTCAGTCATTGAGCATCTGCCTAGGAACCAGGAGGTTGCCAGTTAATTCCCAGTCAGGACATATGCCTGGGTTGTGGGCTCCATCCCCAGTAGGAGGCATGCAGGAAGCAGCACATCAATGATTCTCTCTTATCATTGATGTTTTTATCTCTTTCTCCCTCTCCCTTCCTCTCTGAAATCAATAAAAATATTTTTAAAAAATATTATATTTCAAAACTTCTGGGGTCTAATTGAAATTAGGCTAAGAAGGAAATTTTTAGCCTGAAAATATATTAAAAGGCTAAAAAAAATCTATGGTTTAATCATTCACCTACAACAAAGGTACAAGACAATTCAGTAGAATAAGATAATATTTTCAATAAATGATGCTATAATATTAGATGATATTTTTAAATGTACTTCAATTCATATTTCAAATGGATCATAGACCTAAATGTAAAACCAAAAACTATGACATTTTTAGAAGAAAACTTATGAGAAAAACCTTGTGATTAAGATTAGGGCAAATCCATAAAAGAACAAGTAGATAATTGGAATTTATCAATATTAAAAATTCTGTTATTAAAAAGACACTGTTAAGATAAGTAAATTACAAATAAATAAGTGGGAAAATATTTCCAAATCATAGATCTGACAAAGGGCTTGAATCCAGAATATAAAAAGAGTTCAAACCTCAACTATAAGGAAAGGAGCAGCACACATATTGAAATAGGCAACATATTTGAATAAACATTTCACCTACAAGATATGGCAAAGAAGCACATGAAAAGATGCTCAACATCATGAGTCATTACGGAAATTCAAATTAAAACCAGGATGAGCTATTATTACACTTTTTAGGTAAAACCAAAAAGATTAACCAACAAGAATGTAATGGAAGTGAAATTTTCATGGCTCAGAATGTAAAATGGAACAACTGCTTCGGAAAACACTTTGGCAGTTTTTTAAAAATTAAATACACAACTACTATATAATTCAGCTTTCCTACTCCTAGATGCTTAATCAAGAAAAATGAAAATGTGTTTACACAGAAACTTTTACATGAATATTCATAGTAGTTTTATAAGACTCAAGAATTGAAACCAACCAAAATGTCCATTAATAAGTGTATGATTATTATTGCAATATATTTTTTCAATGGAATAATACTAAGCAATAAAAAGGAAAACATAACTTGGTACACATTACTAAATATTTATGTTTATAGAAATAAGTCAAATAAAAATAGTATATGCTATTTAACTCCATTTATATAAAATTCTAGGAGTTACAGAATGATGTACAGTGACAGAAAGCAAATCAGTAGTTACCCACACATCCCTGAGGATAGAGGTAGAGAAGGGATGTGAGGAATGTATTTCAAAAATGCATAAGTAGCCGGCTGGTGTGGCTCAGTGATTGAGCATCAACCCAGGAACCAAGAGGTCACCAATTTGATTCCCAGTCAGGGCACATGCCCAGGTTGCAGATTCAGTCCTCAGTATGTGCAGGAGACAACCAATCAATGATTTTCCTGCCTCACTGATGCTTCTATCTATCTATCCCTCTTCTCTAGCCCTCTCTCTTCCTCTCTCTCTTAAAAAAATCAATAAAAATATTTTTTTAAAAAGACTTAAGTAAACTTTTAATGGTGATAAATACTTTTTGTTTGTTTTTTAAATGTTAACTAAATGTAAACCTGGCTGGGTTGCTCATTGGCTGGAACATTGTTCTGTACACCAAAAGGTTGGAGGTTGGGTTCCCAGTCAAGGAACATTTCTAGGTTGTAGGTTTGATATGCAATCTCAATATTTCTCTTTCACATCAATGTTTCTCTCCCTCCCTTCCTTTTTCTCTAAAACCAATAAATATATCCTCAGGTGAGGGTAAAAGAATATAACAACTAGCTTTTTAAAACGACAATAAAAGGATCTCATGAACAAATTTACATAAACAAATTAAAATTTTAAAAATTTCCTTGGAGATAAACAAGTTACCAACAATGACACAAGAAGAAATGAGTCCAAGTTTTCATATAACTATTAAAAATTGAATGTGTAATTAAAACCATATCCATAAAAATTCTATGCTCATATGTCTTCCCTGGTAAATTTCAGCAAACATTTAAATTGGAAGCAACACCAAACAGAACATTAACAAATAATAGAAAAAATGAATAATAACTCATTTTATGAGGCCAGAAAACCTAGATACCAAAACTTTTAAAAAGCCATAAAACAATTATGGGCCAATTTCAATTATGAACACAGATGCACAAATTCTAAACAACATATTATCTAACTAAGTCTAGCAAAATATTTTAAGAGATAATATATCAATATCAAGTTGTATTTATTCCAGAAAAATAAGTTTGGATTAATATTTGAAAATCAATTTATGCAACTTACTACATGTTATGGACTAAATGTCTGTGTCTCCCCAAAATTCATATGTTGATACCTTAACCCGCAGTGTGAGGACATGCAGGCGGGGAGTTTGGGAAGTGATTAGGTCATGAGAGTGGAATTAGTGTTCCTATAAAGGAAACACCAGAGAGCTCCTTTGCTCTTTCTGTCATGTAAAGACACATAAGACATTAATCTTAACCAGGAAACACACCTTTATTGGACACAGAATCTGCAGGCACCTTGATCTTCGACTTCTCAGCCTCCAGAACTGTGAGAAATGAACGTTTATTGTTTAAGCCATCCAGTCAATGGCATTCTTGTTATAGTAGCCCAAAAGAACTGAGACAGCATATTAATAGAATAATGAAGAAAAAAACACAGTATCATATTTATTGAAAATGGAAATATTCTGAAAATTTAAATCTATTCATGGTACAATTCTAAGCAAGTTAGGAATGGCATTTCACTTATCTACAAAATATCTACAAAAAATATCTAAAACATATCTACAAAATCTCTGTAGCAAACACCAAGTCAGTGAAATTAAAAACTTCCCCCAAAATTGAAATAGGGATTCCCAACATCATTCCTTCTATTTAATATTATGTAGGAGGTTTTAATTATGCAATAAGGCACAATAAAGAAAAAAGGCACAAGGATTATGAAGAATGAAAAAGTGTCATTCTCAGATGATATTTATGACATTACCCTATACATAAAAAATCCAAAGTAATAAACATTAATTATAAGAACTAAAAAATGCATTTTTTGAGGTGGTAGGACACCAAGTGAATGTATTGTTTTTGGATATTCATCACCAACAGAATTGGAAAGTGAAACTTAACATATAATACCATGTAATATCATCAAAAACAGCAAACATTGATTAATATATCTAATGAAAAATGTGTAGGACTCACAAAACTAATATGATTGAGAGAACTGAGGAAGCAATATTAGGGATATATCATGTTCGAAAATTGGAATACTCAAATTGTAGAGATGCAAATTTCACTAGGTTTTAGGAATTTTGTGTAGACACTAATAAGGGATTTTCTTAAAGGAAGTGGGGGGACTTAATCTAATGAGATCATGACTTACTCCAAAGATCCAATAATTAAGTCAATATGTTGTCATTGTCACTCATTAGTTGTCAATATAAATTGGTTTAAGCTATTTTGGCTCTCTACTTTATTTCAAATTTTTGAATAAGACTATCAAGTTCCACATGTGCACACATAAAACACCTGCTGGGATTTTTGGAGGAATTTCACTGAAAGTTTATTTCCATTTGAAGGGAATTGACATTTTTATAATATTAGATCTTCCTATACCCATGTGTACCATATGTTTTCTATGTTTTCTATTTTCTGTAATGTGTTTAAGTAAGCTTTTGTAATTTTCTTTGTAAAGGTCATGTACCATTATTTTGTTGCTGCTGTACATGGGCATATAAAAATTTATTTATAAACCACGTATTTGCTCTTTTGTAGAAATAAAAACTGGATTGTATTAATCTTATATCAGGCAATTAACTATATCAGTCAGGGGCTTACAAATGATAGCTACCACTCCAGTTTGCTCTCCCAAAGAAAATGATTTAATATAGAAAATAGATTGTTTGCAAAATTATAGAAAGGGCCAAATGAGCTCTAGGCTGAGCTTCCAGGAGTGACACCCAGAAGGGCATTTTAAACTAGCCTGCAAGGGAGCCAATGTCTCTGCCAGAAATTGAATGTTGGAGAATCAAAAAGTCACTGTCCAAGGGCTGACTCCAAGACCACAGCTCAGCCACAACCAGGCATCAAGCAGCTCATCCAAAGCTGTTGACCTCAACCTCCAGAATGGAAACCTCTCAGCAGCTACAAACAAGGGAGGGTCCAAGCATTGGGAACTGTTACCACCACCCTAGGAACCAAATGTTTTTCCAACACTCACTGCCAGCAAGAACAACAGAAGCATGCTTTGGACCTCATTTTCAGTTCGAAGTATCTCTTATGAGTGTGTGCTTGTAGAAGCCGGAGCACATGAGCTGAAAGTGGGCTTGGTAAATATAATTTTATGATTTCTAGCTTCTGGTATCCAGTAAAGTCATGCTACAAAAATTTGGAATAGCATTTAGACAGTGACAATTTGTCATGCTGTAATTCTCATAATATGTCTAAATATCTGGGAGGTTTTCTTTATAGAACACACCACCCACAATTAAATATACCTTTATTTCACAGTTCTTATTCCTTTTAATCCTTTTCTTATCTTATTCATAGGCAAAAACCTCCAATAAATCCTGACTGTAATAAAAATGGCTCTAATGTAAAACCATAAACTAGCCTGTTTGCTACAGGCTTCTGGTGAATTCTCTTTACCAAGCCTAAGAATGTTTACTTCTGTCCCACATTTACTATGAGATTGTGTTTGTCTTTGTTTTAAAACAGAAAAAAAGTGTTGAATTTTACATAATAATTGCTGATATAGTCAAGGTGATTGCAGATTTTTCTCCTTAATCTATTAATGCGCTGAATCTGATGAATAGTTTTCCTAAAGGTGAACAATCTTTACATTTCTGTCCATTCTCTTTTTGTGTTTCCTATCTGTCTTTCCGTGCCACACTTGCTGCCTTAGTGTTAGTGAGTATCCTCACTGTACTTCTATGGGAGTCTCCTGACAGGTGTTAGTGTCATACATGTTTGGCTTCTGCAATGCATTCTTCACATTTAAAGCAGAATTATCTTCTTCCTTGGATAACCTTACACTGATCCTCAAAACCTTTAGTACCTCTATAACCTAGGGAGGAAGATTAAAATTAAGCCTTTTACTATGTTTCCACCTATAATTACATCAGTACTTTCCTATTGTTATTGCCACAGGGTTTTACTACAAATTGTTCATCACAAGCTACTGGACAGTCCACAGAAAGTCCCACACATGTTCATGTCTCTGAGTCTTTCCTCCAGCTCAGCATTTCCCAAACCGTGTTCCTGGGAACACGATTGTTCGGATACTTTCAGAAGTGATAGTTCTAAAACAAAATAAATTATGAAAATGCTTTATGCTGGTACTAAAGAGTTATATTACTTATCATAATAAGAAATAATGGTGAAATCTTATAATACATACAATAGGAACTCTCTTTTAGCTCAGCACTCTCTGGACATATTTATACACAAAAATCATTACATTTAAATTACTAATAATATTCATTAAAACTAGTTTTCCATTGAAAACACTTTGTAGAGCCGTAACCGGTTTGGCTCAGTGGCTAGAGCATCTGCCTGCGAACTGAAGGGTCCCAGGTTCAATTCCGGTCAAGGGCATGTACCTTGGTTGCAGGTACATCCCCAGTAGGGGGTATGCAGGAGGCAGCTGATCGATGTTTCTCTCTCATTGATGTTTCTAACTCTCTATCCTTCTCCCTTCCACTCTGTAAAAAATCAATAAAACATATATTTTTAAAAAGAAAACACTTTGTAGAAAAATAAAAGCTGTATTTCCTCAGCATAGAGTGTACCTTCTCTTTCCCATCCATTAAATCATACTCATCTTTCAAGGCCTTCTGTATGAATCTCTCTAGATAACACCCATTCCTAAGTTGGAACTCATTCTCTAAATCCCTGGAGCACATTTTTATACCTGCAAAGGGCAATGTTTTCACTGCATTCCAGAAAATTACCCTGCATAAAATATTTATTTGTTTAACCTATTTAAATCCTTACCCATTTTATAGTCTTGGCAATTTTATATTTATATCTGAAATTGTATTAGATGTTGTTAGAGGCACATAATACATTTGAGACATGACTCTGACCATGAAGCGTGTGCTCTTATGGAAAATACACATCTAGCTGAAGAGATTAGGTAAATATATATTAACTAGTGGTCCAGTACATGAAATTTGTGCACAGAGGGAGGTTTCCCTCAGCCCAGCCTGCACCCTCTCCAATCGGGGACCCCACAGGGATCAGGCCTAATCCAGCAGTCAGACATCCCTCTCACAATCTGGGACCGCTAGCTCCTAACCACTCACATGCCTGCCTGCCTGCCTATTCACCCTTAACTGCCTCTACCTGCCTTCCTGATTGCCCCTAACCTCTCTGCTTGCCTGCCTGATCACCCCTAACTGCCTCTGCCTCTCTTCCTGATCAACCCTAACTGCCCTCCCCTGCCAGCCTGATCTTTCCCCCAACTTATTTCCCATGCTGCCCTGATCTCGCCCCCAACTGCCTCTGCCTGCCTGATCACCCCTAACTGCCCTCCCCTGCCAGCCTGATCTCTCCCTCAACTGTCCTTCCCTGCCAGCCTGGTTGCCCCCAACTGCCCTCCCCTGCTGGCCTGATCTTGTCCCCAACTACCCTCCCCTGCTGGCCTGGTTGCCCCCAACTGCCCTCCCCTGACAGCCTGATCTCACCCCCAACTGCCCTCCCCTGCCTGCCTGATCTCAGCCCCAACTGCCCTTCCCTCCCAGCCTGATTGCCCCTAATTGCCTCTGCCTGCCTGATCACACCTAACTGCCCTCCCCTGCCGGCCCAATCTTGCCCCCAACTGCCCTCTTCTGCCGGCCAATTTGGTTCTGATTGGTCAGTTTCTATGCCAGTCAGCATCAAAAGCTCTGCCTCCTAGGCAACTATTAGCTCCTCACACTTCACCCAGATTTGGTTCTGATTGGTTGGTTTCTATGCCAGTCAGTATCTCTGGGCCTATCAACGGGGCTTGATTGGAAAGACAGGGTTGATCAGCAGTCCGGGTGGAGGCCTGGAGAGAAATGGAGTCGTGGCTCCTGGCCTGGTGGAGAGAAAGAGAGAGGCAAGTGCTGATCAACAGCTGCCACACAGGCTATGGATCAGACCCTGCTTCTCTCTTCAGGCCTCTCTCTAGGCCTGATTCGCAGCCCCCCAGCAGTCAGTGCTGGGTCACCATGGCAACCCAACACTGACTGCAGGACTGGCTTCCGGTTGGTCGAGCCTCTGTTCATGATGGACCCAGGGTTTCTATATAATAGGATAAAAAATACAAAACACAAACTGTAACTTTATTTGCAAAGTCATTAATCCTTTACGAGATCAGAGAAGGGAGACAATAATACAGAACAGGTGGTATGCAAAAATGCTAATTGAGATAGCTCTACTCAAAGGTCATGAGCTGAAGACAAACACACTCACAGTGCTATGAAAGGAACCCAGACACACTGTTGCTCCCTGACCTCCGCACCCTGCTTAGTCCTCTTTAGCATCCTCCCAGATTCCTCCAAGAAACTGTAGCCAACTCACATCCTTCCCTTTGCTCCACCGTCCCATTGACTAGTCAAAAAGTACACAGAAATATGGTTTAACAGGGAACTAAGCATGCTAGAGGATAAGTGAAGATATGGGACCCTGACTTGATTATGGAAATTTAGGTAAGGAGAACTTAATTGCTTCTGCGGATATTAGGTAAAATGCATCATAAGCCTTGGGTGATTATAGTAAACAAAGAGAATCTAGAAACATGGGTATATCTTTCTTAAATATTGATCTTCCTGAAGTGAGACTGGCAATTACTTGGTAAAAACAAGGATGATTTATAATAGTATACAGATGCCCCAAATACTTCTTAGACATGTTCAAGTTCAGACATCCATGTATTGAGGTTGGTTGGCTGAAGGAGAGTTGGGAAGAAGGGTTCAGAAATAGGCATGAAAAACTAATACTTATGGTAGTGTTGCCAAAAGGATTTATGTTCTTCCAGGACATAAGACAGATCCAAGGCAGAATTTACCACAAACATACCACATATGTTGGTATATAACAATATGATAAAAATGAAAAGAACATTAGGGATTATTGTAAAGGGTTAAGCAAGTTCTGAAATATGTAATATCCTCCAGGCATTCTGGTCTCTCCCTCTCATCCTATATCCATTGCTGCAAATCTTCCAAACCCTCAGTCTGTCTTTCCACATCCCTTCCTTCAACATCTTCTGTAGCCCTAGAACCTGCTACTGGAGAAGCAATGCCAGGAAAGGGAAGAGTGCAGGTTACTCTCATTACCAATCTCTGTCCTTATCACTCATTCATTCATGCATTCATTATTTCAAAAGGTAAATTGTTGATATTTTTACTATGCAACAGGCACTGTGTCCTGACAGAAACATCTAAATAGAATCATCTAGGAAGATTAGGAATGAGTGTTCTAGCTAGAGAAAATTGCTTATACAAATGCCTACCCATGAGACAAAGCACCCTGGCTTTAAAAAGTTAAAAGTCTGGCCCTAACTGGTTTGGATCAGCAGGTTAGAGCATTAGCCCATAGACTAAAGGGTTTCAGGGTTAATTCCACTCAAGGGCATGCACCTTGGTTGTAAGGCTCAATCCCTGGCCTGATTGTAGGTGCAGGAGGCAACCCATGGATGTATTTCTCTCATATTGATGTTTCTCTCCTGTGTCTCTCCCCCTCCCTTTTCAGTCTTTCTCTAAAAATCAGTGGAAAAAATATCCTAGGGTAAGGATTAAGAACAACAACAACAACAAAATGTCAAAGCCTGGCCCTGGCTAGTGTAACTCAGTTGGTTGGAGCATCATCCATACACCAAGGGTGATGGGTTCAATGCCCAGGTTTCAGGTTCAATCCCCAGTAAGGATGCAGGCAAGAGGCAACCAATTGTTCTCTCTCTCTCTCTCTCTCTCTCTCTCTCTCTCTCTCTCTCTCTCTCTCTCTCTCTCATAATTAGTGGCCAAATAATGTTGGGCTTAGTAAACCATGATAACAAATAAAAAGTGTGGACTTGATCCTTAAAGCAGAAATAAATATTTCAAGAGTTTGAACACTGGATTTCTTCATTATCTATGCCAGTTTTATGTGTATAGAAAAGAGATGTGTTCATTTGATTTAGAATGTCTTAGATAGGAACTAGGATCCCATAGGAAAAAGGAGTAGAGATTTAACTTACAAAAATTCTGCAGCCTCAAAAATCTTTCCTTTTTTTTTTGTTTCTGTAGTTAAAGATATTTCAAAGATGATAGAAACAAATGCAATGTTTACTTTTCAGCATCTCTTGTATATCTAAAGCAATTTTGTTAATTTAGAAGCATAAGAACATATTAGGCCTAATTGCTTTGTTCATAAAATGTTCATGTTTTATATATTAAATTTTAAAGTATAGTTTACTGAGACAATTACAAATTTACTAGGAGAATTCCTTAAAATGTAGCAAATTAAACCACAAGCTGCTGAACTGTAAGAAAATATATTCTCACTCCAGTCAGGTTATAAGAAATAGGCAAACTTTGAGAACATAAAAAACATCAATATTATAATATGACAAAGAAAGTTATTATTTTTTCCTGAATCAGTGTCTTCCAATATAATGTCAAGCCCATACAGAATAACTTGGAATAAAAGAAAAAAATCCACTGAATCTTTTTACTATGTGAGACTTTGTCCAGTTATTTTCCATTTAATTTATCTCCGTAAGCAATGTTTGCCTCATCAGCTGCTTTATTTTGAAAACTGAAGTAATTCTTGTTGTAGAAAAACAACAGTCTTAAGGTCAAATATCCGAGTTCTAGGACAGTGTGACCAGCATTAGGAAACAACGTGGAGTGGGACCATGAAGAAGGTCTACCCAACATGTGCCCTCTGGGAAAGGTGGGTGTGGGGACCAGGAATTGCTGGAAGCTGGATAAGGTGGATCAGAAAGAAAGTACCTTCCATGTAATTGGAATACATACTTGCTTGTGAGAAATGAGGATAAAGCAGTAGGAGAAGGAGTAAAAGAATAGTGGTAATCATAAGAGAAAAGAACAAAAGTTCTTTTCTGGTCAGGAAACCTGTAGGTATTCTGTGTGTTATCTCTCTACCTCAGAGTCAAGGGAGCTCTGAATACAGTAAGAGTCCCCAGGGAGTTGGAATTTAAGTGCTGAAATAGTGTGACCTGAGAATAAGAATGTCCAAGTAAAAAAAAAAAAAGTAGGAATCCGTGATGTAAAAGTTATTTGACAGCTTTATATATCAACTTCTAAATCAATGTTGATATAAGTTTTATATATTTAAAAAGTTTAATATTACTCTTCAATTTCATTTTGAATCACATCATTATGTTGAATAATATATAGTCTACAACATTGCTGCCTGTTTTGATGTAATGATAGCTATTTCCAAGGATCACAAAATCAAATAAACCTGGACACTCACAGGAGTCTTGCTCTGATCTCTGTGTTACAGCTCTGAGCAGTACCAGGATTAGGAGCATCTACAACCTCCACCTTATTGTTGAGCTCCTCTCTACAAAGGGAGTGGTTTCATTCACTGAGCACACAAGAGAAGGGATCTGAGACAGTTGGGAGAGTAAAGCTGAGACTCCAATGGGGTCGTCTTGCCAATGAGATATAAAAGGGTCCCTGTATAGCAAGCATGTCAAATTCGCGGCCTATAGGCCACATGTGGCCCACAATGAATATTTTTGTGGCCCAGCCAATATAATGGTATATAAGAAATGTTTCAATAAAAATTCCATAGCTTAATTTTTATAATATCCTGTTATATATAATACTATATAATAAAAGGCTAATATGCAAATCGACTAAAGGGCAGAACGACCAGTCGCTATGATGTGAACTGAACACCAGGGGGCAGACGCTCAACACAGGAGCTGCCCCCTGGTGGTCAGTGCACTCCCACAGGGAGAGCACTGCTCAGCCAGAAGCCTTGAGCCATACTCACAGCTGGCAAGTGCAGCAGCGGTGGTGGGAGCCTCTCCTGCCTTCACGGCAGCGCTAAGGATGACCAACTGCCAGCGTAGGCCTGCTCAGCGGACCAAAACCATCAGTCAGACATCCCTCGAGAGTTCCTGCACTGTGAGAGGGTGCAGGCCAGCCTGAGGGACCCTCACCCCCCAGGTGCACAATTTTCGTGCACTGGGCCTCTAGTTATTAATAATGAATCACAATGTTCTCTAATAATTGATTATTATAATTGTTTTGCATTCATTTCCCTTACGCGCCTTACATGCAAGTGCACCATTTTTATCCACTAATACTAGCAGTGAATATTTTAGCAGCCAATTACCATGTCATTAGTCTTTGACTGACTTGTTTGGTGTGCGCAACAGGAAATATTTCACTTTTGGAGAACAAGAAAAATAGGTTTATATTCGTTACACATATTAATTCGTTCAGTTATTCAGTATCTGGTAAGTTAATGTTCAAGAAAAAATACTAATTTTTATTTAGATGTTTTATTATTTTATGTTAACGGTTGCTCATTTATTTCAGCCCTTTTTATTCAGGATGTCTCTATTGAAAAAAAGCCCACGTTTTTATGAAAATTGAAGCTTTTGTTTTTTGCGGCCCACATAATCTTAAACCTTGTTTATTTGGCCCATGTTAGCCTTTGAGTTTGACATGCTTGCCTGAAAAGAGGTTTGGCTTTTATTCTCTGCTTTGCTTGGAGCCTTAGGCCAAGATAGATAATAAAATAATGTGATTTAGGGTAGAGTCCATAAGTTATAGTTAGAAGAGCTGGTCAATCAATCAATCATGTCTATGTATAGAGCCCCAATAAAACCCCAAGAGTTAGGCAAACTTTCGTGGTTGGCAATATTCCAGGCATATACACCAATACCAATAGTACTGCTTCCAGACTCCACCTTATGTGTTTCTTCCCTTGATTAATTTTAATCACTATCCTTTTCCTTTAGTAAACTTTTTCTGTAGGTATAATAACTTTCAATGGAATTTTGTGAGTCCTTCTAGTGAATTATTAAACCTGAAGTAGTTTTGGAGAATCCCTAGAACTTGTAGTAGTTGATATTAGAAGTGAGTGGTCTTGTGTGGGCTGTGTTCTGTCTAACTGTGTTGACAAATCTCTCAAAATCACAATGGCAAAACCTAGGATTTATTTTTCCTTCTTACTTTTTTTTAGCATCTTTATTAACATATAACTCACATGTTATAAAGTTCATCCTTTTAAATTGTACAATTTAATGTATATTCAGAGTTGTGCAATCATCACCACAATGTGTAGAACATTTTCATCATCCCCTGTAAAAAAAAAAAAAGAATTCATATTAATCATCACTTCCAACCCCCACCAAAGATCCAGGCAACCACTACTTTATTTTCAGAGTCTACAGATTTGCCCATTCTGATATTCTATACTAGAGGCCCAGTGCACAAAATTCATGCACTGTGGGGGGGGGGGAGGTCCCCTCAGCCCAGCCTGCACTCTCTCCAATTCAGGACCCCTTGGGGGATGTTTGACTGCCAGTTTAGGCCCGGTCCCTCTCACACCAGGACCCCTGGTTCCTAACTGCTCACCTGACTGCCTGCCTGATTGTCCCTAACTGCCCCCCCAGCCAGCCTGGTTGTCCACAACTGCCCCCCTGCCGGCCTGGTTGCTGCTAACTGGCCCCCCCCGCCCCCCCCGCCCCCGCTAGCCTGGTCACCCCACACAGCCTGCTGTTCAGCTGTTTGGTCATTCCTCACTAACATCCCTGCCAACCTGGTCGCCTCACACAGCCTGCTGTTCAGTCATTTGATCATTCCTCACTAACCCACTTGCCGGCCTGGTTGCCCCATGCAGCCTGCTGTTCAGTCATTTGGTAATCCCTCACTAATACCCCTTCCAGCCTCGTCGCCCCATGCAGCCTGCTATTCAGTTCTTACTGTTACTATGATGGCATCCTGGACAATTTGCATATTCCTGTGTTATTAGTATAGATAATACAATTTACAGTCTTTGTGAACTGGCTTTCGTCTCTTAACAGGTTGACTTAGGTCAGTGATGGCAAACCTATGACACGCATGTCAGAGGTGACACGCAAACTCATTTTTTGGTTGATTTTTCTTTGTTAAATGGCATTTAAATATATAAAATAAACATCAAAAATATAAATCTTTGTTTTACTATGGTTGCAAATATCAAAAAATTTCTATATGTGACACGGCACCAGAGTTAAGTTAGGGTTTTTCAAAATGCTGACATGCCGAGCTCAAAAGGTTCACCATCACTGACCTAGGTTGTACCTGGTATCAGTACTCCATTTCTTTTTTATTGCTGAGTATTCCATTGCATAGTTATACCACATTCCATTTATTCATTCATCAGTAAACAGACATATGGATTGCTTCCAATTCATAGCTATTACAAATAATGCTGCCATCAATATATGTGTATATGTTTTTATATAGGCATATGTTTTCATTTCTCTTGGTTGTATACTTAGAAATGAAATTGCTGAGACATGCCTTTTTTGTAGATATCCTATGCTTTGAGAATGTCCCAAAGTTGTTGATTTTCCAAATTTTGCACAATTCCTATTAGCAATATATTAGGTTCCAATTTCCCTATATTCTCACCAACATATCTTATCTGACTTTTTGAGAATAGCCAGCCTAGTGAATGTGAAGAGTCACCTCATTGTTGCTTATATGTGCATTTCCCTAAAGAGTAATGATGTGTGTCTTTTCGTGTG
The DNA here is from genome assembly GCF_963259705.1 of Myotis daubentonii. Classification (NCBI taxonomy): domain Eukaryota; kingdom Metazoa; phylum Chordata; class Mammalia; order Chiroptera; family Vespertilionidae; genus Myotis; species Myotis daubentonii. Next base: position 62,456,240 of record NC_081842.1, on the reverse strand, counting down.
TTCTTTTTTTTTGCCAATTATCTATCTTTTTTGATAAATATCTATTCAAATCCTCGGCTCATTTTTAATATATTTGTCTTTTTATTATTCAGTTCTAACAGTTCTTTATATAAGACCTTCACCAGATACATTATATGATTTGCAAATGTTTTCTTCTGTTCTATGAGTTATCCTTTCACTCGTATTCCAATTACCTTTTCTTTTTGTGTGTGTGTGTGTGCTTTTGATGTCATATCAATTTTATTGTTCAGCCAAATATCATGATGGTTTTCTTCTAAGTGTTTTGTACTTTCAGTTCTTATTTTTAGATATATGGTTCATTTAAGTTAATGTTTGTGTATGATACATGATAGAGATCTTAATTCCTTTTTTTGTATATGCATATCCAGTTGTCCTAGCATCACTTAGTTTCCCCCCTCCCCATTTTATTCTGTTCATATTAGTCAAAAATTAAATATCTATAAATATATGGATTTATCTAGACTCTAAATGTGATCCAATTGATCTATAGCTCTGTTTTGGTAGTGCGTATCACATTGTCTTGAATACTGTGGCTCTGGAGTGAGTTTTGATTTTGAGAGGTTATCCAAATTTGTACTTTAAAAAAAATTGGGGGGCTATTCTGTTTCTCTTACATATTCATATGAATTTCAGAACCAGCATTTCAATTTCTGCAAAAAATCCAGCAAGAATTTTAGTAGGGATTGCATCAAATCTCTATGTAGATCAATTTGGGTAGGATTACCTATTTTAACATTAAATCTTCAGACCCATGAACAATGGATGTATCTCTACTTACTTAGACTTTAATTTCATTCAGCAATGCCTTGTACTTCAGGGCACAAATCTTGCAATAGTTTGTCAAATTTACCCCTAAATATTATATTCTTCTTGGTGCTATTGTAAATAAATTTTTTCTTAATTTTCATATTTTTCATTACTAATGTACAGAAATATAATAATTAAAAATTGTATGTCCATCTTGAATCCTGTAAACTTAATGAATTTATTAGTTCTATATTTTAGTATATTTCTTGGAATTTTATATATACTGTATAAAATTATGTTATCAGCAAGTAGAGACAGTTTACTTCTTCCTTTCCACTCTAGATGTCCTTTATTTCTTTCTTTTGCCTAATTGCCATGGATAAAACCAAGTACAATATTTAATAGAGATGGCAAGGGTGTATATCCTTGTTTTGTTCCTGATCTTAGGGATGAGAGGCATTCAGCATTTAGCCATTAGGTATGATCTCTTGGTCTGAATGTGTCTTTTTTATAGATATCCTATATCAAGTTGAGAAATTTTTGTAGTGTGTAGAAATTGCCTGGTATAATACTTTAATTCCATAAATAATATTTAATCATAATTTTGAATTTTTAGTGGTTCCCCATAGTTAATAATGTGCATCTTAAATTACCACAATATACTTTAGATTTATACAAACTTAACTATAGTGAAATAAAGAAACTTCACGCCTATATAGCTCCATTCCCTTCCTCCTTATTTGTTATTCTTATACATGCTTCTTCCATATGTTACAAACCCAACAATGCATTGTTAAAATTATCTTATATAACCTTATGTCTTGCAAAGAAGCTTAGAGAAAGAAGGAAAGCAAGCATATATTTATAGTTTGTTGTATTTGCTTTATTTACCATTTCTGATTTTCTTTATTTTTATTGATTTGAGTTACCATCTTATGTCATTTCCTTACTTCAATACAATTTTGTTTCCATTTTTATTCTTTGTGCTGTTATTGTCAAATACTAGAGGCCCGGTATTTGTGCATAGATGGGGTCCCTAGGCCTGGCCGGCAGTCAGGGCCAATCAGGGCCAGGCCGATCAGGGCTGGGCTGGAGAGGAGGGGACAGTCACCAGGCCGGGTGTGGAAGGAATGGATGCTTGATGCCAACATCGCCATTATTGGCATTCTGCCACCGTGAGGTTCCCTGCCTCCCCACCTCCTCCTTCCCTCACTGCTGCACTGCCACCATGGTTGGTAGGTGGCAGGCTGATCGGGGCCTGCCAGCCAGGGGGATAAACAGGGCACTGGAGGTTGGCCACCAGCCCCGAGGAGAGAACTGGCCCTCAGCCACCCTGAGAAAGGGTCTGCATCCACTGCCACCCATCCCTGGCTCCCCATCCCAGCCCTGGGGCTGGCCCCAATCAGGCAATCAGGGCCTTCTGGCAGTGGGTGGGACCACAGGAGGTTGGCTGGCTAGGGGAGGTTGGCTGTCGGAGTGCACTGACCAGCAGGGGGCAGCTCCTGTGTTGAGTGTCTGACCCCTGGTGGTCAGTGCATATCATAGTGACTAGTTGTTCCAGTTGTTTTGGTCATTCTGGTCACTTAGGCTTTTATATATATACACTAGTAGCCCAGTGCACGGAATTCCTGCACGTTAAAAGGGAATTAATTAGCGGAAATATTTTAATTTTACTATTTGCCCTTTATCTATAATAGAAGTGTGATAGATGAAAGGAAATTAGTAAAAGGTACATGAAAATAATATATAAATTTATTAATAAATAAAGAGTAACAAAAGGATATAACAACAACAGAGGTATGATATAAAAACGACAAAACTATGATATGAAAACAACAAAAACATAATACAAAAACAACAGTGATGCAAACAATGACTGATAAAGTGATTCAACTTATTCTAATATCTCCCTGTACACCACATTAAGAGTGAAAATACTTTCATAGTGCTTGAATAATTTCCCTTGTGCTGAAGTATTTAGAACTTTAACTTTAACATCACATGCTCTTTGAACTCGAGAGAAAGCAACATATAACTGACCATGTGCGAAAACGGGTTCAGGTACAAATATGCCTGCTCTGTCTAGAGTTTGTCCTTGTGATTTATTAATAGTCATCACAAATTCTGGCATCACGGGAAACTGTCTTTGAATTAATTTAAATGGGAGGCCAGTGTCAGATGGAAACAAATCAATTCTTGGAATCAGAACAACCTCTCCCTCTGCAGATCCTGTTAATACTTCAGCTTCAATAATGTTAGGTTGTAATCTTTTGATAATAAACCTGATACCATTACAAAGACCCCATTTACAATTATGATTTCTCAATAGCATGATGATTGCACCCACTTTCAATTTTAATTTATGACACGGCATTCCCGAAGGAGTAATACTTTTAAGAAATTCGATGGGAAAGTTTTCCTTTTCAGCATAATCTGTGGAATCAATAGAATCATCACTCAAATATGTGTGAAAATCTCCGAGTATATCCAAATTTTCTTCATTTAATTTTTGAACGTGCTCATTTTTTGGACAAAGAATTGCACATTTAGATATATTTTTAATATTATCTATAGATATAGTATTTCCAAAGGAAGCTTCAATAATATATCCATTACAAATCATTTCACAGGGGATTTCAATATCCATTCCTAAATGAAAACTGCTATCAAGTTTGCCATCTCCAAATTTTACTAACTATTCACTATAAGCAGAATCCTCTGATCTCATATTTGTTGTAAGAGACAACTTTCTGAAACATCCCCAAACATTGCAGTACGTTCAACTTGTTTGTACTATGGCTGATCGCATAGCATGTGGTAAAATACTGAGACATTGTTGAAAATCCCCTCCAAGAAGGAGAACTTTCCCACCAAATACAACATTCAAATTTCTCTTAGTAATCTGTCTATGGAGTTTATAGCATGACTCAATGCCATGGTGCATTCATCAATAATGAGAAGTTGGGCCTTTTTAATAGTTTTAGCAACCTCACTGTTTATATCGAGTCTAGAAATTGAAGTTTCATTTAGTGGACTCTGTAATTTATATTGGGAATGAAAGGTGCTTCCACCAAGAAGTAAATTTACAGCAATTCCTATAGACGCTGTGGGTAAAACAGTACTACCACAACCTCTAATATAATGTATTAAATCTTTATAAAGGTATGCCTCCACGCTCCAAGGGTCCATTCCTGCCTCAAACCTCGCCCTTCCGGAAAACAGCTCGGGGAGGGCACAGCCCTTGGCAACGCGACCCAGGACTCAGTGTGTCCATGCTCTGAGGGCCGGTTCCTGCCTCAAACTTTGCCCTTACTGAAAACAGCTTGGGGAGGGCGCAGCTGTAGCTAAGAGGACCCAGGACTCAATGTGGCCACACTCCGAGGGTGGGTTCCTGCCTGAAACCTCGCCACACTCATGGGAAACAGCTCGGGGAGGGTGCAGCCTTTTCCAAGATGACTTCTCTACAGGATTGACTTCCTTCTGATTAGTCGAGCCTCGGTCGTGACATTACACCCAGGGTTTTTATTATATAGGATATTACATCTATATGTTCTAAGCCCAACAATGTAGTTATGTACATACTTTTATAAACTGCTTTTTAAATCAGTTAAGAGAAAAAAGAAAAAATCAGTAATATTGTCTTTTATAATTATTTGTACAATTATACTTATTAATGCTTTTCTTACTCATGTGGATTCAAATTACAGTCTGAAGTTGCTTGCTTTTAGTTTGAAGAATGTGCTTAAGTATTGTAAAGCAGATCTGATAACAAAAAATGTTTTCATCCTTTGTTTATCTATGAATGTCTTAATTTCATCTTCATTTTTAAAAAGTGGTTTTGCTGGATATAAAATACTTGGTCATTAGTTTTTACTTTCAACTCTTTGAATATGTCATTCTATTACCTCTGGCACCATAACTTCTGCTAAAAAGTCTACTGTTAATTTATTGGGTTTCCTTTGTAGATGATGAGTAATTTTTTTCTGGGGGATTTTAAATTTTTTTCTCTGTAATTTATTTAAATATTTTGATCATGATGTATTTGGGTGTAAATCCGTTTGCTTAAGTCCCTTGTGTCAGTGAGGCTTCAACCCTTTCTGATGAATCTGTGCACAGTTTGTGAATGTTTTTAAGTCTTCCCAACATTGTTCTAATTGTTCTTGAGTGCTTACACACTAGTGCATGCACTCAGACTTCCCAATTCTCAGGTTTAACTGGAATCCTAGGAGGCTCTTTGTGGCTGCCTCTTTCCCTGGCTCTCTCTATTAAACTTCTAACTGTTCTGTCATTCTGTATGTTTCTAATACTTGTATGGAACTATGATCATCTTCTTCGTTGATACCCAGTAAGATTCCCAGTGTTTGTAGCAAACCCCACAGTCATGGAATTCTCTATGCTCTGATCCAAATAAGTCAGTCTCCTCAGACAGGGCTGTTGAGCCCTTCATCCTTAAATAATGCCTCTCTCCCAGCCAGAACCTCTTTGCCACTACACAGAAACTGGGAGCAGAAATAGTCGTTCCTTTATCCCAGAGCAACCTCTCTGTGTTAAAAGTGGGCGCTGAAGGAAGGTGGTAGCCCTTAATCTTCTCAGATTGCCTGTCTTGTTTTCCTGGTGTCAAAATTCTAACCTATGAGTAAAGCTGCAGTAAAAGCCATCAGGTTCCCAGGATTTTCAGCCTGCTGTGTCTGAAGTAGAGTTGCATCTCCTATACAAAGGAGCTGGGTGAGTTAAGTGAGCTTTGGTTCTCTTACAACACTCAGTAGGAATAGAGCTTCTGCAACATAGGGCTAAAGAGAAAAATCCCTGGTGTCTCGTCCGTTCTAATTTAAATGATAGCCCTAGTCTAGGTGGTAGGGGAGACCCCTGTATTCTTGGCTATACCAACTCAGAGTAGATCACCCCAAATAGAGTTCTCATAAAACAGAGCTTAGAAGGGGGTAAGGGATAAATCCATGGCTCAAATGTCATAATCTCTTACTCTTCTGACCAATATGTAGTATATTCACTGTAACGAATGTTGCTTCATTTGTTGCATGTCCTTAGGACAATTTCAAGAGACTATAAATAATTGTTTTATTTCTTTTTAAAATAATTTTCTCCAGTTAAATGATTATTCTGGGGGGAAAGTGCTAATTGTACTTCTCCTATCATCTGTTCAGAATCCTCAAAAGTAGTTTTTCCCAGGCATCATTTCTGGTCCAAACACCCAATGACACTTTGAATTTCTAATATTTTAAAAATATGTTTTCAATTTTAAGCCTTTCCTGTGCTGCCTATTGTTGTTTGTTTGTTTTGTAAATCTAGTCAGATTTAATATGATGATATTAGAATTTATAGGTCTGCATTTAAATTTAAGATTCAAGACATTTTTGTGAGCATGGGTTAGTTTGAATCATTTTCTTAAATTTATTAATAAAATATTTTATGCCCTTATGAGGAAAGACACATTTTGCTCCTGAAGAATAGTTTTATTTTACTAGACCATTTTGATAAAAAATGTTTGACAATAGTGTACTGCTGTATGATTGCTGATAAAATTGTCTTTAGAACCTAGAAGCTCTGTATTTGGATTCAGAATCTATCCTCAAGAGATATCATGTCTACATTTGTGGTTCTGTTGAAAATCCTCAACCATTATTGTTTACTGATTAGATTCTACTAATTTTAGTAATATCATAGATGACACTGTGATTCTCCTTCCTCAGTTTTTATTACAGAACTTTAGTGTTTTTTACTGCTTTGCATTTCTTTCTTCTTAAAAGACTATGATTATAACATAAATTGCATTCTATATTTTATGTACTTTAATTTTCTATATTTTTGGAAATATACCAACACATTTGTAGTTTAAAAATTATTACTGAAATCAAAGGTAGATTATGAGAACTACACATGCTTTATTTTTTCAAGTGCAATGGGAATCTTCTGGGTTGGAAAACGGAGAAAGGAGTCTCTGGAGAGCAGTGTAATGCAATAATGCAAAGACAGAGAAGGAATGTTGCAATGTGAGAAATATGGGAAGAAAATGAGGCCAGAGAAGTAGGGCAGAAGCAGAGCAGTGACGGGGCTTGACTTTTTGTGTATATATTTAAATTAATTAATCTTTTATTTCATAGCCAATGTTTGTTTGTTTTTAATGAAATCTTTTATTGTTTTCCCTACTTATTTTTTTACATTTGAGTCCCCAATCTAACTGGAGTTGATTATTGAGGTGAGAATACAACAATTTTCTCTTTTTATATATAGTTATTTTCTACTTCCAATTAAAGAATACTCCCCCTTTTTCACACTTATCTTTCATGCCACCTCTGTTATATGCCAAACTCCATACATGTGTGATTCTGTTCCTGACCTTGTAATTGGTTTCATTGGTCAATTTATATATCCTTACACTAATACCACACTATGCTAATTATAATAGGTATACAACTTAGTGACAGCGTTTGAAGTGACAAGTGCCTCTTGCCCATACTTCACAGAGGAGCCCAGGCAACTCTTTTTCATATAAAGTTTTGAATAATCTTTGAAAGTTGCACATTGCCAATATCCTCCCTTTCTTATTGTTTTTTGTTGTTGTTGTTGTTAATCCTCACACGAGGATATTTTTTCCACATTGATTTTTTTTTTGAGAGTGGAAGGGAGGGAAGATACAGAGAGTGAGAGAAACACATCAATGTGAGAGAGACACCTCAATGTATTGCCTCTCATATGTGTCCTAACCAGGGCCAGGAATCGAGCCTGCAACCAAGGTACATGTCCTTGATCAGAATAGAATCTGAGATCCTTCAGTCCACAGGCCAACACTCTAACCACTGAACAAACAAGCAAGGTAATATCCTCTCTTTCTTAATGTTGACTTCTAATAGTACAATTTTAAAATTTTGGTGCACCTATTCTAATAATTCTTCAAACTGCGTATTGCAATGTGTTGGGTTTTATTTTTAAAAGTTCTTAAATGTCTTGTTCTTTAGTCTGTGAGTTTCTCCTCCTCAGATACATCAATAATTCTGACAATGAATATTATTTCTTTCCCAATCTCCAGAGAGTTGGGTAGAAAATGCAGGAACTTTATGGTAGAGAACCATATCAACATAAAACCATATCTACCTCTCACCTACAAAACAACATTTTAAGTAAGTAATTACATTTCCACCTGTCCACCCTCTACAAACACACCTATTAAATTCAATCTCTATCTCCTCATTTTCCTGTATTTCTCATTCCATACAGGTCTTTCTTTTTCCTATTTATTCTCACTCAGTTCTTAATGTAGATATTACCATTTACCTATCACCTTTTACTACATTAGGCCCATCCAAAACTGCATGGCGCTGCTCATTAAAGTCATTGGTCAGTAAGTACCCTCTTGAGCCTGCTGCTCTTGTTGATCTGGTCCTCAACACCTATTTCCTTAAGTGGCAAATGAATAACATGACGTTTCTAAATTTCATGTTTCTGAAAGTAGAATAACCTACATTTCTCTCTCTCTCTCTCTCTCTCTCTCTCTCTCTCTCTCTCTCTCTCTCTCTCCTCGATTTCTCTTTGCCACAAATCCAATTGGAAAACATTTTCTAGATCAAATGCACTAATCAGTCACCTATGAGCTCTATTTAGGGATAAATGTCTATATTATTATTGTACACTCAAAGTTTACATCTGCAAAATAAGTTTTTAGGAAAGGACCACCAAAATATATTTTTCCATACCTGTTCCTGATTCCTTCTTATACCAATTTTATCAATGATATTATGACTCTATTACAAAAATCAAAAAAAATGGAACAAACTTATGACAGAATTTGAAACATTAAAATATTTTCTGTTCCAAATTCATTTGTTATTAATTTTGGGGGGAAAAAAGGCTAAAAGGTGGACAGTATGAGTTAAATCACTCAGCCTCCTTTCCAGACTCATTCTAGAATGTCTTACTATACAGCAAAGGGTGGGATGCTATACATTTCATTTTACAGACATTTTGCAGCAAGGACTCTGGATGCAAATAAGGTTCCATAATCAAATGCAATTTCAATATTTGAAGGCAAAGTACAGGTATAGGCCATTGCATCAGTTTCCTAGGGCTGCTGCAACAGTACCAAAATCTGAGTGGCTTAAAGGAACAAAAATGTATTGACTCACATTTCTGGAGGTCTCACAGTCCAAAATCAATGTGTCAACAGGATCATTCTCCTTTTGAAGGCTGTAGGGGAGAATCTTTTCCTGACTCTTTCTAACTTCTGGTAGTGACTGTCAATTCTCAGTGTTCCTTGGTTTACAGAAGCATCAATCTGATCTCTGCCTTGATCTTCACATGGCATTCTCCCTGTGTTGCTTCCATTGTTTTCCTTCTGTGCATGTGTGTCTCTGTATCTAAACATTCCCTTTCAAGCCCTAGCTGGTTTGGCTCAATGGATAGAGCGTCAGCCTGTGGACTGAAGGGTCCCGGGTTCGATTCCAATCAAGGGCACATGCCCGGATTGTGGGCTCAATCCCCAGTAGGGGTAGTGCAGAAGGCAGCCGATCAATGATTCTCTTTCTCCCTCCCTCTTTGAAATCAATAAAAATATATTTAAAAAATAAAATAAAATGACTCCAGCAAGGAGGTCTGTCCCCAGTGAGGAGCGAAGAGGCGTGTCTCCCATTAAAGAAATAATAAACAAACAAACATTCCCTTTTGAGCTGAGTTGGTGTGATTCAGTGGTTGACCTATGAACTAGGAGATCATGGTTCCATTCCCAGTCAGGACACATGCCTGGGTTGCAGACTCAATCCCCAGTAAGGGACATGCAGAAAGTGGCCTACCAATGATTCTATCTCTTAATTGATTTGTTTTTTTATCTCTCTCTCCCTCTCCCTTTCTCTCTGAAATAAATTTTAAAAATATATTTAAAAATAAAACATTTCCTTTTGATAGACACTAATTATGTTGAATTACCACCCACCCTAATAAACTCATCTTGACTAGATCTGCTAAGATCCTATTTCCAAATAAGATTATATTTTGACTTCAAATGCCCTTTAATTGGACTTCAATCTACTTTTTTAGGAAATATACAATTCAACCCATCTTCCTAACAGTTTGGCTGGTTTTAATAAGCAAGTAAGGTTATAGAGATATGGGATATTCCTATATCATATGTATATATAACCAGTCAGTTTGTAAGTATTGAGAGAAATTTGCACCAGTGACTTACTAATTCTGAGATCATAATCATAGCTAAGTGTTTTTGAAATAAAAAATTTCAATTGAAGTCTCAAAGGGAATAGCAACTATGGCAAGTAAGTTATATAACATTTTAAAAAATCATTAGTGTAGGCCCCGCCTAGATCTTGTTCCTATTTACTTAATTTTTATATACACCTAATTCCCTGAGGGTTACTTTTACCTACATTGAATACTGACTAATATACACAACAAATTTTCTATAATCTTCAGATTCATTTTAGGCATAAAGTATACCATCAAGTGTGCTTGTGTGTGGCTCCTTGAGTGTTGTGTAACAGGATGAGTGGGTAACCTATATGGTTAATGCAGTTTGTACTGCAGCAATAGCAGCAGCTGGACTTTTCAAAAAGCCAAGTTCAATAAAAACTACTACTTGTATCATTAAGGTCCTCCCTGATACAGCAATCTTAAGTATCTACAAGACACATCTTACATGCAAGATTTTTGGTCATCCTAGTACCAGTTGGAAATGCATTTTTCATTTGATAGGATTTGCAAAATCCTTTTATCACCTCAAAATTACTTCTGGAACATACAGACTTCCAAGTGTTAAAAGTTAGTCTCACAATTTTTTTTTGTATGTAGTACAATTTGGCTTATATATAAAATAAAAATTACAGCCAGTGTTGATTTAGTGGTTGTCTCGTCTCAGAATTAATCATGAAAATCCCTGGTTCTGTAGTCTTGAACTATCTTTTGAGGTTGTGAAGGCAATTTTTTCTCAAAACAAGAAATCAGCAGGAATTCCATTGTTACAGTATTTTAATAGTATTATTGTGCTAAAAACTATTGTGACAAGCACAATTTTGTGGGCTGATGTTTTATTGTTTGGTTTTCTATAGTCAATATCTATATTTACATACACAGGAAAAACGTTATTTATTCAAATAACCCTGGAGTGTAAGAAAGGCCTTTGCTCAGCTCTTTTGTTTCTACCTGTTTTCTCTGATCATAAATCTCTGCTGACATATTATTACACATGTCAATGGAAAAATATATGAACATAACATTTAGACAAGTGTAAACCCATCTTTTAGACCCTTTGTGACTCTCTCAAGTTCACTAAAATGAACCAAGTTCTAACTCCCTTCTAATTTCAGGTCATTATAGTTGCTGTTATAGTTGCTCTTATTTTTCTGTCTTTGTCATATGAGAAAACAGAAAAGCAAACTTGAGTTTTACTGTTAGAATAAATTAGCAAAATCCAATCTTATTCCCAGCCCATTGAGGCTTAATTAACATACATATATGAATCGACCAATCTCCTGATTAGGAAACATTAAGTGTAAATGTATAAAGATAGGACTCTTCTTTCTCTTGTCAAAATGAAAGCCTACACCCCCACTGATTCCCACCCATAGCAGAAATGCCTTTTCTATTCAATATTTATATTAATTATTTTTCAAGTGTTATAGAAAGAAAACATACATACTAAAAATCCAAAATCTTATAATTACATTGTATTTTAACTATGTTGCTGGAAAGAAATTTAACACGGAAATAACTCAGATCAAAAGATTTATTTTCTACATAAAAAAATGTATAATTGTATTTTACACAAATAAAATGATGACAGCTACCAAAATGAAATACATAACAGCTGGCATATATAAAAGATAAAATAGGATACAGGTTGTTTTGAGGAAATTTGAACAACAAACAATTGAAAATATCAAGGAAATTGAAATATATCATCAGTGTTAGAAAACATACATAAAAGTTATTTCAAAATAAGATGGAAAAATATAATCAGACTAAATATTGTGAAATATAGATTCCATAGTTCTGTAGGTATTACTGAAATTTCATTTCATACCAAGGAACACTCACTCATTCTTTAGTCTCTGGATTTTCATTGCCTTACCCTAAAAAATAAAACAATAACTATAGTACTAAAGAATGTGTGTTGCCTCTTCGTAACACCAATTGTAAAACCTCAATATCTAGTCACACAATATATTATAACTGCTATGTGGTGAGACCCCTCACAAATAGCTTGCAAACTTATAGGGATAGCAGAGGTGTGTATGCAAATGCAAAATAGAGGTGGATTACACACATATAGAAAACATTAAGAAAGTTCAGAGAAAAGTATCCTCTGTGGTGCACAACTAGGGAAAGGCACAGCAGCCACTGTGAGAGGGGTATGAAATAGTACAAAAGATGAGTTGCAATAGTTTACTAATATGTAAATAAAAGGTCTTAATATTCCAGGTGAAGCAGTACTTGAAGGTAGGCTATGATTACTTGAAGATATACTAGTATAGTTTAAACCAAAGAACAAGAACTAAAAAAAAAATTTAAAGAATTATAAACAATGTCATCGAATGACAAAAATGCTAAATTAACCCATGAACAAGAAGATAAGTAAAAAAATAGATTAAGAGAATATGGAACAAGATATGGTTAAGACTTAGATAAGTGTTGCCAGGGGTTGTGAGGGGAAGGAGTTGACTAAAAAGGGGCAGTAAAGGAAACTTTTGGGTGACAGAGCTGCTCTCTGTGGTATTCTCAGCATTAAAAAAAACCCATAAAACTATATACCATCAAGACTAAATTTTACTGCAGGCAAATTTTAAAATATCTATGAGGCTGTGAAAAGAACTTCAGATGGAATGCAGAGTGTGACAAATGCAACTAACTGTAATTCAAATAAATGACATAACCACACCAAAGTGGTTGGGAAGAAATGAGTTGCCCTAATGACATTGAAAATCGTTTATTTGACTGAATATTGTAATGCTAAAAACAAGAAAGAACAGTAACTTGTAACGGTAACTTGTAGCACAAACACTGTGGTAACTTTTTCTCACAGTAGTATGAGTTAATAATTCTGAATTACTTTATTTGTATACTAGGTTAAACAAGAGGGAAATACATTATAGGTATAGATAGCCAGGTTTCTCACTGTTGAAGGAGTTACTAATAAATAAAGGTGAATTGCTAGATTGAATCCTGGGATATTAGATTAGAATCAGAGGTATCAGTGTGAACTCATGGAGCTTTTTTTTTTTTGAGAAGGAGGTATTTTTTAATATCTAGTCAGATAGATTGACACATAAATAAATATAGGGGTGTATCTGTACATGGCTTGGTAGACATATAGACATTTCTTAGCCCTGTCTGCACAAAGTATTAATACCTCAATAGCAGTATGCCACTGTAGTATCTAAGATCTTGGTTTATAAATACTATTTTCCTATAAAAGGAATTAGGCTTCTTAGAGAAGTGATTGATTCCAGAGCTGAGGTAAGGAAAATCCAAGATAAGCCTGGAACACCTAAGAGTCTAGAAAGTAAGGAAGTGTTCAACAAAGGAGGGAGAGGATGAGAATATATGAAAACCACACAGGAGGCAACAATGTAAGAGGACTTGAGTCTAAAATAGAAAAAAAATGAACAAAAAGAATAGTATTGGATTATAATCTATAATGATAAAAGCATAATATGCTAATTAGACCAGACAGCCGAACGACCAGAGGCTGAGGCAGAGGCAGTTAGGGGTGATCAGGCAGGCAGGCAAGCAGTTAGAGGCAATCAGGCAGGTAGGCAGAGTGGTTAGGGGAGTTCAGGCAGGCAGGCAAGCAGTTAGAGGCAATCAGGCAGGTAGTCAGAGTGGTTAGGGGTGATCAGGCAGGCAAGCAGGTGAGCAGTTAGGAGCTAGCAATCCCGTATTGTGAGAGGGATGTCTGACTGCCAGTTTAGGGCTCCTAAACCATCAGTCAGACATCACCTGAGGGGTCCCAGATTGTGAGAGGGTGCAGGCCGGGTTGAAGGACCTCCCTCACCCTTGTGCATGAATTTCATTCACCGGGCCTCTAGTAAAATAATAAATATCCATGAGTCCTTACTGACATAAATAAATGATTGTTGTAATAAAGGGTGAGCAGGAATAGCTCTTCCTAATAGAAGCATTCCAATTAATAAATATAGAAAGAACTAAGAAAATAGAATATAACCATTAGAATAATAAGATCTACTGATGAAAGTTTAAGAAGAAAGAAGATATTTGCTGAGTCTCAAAGAATTTCCTCCAAATATTTACTACTTAAGAAGGAAAATTTAGTACCTTTACAACAGAGAAACCTGGAACACACCAACGTAACCAAGTGGTCAAAGTTAACATAAATGTTAAATCCTATCAAGATATGGAACCCCTGTTTGATTGCACTAACAAAGCCACATCACTGCTGCTAAGGCAAACCTAAAAATGCATAACATAGACCTAATTAAGAAAAAATTCAGACAAACCCAAATGAAAAACATTCTACAAAATACCGGAGCATTAGACTTCAAAACTCTGAAGTTCATGAAAATCAAGGAATGACTGAGGAATGGTCAGGTACCCAAGGAAACTAACTAAAAAGATGACCACTAAATGTATTAGGGATCTTAGACTTAATCCTGAGACATAAAAAAAATGACATTAATTGAGAAACTGGTGAAAGTAAAATGAAGCATGTAATTTAGAAAATAGTATTGATAATTGTGTTATGATTATACAAGATGTTAACTTCAGGGGAAGTTGAGTGAAAAGTAAATAAGAACTCTGTATTTTTATGCATTAATCTAAATAATTTTGAAATAAACAGTTATTTAAATTAGATGAAACAGAATTCTAGGTAGAGTAAGGAGAATAAACAATTACAAGCAAAATTCTAAAACACACAATCTTCCAAAATAGCCAAGAGTTCCTGAATTCTGAATATTGAAGTGTGTAAATTATATTTCATTAATTCTAGAACTATTGGATTTTCCATAACTATCTTGGGTTTTCCCTGCTCCAGTTCTAGAATCAACCACTTTTTCAAGGAGCCTGGAGTATATTTTTCACAAATCAAGAGGCTGAAGGGATGCTAGATGTATTTCTATCAGTGGCCAACCAGTAACCAACATATATTTCACTTCCTTTAAAAAAAAAGGCTTTGAAAAATAAATATGATCGGGTGGTAAAAGATAATATAATTAAACAAAACAAGAAAGGCAAATCACAACTATTATATCCCAGACACATAGACATAAAGGAAGAAATTAAGTCATATCCAAACAATACATATATAGATTTAATATTCACCATCTCCTATCCAAAACCTTCAGTGAACCTATGCTGCATTCCAGCACAAGACTAAGCTCCTAAGTTGGACTTTCAGTACATCTCATGATCTGGTCCTAGGGCTTTCACTGGTATTACCCAAGGCTTTCGTGCACATACACTGTACTCCAGGCATGACGAACCTTACCCCATTTTCTCGCTTTTGTGCCCTTACTTGCACTGTTTCCTCTACATGGAAACTTCTCTGCTGATCAATAAACCACTTGTTCTTCAAGTCCCCACCAGATGCTCTTTCCTATATTAGTGCCATCTCTCCCTCCTTTGAAGGCAGTTTCTTTCATTTTCTATTTTTGTTCTTGTTCTTTGTATTTTGCCCATCCCACCCAATTCATATTTCCTTAGAGAAAGGAAGAGACTTTTGCCTACTCATCTTTACATCCCCAGAGTAATTCATATCATTTTTACCATGTAAGATATTCCTTCAATAAATAATTATAGAATAATTTAAAGAAATATCCAAAACTCAAGCTTGAAAACAGTTATAAAATAATAAACATTTCTACCACATATTCCCTCATGCCAAAACAGTCTTAGATTTTCTTGATCATAAATTTGCGCAAGGGAACATCACATTATCATTTCAGTGAGAATGGCTCTCTCCCCAGTAAATTCTGTTGCCAAGGGAATTGCTAGCCAAATTTTAAAACAGAAGGGCCCAGTTGGGGGAGTTTGCTGATGATTTCCAATAGCCACAGCAGGCGTTATTTTCTTTTTCCTTTGTCTGTGGGGAGAAAAGTACTGTGGAGTGGAGAAAAATGGCCTTAATGTAGGGCCCAAGCTGAGAGAATTTGCCTCAACCTCCATCCAAGCCAAGGGAGGCAGGTATACCTTCTTTGATGCAGTAGGGAAGGTGGGGCCTATGTGACAGGGGATGCTTCCAAGAGAGCTCACAGTGCTGGCTGAGGGGTTTTTAACTGAGTCCTGTTTTGTGCCCAGAGAATTTGTGCTGGGAGGGTGGGTAGACAGAGCAGGGCTCTTGGAAACAGAGTAGATACCGGGCAGGCAGTGGTACTGGACAGAGACCCAGCAGGCTTCCTTTGGAGATTAAAAATAGGACCCAGAAAAGAGCCCACAACTCTGCTCCCTTCCCTGCAAGAACCACTGTCTGCTTTCTTCCCCTCTGAGACCTCGCTCAGCCCTCAGTCATTTCCCTGAAGCCGAATCCAGGGCTCAGTGCTGCATGGGGATAAGGAGCAGCTCACTTCTGTTCTAATCCCGTCCTGCTTCTGCACCAGAGACCATGTTACTAAAAGTCATTTTTAAACTCGTTTTATCTGGAAAATTACAAATGCACAGAAAATTGCATAAAGTACAAAAGCATGCCATAAAAATCCTAGAAAAAAACATGGGCAGTAAAATCTTGGGCATCTCTCATAGCAATATTTTTGCTGATATATCTCCTCAGGCAAGGGAAACAAAGGAAAAGATAAACAAACTAAAAAGCTTCTGCACAACAAAATAAATAATAAAAAAAATGTAAAGGGAACCCACTGAATGGAAGAATATATTTGCCAATGATACATCTGATAAGGTTAATTGCCAAAAATATAAGAACATGTACAACTCAACACCAGGAAAACAAATAATCCAATTAAAAATTGGGTAAAGGGTCTGAATGGACACTTCTCCAAAGAAGACAGGCAGATGGTCGATAGCTATATGAAAAGATGTTCAATGTTACTAATCATTAGAGAGATGCAAATTAAAACCACAATGAGATATCACCTCATACCTGTCAGAACAAGTGCTGGTGAGGATGTGGAGAAAAGGAAACTCTTGTGCACTGTTGGTAGGAGTGCAGATTGGTGCAGCCACTGTGCAACACAGTATGGAGTTTCCTCAAAAAATGAAAAAGGAAACTGCCTTTTGACCCAACAATCCCACTTCTGGGAATATATTCTAAGAATCCTGAAATACCAATTAAAAAGAATATATGTATCTCTATGTTCATAGCAGTGTTATTTACAATAGACAAGATATAGAAGCAGCTCAAATGCCCATCAGTAGACGAGTGGATAAAAAAAGCTGTGGTACATTTACATAATGGAATACTACATGGTCTTAAAAAAGGAAGGAAATATTACCTTTTGTGGCAACATGGATGGACCTGGAGAATATTATGCTGAGTGAAATAAACCAGTCAGAGAAATATAAATACCATATAATATCACTTATATAGGGTGTCCCAAAAGATGTATACACATTTTAACAGCTGGTAACTCAATTTTCACTCCTTTTCAGGTTTAACTGATTTGAAATAATGAGTGAAGTCAGACTAAGCTTTGAACAAAGAAAATTTATCCTAGACCTTTTTTGTGGGGATAAAGAAAAGATAAAGTTTATGGTACAAAACCAGCAACAGTTGATGAATTCAAGGCACACAACTATGGAGCAAAATGATTCTTGATGTTCGCAATTCCATTGCTTCCCATTATCAGCAATGCCTGGACCAGAACGGTCATCTGCTTGAAAACAGCGTATTTTTACATTGATATTTTTGAGCATTGACAAAAAAATAAAGTATTCATTTCTATAGATTTGTTTAAATTTTGAAAATGAACTGTATGTTAATAAATACTGACTTTATAATCATTCAAAGTGTGCATATATTTTTGGGGACACCTTATATGTTGAATCTAATGAATAAAATATACTGATGACCAAAATATGTCCAGAGGCATGGATACATGAAAGACTGACTGCTGTCAGAGGGGAGAGGTGTGGAGGGGACTGAAAGAAGGTGAAGGAGCCGTGGCCTGTGTACTCAGTGGTTAGAGTGTCTTCCACACACTGAAGGGCCTCAGGTTTGATTCCCAGTCAAAGGCATGTACCTGGGTTGGGGGTTCACTCCCTGCCCTCCATCAGGGCTCTTGCAGGAAACAACCAGTCTATGTGTCTCTCTTACTTCAATCTCTCTCTCTTTCTCTCTCTCTCTCTCTCTCTCTCTCTCTCTCTCTCTCTCTCTCCCTCTCTCCTTCCCTCCCTCACTCACCACTTCCCTACATTTCTCCCTATGACTATCTCTGAAAAGCAATGAAAATATACTCTGGTGAGGATTAGAAAAAAAAAAAGGAAGGTGAAGGGATTAGTCAAAGAACATATATGCATAGCCCATGGACACAGACAATAGTGTGCTAAGGGCCAGAGGGAAGGAGCCAGGGGGTGCTGGGTGGAAGTGGGCAAAGAGGGGGAAGGGAAATGGGGAGATCTGTAATATTGTCATGGTAATGGAGTCAGCATGAATGGAATCAGTGCCCTTATAAAAGGAACACCAAAGAGATCCCTCAGCCCTGCCACTATGTGAAGACATGGCAAAATGATGCAGTCTATAAACCAGAAAGTGTGCCTCCACCAAATGTTGAATATCCTGGAGCCTTGATCTTGATCTCGGACCTCCCAGCTTTCAGAATTGTAAAAAAAAAAAAAAAAAAAAAGCTTGTTGTTTATATGCCATCCAGTTAATAGTATTTTTTTGTTATAACAGCCCAAACAAACAGACTAAGACAAGACTTCATCTCTCCTCTAGACAATGAAAGTCATGTCCTGACTATTCTCCCTGATGCTTTCCTTATGTTAAATTTACTTTAAAAATCCATGGGTTTCCTTGCCTCAGTACTTGTCACTATTATACTGTGCACCAGTCAGGCTTGCCTGTATATTAACTCATTAAATCTGTCAAATGCTCCCATCTATAGATATTATTATTCCCAACTTGCAGATGGGAAA
Source organism: Myotis daubentonii (assembly GCF_963259705.1). NCBI lineage: Eukaryota > Metazoa > Chordata > Mammalia > Chiroptera > Vespertilionidae > Myotis > Myotis daubentonii. The sequence goes on along the minus strand of NC_081842.1, from coordinate 62,437,409 downwards.
ACTGAAGGTTATGTGGCCTACATCACTAATAAGTGGGAAATGCAAGTCATTGATTATGCTGCACAGCTTTCTAGCTGTCACTGTCAGACACGCAGACAAAGAAGTGGAAGGGGAGGGTGGGACAGTTTTTCCCTGTGATAGCAGGGAACAATTTTAAGAAGGGCAATTTGAGAAGTGGTACATTGACTCTAAGAACACAATTACCTGGGGGTATAATTAAGTGAGTTCTGTGGAATAAGGTGGCAGCAAGTTACACAGGTGGACATTTCCTTGTACAAGTCATAGTTGTTGAGATTACTGTGAGAAGGGGCTGTCAGTGGCCATATCTGACAATATCGATGGAATGCTGGTATAGTTGGACATGCCTTTAATACATAAATGAGAAAAAAATATGCTCATGGATAGTTTAAATGTTAAATATGATAGACTGTTCCTCCATTTTTGAGAGCCAGCAGGTAGCCTGTCAGAGCCCATCAGGAGTGTGACAGCTGTGAGTCAGACAAGAGGCTGGCGAGGGGAAGTGTGATCTGAGAGAATACAGCTCTCAGATGAAGAGTAGTCTCTTCAGAGATTTTCAAAAAGCAAAGCATTGTGGACAAGTACTTGTAAAACCATCTAAACAGTGAGTCTGATGAGCATAAAAGATTGGACATATTTCTGGCAGACATTATGTGAGAGAATTAAACATAGCAAATAAGAATAAGTAAATAAATATGTGATAGAATTTATTGGGTTGCTGTGGCTTATGTCTTTGACTCAAGATATATTATTCAATTATTTACCATTAATTTACTGTTAATCTATTATCAAAGCATTAATAATCTATTAGCAAAACATTAATAACAAATCTATTTAGAAATAAATACTTCTCAGAATCCTCATAAAGTTAAAACTGCAGCCAGTTAACACATTTGAAGAAGTGATTATACATCCACTCACCAAACGGCAGGGCCAAGCAATGATGAACTCTTAGAAAGGTTGTTAAAAGAATTATCAGGTGTAGTTTCCAACACCCTTGATTTCTTGCCACTCTTAGAGGAATCCTTTCTTTACTATCCATTATTCTCTATAATAAAAGAACTGGAACAAAATTTTAAATAGAAGATAATGCAGTTTACTTTTAATATTTGGTCTAGCAATCCATTACATGATTTTCATAATAACTTTACACTCGGGCAGCGGGGGGGGGGGGGGGGAGGAGGTCCCTCAGTCTTGCCTGTGCCCTCTCGCAGTTTGGGATGCCTCGGGGGGATGTCCACCTGCTGGCTTAGGCCTGCTCCCCGGGAAATTGGTCCTAAGCTGGCAGTCAGACATCCCTCTGGCAGCCCGGGAGCCCTAGGGAGATGTCCCCTTGCCAGTGGGGAGGAAGCCTAAACTGCATCCTTAGCGCTGCTGAGGAGGCGGGAGAGGCTCCCACCACTACCACTGTACTGGCAGCCGTCAACCTGGCTTGTGGCTGAGCAGAGCTCCCCCTGTGGGAGCGTACTGACCACAAGAGGGCAGCTCCTGCATTGAGCATCTGCCCCCTGGTGGTCAGTGTGTGTCATAGTGACCAGTCATTCTGCTGTTAGGGTCAATTTTCATATTAACCCTTTATTATATAGGATAGAGGCCTGGTGCATGGGTGGAGTCTGGCTGGATTGTCCTGAAGGGTGTCCCGGATCAGGGTGGGGGTCCCTGCTGGGGTGCCTGGCCAGCCTGGGTGAGTGGCTGATGGCTGTTTGAAGGCTAGCCACAGCCCCATCAGGGTAGGAGACCCCATAGGGTGCTTGGCCAGGCTAGATCAGAGGCTGATGGCTGTTTGCAGGCTGGCCACACCCCCTTCAGGGTGGGGGGTTCTTCTGGGGTTCCTGGCCAGTCTGTGTGAGGGGCTGATGACTGTTTTCATGCTGGCCACAGCCCCCAGCCACCCAAGCTCCCAGTGGAGGCTGGCTGGAAGCAGGTATCTGGGATTTATTTATCTTCTATAACTGAAACTTTATTGCCTTTAGCGGAGGCCACAGCTGGCCAGGACAGGCAGGAAGCTTGGCTTCCTCCATTGTCAGTGCAAGCAAGCCTCCTGCTTCTTCCAGCTCTGTGACTGCCAACCGCCATCTTGGTTGGGTTAATTTGCATATAGTCTCTCTGATTGGATGGTGGGCATGGCTTGTGAGTGTAGCGGAGGTATGGTCAATTTGCATGTTTCTCTTTTATTAGATAAGCTTTTAGTCCCTTATTAGTTGGTTTTAAATAAAAGAGATAAAAATGATGTACAAAATGTTATCTGTTTTCTATTTCCCTGAAGAAAGTTCAGCTGAATATATTCTATCTGAAAATACAGTCATTTTTGTGTTTTAAAATTCTCTGCATTCCATCACCAGAGCTGGGAAACTATAAATTCCTCATTGCCCATGGCTTTGTTCATCCTCTCAGTCAAAGGTCCCTCCCCCTATTTCTGCCCCAGAAAGCAGGAGCCCCATCCCTCCCCATGCAGGTCTGGGTAAGCAACTTCTCTCTGCTCTACAGCCCTTCAATTCTTGTGTTCCCCATCTTCGCATCCTCTCAGTTCCTCTGCAGAAATCACACAGACCAGGTACTGCTGGTACTTCTAGAGAAGTTAGGTTTCCAGAGAAACCTAAAATTGTAAATGAGGGTTTTGGGCTTGCTTAACTTGTGAATACAAATTATATAGCTGACCCCAGGGGAGACGGAGAGATAAACCAGCCTTTGACAGGATGGGAGGTAGTGTTGCCATCTTGGACATACTATTTTGGGATAAGAAAAGTCTTAGAGGAAGTTATTGGGGCCCCAACTGTGGCACAGGATAGGTAGAAAAAGTGTTGATGGATACAACTGATTATTCTTTAAGACAATTGCTTTCTGAGCATGAGTGGGGAATTGGATAATGTGTTACTATTGTTAAGTATTAGTACATCTTGTAGTATGTGCTCTTCCTCAACCTCTAATGACCATGTTTATGTGAACCTGCTCTGGATAAATACAGGAAGATCCAGCTGTAAAATATAAGTTACAGGTGAAATGGTGGCTCCTCAGTAGGACTGAGGTCCACTGGTGGACAAAACTGTCAGAGAACTAACTGTTCCTAAAGAGAGAAAACAGGACAGCATGGCCAGAGGCACAGAATGTGTTATTAGTGCTGACTCAAATGACAGAGCAGTGAAATAATAGGGCTCTGGAACCCAGGGCAATCATCAGTGAATAACTTTGCACATGAACCTACCCACACAAATCCGTCATAGGAGATGTCAGAGAATTCATTCTTCTACAATGTCTATACCAGAGAGAAGGGGGGAATGTTGCATGGAATTAATTAATATATAAATAAAACATTATAATTCCCCTAAAATACCAATAGCCTTATTTCAAGATCTAACCAAAGTGATTCTAAAACTCATAGAAAAATTAAGAAAAAAAAATCCAAGACAAGCATAAAAAGAAGAGTCACAGAAAACAATTTTTCAAGTACTGAATAATACAGAAGAGAGATAAATATATAAAGAAAACAGAAACAAAATAAGCAAAAAAACGAAAGGAAGGAATGAAAGAAAGAAAGAAGGAATATAGGAAACATTGATCAACATACAATTAAAAGAAAAACAGACATAAAGACAAGGAAAAAGAAGGAAAGAAAGTGGGAGGGAGAAAACATATAAAGGGTTTATTATACTTTCTGTAAATCTGCTACATTTTACATGTAATGACTCTAGAGATAGGTACTATTATTATCATAATTTTATGCATGGAGAAACTGAGCCTTCAGGATGTTAACAAAACTCATCAAGTTCACACACCTGGTAAGTAGTGAAGCACAGGTCGAATTCACAAAACTTAATTCTGCTAGAAACAAAGTGAAAAGTATGCTCTCTAATAGAAGTTCTGAATGCACAGAGGAGGAAACAGGGTTAATAACATAATCTCAGTCGATTCCCTGGGACTCTCCCAGCCAGCTATGGATTAGGGCACATTTGGTTGTCTTGGTTCAAATTTATATGCTAATCAATTCTTTTATTTAACTCACTACATGCTACTTTCTGGGACTAAAAATATTTACTATATATCCTCCATTATGTAAAAGGTGTTGCATTTGGGTTTAGAAAGATTTTCTATAGTATATTGATGCATCTAATCTAATAAAGAGAAACATGCAAATTTACCATACCTTCGCTATGCCCCAAGCCACTCCCACCAGCCAATCAGAGTGACTATATGCAAATTAACCCAACCAAGATGGTGGCCAGCAGCCATGGACCTGGAGCAAGCAGGAGGCTTGGTTGCCCTGGTGATGGAAGAAACCAAGCTTCCCACCTGCCCTGGCCAGCTATGACCTCCGCTCAAGGCAACAAAGTTTCAATTATAGAAAATAAATAAATCCCAGATACCTGCTTCCAGCTGGCCTCCACTGGGAGCTTGGGTGGCTGGGGGCTGTGGCCAGCCTGCAAACAGCCATCAGCCCCTCACACAGACTGGCCAGGCATCCCAGTTGGTACCCCCACCCGGAAGGGGATGTCGTCAGCCTGCAAACAGTCATCAGCCCCTTATCCAGGCTGGCACACCCTCAAGGGGTGAGGGTCCCTGCTGGGGGGCTTGCCAGCCTACAAACAGCCATCAGCCACTCACCCAGGATGGCCAGGCACCCTGGCAGGACGCCCCCTCCCTGAAGGGGGTGTGGCCAAGCTGAAAATGGCTCTCAGCCCCTCACCCAGGCTGGCCAGGCACTCCAGCAGGGACCCCCACCCTGAATGGTTGTGGCCAGTCCTAAAACAGCCCTAAACCCCTCACTCAGGGTGGCCAGGCACCCCAGTGGGACCTCCCGCTGATCCGGGACACCCTACAGGGCAAACCAGGCAGCCCCCACCCATGCACCAGGCATATAATAAAAGGGTAATATGCAAATTGACCCTAACAGCAGAATGACTGGGAATGACTGGTCACTATGACACACACTGACCACAAGGGGGCAGACGCTCAATGCAGGAGCTGCCTCCTGGTGGTCAGTGCACTCCCACAGGGGGAGCTCTGCACAGCCACAAGCCAGGCTGATGGCTGCCAGCACAGCACAGAAGCCTCTCCCGTCTCCTCAGCAGCACTAAGGATGTCTAACTGCAGCTTAGGCCTGGTCCCCACTGGCAAGTGGACATCCCTTGAGGGCTCCTGGGCTGCCAGAGGGATGTCTGACTGCCAGCCTAGGCCAAATCCCACGGGGAGTGTGCCTAAGCCAGCAGGTGGATATCCCCCGAGGGGTCCCAAACTGGGAGAGGGCACAGGCTGGGCTGAGGGATTCCCCCCACGGGCCCCCCCCCGGCCCGAGTGCACAAATTTTTGTGCACCGGGCCTCTAGTTTGTTTTATAATCCTTGATAAATACATCTACTAACTGATTCATACTTGTCACTCAACAGCCTCCCATAATATATCTTATACCTAAATTATTTAATTGAAATAAATGACACCATAAGCAGAGCTCTGTTGTTTGTATTTTTATTATATGTATGTACATGGAAAAAAGGAAAAGAAACAAAAATGTATACCATGAGATATTAGTAGATGTAAGTATCTCTCCTACTACTGTTTCAGCCATTCAGTCAACTTTCTTAGAGGCAACATATATTTCTAATTTTTAGTATAGCCTGCTGAAGATATTCAATGCATAGGAAAGCATGTGGAAATACAATTATAGAAACACACGCATGAATGATGACATTCCTATTCTAAGTCTTTTTTCATCTACCTATAAATAGGAATGGATAGATGATGATAGATAGATGAAAGATAGATAGATGATAGATAGATAGATAGATAGATAGATAGATAGATAGATAGATAGAAAGATAGATACTAGTACATGGATAATACATAGGAAATTATTTCATATTAATATAGACAAATATGCCCCTTTCTTTTTATTGCCAACACAGTATTCCACTTAATGGGCATAGTATTACCATTAATTTCTTGATTGCTCCCTGTTGATAGATAGGTTGTCCCCATTCTCTACTAATACAGACCAATGTTGTAATGGGTATCTTTGTATGGTGTCATTTGGGATATACATTTAAGAGCCAAGCCAGTTGTTTTTCGTGCATTAACTTTTATGTCCTTTAACCATATTTCCATTGGGCTATGGGTTAGGGCTGCCGTGAGTAAGTGTGTGAGATGCACTTCTATATGACTGGCTCCCCTGGAATGACAGTGAATAATCTTTGCAGCCTGTATGGAACATCATTGTTGGTCATTCTCTGTTCACTTACATGTATTCTTTAAAAATTATGAAAATTCACATTTTATACCTGACATATATGGGAAATATCTCAGGTGATCAATTGTCTTTTGACTTTATTGATTTTGTGTTGTTGAGTTTGCTCCTTAAAATTTTTAGGAAACCTAGTGTATCACTCTTTGATTTTAGTGGCTCCAGGATTTTGTGTCATATTTTAGAAAGCTATTCTACTCCAACAATGTAAATATAACTGTTATATTGGCTTCTATAAATCTTATGTTTATATTTTAGTGCTTGATGTAACTGGAATTTCTTTAGATGTAAGAAGAAAACAATGTTTTTCTACAAGGCTACCCAATTGTCCCAAAACCATTTACTAAATAAACATGTTTTCTCTACTGTTAGATGCACTTCATCTCTAAAATACAATAAAGTTGCATACCTTGTATCTATTTCTGGAATTACTTTTCTATTCAATTGATCTGTCTGTTCACACATGAGTACCATCCTGTCTTAATTATAGTAGTTGAAAAATTGTTTTCCTGTGACTCTTCTTTTTATGCTTTTCTTGGATATTTTTTTCTTAATTTTTCTATAAGTTTTAGAACCACCTTGGTTAGATCTTGAAATAAGGCCTGTTGGTATTTGGGGGGATTTATTTATATATTAATTTTATTTATATATTAATGTTATTTATATATTAATTTTAAAAAATTACATCTTTGTGTGACTGAGTTTTCCTATGCAAAAAAGGTAAGCTTTCTCATAAATTTGAATTATATTTTGCAACTGTCAGTAATGTTTATATATTTTTTTCTTCTTGAACATTTCATGCTAAATTTATTCCTATAATTTTGTTATTTTTGCTAGTATAAATAAGATCATTTTAACCATCATTATTTTTCTTACTGTCTCTGTTTTCCTATAGGAAGACAACAGATTTTAGTATATTAATTTTATATTATGAAGCCTTATTGATTTTTATTTATAGTGTTTTTTGGTTAATTATATTAAATTTTAAAGTAAACAATTACAACTTCTGCAGATAATTACATTCTTATGATTTTTATTTGTATATATTGTGCTTCTTTTTCTTGTCTGTTTGCATTTTTATTGCCTGAGGGAAGGAAAGCATTTAATAATCTGGGAGTTAATGAACATCCTTGCTTTATTCCTAATGTTAGTAGAAAATTTTTTAGTATTTCACCAATAATCATGATGTTGCTTTCTTGTGTGAGATAAATATATTTCTATTTTAAAAAAATGTTTTTTGTCAATAAATTTTCTCAACTGTCTTTCCATCATCTAAGATGACATGAGTGTTCTCTTACAATGTATTAACATGGTGATTAATACTTAGATTATCAAATACTGAACCATCTTACTATATGTAAAGTTTCATTTGGTCAAGGAGTATTGCTATTTTAATATCTTCAGAATATCTCCCTAGTTAATATTTCCTAGTAGAATGCCACTTGGTTTTTAATACTCAAACTTTATAAAACCTATATATTTCTCAGTGTAATGTTTTTCAGCTGATGTTTTTATAGGAAACTAGACAGCTCCAAAATTCAATGCATCATATCTAACAAAACAATGTGCAGAAAATCCTCAAGTTACATTTCACATAAAATTGGCACAACATTGAATGTCAATAAGGAAGATATGTATGACAGCAATATAGGAAACATTTCTTTTAAAAATAGCCTTTTTCTCTTCTTCCTTTTTTTTTTTTTTTGTCTTTCACTTCTCTTACCCACCTAGACAACTCACTCCAAAAGGCATTAGGTGAAGCCAAACCAGGTAGGCAATTGCACAGTGGTGCGAAGGAGAAAAAGCAGTGGCCGAGACAGAGGAGAGCGAAGATGCCATCCTCATTGGAGGGAAAAGGGGAGACCAGCCTGGGATGTTAGAGCCTGAGTGTTAAGCACGGTGTACAGTAAGGATTTGCCAAGTGGATGAGCATGGGGAGTTCAAACACAGGCAGAATAAGGACTTCCTCATATCAAAATGGCCCCATGTAGAGTAGAGAGGGATAAAAAAGACAGACACATTATGTAGGAAATGCATCAACAGAAATAAGGTATCAGTTGTATAATCATAAAAATGATAAAATAAATAAATATATTAAGAATAAAGAGAGTCTGGTTTCTGACTCTCAGAGAAGAGAGTTACAAATATTCACATGGAGAAAAATAAAGTTAATCCTATGGTACTTTATTGGATTTGGAGAAACTAGTGGAAGTCTAGAGTATTTAATATAGACAGATGATAGATGACAGATAGATAGATGCTTATGGAAACAAATATAGATGTAAATATGCATATAGATATAAATATATATATAAAACATAGCCCTGTACACTGAGACAGCCTAGGGAAGGTTCCACCTCAAAAGTCATGAGCACACCTATCCTTCAGATCTTGGTTATTACCAGTAAATACCATTCTCCACTAGACAAAGCAAGGATCTCTTGAGAAATGGCTGATTCTAAGGTTAGAGTACAAACTAGCCAGGAATATCTTGTGATAAGAAGTAAGGAAGTGCTTAAATTATGATAGGATCATGTCAAAGAAAGCTAGAGGAGCTCTCAAGTAAATAGATAATTCTCGCATAAAAATAAACAATGAAAAAAAAATAAAAATAAACAATGATATTAACAAATTATAGTCCATTACACAAAATAGAAATCCATTAATTTATTCTGATATTAATAATAAATATTGAAAGTTTGAAGAGGGTCAGGATATTTATAGGTAGTTCCAAAGTAGAACCCTTACCCAAATATTTATTCATTTGGCAAAAAAGGAAAAGAATAAAATTACAATGAAAAAGTCTTGCATAAATCAACCTTATCAAGTAATCAAAGAAAACACCACCAGTTATGTGATAAGTTGAAATCATGGATCACCTAATAGGAAACAAAAAGAATACAATGTAACTTTTGTAAATTTTGCCCAAATCATGAATTAACATCAGAAGAACACAAATTATCGGTCATTCACAAAATAATTTAAACTTCAAAAGTTTCAATGTTACAAAATTCAATGAAAGACTGAGAATAAAACTTTCAAGGCTGAAGTGGACTAGAGAAATATAACAACTAAATGTAAGATGGTTTTTGACCCAGAAAGTTTATTATAAAGGACATTAATTGGAATAATCATTGAAATCTGCGTTGGGCCTCAGGATTCATATATCGATGTTCTTGCCTATAAAAATAAACATTAAAGTATTTAAGGATAACAGGGCATCATATCAGCAAATAGTTCAGGTAAAAATAATAATTTCTTTTACTATACTTGAAATTTTATTGAAAATGTTGTTTTGAGATTTAAAAATAACTAATAAAATTTAAAGACCTAAACATCTGACTTCTGGAAATATGTAATATATATGCTTTTCCTATTCCACTTGCTAAATATAGTTATAAATCCTTATATATACGAATTCATGCACCAGTGGGGTCCCACGGCCTGACCTGTGGGATCAAGCTGAAACTGGCTCTCTGACATCCCCCAAGGAGTCCCGCATGGCAAGAGGGTGCAGGCCAGGCCAAGGGACACCAGTGCACGATCGGGGCCAGGGAGGGATGTGGGAGGTTGACCAGCTGGGGAACTGCAGAAGGGCCCCAGGGTAGGTCCGGCCCATCTCGCTCAGTCCCAATCAGCCGGACCCCAGCAGCAAGCTAACTTACCGGTTAGAGTGTCTGCCTCCTAGTGGTCAGTACACATCATAGTGACTGGTCAACTGGTTGACTGCCTGCCCTCTGGTGGTCAGTGCATGTCATATTGAGCAGTTGAGCAGCCTTAGCATATCACTAGCATATTATGCTTTGATGGGTTGAACGGACAAACAGAGGACCGGACACTTAGCATATTAGGCATTTATTATAGAGGATATGCATAACACATGGATACAGACAATTAAGTGGTCAAGGCCTGAGAGGGGTGGGTATGGAATTAAGGGGGTCAATAGGGAAAAAACACAAGCAAACAAAGGGGACACCTGTAATACTTTCAATAATAAATATAAATAAATAAAAATTTAAAAAAAGAAAGTTTCTGAAAGATGAAGAAACAGGGTCTATCTATGGTAAGCACTAAACATATATTTATCTATAGAATTAAAACTACATGAGAGTTAAAATGAAAGATTATAGTATATAATGGTTTTGTGCTCTGGTGATGTAGATAAAATACAGCAATCAAAATGGAGAGATAAAGGATAGAAAATATGAATTTAGAATAGACTTGTTGATTGCCTCATAGCTTCTAACTAGGATAAATGAATACTACTTCAGATCTGATGCTTGTAGAGAAAGATTGGCTAGGAAGAAGCAGTTATTTCAGTATAGCTAATGGTAGGGAATCAACAGAAAATAACCAAGCTTTTTAAAAGGAACTTAGAATATCATATACAGGTGTTAGCTTAAAAGTTAACATTAATACAAAAATGCAGTCTAAACACCAAGAAGTATCCTCAAGAAAGATTTAAAAACAAATAATGGTAAAATAGATCACAACTTTTTTTTTACTGATTATAAAAGAGAAGAAACAAAATACAGGGAAAGAAGCTTGAATTCTTTGAATACACTTTTTAAATTTTGAGTTTGGAACTATGTCAATATTTTCCCCAAAATATTAAAAATAATAAAATTATGACTCAATACCTTCAATTAAAAATAACATAAATGAACCTAAGTATTCAGTAGGATGAACTATTTCAAGAGATTTTAAAACACATGTATGCAACTTTTCATACAAGTATAATATACTAGAGGCCCAGTGCACAACATTTGTGCACTGGGGGCGGAGGGGTCCCTCAGCCTGGCCTGTGCCCTCTTGCAGTCTAGGACCCCTCGGGGGATGTCTGCCTGCTGGCTTAGGCCCACTCCCCACCTGCTCGCTCCTTACCGCCTGCCTGCTTGCTCCTTACCACTTGGCTTGCCACTCCTTAGCGCTGCCACAGAGGTGGGAGAAGCTCCCGCCACCACCACTGCACTCGCCAGCCATGAGTCCGGCTTCTAGTTGAGTGGCACTCCCACTGTGGGAGTGTACTGACCACCTGGGGGCAGTTCCTGTGTTGAGCGTCTGTCCCCTGGTGGTCAGTGTGTGTCATAGCAACTGGTTGTTCTAGTCGTTTCACCATAATGGTTTCTGGGCTTTTATACATATATATGGGGATAAAATGAATGAGTAATGGTGGAACATTCCATCTTTTCTAGCATCAACATTAAAAACTGTAATTTTTTCCATGGGCTAAAGGCAATATAGTCAAAAGAAATAAATAAAAACCCAGTTATCCTCACTTTGAAACTCATGGAAGTATCAAAATAAACTCAGGATAGATTTTATCTTTAAAGTATATTTTCTAGCTCTGTTCATCTAAAAGACTTAGAAACAATGTCCAAACCAGAGCAATCTGCACTCATATTGTCCACAATGTAGTCTCTATAGGCAATTTCTTACTTAAAGGAACCAGGACTTCTTAGAAAATTGGCTGATTTATTTCTGTATGAGTCTGGAACATTTTGACATACCAGGAAAAACTATCAAAGACTGTGAATTTGGGGTCAGAATAACCCTGGAACCAATTTGTAAAGGCTCCCACTACAAAAAATGGGGAATTTTAACATCAATTAGAATAAAAACTGCAATGAATTGAAACACCATATTTAAAACTATTAGCTCAAATGATAATAGTAGAAAAAATATTTTAAAACCTAATCGGTCACTTTGTTAATGATTCATTATTTGATATTGAACTGAGAATGAAAGGGAAAAATCAGGTATTCAAGCTAACTTCCCATCCAATTACACCACAGAGTAACCAAATCAAGATAAAAGTAAGAGTTTTTTTATAGAAATAGTCTGGGTAATAAATGAAGAAGTAATGATAGAAGTAAAACAGCACCATGCTTAAATGCATCAATAATTGATCCAGACAGTGAATAACAGGAACTTCTAACAACCAGGTATTAATTGCCTCCTAATGGAAAAAGACAACATCATTAAAAAAATAGTCATGCTGATAACATTGGCACTCAATCCCAAGCCTCTAGGTCAAACCACCAAATTACAGGAAATACGAAATGTTAAATTCCACCAAGGGGATGCAATCAGCAAAACACAGAGTGTGGGAAACACTCCAGAACAAATGACCCAGTTTCTTCAACACAAAAATTGCAGAATTAAAAAAACAAATAAATGTATTACATATATAAGAAAGAGTAGAGTAAAAGAAGAAGAGGAAAGAGAAGAAAGCCTAGAGAAAAGGAAGCTCCTAAGAGATTAATAGACTTAAAAGACATCACTCAGTCATAATGTTTGAATCTTATTTATAATCTGGATATATATATATATATATATATATATATATATATATATATATATCCTGGTGCGTGAAAATTCATGCACTGGAGAGGGGGTCCCTCAGCCCATCCTGCCCCCTCTCACAGTCCGGGAGTCCTCAGGGCAGGAGGTGACCCAGTGATCAGGGGAAGGCAACACCCCATCACACCTCTGTTGCTGCCACTGCCAGCAGCACAAGCCTCGGGCGGCCCTGCTTACCTGAGCCTCCGGTGGCCCTGGGCAGCTGGGGGCTGAGGGGACTGGGGGACTTTGGAGGCAGGTGAACGGAGCAGCCAGGCCCAGGCTTTGCCACGCTTGCCGCCCCGGTGGGGTTGAGGGGACTGGGCGTCACCATCTTGTGGCTGTGGGCGCCACCATCTTTGAGGGTGGGGCAGTCAGTTAGCATATTCCCTCCTTATTGGCTGTGGGTGCCACCATCTTTGTGATGGTGTGAGGGTCAATTAGCATATTTCCTCTTTATTAGATAGGATATATATATACATATTAAAACAAATGGAAACATTTTTAGAAAATTGAAAATTTGAACACTGATGAATATTTGATGAATCTTTATTAAGAAATAACTGAGGATTGTTTTTTTTTACTTGAGATAATTTTGTGGTTACTTTTTGAAAGTCCTTATGTTTTAGATATATACACTAATATATTTACCAGTTAAGTTGTCTGAGATTAGCTTCAAAATAGCATTGTGGGAGTAAGTGAGTAAGATTGAAACTACATTGGCTATAATTGAAAACTGTTAAATCTGGAAGACAGTGTATGGAGGTTCAGTATACAACTCTACCTACTTTTGTGTATGCTTGAAATTCCCCATGATAAAAGTTTCAAAAAACAACAAGGAAGGGGAAAAGTATGAAAAAAATAATCACTACGTATGATCATTACTTGAAAATAAACTTGATTCAATTGGATATAATAAAGAAGTAAAAAAAAATATTTGATTCCACACAGTTATAAATAAAGTACTATATATCCTCTGACCTTCATTATTAGAAACTAGAGCCCTGATGCATGAAATTCATGCAAGAGTAGGCCTTCCTTCCCATGGCTGCCAGCACCGGCTTCCTTCTGGCACCCGGGACCTAGGCTTCCCTCCAGCCGCCAGCAGGCACCTGGGACCCGGGCTTCCCTCACAGCCCCAGCTTCATCAGGAAGGATGTCAGGACATCCAGAAGGACATCTGGTCTAATTAGCATATTATGCTTTTATTATTATAGATAATCGTTATATATATGCGTTATAACATAGGAGAGTATCATATCTTTCTGGCCATAGTGATTGGTTCAGGGATGAGCACAGCCACTCAGAGAAACCATCAGAGAATTCTGGCAACTAAAAACTGATCCCTTTATCTGCTGTATAGAGACTATACATGGAGGTTTATGCATATAACCCTAGATCTGCTGAAGACCTCCATGGAGAGACAACCTGAATCGGAGTTAGGACAACCCAGAAGAAAGCAGATAATTACATAGTAAAAACCAGGTCCTGAAGATTATATGCACTGCCCTCTGGAAGCACCCAGCAATAGTTAAACAGGGTCCTCTGTACTTCAAAAATAATTTTTAAAAGAATCTTTATTATCAAATGTCAACAGAGTTGGGTAAAGCCTCTTAGCATTGTTGTAAAAATACAAACTGGAAGATGCTACAGTTACAGACTCACAGCTCCTTGAACAGTTATGTACAGAATGTAGATAAATGATAGTTATGGACCTGAGGGATAGATTTATTCTCCAACACTCTTGCTCTGTCCTTAATCAGCATTTTATCATAATCTTAAATTAAGATACAAATGACAGATTTATCAGTTTTTACATGCACAAATCTAGGCATCATCAATAAATTACATAAGTTTAAATGAAGATTTAGAGATATCATAATACCTACAAAAATAAGTTGCAATTAAAGAGATTTTGTTTTATATGGATAAATGAGTAGCTCTGCATAAATACTAAAAAAGTTAATTTCATAAGCGCAGAAAAAGAAAAAGATTCTAACAGCCAATTGTGGGTAAATGCCTGGGATTTCAATTGGATGCAAGTTCATCTGATTTGTCTGTAACTGTGTCAAAACAAAACAAATACATATATCTGTAATTTTCACAGGAGCACAATTTTCAAATCAGCTGAAATAATAGACCAACTGTATTTTGCCTCTTGTTTTTACATGAGTAAACATAGATCTTGTATTCACTTCTGAATTAATATATTTAAGGAAGAAATGTTTTAAAGTAGAAGGTTTTATAAGAGGGAAAGGACAATTATCAAGAAAGCATGTAATGGTTAATGATCCAAGACTGTAGCCTAAGGAAAACCAGACTGCATAGCAACTCGCTTATTTAATGAAAGAGGTGAAGATGTGTGGGAAAGGTATTACATTTATTCTATGTAGATCCAGAACTGGGACTCAGAGGTGGAAATTACAGAGCTATACGTCTAGGCTTGTTAGAGCAATGACTTTCTAACAATCGAGCTGTCTGAAAACAGAAGCTTCTTTATGGAAGCAGTAAACTCACTAATCACTGCAAATGTTCCCAATAATCAACCTTGTAGGTGATTAGGTACCTCCCCATTAAGGGAAGCTGGGAAGTTCAACTAAATGACCTTTATAGATCCTTTACAATTTTATATAATATTATTAAATTAATTATACCAACTGTCAACTAAATCATATTTATTATCAGTCATTTTATAAACCTCTGTAATAACTAGATGATGTTATTCCATATTTATTATCCATTTCTTAAAAACTGTTGAGCCACCTGAAGAACAACAATAAAAACTAGCAGCTTCTTGTATGCATTTGCTCCTGCTTGACTTCTATTTTTCCCTATTGTATCTTTCCATCTAACCAACTCAGCTAATCCACCAAGCATGCCACTACCATGCACTCAATAACATTTAATGTGCTGGCCAAAGTCTCCATTAAACCTAGATTTTTGTGAATCAGCAGCTCCCTAATTGATTAAAGTTGCTTCTTCCTTTCTCTACTGATTGCCAAGCAAGACTTTGTAACAGATATATGAATGTATTCTGCTGAGCATAATCTATAACCCCATAACCTTTTCACAGAATAAAACAATATAAACCTTACCTATATTCATGGTACCTGATATGCTGGGAACTTAAATGTGTAATTTATTGCATAAAGTCTAATAAAAAAGACACATTTTTTCCTTGATCCATTTAATCTAAATATTTTTAATAAATCACACCAGAGCATATTTTGCTAAATTCAGGCTTGAAGATATGGCCCCAAATATCTAGTTTCCATCATTCTAAATGGATGATTCATAAATCCATAAATTAACTTATTCATCAAATATTTATTGATTGGCTATACGTCACACCCTGTGCAAGCCTTCAGAATAAAAAAAACCAGTCATGATTCCTATTCTCAAGGACCATTCAATCTACTAGAGTAGACAGACATAAATCATATTATACCAAAAGCAAACATAAAATTTGAGTTGTAATAACTGCTAGAAATGAAAACTATAGGGTACTGTGAAAGCATATTAACAATGGGATTAGGCCTGTTCAAGGTCAGGGATAGCTCACCTGAA
Source organism: Myotis daubentonii (assembly GCF_963259705.1). Lineage (NCBI taxonomy): Eukaryota > Metazoa > Chordata > Mammalia > Chiroptera > Vespertilionidae > Myotis > Myotis daubentonii. The sequence goes on along the minus strand of NC_081842.1, from coordinate 62,421,251 downwards.
GAAGTGACAATAGAGTCCTCTTAAGAATGTCTAAACGTTCTCCCAGACAAAAAAGACAGGGAAACTCTTTGTGGTTAAAATATTATAAAAGCTCACAAATCATCTAAGAGATGCAGATCAAAATGACAATGAGGTACCATCTCACACCTGTCAGAATGGCTATCATCAACAAATCAACAAATGACAGGTGCTGGCGAGGATGCGAAGAAAAAGGAACCCTCATGCACTGCTGGTGGGAATGCAGACTAGTGCAGCCACTGTGGGAAACAGTATGGAGTTTCCTCAAAAAATTAAAAATGGAACTCCCATTTTACCCAGTGATCCCACTTCTAGGAATATAGCCCAAGAAATCAGAAACACCAATCACAAAGGATATATGCACTCCTATATTCATAGCAGCACAATTTACAAAAGCTAAGATTTGGAAACAGCCTAAGTGCCCATCATCAGATGAGTGGATTAAAAAAGAGTGGTACATCTACATAATGGAATACTATGCTGCTGTAAAAAAGAAGGAACTCTTACCATTTGCAATAGCATGGATGGACCTGGAGAGCATTATGCTAAGCGAAATAAGTCACTCAGAGAAAGATCAATATCACATGATCGCACTCATTTGTGGAATATAATGAACAACATAAACTGATGAACAAAAGTAGGTCCAGAGACACAGAAGCATCAAACAGACCATCCAACCTCAGAGGGAAGGCAGAGGAGGTGGGGTGGTAAGAGATCAACCAAAGGATCTGTATGCATGCATATAAGCATAACCCATAGACACATTAGGAGGCAAGTGCTGGCGGGGGGGTGCGGGGGGGGGGGGGAGGGATGTCCAGGGAGAGGTCAATGGGGGAAAAAGGAGGCATATGTAATGCTTTAAAGGCATATGTAATTCTTTAAATAAAGAATTTAAATTTAAAAACAAATAAATAAAAAAAAATGTTATAAAAGCTTTCTAGTGGGATGAAATATCACAAGTGTGAAAGACTAGAAGAGATCTGTGTGGCTAGAACCAAGCGGGGCTCAATAAAAAAGAGCCTGGATTGAGATAAACCTGGAAAAATAGGTAGGGCCAGACCACATAGTCCTTTCACAAGAGTGGATAGAAAATATGATTGGGATTGGATTACTATATCATATTGTCATGGATCATATGGCAAGATGGGAGAGTTTTAATGATGCAGAGTAGAAGCCAGTAAACTATGAAGCTATTTTGCTTGTCCATTTGAGATAAGGGTACGGAGCCCCAACCCCCTGATTGGCCCTGCTCTGTGCCTGACAGGGGGTGGCGCCGCAACCTCTGACCCTGCCTTGAGTGTGACAGGGGGCGGTGCCCCAACCCCCCAATCAGCCCAACCCTGAGCGTGACTGAGGGTGGCATCGCAACCTCCCAATCCACCCTGCTCTGTGCATGACAGGGGGCGGCGCCCCAACTCCCCAATCAGCCCTGCTCTGAGCCTGACCAGGGGCTGCACCTAGGGATTGGGCCTGCCCTCTGCCACTCGGGAGCAGGCCTAAGCCAGCAGGTTGTTATCTCCCAAGGGGTCCCAGACTGCGAGAGGGCACAGGCCGGGCTGAGGGACCCCCCTCCCCCCCGAGTGCACAAATTTTTGTGCACTGGGCCTCTAGTATTTAAATACAGTGAGCTGTCTAGTGCCTCTATCCAGAGAGCTCCCTGAGTCTGTGAGCTGTATCAGTCAGGGTTCTCCAAAGAAACAGAGCCAATAGAATACATATATGTAAAGAGATTTCTTTTTTTAAATTGGCTCACGCAATTGTGGAGGTTGGCAAGTCTAAAATTTGTATGGCAGGCCAGCAGGCTAGAAAGTCAGGAAGGATTTCTATGTGAGTCTCATAACAGAATTCCTTACTCTCAGGAAAACCTCAGATTTTGCTTTCAAGGCCTTCAAGTTATTGGATAAGGCCCATCCACAATATTGAAGTCTACTGATAGTAAATGTTAATCACATCCACATTCACAGCAGCATCTAGACTAGTGTTTGACCGAACACCTGTGCAGCACAGCCAGACCAAGTTGACACATAAAATTAACCATCACATAAGCCACATATGAATTTACCTCTTTTGGTACCTCAGAGGATCCCTGTACGTTTGGCATTTAGAGAACAAATCCATATGAAATTTTCATGAATGCACTAGCTTTATTAAACAAACTTTAATAAAACATTGGTTTATTTTAGCCCTAGGTTTTCCAGGTTTAAAAAAATATGTTCTGTTTACAATTTTTCTCATGTTATAGGCCCTCTGTCATATTTATCTCCTTCCTGAAGCAATTGTAAGCTTCATGGATTTTCTAGAATACCACCGATATTAAGAATAAGGAAAAATGTATTATGTTAGTGTGGCTACATGCCTTGATCTGAGGTTAGTCTAACATGACCAAGACACCAACCTACATGACATTACCAATATGCCTGAACACTCAGCACATCTGTTTGAAATTCTAGTATTAGAGATTCCTGAATGTATTAGCAAACCTAAAAAGTTTTGAAAACTCCTAAGAAATGTATAAAAAGTTTTTATGAGGTCCAATGATGTCAGATACCTTCAGGGACTTCTAGAACCAAAGAAATGACCAATTTTTCTTATATTTTGGTATGTTGACTTCCTCATTTCTTCTCCTATGTAAATCAACCAGGTCTGAGCAATACCATTTTAATAAGTTGTTAGAATAGCTGCTGTGTGTGCGTGTGTGTGTGTGTGTGTGTGTGTGTGCACGTGTGTGTGTTCTCGTGCGCTCATGGATTCATTTGGTGTAAATCTTTGGCAACAATTTTAATTCAAAATAAATCATATTGTCTGGCTTCTTCTTGTTCAAGTGTTCATTTACACATCGTGGCTGCCAGCACCTCACTTTCCCTCCAATATCAATGCATATGCAGACATGTGCTGTGGAACTAATATATCTTTCCCTCTGATATTTCTGTTGCAAAGGTTGATATATATCTGTAGGATTAATGTAGTGAATCCACCTGAGATATCAACTTTACTATAAGATTCAGGGGAAAAATGTTGTCAACTAGTCAGAATTTGAAAACATATTTTTGTCTTTTCCTGAGACTCTTATTATCCTTATCAGCTACTTCTACTTTCTCTCTCTCCTTCTCTCTAACTTTTGTATTATTTTTTTTTTGCTCTTTATTCTTGTCTGCCACCCACTAACAGATTTCTTCAATCTGTCCTAGCTCACTGATTCATTTTCAGCTGTATCCATCCTGCTGTTTATCTCAGCTATTGTGTTCTTGATTTTCACTCCTATTCTTTTTCAGACTTAACATTTCTGCTTGATTCTGTGTATGAAGTTTTCTGCTTCATATCCTCCTATAGCTCACTAAGCATATTGTTTTGCTTATTGTAAATTCATAATTCATCAGTTCCAGTAACTCTCCTCCATATTGTATGGTTTGATGTCCTTTTTGGAATTCTCAAATGTCTAGTTATTTTGATCACTGGTCTCATGTTCCCCTATATACACTGAGTGGCCAGATTATTATGATCACCCCATCATTACTTCATTGGGCCACCTTTTGCCTTTAATACTGCAGCGATTCTTCTTGGCATTGACTCCACAAGATGTTGAAAGGTGATGCGAAGAATCTGACACCATGCCTGATGAATAGCACTGTCCAGTTCTGTGAGATTTGATGGTTGTGGAACCAGCTGCCTGATGGCTCTTTTAACTTCATCCTACAAATGCTCAATTGGATTGAGATCTGGTGATTGTGGGGGCCACCTAAGCAAGGTAAAGTCTTCCTCGTTTTTGAAACCACTCCTGCACAATACGAGCACCGTGGCATGGTGCATTGTCTTGTTGGAAGAAGCCAACTCCACTGGGATACACCATCAACATGATAGGATGAACCTGATCAGCAACGATACTTAGGTATGTTGTGCTATTCAGACATTTATAATGGTCTGGCCCTCTAGAAACTTCAGCATGAAAATATAGCTAATTTGCCTTCAAACATCAGGTGGTCATAATAATCTGGCCACTCAGTGTATATCAGCTGCCACATCAAGTAAGGTGTAAGGGAAAAGGGCCAATACTCATCCCTAGTTTGTGTCCATCTTAATGAGCTGCGGAAGAAGTGAAGGCATGAGCCCCGGGGAAGATTCCATCATGGTGGCATTTACCATTGCCACTGTTGCCAATTAAAAATGTGTTTTTTTAAGTTATTGAAAAAAGCAGTGCTAGGAGGGGCAGCCTCTTTAAAAATTATCCAGTAGCCCCAGGAGAAGGATGAAAATGGAATGGAGGTATAAATGCCTGGGAGCGGTCAGCCATGCCATTGGTCATCACCTATTTGCCTCAGCAGACCTTTTATATTGCTTGATAATACCTACTAACACTAGGTGCCCTGAGTCCTTGCTTAGATGATGGAGTCAGCAATGATTGCCTAACTCAATGTGCAGGAAAACCAAAAGCAGAATTTAAAAACCACCCCCATCTATCTTCCTACTGTGTCTGGCTGACCTCTACCCCAAGCTACTGAAACTCCCATTCCTCCTCCATACATGCCAGTTCAAGGTTTCTTAATATTTTTTTGTGTACATTTCTCATATTTGAGCTGCCCTCTAACCTCTTTATGGTTAAGGTTAGAGAAGGAGTGAACAGCTCATGTTACACCTTTTTTTTTTTCAGGAACAAGAATGCAAACGGAATTTATGTCCCAAAATATTATTATAGAGTAGAAGGCAAGGTTCACATGAACACAGGAGATAAAATGCAAAAATTAAAACACATTTGTTCTTGTAACAGATTTCTTCAAATCATGCCTAGCGTGTACCTTTAACACTCAGGGTGTACCTGTTCAATTTACTCTGCCATTGGAAATCCTCTTTGGGAAAGCCTGAGAAGCACTGGCTTCAGTGATCAGTGGAATAAACCTTTGTTACAAATCCTACCCGTTTGCCCAGCAGAGAATGAGATTCACTGGTCTGTAACTCTCTGGTCTCCAGGGAACCTTTCCCTCTCATGGCTGAGAGTTTCCTTGGCAATCACACAGCAGAGATGCCTGTTTATGGCAGTTTGCATATTTATCCCAATGACTCCACAATTTCACCCCTGAGTTCCTTTAAAACTCTCTCAACAGGTCATTAGCAGCGAGGGCCTGGGGTATCTGAGAGATGCTGGGACCACAGAACAGGGAGGAGAAAACAAACCCTCAGCAAGCACCAGGACCTGGGCAAACAAAGTCATGAACCAGATATGCAATACGTCTCAAGTGCACACACTTCTATGGAGCAGAATAAGGGAGATTCTAAAGTCCAAAAGGCCAGTGGCTGTGCACATGGGGAGAGAGTTTGCAGCTGGAAGCTTGGAAGACAGGGAGGAAACGGGAGCAGATCACGCAGCATAGGGAAAAGCAGGGCCTCGACTGGGATACTGAGGCAGATGGTCAGCTGTCATCGTGTTCCTCTCACAGGATCTGAACCAGTCCATACTGAACCTGGCCAGAAGACACTTGCAAATAGCTTCCATGTTGGAGAGTGAGGTTAAGAGTAGGTGGAACAAAGGCATTTTCTTGACACACACACACAAAAAAAACAAAAACTGGGAGGGATGATATCAGTGTAAGTAATTTGTCTTCATCTAGTTTTTCAATTACATATAGAACATACCTTGCATATACTGGCATTTGATCTAGTATCTCTGATCTGTCTTTGTTAAGAGATCATTTGAGAATGGAGGCTCTTTTAATGTCTTCCTCAGAAAACTCCCAAGCAAAGAATTCATTTATTTTCCTTGCTCTCTCCCTTTCGTTCCCTAGAGCTCCTTTCACACCAACATTGCCAAGTGTTTTTCTCTCTGGTTTTCTGCCTTTGCAGGGCTCAAAGAAGTTATTATTGACATTAGAAATGCTTACAAATTTCCATTGAATTACTTTCTTTTTTACTTGCAAAAATGTTTACTATGCCCTTGACCTGCCACAATTCTGAGCTACCCTGGTCATCCCTTACCTGATCATCCCCTTTCTGTAAAAATAACTTTCTTTATTGCAGGACTCCTTTATGAAAACTTGGTTTCAAGCTTACTGTAATTCATTGGCTTTTATTTTCTTTCTGTTCATGGTGTTATTCTTAAAATCTTATTTTGTCCATTTTCAATCTCTAAATTTCAATTTTAGATTAAATGCCTTTTTTGCTTGTTTATTTTTCTTTTCCCAAATGTGTTAAATTTTAGTGCTTTTGGTGTTTCTTCTTATTTATCTGTACAGATTAATAAGGTACAAATTTCTGTTCCCTACAAAGAATCAAGCCAATATCGATTTTCTTCGTGAATTTTAAGATAGCCTATTCTAGGAAGCAGACAGAAATCATCCATATACCTTGCTTCAACTTAGGATTTCATCCTGTCTTGGTCTTTATTGGTTGGATACCTGAAATTTCCCAACGTAATTCTTTTATCTAATTTAATATTCATCCTCAGTTAACATTTTCAGTTTCTATTTTAAATATAAGGGATATAGTTATATGGCTTTTACATTTTTACCACCATTTGTATGAGGTTTGCTGGGTAAGCTGAGCATACAACATTGCTTCCTTCTCTTATCTTATTAATCATCCTCCTGTTGTCAGATTTTTTTTTACCCTGGAAGCCTCGTGTTCATCCAAAGGTAATTAATGGAGCAGTCACTAAGCGTCAGCACTATGCCAAGCCCAGGGAGACCTGGCAGTTACCAAGAAAGAAATCATTCAACTCGTAAAGCTGAGAAGTCTTCAAGGCCTTCCATCAGTGCCAAGCAACCATTTGTAATTTTCATAGACGCACTTTTAGAACATAAAGTAGTTTTATTATTTTTAAATTATCTTTGTCATTTGGTGTCATCGGTTGATTACTTCATCACCTTCACTTTCTTCAAATATGACATTACCTAATGAACCTGAGTAGATGCGGTGGCTGGTGGAGAACAGGCTTGGTCAATTCTTATGATAACTCCTTTTTTGTTTGTTAGTTTACACCTGATTTATTTTGTTTTAATTTATCTTTATTATTGAAAGCATTACATATATCCCCCTATCCTCCCCATTAACCTCCTTCACCCTGCTCCCACCCTCTCCCAGGCTTTCACCACACTACTGTCTGTGTCCATGGATAATGCATATCCTATATAATAAAGAGCTAATATGCTAGTTAGACCAGACAGTGGAATGACATTCCAGAACAACCTTCTGGAATGACCAGTGTTCGGGGAGGAGAGTGGAGCCGGGGGGGCTGTTAGGCAGCGGGGGCTGTGAGGGCCTATCCTGGCACGAATTTCATGCATTGGGCCTCTAGTATGCATATAAATTATTTGGTTAATCTCTTCCCTCTGAGATTCACAGTCTGTTGCATCCTTTTATATCTCTGGATCTATTTTGTTCATCAGTTTATTTTGTTCATTATTATGAGAAACTCTTATGTGCTATACAAAAATTTTCACTTGGGTTTTAGATTAAAAATTAAAAACAAAACAAAAAAACTGCCCCTGACTTCTGATTTAAAATATTGATAACAACCCCTGAAGCAGCCTCTCTTTCTGAAAATATCTATGAAAACTGTAAAATGTGGAACTATTAAAAACATTATTTTAAGAACCAAGACTGATAGTTAAAAAGTTATCTGAATCTAAGAGAAACTTCTGCTAACTTTATCCAGGCTTTAACTCTAGTTCAACAGAACTGCCATACCCACTAAAACAAAAGCGTGATGACACTTTGTTCCTGACTTTCATAATTCTGACAGAGAATACCTCTTTTATGCTGGCGATGCCTTTTAAATTAAGTATGATTCTCCTTATCCTAGCCTATAATGTGAATTTCCTACTTTTACTTAATGACACTCTGAAAACATAACTATATCAAAGTCTAAATAATTTTACTAAGAGCTTAGATTTATAGGACATTATTTTGTGCAAGACGTGGTTCTGAGCACTTTACATATACTAGTATTATTTCATTTAATCCTCAAAACCATCCTATGAGGCATATTATTCCCATTTTGCAGATAAAAAACTGAGAAACTGAGGTTCTGTAACTATCACAAGATTATGTACTAAGAAAGAGGCAAAGCCAGGATGTAAATAAGCATTCCAGCCCTAACCGGTTTGGCTCAGTGTACAGAGCATCTGCCTGCGGACTGAAAGGTCCCAGGTTCGATTTCGGCTAAGGGCATGTACCTTCGTTGTGGGCACATCCCCAATGGGTGGTGTGCAGGAGACAGCTGATCGATGTTTCTCTCTCATCGATGTTTCTAGCTCTCTATCCTCTCCCATCCTCTCTGAGAAAAATCAATAAAATATATTTAAATAAGCATTCCATCTCTAAGCACTTTAGTATAAACCAGGGCAATCTAGAAATGATGTATCTAGAGCAAGCATGTCAAACTCAAAGGCTAACATAGACCCAATAAATAAGGTTTAAGTTTAGGTGGGCCACAAAAAAAAAAAGCTTCAATTTTCATAGAAACGTAAGATTATTTCTATAGAGACATGCCTAATACAAAGGGCTGAAATCAATGAGTAATCGTTAACATAAAATAATAGAACATTTTAATAAAATTAATATTTTTTCTTGAACATTAACTTACTAGACACCAAATAACTGCACAAATTAGTAAGCATAACACAAATAAACTTATTTTGCTTGTTCTCCGAAAGTGAAATATTTCCTGTTGCACACACCAAACAAATCAGTTCAAGACTAATGATGTGGCAATCGGCTGCTAAAATATTCGTTGCTAGTATTAGTGGAGAGAAATGGTGTGCCTGCGTGTAAGGCGCATAAGGGAAATGAATGTAACACGATTATAGTAACCAGTCATTAGCAGACGTTGTAGTTAGTTATTAATAATTATGTATAACAGGATATTATAAAAATTAAGTTACAAAATTTTTATTAAAGATTTCTTACATACCGTTAGATTAGCTGGATAGCAAAAATATCCATTGTGGGCCGCATGTGGCCTGCAGACTAGGAGTTTGACATGCTGGATCTAGAGGTTCTGGCATAAGAGACTAATTGGCCCTGACATTGAGCCTAAGCTCTGCTCATATTGTTTATGAAAGACAATGTGCTGCTGAAAAACAACAGTGAAATATCACCTCACACCTGTTAGGATACATACTTTACAAAAAACAATCCAGAAAATAATAAGTACTGACAAGAATGTAGAGAAATGGGAACCCTTATGTACTGTTGGTGGGATTGTAAAATGATGCATATACTAAAGAAAACATCATAGAGTTTGCTCAAAAATTAAAAACATATGAACCAGCAATTGCACTTCTGAGTTATATATCCAAAAAAATTGAAAACAAGATGTCAAATAAATATTTACAGATTCCTGTTCACTGCAACATTATTTAGGTGAAAAAAAAAAACAAATATCTTTCAGAGAATGAATGGTTTTTAAAATGTGGTATACTCACACCATAGAATAATACTCAGCCTTGAAAAAGAAGGCATTCCTGTCCTGTCATTGCTCCAGCATGGATGAACCTGGAGGGCAGTAGCGTAAGTGAAATAAGCCAGCCACAAAAAGACAAATACTGTGTAATTCCCACTTATATGAGGTGCCTACATAAGCCAAACTCTTACAAATGAAGAGTAGAATGCGATTGCCAGGGGCTGAGAGAAGGAGGGAAAGGGGAATTGTTCAAGGGATATAGATTTCCAGTTTTGAAAGACAAAAAAGTTCTAGCCATCTGTTACACAATGTGCAAATAGTCACAATTACAGTACTGTACACTTAAAAATGACCAATGTTTTGTTTTTTAATAAAAAATAGCACCAGGAAGAAACTTGCAGAATGGTTGTCAGAAGAAAGTTTTGGAGACTCTATTTACCCTCAGATACCAAATGATTGCAAAGAGAAATCATGGGAGGTGGGAAACCGGAAATGTTTAGTACTGTTCCAGTAGCAGGTATTAAAAATAGGTTAGCTATACCTAATTTCAAAAATAGCTCAAGAGCCCAGTGCTGAGGACTTTTAGTTCTTTTGGGGGGTTCATTTTGGAATGCTGCAATGCCAGCACTTTAGTTAGATGAATAAATCATGGTGTGGGAAAGCACAGACATCAGGGATTCTGAGTCAAAGGATTCAGAAGAGACAGAGCTTAAATGTGACAAAGGTTGGGAAATACCTTAACTGATTTATTCCCCTTATATTTCCCTTTTTTACGTTTGCACAAGAGTAATGACTTGTAAAACAAAAACAAAACTAATTAAGCAAAAGCATCAAAGTAAATTATAAGTAATAAGAAAATTTTAAAAAGAATTATACACCCTGACAAAGTGGGATTTATTCTAGGAATGCAAATTTGGTGTAACATCCCCAAATCAGTCAATGTAAAATACCACATAAATAGAACAAACTATGAAAAACACATGATCATATCTGCATATTCGGAAAAAAAATTTGACAAAATCCAATATCTTTTCATTATTATAAACACTCAACAAACTAGGAATATAAAGAACTTCCTCAATGTGTTAAAGGCTGTTTATAAAAAACCCACCAGTTGCCCTAACCGGCTTGGCTCAGTGGATAGAGAGTCAGTCTGCGGACTCAAGGGTCCCAGGTTCTATTCCAGTCAAGGGCATGTACCTTGGTTGCGGGCACATCCCCAGTGGGGAGTGTGCAGGAGGCAGCTGATCGATGTTTCTCTCTCATTGATGTTACTAGCTCTCTATCCCTCTCCCTTCCTCTCTGTGAAAAATCAATAAAATATATTTTTAAAAAACCCACCAGTAATATCATATATAATGGTGAAAAAAATGTTTGTCTCTGAGGATTAGCAACAAAACAAGTAGATCCATTTTCACCACTCTATATGACCTTATACTAAAGGTTCATAAAAGGGCAATTAGGCAGGGAAAAGGAAATAACCAGAATGAAAAGTAGAATTCTCTTCACAGATGGTATAATTTGATATATAGAAAACTCTAAACAACACACACACACACACACACACACACACACACACACACACACACATTCAGTATAGTTGGAGAATATAAAATGAATATACAAAAATCAAATATATTTCTATATACTAGTCCTGTGCAATAAAGAATGTGGCTAGTTATATCCTCAGTTTCTGGAGGTACCCTCTAAATCCTTGGAATTCACTGGAGTGATAGGAGACTTTCATAGTGGTCCCTGATAGTTTATGTTAGTAAAGTGATCTTTGGTGGGCCCTAGATAATTTATGTTAACAAAATGACGCAAGATGAGGCCACAACAAAAAAGACCCACCATATAATTAGAGGGTTGAGGCTCTGAGTCATGTGATATTAACCCAACTTCAATACGTACGAAAAGGTTGATTTACTTCAACCATGGCAAATGATTCAATCAATCATGCCCAGGTAATGATCCAAAAAGACTCTGACACTAGTCTCAGGTGAGCTTCCCTGGTTGGCAATACTTTGCATATTGCTACACATCAATGTTCTGGGAGGGTAATATGTCTGATTACAACACAATGAAGCTTTGCATTTGGGACCCTCCAGAATCTTGTTCAATCTTGTATTTTTTTCTTTGGGGATGGGTATTTGCATCTTTTGACCATAATAAAATTGTAATAAGAAATATAGCACTTTGCCCTGGCCAGTGTGGCTCAGTTGGTTGAGCATCATCCCATGCTCTGATTCTTGGTCAGAGCACCTATCCACAATGTGGGTTTGATCTCAGGATGGAGTGTATACAGGAGGCAACTGATGGATGTTTCTCTCTCTCTTCCTCTTCCTTTCCCTTCCCTGCTCTCTAAAAATCAATTAATATATATTCTATATAATAAAGAGCCAGGGTTGTAACAACAGAATGCTAGACCAGACCGGAAGACAGTGCTGGGTTGCCCTGGTGACCCAGCACTGACTGGGGCCAGTGGGCACCCCAACCCAGCAATGACTGCCTAGGGGCTGCAGATCAGGCCCGAAGAGAGGCTTGCAGAGAGAGAGAGGCAGGGTCTGAGCCGTAGCCTCTGTGGCAGCCATTGATCAGAACTTGCCTCTCTTTCTCTCCCTGCCTGGCCAACAGCTATGCCTCCATTTCTCTCCAGGCATCCACCAGGGCTGCTGATCAGCCCTGCATTTCTGATCAGGCCCCATTGATAGGCCCAGAGATGCTGACTGGCATAGAAACTGACCAATCAGAACCAAATCTGGGTGAATGTAAGGAGCCAATGGCTGCCTAGGAGGCAGAACTTTTGAAGCTGACTTGCATAGAAACTGACCAATCAGAACCAAATTGGCCAGCAGAGGAGGGCAGTTGGGGCCAAGATCAGGCTGGCAGGGGTGGGCAGTTGGGGGTGAGGTCAGACTGGCAGGGGAGAGCAGTTGGGGGCTTGATTAGGCTGGCAGGGAGGGCAGTTAGGGCCAATCAGGCAGGCAGGCAGAGAGGTTAGGGGCAATCAGGCAGGCAGGCAGGTGAGTGGTTAAGAGCCAGTGGTCCCAGATTGTGAGAGGAGTGTCCGACTGTCAGTTTAGTGGGATTGGGCCTAAACCAGCAGTCAGACATCCCTCAAGGGGTCCCCAATTGGAGTCGGTGCAAGCTGGGCTGAGGGAACCACCCCCCTGCACGAATTTCGTGCACTGGGCCTCTAGAGTGTGTGTGTGTGTGTGTGTGTGTGTGTGTGTGTGTGTGTGTGTGTATCAGTTTCTTGAGTTCTGTATTATCAAACCTCAGGGGGACATGAAACTTCTACAATTTGTAACTAGCTGGTCAAAAGTGAGGGCAGCATGGGGACCACTGAACTTTGGGTTGGTGTCTGAAGTTATAGCAGTCTTATAGAGAGGATTATACACTTAATGTTTGAAACTTAGCCCAACTCTAAGTAGTTGGTATCAGAAATCACTGGCATTAGCAATGAACAAATAAAATATAAAATTAAGAAAATAATTCCATTTATAAGAACTTCAAACAGTAAGATACTTAGGAATAAGTTCATTTAAAAATAACAAAGATCTAAATAAGTGGAAAAATAGCTGATATTCATGAATTAGAATATTTCATAGTTTTAAGATTAAAATATACTTCAAATTGATCTATAAATTCAATGTAGTTCTTGTCAAAATCCTAGCTGGGTTTGTTTGTTTGTTTTTTGCAGAAATTGACATAGATCTTCTATGTATTTGTATGGCAATGCAAGTGATCTGTAATAGCCAAAAACAATTTTGAAAGAAAGAACAAAGTTAAAGGAATCATATTTCTCAATTTCAAACTTCACTACAAAGCTAAATTAAAACTGAGTGATACTAACATAAAACTAGACACACAGATGAATGGGAGAAAATTCTGTGTCCAGGAATAAACTGTGGCATGTACAGTGAGTTGATTTTCTACATTGGTGCAAAGACAATAAAATGGAAACCACAGTCGTTTGAACAAATGGTGCTGACATGTCGTGATATGCACATGCAAAAGAATGAAGTTAGACCTTTACCATACAAAATATACAAAAGTTAATGTAAACTGGATAATAGACAGAAATGTAAGAGCTAAAACTATAAAATTCTTAGGAAAAATATAGTAGTGAACCTTTGTGACCTGGAGTTAGATAATTGTTAGATAAAACATAAGCAACAGAAAATTGGAAGACATCTTCATAATTAAAAAGTGTTTTTTCTTCAATGGATACCATAAAGAAAGGAAAACCAACACAGAGAATGGGAGAAAATATTTATAAATAATATATCTGTTAAGCGATTGGCATTTAGGAATAATATTAGGAGCTCTTACAACTCACTGATAAACAGACAATAAAACTGACAAACAGGGCCAAGCACCTGAATGAGCTCTTTCCCCAATGAGATATATAAAAAGCCATAAGCACACAAGAAAGTGTCCAACATCATTAGTGTTTAGGAAAATGTAAATAATAACCACAAGGAGCTACCACACATGCCGGGAGCCGGTCCATCCTTGCTGTTTCAAGGGACCTGGCATATATGGCATATGGTTCTTAATATGTTTGCTCACCTTCTTGGCGCTGTGTTTTAACCAAAGTCACCTCTCCGAGAAAGGTTGAATCCCCAGGTAGGGATTTTCCCCTGAAGTTAGGGAGGGAATAAAACCCCTCAACTAAGTGCCAGGTGGGTAATTAATCACTTTAACTACAAACAATCATGCTTAAGCTGCATAATCTTTACTCCCTGGAATGGAGATAAGAAACGCCCTAACCTTTGTAATAGAGATTGATAGGATTGAATCAACTGGTATAAATACAGTTGTAACAAGACAGAAACACTCAGAACTCAGGAGACAGAATTCAGAAGACAGAACCTACACGGAGCCTAGAGACAGAAGAACTTCGCTGGCGAGAGCATGCCAGAGGATCCTGGACCGGGACTGGCCTCGGAGCCTAGAGACAGAGCCTAGCGGGAGAACATGGCAAGGGATCCTGGACTGAACCTGACTACAGAAATTGGCAAGAGAACCTGACTAGAACCTGGCTATTGAACCTGGCTAGAGGAACCTGGCTATGATGATCACCCGAAGGCTGCCTCCGTGTCATTCCTTCTTCGCCGACTCCGTCCACACCTTTGGGGACCCCTGGACCCACTGGGGTTGGACCCCGGCATCTGGCGCCCGAACAGGGACCCCTAGGTAAGCGCCCCGCACTCGGGACGGATCGGACTCCACCGTAGGAAGAAGGTGGATAGTCTTCGCCGACTCCGTCCACACCTTTGGGAACCCCTGGAACAGGATTCCCCTAGGTAAGCCCCCCTCCCCCATTGAGAACCCCCACACTCGGGACGGATCAGACTCCACCGTAGGAAGAGGGTGGATAGTCTTCGCCGACTCCGTCCACACCTTTGGGAACCCCTGGAACAGGATTCCCCTAGGTAAGCCCTCCCCCCATTGAGAACCCCCACACTCGGGACGGATAGGACTCCACCAGGGTGCTACAGACCCCCCTATAGAGGATAAGTAGGGTAAGAAGGTGGATAGTACAGAACTTAGATTGAGAAGATGTGCCATACTGAGTCCAAAGAAAGAAGACTCTGTATTGATCCTTAGATTGAGAAGATGTGCCATACTGAGTCCAAAGAAAGAAGACTCTGTATTGATCTTTAGATTAAGAAGATGTGCCATACTGAGTCTAAAGAAAAAAGACTCCGTATTGATCTTTTAACATATATGCTTGTTAGCAGAGGAATTAAGGTTACTCCCAGTCAGACAGAACATTTTATACAAGAAATACGTCCATGCTTTTCTGAGGAAGGAAAGGTGCCGGAAAGGTAAATGTAGAGGCATGGGAGAAGGTAGGCCCAAGGAGCCTTATCCTTAACCCCACTGCAGCCTTTCCACCCCGGGAAAGTGCAGGATTGGCAAGCTCTCCCTGGGGTGATAGATCAGGACTCAGGTAATAGCAGAAAGCGCCAATCCTACTCTTAAAATGGATACAAGAGAGTGTTTCAGGTTTTTCTTTTTAATGCTTGCTTTTAAAAAATAAAAAAGGGGGAATTTGCCGGGAGCCGGTCCATCCTTGCTGTTTCAAGGGACCTGGCATATATGGCATACGGTTCTTAATATGTTTGCTCACCTTCTTGGCGCTGTGTTTTAACCAAAGTCACCTCTCCGAGAAAGGTTGAATCCCCAGGTAGGGATTTTCCCCTGAAGTTAGGGAGGGAATAAAACCCCTCAACTAAGTGCCAGGCGGGTAATTAATCCCTTTAACTACGAACAATCATGCTTAAACTACATAATCTTTACTCCCTGGAATGGAGATAAGAAACGCCCTAACCTTTGTAATAGAGATTGATAGGATTGAATCAACTGGTATAAATACAGTTGTAACAAGACAGAAACACTCAGAACTCAGGAGACAGAATTCAGAAGACAGAACCTACACGGAGCCTAGAGACAGAAGAACTTCGCTGGCGAGAGCATGCCAGAGGATCCTGGACCGGGACTGGCCTCGGAGCCTAGAGACAGAGCCTAGCGGGAGAACATGGCAAGGGATCCTGGACTGAACCTGACTACAGAAATTGGCAAGAGAACCTGACTAGAACCTGGCTATTGAACCTGGCTAGAGGAACCTGGCTATGATGATCACCCGAAGGCTGCCTCCGTGTCATTCCTTCTTCGCCGACTCCGTCCACACCTTTGGGGACCCCTGGACCCGCTGGGGTTGGACCCCGGCACACACACACAGGGTCGGTGAAAATAAAAATTACAGATAATTACAAGTGTTGCTGATTATGTGGAGAAATTAAACCTTTTACAATGCTGGAAGAAATGTAAGACAGTGCAGCTGCTTTGGAAAAGTTTGAAAGTTCCTCAAAAAGTTAGATACAGCCCTAACTGGTTTGGCTCAGTGGATAGAGTGTCGGCCTGTGGACTGAAGGGTCCCAGGTTCGATTCCGGTCAAGGGTATGTACCTTGGTTGTGGGCACATCCCCAGGAGGAGGTGTGTAGGAGGCAGCTGACCGATGTTTCTCTTTCATCGATGTTTCTGACTCTCTATCCCTCACCTTTCCTCTCTGTAAAAACTCAATAAAATATATTTTAAAAATGTTAGATACAGAGTTACTCTATGACTCAGCAATTCTATTCCTAGGTATATACCAAAGAGAAATGAAAGACACACACACACACACACACACACACACACACACACACACACCTGTGCACAAATGTTCATAAGAACATCCTATATAATAAAAGCATAATATGCAAATCGACTGAAGGGCCAAACAGCTTGGAATGACCATTTGGGACATGCTATGACACCCACTGGCGCCAGGCCAGCCAAGGCAGGTGCAATGCGATTGGTAGGGGGCCTGACCATCGCCCCATGATCTCCCCACAGGGGGAGGCCCAGGCCACTGGCCAGCAGCGTGATCAATTGGGGGCTCCATAATTGCCCCAAAGAGGAAGGCCCAGTGCACCGACCAGTGGGCTACGGCGGGTGGGCGGGGCCTCCCTCTGCAAGGGAAGCCCCAGGTTCCCTGTGCTGGCAGCCGGAGGGAAGCCTGGTCCTGAGTGCCGGAGGGAAGCCGGTGCTGGCAGCCAGGAGAAGGAAGGCCTACTCTTGCAAGAATTTCATGCATTGGGCCTCTAGTGATTTATAATAATAAAAGAGTGAAATCAACCTATATGTTAATTAACTGAATAATGGGTAAACAAATGTATCTATACAATACAATATTATTTAGCAATATAAAGAAATGAAATACTGATTCAGGCTACAACAGAAATGAACCTTGAAAACATCATGCTAAGTAAATAAGCCAATCAAAAAAAGAAAAGAAAAAGCACACATTACATTTATAGGAAATATCCACAGTAGGCAAATCTTCAGTGATGGAGAGAAAAGTCATGGCTTCCACAGAACAGAGGGAAGGAAGATTGCAGAGTAACTGCTAATGGATATGGGGTTTCCTTTTGGGTTGATGAAAATGTTCTAAAGTTAGTTAGCATCATGATTGCATAACTCTGCAGATATATCTAAACCATCAAATTGCACATTATAAAAAGGTAAATTTTATAGTATCTTAATGAAACTGTTACATAGAAAATTCATTGTTAAATAATGATAATTAGAAGAGGGCCCTTGCTTTTAAAAGGCAAGAAATAAGGTTGAATTTGCAACCGAATGCTGCTGGTTCTTATTTTTCATTCATAATTCAAAATGTGCAAGACAAAAATTCTGCTTTGAATATTTCATAAATAAGTTTTTAGAAAAATGAAAGGACACTGTACAATTTTTGGAGTGTTGTTTCAGGCTTTTCCATCTATTTCAAATGCATAGCCTGTGTCTCTAATTTTTTAAGGAAATGTATTATTAACAGCCTCTTTTTTCTGAAGATAAAATCACATTTAAAAATATAGAATTAGATTCTGACATTGACCACAAAGGATGGGCCTGTCATCAACATAAACTTTGAGGTAGAGTATAGTAAACATCTCTAAATCAACTTCCTTTCTCATAACCTAACAAGTAAAAATGGTGTTTTGTGACTGAAAAAAGCCTTGCCTTTTAGTAGATTACTTTCAAATAACTCTTCTTTTCCTTCCCAATACTGGTCAGCCACTGTCCAGTACTGAAACATCTAAAAAAGTTTCAAACATTTGAAACATCTAAAAATGTGAGGTTAGCCTTGGCCGGTGTGGCTAGGTTGGTTGGGTTGTGAGCTCAATCCCTGGTGGGAGGATTAGGGAGGGTGCAGGAGACAGCCAATCAATGTTGCTCTCTCACATTGATGTTTCTATCTCCCTCTCCCTCTAAAATTCAATTTTAAAAACCTTTAAAAATTAAAAAGTGAGACTAAATAAAATCAAGAAGAATGCTGGGTTTTTTTTCAAATCATCTTCATCATTGTTAACTTGATTTTCTTAGAATTCCCAGCTCTGGTTGGTGCAACCAAGAAGGAAGCTATTAAGTTATTTTACATGGGTAAAACCATGTTAAATTATTTTACACAGGTAAAACTAAACAGAATAAATTAAATACTTTTCCCTCAAATAAAATGCATTCCATATAAACTGCAGTTTGAGGAAGCAGGAAAATTGAAACCATAATTTCACCAAAACCACCGATTTATATGTTCTCCAAACCCCAGCAGGTAAGGAATTAGGAAGCAACTAGTGATGATTAATTACAGTTGAGTATCTGACATAGAGCTTAGTTGCTATCTTGCTTACACCAACAAAGAGAAGGCGGGACAAGAGGAAAATGATGATGAAACAAGTAATAGCAATCAAATCAGCTGCACCTTGCTTCATCCTCTTAGCAAGTATGTTTTTGTCGGCCATTTTGTTTGTAGATTTCACAGTTTCATCTTAATCATAATGTCCTATTATATGTTCTGTAAAAAAAAAAAAGAGAGAGAGAGAGATTTTTCAATAGTAGGAGAAAGGTATAATTTGGTAGGCAAAAAAAAAAAAAAAAAAAAAAAAAAAAAAAAAAAACTAGAGTAAAATACCAGAGCATCTCCTAACTTTCCACTCTCATAAATGATTATTTTCTAGTTACTTGCCTTTTGGGGTTCTGTGTCTCTTTCTCCATAGAGAAGATGACACTAGTGCATTTTGTTTATATTCATATTGTTTTACATTCACTGGACTAATCAAAGATACCATGTCAAGTCTACATTCATGATAAAGTTCATATGGTAAAACAAACGTGCAAGAATAGAAAAGAAAATACAAACAAAACAAAACCAACCTACAGAAATAGACTTGTCCTACTAAATATTAAAAAACACAACTAGAGCCTTAGTTTGGATTAAAGGGTTCCAAGTTCGATTCCGGTCAAGGGCACGTACCTTGGTTGCAAGCTCCTCCCTAAGCCCAGGACCTGATCTGGGCTCGTGCAGAAGGCAACCAATCAATGTGTTTCTCTATTTTTCCCTCTCTCTCCCACTCTCCCTAAAAATCAATGGAAAAATATCCTTGGGTAAGGATTAACAACAACAAAAATACAACTATAGTAAAAACTGTAAAATTAAGCCATTTCATCAGGTTATATTTGGTGCATAATTTTCTCATATCAGTGGTTATACATTTAATATGAATGGAGAAAGATATGTAGTCTATTTTCTGTTCTTTTAGTTAATTTGTTTCTAATTAGTTCATTATATTTATTGACTATGCAAAGCACTCAAGTATATTGGAGGAGAGAAAGATTTATAATAGTGACTGCCTTTTAGGAGCATATGTGGAAATATAAGAAAATACATGAAAACTATAATTCATATAAAATTAAAGTAATACTTCAGGGGGAAAAAGAAAAAAAATAGTTAAAGGTAACATATTATTGAAATCCAATCCATCTAATATTTCTATTGAAATCATTCCTGAATTATTTAAATAAATTACTCAACATCAGGGATGGGTTTGCCATGAAATGAATATGACTTTAGAATTCAGGGACACTCATTTACATGGGGCTCTTACAAGGCTCTATGAGGGGTTCCAAAAATATGTTCACATGGTGACATGTTAATATAAAATTTGGAACAGTAAGGTAATTTAAAGACTGTCTCTTTACACTCTGATTTCCCTTTCATCACACTTCCCCTTGTGGCAGATGGCATTGAAGTAACTGTGGGCATTTTGGGAATTCTACAAAGGAGAATTTCAGTGGAGAATGCATTTCATTTGGGTTTAGTAGGATATGTATTATGTGACTCACAAACATCCCTGTGCAGAGTGAGCTCCTTGTTAGCCATCCTGGAGCAGGAACAGATTCCAGAATACTTACTTGTACCTCTCGCTGCACGAACTCACCCTGTGAGGTGACACATAGTGCAGTATCATAAGCTTGTCATAGTATGACCATGCCCTACAGCTCTCAGTACTGGCAGTATCGAGATAATGGGGAGAAAAAGGTCTGAAATGTGTGCAGCCAGGAGGCAGGAGGCAGCCTGCGAAAATTTCTTCTAGTCAACAGTCTTATAAAATTATAAGCAGGGCATTCAATTCTCATGGAGTCTAGACAAAACAAAAGTTACCACCTGTCAAGAATATACTCAGTAACACAGCACATGCAATTATCAACATATCACAAAATTAAACTTATCAGAATTATTTTTCATAGGGCAGATACCTGTCATAGTATTACAAAGAGCCAGGACATCAGAATGTGAAGCTGTCTGCGTCCCAAGGTATTGGACTGTATCTTAGCATATCTGATGCATCTTGTCCTGATGTAGTCTGGCGTGTCCAAGCAATCCCTGCACAAAATTGCCACTAAAGTTACAAAACAGCCTGAAGAAATGAATGTGCCAATCACAACCCCCACACACATGTTGATCAGTAAGCCAATGCATGCAATTTAAGAATAATTTGATTATACAATTATGTAGCACAATTCAATGTAGTCACAAATTTAAAATACATTCTATTTGTTTTTGTGTATTCCTTGATTTCAGATTAAATCCACATCGTTGTACTCATTGATCACACCAAGAGTCAAATATTGTGGAGTTGTGGAGGCAGTTAAGGCAGTCCATTAATAAAGATGTTACAGTATTTTGTCTCTGTGTGTGTGTGTGTGATGCTTGTGGTATTTGTCAGCTTTTTTAATTTTCAAATTTTGGGATTTTTTTTCTTTTTATAAATATATTTCCCCTTTCACATATATTTGTCAATTCATAATTGTGTATTTTTTAAGTCGGCTTCCTAAATAGTACAAAATGGAACCTATAGCATAAGGTCTTTGTGAGGTTAACAAGATTTTGTATATGCACAGCCCTTAGTGCAGTGCCTATCACACAAGAAATTCCCATCAACTCCTAGATCTCAATGTTATAAAAGTAGCTAGCATGCTCTCCACCATCACCACCATCAGAGCTGTCTACCTGCTCTCTATGAGTCTGTCTCTATTTTGTTTGGTTGAGGGGAAAAAAATAGAGAGAGAGAACACATAGACATGGACAACAGTGTGGTGATTGGGGAGGGAGGGATGTGGAAGAGGGCATAGAGGGGATAAATGGTGATGGAAAAAATAAAATAAAGTAAGCAACAGGACCCCTGACACACAGCAGGTTCTAAGAGCTATCTTCCTTTCTTCAGCACTTTGAAAAACTCACTTAACTGCTATGAACTCAGTGGCCTCATTGAATTATAACGACTGACCTTGATCAAGAATCAGGATTATATGGCATTTTTATACAATAGTATATCCGTATGAAAAAGATGCCCAATACTGTAGGTCCAGTCCAAAACTTGTAGACTGGAAAAAGGAAATATCACCCGAGATATGAGAATAGGAAGTACAGTTTCATAGCTTCACAAGGACTCAGAGGGACACACACACAGAGCCACATACACTTGAGCAGAGGGATCCAAGAATAAAATAAAAGACGCAGCCAGTGTCCTACCTACTATTTAGTCACCATCTTGCTTTTATCACTTCTTGATTTTCCTTTCTTTACTCTATTCATTCTACTTCTAATATTCCTTTTTTATTCTTAGAAAATGCTAGTTTTATTTTTACTTGTTATTTTCCTCTATATTGTTATGTTAATTTAAAATTAAAAAAATTCTGAATTGTACTTTAATTTCCCCAACATATGCTCTGCATTAGGTTACTTGGGATATCTTTTGTAGTCTTTTTATCTTTCATATCTGCTTTTCCACTTTCCCATCTCTTTTGTATGTAATGCCCCTACCCCATGCCATTTCTACTCTACTTTCTAACATCATCCACTGCACTATTTAATAGAAACACCCTGTAGGAAAAGTTAATTGCTGCGGGAATTGCTATTCCCTAAAGCCAATGGGAAACTTTGGAATCTCCTATTAGTCTCAAGACTGAAATCCTACCTCAATCAGAGGTAATTATTAAACTAAGCAAGAGGATTTCAATAGTCTTCTCAAATTGATCCCAAAGATGCCACCTGCAATGCTGCTGCCTCATTCAGCTTTAGCCACTTTCAATTAACTGAACAGCATAAAGCACTCCCAAGGGATGAGGAGCAAACAAAATCCAAATTACAAACAAGCAGAGATATCTGAAGCAATTAAGCCCTTGGTGGCTTACCTCCAGGGTGCCCAAAAGTCTTGTTCAAGGCCAAGGACCCAATTGGAGTAGATACTATATCAAATCAGTTCAATCCCATGAAGCACCTAATACCTGATAAATTCAGACTATGTAGATAGTTACATTATATAATTGATAAGAGAAAGAAGGGGGAAAAATTCCTGTGGCCTGAATAACCTGACATAGCACTCTCAACAGCCCAATTCCACAAGGTAATGTCCGAATCTTCACTTCACTTTGCCAACTTGACCTCATTCGCTTCCTCACATAGCACAACAGTCTCCTGTAAAACCATAATTCCTTGAGAGAGACCCCATGAGCTAATCTAGGCCAAGCAGCTGTTTAATGCATCGTGCCACCAGAGAACTAAGCGGTTCCCATTCGTGTCATTTGGCAAACTTGAAGAAGAGCCAGTGGAAAGGAGGGGCCAAAAAGGAGAGCAGAAGTTGGAAAAACTAAACAGAAAAGGAAGCAAGGAAGTGTGTGTGTATGTGTGTGTGTGTGTGTGTGTGTGTGTGTGTGTGTGTGTGTGTGTGTGTGTATGGTTCAAACAATGAACTGACTCTGAAAAGCATAGTTCCCAGAGTGAATCCCCATAGCGGTGCGTCTCTGACGATGGGGGTCAGGGAAGCATTTCAAAGGTGCTTACTTTCCGAGTCAGCACTGGATTACAGAAGCCTCTGCCAAGCTTCTTCGGGAGGCAGATGCTAAGCCTCAGGTCCTCCTCCACTGCTGCCTCTCCCTCTCCCTCTTCCCCTCCCCGTGTTATCACTGCTGGAGCAGCACAGGGGAGAGTTCTGGGACTGAAGAGGCTTATCTGTAATAGCAGCTTATCTATGGCGAGCAGTAAACCTTGAAGTTAAAACTAAAGGAATTCTAGCCCTCCTGCCATTTCTCTCTCTCTCTCTCTCTCTCTCTCTCTCTCTCTCTCTCTCTATGCTATTCCAGTTCCTTGGGAATCTCTCTCTCAGTTGATGCACTCCAATCAATGAAGAAAGCAATAAGCGCATATTCAGGCCCTACTGTGCCCCAGAACCATGTAAGGCCTGGGGCACAAAGATAGATATTATCCCCTGATACCAAAGAACTGACATCATTGTTGAGGATATAAGGCGTACACATGAAGGACCTAGAAAGGCTAGACACCTACTGGTATATGTTGACTTACATTCACAAATTACAGTTGGCTCTTAGTTGGAAGGAGAAAGAGCTCCAGAAAGCCTAGTGGTTAGGCCTTTAGGGTGAACATAGAAAATATAGATGCCTTAATAGACGGAGAAGGGGAGTATAAGCAACCAGAAGAGGCTCATGACATGGGCAAAATCACTTTTAAAAATAAGGCTGACTTTTGGTGGGAGTAAACCAGTCCTAAGGTAATGATGGAAAGGAAAATTCAACTCAGATTCTAGAAGCCTTTGGCTATCAACCCAAAGAATCTGGGCCTCTTTCTGTTGGTTGTGGGAAAGTAACCAAGCATTTAAGAAAGGACTTGCCTGCTCAGTTCTTTGTTCATAAATGCATGAAGTCGCATATGAATGTATTTATTAATATTTTATTTATTACTTGCTACCTTATCTGGGCAAAAGATTTGAACCTTATAAGAACAAAAATCTATACCACCTGAAAAAATAGGTAGGTGAGAATGTTGAAATGAAAATTTTAGGGGGATATAGGCAGGTTTAGGGAATTTTTAGAATTCGGGGCTTATGGGGGTTTATGGAAAAAACACAGGGCTACAGATGGGGAGAAGTTACATTTCCATAAGGCGAGGAAGCCAGGTGAAGTTACATTTCCATAAGACAAGGAGGCAGCAACAGTTACATTCACATAAGCTAAGGGAACTGAAAGTAGCCAAAAGGTCTATGTTTACAAAATAAAGAAGGAGGAAGAAAGCCCAGAGGGAATGGGAGAGCAATGAGGGAGGAGGGCCACACGTGTTCCATGTGACGTTTGACCTTTGAGCTCGGGAGTTACTATAGTAATCAATTTGAAAGGGAATATTGACCAATCAGAAGGGATATCAGGGCACAAGGACTTGCAGCCTTTATAAACCGTGGAAACAGGAAGTCGGTGGGACTCTTTCCCACTCCCCACATGGGAGTCTATACTTGTTCTTCAATAAATCTCCACCTTTGCTATGCCACCTTCTATCCGTGGATTCATTCTTTGACTCTGGTGGACGAAGAATCCGGGAACCATCCTGCCCAGGGGAACACCATGTGTTCCAGTCCAGAAATCATGTATCAATGTCAAAGGTAATTTGAGGGGTAATATAAGAAATTCAACCTATGAGATAATAATTCATATTTTCAAGTTAAAATAATTTCAAATGTAATTGTGGTAGGCAGTTAGACAGACAGGAGCAGATTAAGGACCATAGGCCAGGTACAGAAAGTCACCAGGTTGAAAAGCCCTGGGTGCCTAGCAATGGGAAAAACTGGGAAAAGGACCTCAACCCTAGTATATCACTGGTCATGTGATTCAGAAGCCCTGACCTTTCATATCGCTGGTCATTTGATTCAGACCCTCTCCTGACCTTTCCTCCACTGGAATGTCACTAGTCATGTGGGTTAAACCCCCTTAGAGGGAGAAGGAACAAGAAGGCTGGAGGAGAATAGCCCATAAGCATTAAGCAACCAGGAAAATGAGGTTCTGACCCATATCAATTACCTATAGGCCTCAGTGGTGTTTCAGCTCCAGGCCCAGAAAAGCAGCAAAACCAGACAAGCAGTTTCATGGCTGACTTCAGGACCAGCTGCATTGACTAATGACCCCCTTGCCCAGAGGCCAACCCTAAGACCACAACCCTGAAGGGACACACCTGGAAAGCTGTTGAATATTCTATTGAGATTTTCCCCTCGGGCGTCCCCTAAAAAACCTCTGCCCCAGCGGTTCTCAACCTGTGGGTCACGACCCCTTTGGGGGTCGAACGAACCTTTCACAGGGGTCGCCTAAATACATCCTGCATATCAGATATTTACATTACGATTCTTAACAGTAGCAAAATTACAGTTATGAAGTAGCAACGAAAATAATTTTATGGTTGGGGGTCACCACAACATGAGGAACTGTATTAAAGGGTCGCGGCATTAGGAAGGTTGAGAACCACTGCCTTAGACAAAGGACCCAAGGCTGCTCTCTTCCCTGGAATACATCTATGTGTCCCCATCGCTACTCCTATCTGGCTCATTACCTTTACTCTTCTCTCGCCTAAGCTCCAAAGGACCTCTTTTGCCTCTGAAACTTATCTCCTGAGCCCATTTCTTCTACCTTACTTCTACCTCTGTGACTTTCTAAATAAACTTTCTCTTATATTTTGAGTCTTGGCTCTGAATTCCTTCTTCGCAGAATTCAAGTACCAAAATTACTGAACCAAGGTGCAGTCTAACCCCACTGGCCATTCTCACTGCTGCCAACAAAATGAGGATAGAATAAGCAGGTATATTGATAGTAAAGAACAGAGAGCACTGAAGTAAGTAGTTCTTAGCATATATAATAATTAAATATAAATAATTATAAATATATTTTTAGTATATGTCATACATGAGCAAGTATATTTGTATTGACATATTTATAAGTAAATATAATCCTATATAATAAAAGGCTAATATGCAAATTATCCCCTCAACCAGGAGTTTGACTGGGAGTTCGACCAGGGAGTGGGGCTGGCCGGCCAACCACCTGCAGCCCCTCCCCACAACTGGCCCAGCCCAATTGGCCCGGATCGGGGAAAGCCAGCCGGACCCGACCCGTGCATGAATTGGTGCACCAGGCCTCTAGTAAATATATAAGAAGATAATCACAATAGCTATCACAAAACTCAATATCTCTGAGTTTATTATCCCCACTCACTCTGTGGGAATTCCAGTTGTGGAATCATGGGCGAATGTCAGCCATGTTCTTTATGGGCCAGTTCTCTAAGTTTTAATATGACACATATGACCAGACTCCCTTTTATTTCAGATACACTTGATGGTATGTGTGGTGAAGGCAGTGGTACAGCTAATAGTGATGTTGCAGCCCACTTCTGACTAACTTCAGGCAGCCAATCAAAGTCCTGAGGGCATGCTGTCTGCATGGAGGGCCTTGGCATGTGTCACTACTACAGGCAATCATTGCAGATGGCCCTGGCACATCTGTTTCTGGAACCTTGTGCCATCAATGAGCTAGAGACCATAATGGAAAAGCCCTTGTTTTTTAATTTTCCATTCATTGCAGCCCAACCAAAAGACAATTTGAGTGACAGATTTGTTTTATACAAAACTAGAGGCCACGTGCATGAGAGTTGTACACTGCCGGGGGGTGGGGGGGGGAGTGCATCCCTCAGCCAGGCCTGGACCCTCTTGCACCCCCCTCAGGGCATGTCCGCCTTCTGACTTAGGCCCAATCCCCAGACGACTGTCAGACATCCCTCTCGCAGTCCAGGGCTCTTGCAGTCCCGGGCTCTTTCAGTCTGGGACCCCTCACTCCTTACCGCCCACCTGCAGTGGAGCTGGGAGAGGCTCCTGCCACTGCCACTGTGCTCACCAACCATGAGCCCGGCTTCTGGCTGAGCGGTGCTCCCCCTGTGGGAGTGCATTGACCACCAAGGGGCAGCTCCTGCGTTGAGCATCTGCCCCCTGGTGGTCAGTGCACATCATAGCAACTGGTGGTTCCGCTGTTTGGTTGTTTTGCATATTAGCCTTTTATTATATAGGATTGCCCCTCCTGTTTAATAACTGGGTCATTGCCCTTGAGCCATCGGGTCTCTTCCTTCTCCCCATTTAGAATGTAGTCATTCAGGAGACTTGCTCTCCCACCTGATAGTGCTTTGGCAGCTCTTCTCACTGGACGTGTAGAAGCCCAGACACAGCTGAGACTTAAGCTGAGACATTGCTAAAAGGAAGCCTGGACCAAAGCAGAAGTATACATATTTCAAAATTCTGAAACTGGAGGAGGGGGACTTTATACGTTTGGGGGGCACAGTCATGAAGCAAATTATTATAGATGATTGCACATAAGTGAAAACTTTCGGTCATTTCCTTTCCTCTTTTCTAATGCTAAAAACAAGAGGTTCAAAATGGAGTTGTTTACACTAAGCCTCATGTCAGCAAACCAAGACTTAATTTAATTACAGCTTTGATGTCCCCAAAATGTAATCTTCAAACAGTCAAGTAGGAATCGCCTGATCAGCACCAGTCAGGTAATCTGCCTGATAGATACCTGGCATTTTCTAAAGGAGAGTAACATTTTAATAACCAATCCACCTTTCTGCCTAGTATAACTTCCTGGCTCCTTTCATTTTTTCTCCAGCTCCTCAGAGCTGCCTTCTATCTACCAGATTGGATGCTGCCTAATTCAAATGGATTTTTGCCCAAATAAACGCTTAACACTTTTAACATGCCCCCGTGTATCCTATAACTGTCTGCGCTTAACACTTTTAACATGCCCCCGTGTATCCTATAACTGTCTGGTGTCAGAAGAGGGAACCAAGAAGACCCCTCAATGGCCCTCAAGAGCAACTAGCAACCAGACATGTGTATTTGTTGAGCCCCCTAAGCTCCTTGTTTTCTTGCTGCCCTGTAGGTCCTGGATAAGTCCCTCTTGGATCCCAGCTCCGAAGCTTTTGTGTTATGAGCTTTCAGGCTTTATTTGAGTTAGGTTTTTTTGTTTGTTTGTTTTTGTTTTTTTTTCTGGACTGGGTCCAGAAACTGGCCAGAGTCATACTGGGTCTGGATCAGATTGAGCCTGACTTAGATACCAAACTGGGTCTGGGGTCGGAATAGGTCCGACTTAAGCTGCACTGGGTCCAGTGTGAGGAGGTGAATACAAATCTGTTTCAAGGCTGAACCAGCAGGTTAATCTTACTGAAGATAATTTTGAATTACAGTGGTCACAGAGGAGAACTTTTGACCTAGATAAGCTTACCCATTTATGAGGTGCCCTACAGATAAAGGGGTCTCAGCCAAGCACTGGCCAACAAGGTTGAGGGAATTTTATTTTCCTTCTCCACAGTTTCTGGTGGCCAGGGTGACACCCTGTGGGACACTGCATTTTCTTCAGAGCCCACAGAAAGCTGGCAGAGCTAAGAGTGAGAGCTCTCAACAAAATCAGGTCTCTGTCTTTGGTGCCTGGCTGACAGAGTAAAGTAAAATTTCATACTGTCCCTTTTTTTTTTCAATTCAGATTGGCAGGAAAAGTCACTTGTAAGAATTAATCTATGAATTGTGACTATAAATTTGCCTTCAGGTACTCACTATTGCCTATCCTTTCTCTGCAGGGACAGTGAGTGCCTTCTTGTTTGTCTCATTTTTGTGTCCTAAGAACTTAGTTTGGCAACTGTCAGGTTGGGAGCCCCAACAACATGCCTGGATAGAAATGTAGATTATACCCCATTTACTGATAGATATGGGCAAGGGAAATGTGGCTTACACTCCATTTGCAGCTAGAAATCTTTTGATTTGCATCTTTTTTTTAATTAAATCTTTATTGTTCAGATTATTACATTTGTTCCTCTTTCCCCCCCCCCATATCTCTCCTCCTCCCAGTTCCCACCCCACCCTCCGCCCTCACTCCCCACCCACTGTCCTCATCCATAGGTGCACGATTTTTGTCCAGTCTCTTCCCGCATCTCCCACACCCCTTTCCCCCCCAAGAATAGTCAGTCCATTCCCTTTCTATGTCCCTGATTCTATTATAATCACCAGTTCATTCTGTTCATCAGATTATTTATTCACTTGATTCTTAGATTCACTTGTTGATAGATGCATATTTGTTGTTCATAATTTGTATCTTTACCTTTTTCTTCCTCTTCCTCTTCTTAAAGGATACCTTTCAGCATTTCATATAATCCTGGTTTGGTGGTGATGAACTCCTTTAGCTTTTCCTTATCTGTGAAGCTCTTTATCTGACCTTCAATTCTGAATGATAGATTTTCTGGATAAAGTAATCTTGGTTGTAGGTTCTTGGTATTCATCACTTTGAATATTTCTTTCCACTCCCTTCTGGCCTGCAAAGTTTCTGTTGAGAAATCAGCTGACAGTCGTATGGGTATTCCCTTGTAGGTAACTGAGTTTCTTTCTCTTGCTGTTTTTAAGATTCTCTCTTTATCTTTTGCTCTTGGCATTTTAATTATGATGTGTCTTGGTGTGGTCCTCTTTGGATTCCTTTTGTTTGGGGTTCTCCGCGCTTCTTGGACCTGTAAGTCCATTTCTTTCACCAGGTGGGGGAAGTTTTCTGTCATTATTTCTTCGAATAGGTTTTCAATATCTTGCTCTCTCTCATCTTCTGGCACCCCTATAATTCTGATGTTGGTACGCTTGAAGCTGTCCCAGAGGCTCCTTACACTATCCTCGCATTTTTGGATTCTTTTTTCATTTTGCTTTTCCGGTTGGATGTTTTTTGCTTCCTCGCATTTCAAATCATTGACTTGATTCTTGCGCTCCTCTGGTCTGCTGTCGGGAGTCTGTATAATATTCGTTATTTCAGTCCGTGTATGCTTAATTTCTAGTTGGTTCCCCAATATAACATCGAGGGTCTTATTAGTTTTCGTGTAGATCTCATTAAGTTTATCGGCAGCTTCTAAACAGTTTTTGAGAGACCTTAAAAGTGTGGTTCTGAACTCTATATCTTCCATTGACAATTTTGTCCTGTTTCTTTGTCTCCGCATTTTGTTATGCTTCCTTGGTGCACCCCCTAGTGGTCTTTGTTCACAGTCTTATAGTTAAACCTTGATTGTTGTAGCTAATACTAGGGAGGGTTTGACCTCCAGGCCAAGTGGCTATGAGAATCAGCTGTGTCAGCAGTGAGAGAACTTCTGTCCTCTAGGGAGGTGCTAATCTAGCCTTTGCCTGAGGCTATCCGGCAAATGCCTCTGTGCAGGGCTTGGGCAGGGCGGGTCGAACAGGATCAACAGCGTGGGCCAGAGAGAGCAGTTATGGCGGCTCTCAGTCCTGTCCCCAGGGGCTCTGCCTCTCTGAGTTCCAGCACCCGCTGCAAAGCTCGGAGAGAAAGCTGCACTCGCTCTGACCGAAGCCAGACAGTCCCGCTTCTCCCGTTTGAGTCTGGGTCCCTAAAGACTCGCCTGTATCTGGAGCTCAGAGTCTGCGACTCCCTCCCGATTGAAAACGCCAACCTCGCCCTCTGCTGCCAGCCCGCTCCGCTCACTCCGCACCTCAGAATTTGACTTCAGCACTGCGCCTCCTCTGAGTGTCCGTATGCGTTGCTCTTTCCTCCTAGTTGTAAGACTTCCACTCAGCCAGCGTTCCTGTGGTTCTGCGTGATGTCCGTTCCATCTTTTAGTTTCACTTTTGAAGTAGTTGTTCAAAGCAGCAAACTCCGGCGTTAACCTATGCCGCCATCTTGGTTCTCCTCGAGAAAAGTCTGATTTGCATCTGAGTTGAAGATCTACTCCCTGATATAAAGAAGCAAATTGAAGATAATGTAGTTGGATGTGTGAGTAACCTCCATATCATTCAGGTCCCAACCCAATCCTTTGAAGAATTAAAAACAACTGTACTTGTCTTACATGTCTAGTCTTTACATGAACAGAAATGTGGCTCTAGAAACAGTTCAAAGCCCACCTATACTTTTTATATATCCCAAACCTCCCCTATTCTTCCCAAAAGGTTTGCAGATGTTGGAAATGGTCTGGATTTAGGGAACAAAATTCCTATTGGTGGAACTTTCATTCTTTCCATGTGCATTTTGAGAGGTGTGGACAAAACCTGGGGCCACACAGTAAACCTGCAAGCTCAGGGGAGGCCTGTATGGCCACCTTAACAAACTCAGAGACCAAAAGTAACCACATAGTTTATTTTACTCATTAGATTTCACATACAAGTGAAACCATATGGTACATGCCTTTCTCTGACTGGCTTATTTCACTTAGAATAATACTCTCTAGGTCCATCTGTGCTGTTGCAAAGGGTAAGTTTCCCTTCTTTTTTTATAGCTGA
The DNA here is from genome assembly GCF_963259705.1 of Myotis daubentonii. Lineage (NCBI taxonomy): Eukaryota > Metazoa > Chordata > Mammalia > Chiroptera > Vespertilionidae > Myotis > Myotis daubentonii. The sequence goes on along the minus strand of NC_081842.1, from coordinate 62,389,816 downwards.
GTAGTATTCCATTTTGTAAATGTACCATAGCTTTTGTATCCCCTACTCTACTAATGGATACTTGGGCTGCTTCCAAATCTTGGCTATTGTAAATATTTCTGCAATGAACATAGGGATGCATATATTCTTTCAAACTAGTGTTTTGGGTTTTTTCAAATATATTCCCAAAAGAAAAACAAACAAAATAGAAACAGACTCATAGATACAGAGAACAGACTGACAGCTGTAAGAGGGGAGAGGATTTTTGGGGAGGGAAACTGGGGAATAAAAACACACCTTATAGAGGCAGATAAGTGTATGCTGATTACCAGAGGTAAAGGGGTTGGGGAGAAGTAGAAGAGGGTAAAAGAAGAATAAATGGAGATGGAAGAAGACTTGACTTGAGGTGAACACACAATATAATATAGAGATGATATATTACAGAAATGTACATCTGAAACCTATATCATTTTATTAACCATCTAGAGGCCCATTGCATGAAGATCCGCGCAATAGGCCATCCTTCCCCTGGCTGCCAGTACCAGTTTTCCTCCGACACCCGGGACCCAGGCCTTTGGTCTGGACGCAGCAGCGAGGCTTGGCTTCTCCGCTCTGGCTGCAGCGGAGAAGCCAAGCCTCTTCAGTCTTCAGTTGTCTTCAGTCTTCACTCTGTGCCTGCATATGCAAATTAACCACCATCTTTGTTGGGTTAATTTGCATACTCATCCTCATTGGCTGGTGGGCACAGTGGAGTGACACCAATTTGCATGTTTCTCTTTTGTTAGTGTAGATGTCACCCAATAAATTAAACTTTTTTAAAAAGGGAAGTAACCACATAGGATGGTCTGAAATGAAAACTTCCTAAAAGTGAGTCATGGGTGGGAAGTCATGACCTACGCTGGTATCTTCCCTGACAAAGCTCAATCTCTATCTTAACTGAGACTGTCTATTGTCTTTTTGCATCAAAAATAACATACTTTAGGATTTCAGAGTAATTTCCTTTTCCAGACTTCTTGGGACATAATTATCACACAGAACACAAGGCCACAGAACCCCTCACTATTACTGTTACCATATTATTTGTTAACTGCTAACTACCCTATACCCACCAATGTACAAGAAGGATCTGTCTATTCCTTTTACTTTTTATCCAGTCCCAGACACCCACCCCCTTGCTTTCTCCCACTCCCTAATCTATCACCAATGGATTTAATGTAACCCCTTTATGTCTTCCGTTTTGATTTTGATATATAAAATACGTGGTAAAACTGCCACTTCCCAGAGCATTTCTCAATCCATTGAGATTTTGCTTCCTGGCAATTGTCGTCAGTTTGGCTCAAATAAACTCATAAAAATTCTCTACAGGTTTGAACATTTCTTACATTGACAAAGGAAAGTATTCTAGCTGGTCTTTCCAGGAGCCAAGGTAATTCTCTTCAGAAGGGGGGAAGGGGAGGGAAGGATAAAAAATAAAGGTTATTTTGAAAACTACCCTTATAAAAAATCATAAAGGTCTCTTCCATAAATAGTAAAAAGCTGGAGCCATCTGAGTAGGTAACCTTAACTTATTCCATCTGCCAGAAACACAGCTTGGATCTGTTATGGAATTTGTCAGCAAGAAAGATACTTTAAGTTGATGGTTAGCTTGTTCATGTTTCATGAAATTTTCATGAGTAATCTAAAAATAGTTATTAACTAATGAAAAGTTTACAAGTAAGCTTTTCAGCATTAATTGTATTTTATGGTATGTCTACTTAAAAATAATTTTAAAAATCTTTTTAGTAACTTGAAATAATTATACTGAAATAAGTTCAAAGATGAATATTCAATGAATATCTAGATCATTTCCCAATAAGATAAAACACTGAAACATTAATTAGTAAACATAGGTTTATCTAGTTTTAGTTTCCTTTTATAAAGGAACTAAATATATTTGGGTCTTTTAGTAAACATGTTTTGTGCCGCATTAAAAAATTTACTATGAAAAAAGCATATACTTCCGATATTGTTGTAATTAACCTAGTAATTATTAACAGGAAAGGAGCAAAGGAAAGGCCAGATATTATAGGCATGTCATCTGGGCAGCTTTGCCAAAAACCTGCAGCTTTACACTCCCCAGGGAACCACTGGTCTATCCCCCCACAGATCACTGTGGTGGGGGGGCGGGGGGGGGGGCAGTGGGAATAGACACATGTCCAGTAAAGTTGGGGGGACTAGCTAAGATCTTGCTGTCAGTCACATCTGGAAACAAGTTTTTGGCCAGAATAGGTGTGGCCATTGCAAGAACAAGAGCAAAAAATTTGAGATATTTTTTAATCCCCTAAACCAGTGGTCGGCAAACTACGGCCCCTTGAGTGTGGCTCTTCTACAAAATACCACGTGCAGGCGCGCACATACAGTGCGATTGAAACTTCGTGGCCACACTCAAGGCACCAAAGAGCCGCATTTGGCTCGCGAGCCGCGGTTTGCCGACCGTGGCCCTAAACAAAGGAATTCCCTCACTTGGTTGATTCCTGGCTTCCAGGGCTCTGGCTACTGCTTCCTGGCATTCTTCCATGTGGCCCACGACCATGTAGACCCACACACACAATGAACTAATGAAATGTAAATAGCCTGATGCTGAGCTGGACTCAGCTGCAACATGGAATGGAAACTCGGGACATTGGCTTTGCTTTCAGCTCTGCTGAAACCCCAGTTATACTTCTTTCAGGACCAGATCAAGGGAAATGGCCTTTGGAAACCCAAGGTTATAATTCCATGCAAATAAAAAGCATTCATCCTCCCATGCAAGTCTCAGAAATTCTTTCTCTCCAAAAATTCTTTCTCCCTGTAACATTTCTAGAAATTATAAAATGTATTTATAAGTTTTCCAACCTTCAGAATGCTAGCATAATCATCCAAAATTGCTTGCTTTTTGGTTTTCACTAGGAATTAAGGAATCTAAGTGTTAAAAATTCTAATTACTATAACTAATTAATACAACTTAGAAATAATAAGGGTGAAAGAAAACAAACCTATATGAATACAAGGTAAGAAAAGTAAGATGAATCATTGTTCCAGCCCACTCTAGCTAATTCGGGGGGGGGGGGGGAAGGTGGGGGAGAGAAACATGTGTGCAGTGCACAGACCAAAGGCATAGCAGCTCACTAAAAGACTAAGATCTAATTATGGAACTATAGAACACTCCCTGCACCCACCCCATCCCACCCCCAAACCTCACTCCATGTTATTAAAGCCCTATTCACAATAGCTCCTTTTACGTAGTACATTATGTATGGCTATTGAGTAAAAAGAATAAGGCACACCAAAAGGCAAAATACACAATTTAAAGAGACAAAGCAAGATCAGATTTTGGAAGAACTCATAAAACTCAACAATAAGAAAACAAATAACCCAATTAAAAAATAGGCCAAAGGCCTTGACAGACACCTCACCAAAGAAGATATACAGATGGCAAATAAAGCATATGAAAAAGATGTTATCAGAGAAATGTAGATAAAATGTAAATAAAAACAACAATGAGATACCACTACACATCTATTAGAATGGCCAAAATTCTGAACATTGAGAACAACAAATGCTGTCAAGGACATAGGGCAACAGGGACTCTGTACATTGCTGATGGGAATGAAAAATGGAACAGCCACTTTGGAATACAGTTTGGAGATTTCTTAGATTACTAAACATACTCTTACCATATAGTCCAACAATCACACTCCTTGGTATTTACCCTAATGAGTTTTGGGGTATTTATCCACACGGAACTTGTGCAATTTAAAGAACCAAAACAAGGTCATATTTTGTAAGAACTCAAAACACTCAACATATTTATAGCTGTTTTATTCATAACTAGAGGCCTGGTGCACGAATTTGTGCATGGGTGGGGTCCAGCCAGTCCTGCCCTGATTGGGGCTGATCAGAGCTGACCAGTTGGGAGGAGGGGCCACGGGAGGTTGGCCGGCAGGCCCCATCCCCTGCAGTGCGTGTCATAGCGACCAGTCATTTAGTCATTTCGGTCATTCTGGTCACTCCAGTCATTTAGGGTTTTATATTTATATATTGTCAAAACTTGGAAGCAACCAAGATGTCTGTCAGTAAGTGAGTGGATAAATAAACTGTGGTATATCTAGACACTGAAAAATTATTTAGCACTAAAAAGAAATGAGCTATCAAGTTATGATAAGACATGGAGGAACCTTAAATGCATATTATTAGTGAAATAAGTCAATCTGAAAAGGCTACATTCTGTGTGTTTTCAGTTATATGACATTCTGAAGAAGGCAAAACTATGGAGACAGTACAAAGATCAGTTGTTTCCAGGGATGAGGAGGGGAGATGGACAGGCAAAGCAAAGAGGATTGGGGGGTAGCAAGTAGGGGGTGGAGACAGTGAAATACACTGTATAACATTATATTAATGACTATATGCCACTAAACACTTTTCCAAACCCAAGAAATGTATAACCCCCAAGAGTGAAAACTAAGGTAAACTAATGGACTTTCTGTGGTTATGATGTGTCAATGTAGGTTCATCTTTGGCAAAAAAAAATGTCCATTCTGGTAAGTAATCTTAATAATGGGGGAGGTCATACATGTGGAGACAGGTAGTATATGGGAAATCTCTGTATCTTTCTCTTTCAATTTTGTTGTAAATCTAAAACTGCTCTAAAAATACTTTTTAAAACAGAACTATGCTAAAAAAAATTATATCAGTAACTGGAATTGTCCATACAGGAGTGGAGGAAGTCCACAAAACCCTAGTAAAAGCTCACATGTATATCTTCTCCAAACTTTCCTCCCAAGATGCACATGAGGGACAGTAGCATTACCACATAGTAGTGATTTCCCCAAAATAGCTAAGTAGATTCTAGTTATTTCCATAGATATAAAGCATGCATACAATAGCAAAGCCATCTCAAGTTACCATATCAAGTCCCAGATTAAGGTACTTTCTTTGTTTTGTTTCAAACTGAATGTTGAGCCTCACTGTTGATTAACATCTACAATAAGTTATATCTCAATAGAAACTAAACTCAAACAAACATTACAGTCTATATATACATAGTCAAAAATTATAGTTTAAGATCCCCTGTTGCTCAATAGCAATCATGCCCAAAACTTATATCGTTATTTTTAGATGCCATTATTTAATAAATAGTCCCGGTTGGGGGAAAGAGGGGATGGATAATCTGGCTGAAGAATGACTGGAAAACAAAATTTTAAAAGTGAAGTTGCTTATAGAATAAAAATATCTTAACTCTGCGTTCATATTATTAACTCTTTCACTATTCTAAATTTAGGCCCATAAAGAATAAATGTTGCAAATTTGGATGTCCTAGAGGTGAAACTTTGTTAGTATCATAGCCAGTTCCAGAATTTAGATTGCATAAAATTATTGTGTCAGCTAATGAGAGCAGAGATTATAAAGTTCAGGAGATCAAGTTGAAATTAGACATGTAAAGAATCTACTTGCCTCTTAGCTATAGAAAAATAAACATCCTATATAATAAAGAGGTAATATGCAAATTGACTATCATGCCCTCACACAAGATGGCTGCCCCCATGTGATCACAAGATGGTTGCCACAGGATGACCGGCAGGGGAGGGCAATTGTGGGCGATCAGGTCAGCAGGGGAGGACAGTTGGGGTGACCAGGCCGGCAGAGGAGAGCAGTTGGGAGCAATTGGGTCAGCAGGAGAGCAGTTAGGCATCAATCAGGCTGGTAGGGGTGTGGTTAGGGGGTCATCAGGCTGGCAGGCAGGTGAGCAGTTGGGAGCCAGCAGTCCCGGATTGTGAGAGGGATGTCAGACTGCTGGTTTAGGCCCGGTCCCACAGGGACCGGGCCTAAACGGGCAGTTGGACATCCCCCAAGGGGTCCCAGATTGGAGAGGGTGCAGGCTGGGCTGAGGGACACTGCCCACCTCCAGTGCACAAATTTCATGCACTGGACTTCTAATAAAGCTATAAAATTTCAGTCATTCTTAGTAGTTGACTTGAAATCAAAAGAAATAAATTTTCAGAAATAACTCAGCAAACATTCCTGACATTGGCTAAGAACATGTGGCTAGCACACTGTCACCTCCATTCAAATTGCTTGCTTTATGGTCAGAACAGCAAAGAACTCAAATTCCTTAAACATGAAACTATTCATGTCCTTCAAATTGGGTCTATGTTTGATAAATAATGTAAAAGCTCAGAAAGCTGGTTATCAGATCAGGGTCTTTTCATTCAGAACCTACACCTTACCACATTTCAGATTTGTTGTTTCTGAGAAAGAAAAAAGGAAAATGCAGATTCTTTGTCTCCTGGCATTGGTGGTAAATTTAAATCAATAGTGTCTTTTTAGTAACATTGTCAGAGATGAGCAGCCTTTGTCATCTGGGCTAAAAAATGATATAATTGGTTCATCTCTCATCATGCAACTGTACATGAGAAGGATAGTGTTCAATGAGGAACCAGTTTTCTCCAGAAATGAAAAAATTACAAGGACTTTTTAAAAGGAGGAGGAGGAGAATGAAGATGAAGATGATTACAACCACTAAGGTGATGATGACCCCAATGTTAAAAAGTAGGGTTCTCTGTGTATTACTATTCCTAGGTTATTTTCTATTGACAACCATAATCCTCAGGTCAGTCTGTCCTTCCTATTTTTGTATTTAGCATGACTTAGCCATCTCATCTCAGGATTGTTTGGGTTCTAATGATCACCTCTCAGTTCCAATGATAACTAAAGATAGAAAGTGTCTTGGTCTGAGCTCAATTCCAGGTAAAATATGTCCCCATAATATCCTCTACTAGGGATTTGTAGACTCTACCCTAATAGTGGTGATTCCAATCAATTAGCCTTTCTTTTTTCCCCCTGTATATACACTCTCAGGTTGGCACCTGTGAAATTCTTTAATCAGTCCGTGACGGCTGTACCCTCTGATCAATAAATAAATATTCTGCCTCGCTGCCCAAAGCAGATTGCTGCCTACGTCAGTCATCCTTTTCTTCTCCAATTTCTTCATGTTTTTCTACCTTGTTTCTCTAAAGCAGCTTCCTCTTTGTTTTGTACTTTTCTAATTCTGATGGTCCTAGATGGTTCTCAAATATGTTAGCCTGGGTGAGCATATCATTCTCAGGACTCCAATTCCAAAACAAAGAGAATTTCCTGAATTTACAATTTTTCAAAATAAAAAATAGCTTTTTCAAAATTACCATTTTTTACTTTTTGTTACTCATGTATCATATTACTCCATGAGGAGTCAATTTTGAAAATCAAATTTCATCTAAGCATAATGATCGCCTCAAAAGTTCAAAGGGTTTAAATCTTCCCTCTTCCTATTAGAGATAGAAGAAATAGGCACTGAGCCACCACAGATAGCCAGCAGGCCAAAGAACCCAGAGAGAAGCAGCTTGAGGGACCAGCTAGCTGGGACAGAAGCTATTCCTAGGTAATGAGTGACTGCAGCAGGCATTTTGCAGAGCATATTAACAGAAAGAAAAAGTCATTGGAAATGAATTAGCAAGAACATTGCTATTTCATACACAAACTCAAGTAGTAACAGAGATCCCGACACAATTTTTATTAAAGCTCTTGATACAAGGAAATGGCTGTCTCTAAATAGAATATTAATGGGGCAGAAGAGGCAGCTTAGCCAAGCATGAGGGCAAGAGAGATCAAAAGGTCCCAAATAGAAATGATTCCCTTGGCAACAGTAACACCTAACTAATTTTATAAACTCCTAATGGAGGAACTGGAAATTAATGCCAGAATTTCACTTTTTATTGTTTTACAATTGGAGCTGCTATTGGTCAGTTATTTCAAAAAGCCATTTAAAGCAGTAGGCATGAAAATAATGATGCAAATGTATCTTATACACTTTATTTTCATTTGAAACATAACAATGCACATATCAATATAATATTTTTATGAAGGGCCAGAGCTCAATGCATCCTGGGCCACAGTTCTTTCATAAACCACAGCCACAGGCATTGTCAATTTCTTTTCCCCATTTCAGTGCCTTTAAAGTGAAACAAGAACTTAATTAAATGTGCTTATAAAGCAACCTGAATGCAAAATCTTTTTAGAGTTGTACACTTCTTACTTATTTATTTTTTTATTGTCTAAAATTTTACATATGTCTCCTTTATCTCCACTTGACGCCCGCCACACACACACCCAGCCCCCCCAGCAAGCCATTCTCACCTCAGGCAAGTCCCAACTGCCCCAGTGTCTGTGTCCATTGGTTATGCTAATATGCATGTGTACAAATCCTTTGGTTTCTCTCTACCTTACCTCCCCTGCCATTTGTCTCTGGATCTATTCTTGTTCATCAAATTATGTTGATTGTTACATCCCACATATGAGTGAGATCATGTGATATTTATCTCTCTCCAATTGGCTTATTTCGCTTAGCATAATGCTCTCCAGAACCATCCATGCTGTTGAAAATGGTAAAAATTCCTTCTTTTTTACAGCAGTATAGTATTCCATGTGTAGATGCACCACATTTTTTTTAATCCACTCATATGTTGATGGGCCCTTAGGTTTTTTTCAAATCTTAGCTATTGTAAATTGTGCTGCTATGAACATAGGGGTGCATATAGCCTTTCTGATTGGTGTTTCTAGTTTCTTGAAATATATTTCTAGAAGTGGGATCACTGGGTCAAATGGCAGTTCCATTTTTAATTTTTTGAGGAAACGCCATATTGTTTTCCACAGTGGCTGCACCAGTCTGCATTCCCACCAGCAGTGCACCAGGGTTCCTTTTTCTCCACATCCTTGCCAGCACTTGCTGTTTGTTGATTTGTTGATGATAACCATTCTGACAGGTGTGAGGTGGTATCTCATTGTTGTTTTGATTTGCATCTCTCAGATGATTAGTGACTTTGAGCATGTTTTCATAAGTCTCTCAGCCTTCTGTATGTCCTCTTTTGAAAAGTGTCTATTTAGGTCCCTTGGCTATTTTTTGATTGGGCCATTTATCTTCCTTTTTTTAAGTTGTATGAGTTCTCTGTAAATTTTGGAGATTAAACCCTTATCAGAAATATCATTGGCAAATATGCTCTGCCATGCAGTGGACTTTCTTATTGTTTTGTTGATGCTTTCTTTTGCTGTGCAGAAGCTTTTTATTTTGATGTAGTACCATTTGTTTATTTTCTCCTTAGTCTCCATTGCCCTAGGAGCTGTGTCTGTAAAGATATTGCTACAACATATGTCTGCTATTTTCCTGCCTATGGATCTTGTAGGATTTTTATGGTTTCCCATCCTACATTTAAGTCCTTTAGCCATTTTGAGAGGGGTTTTTTTGGTCCATTTGTTAGGTGTAAGTTGGTGATCTAGTTTCATTTTTTTTTTTTTTTGCATGTATCTGACCAAATTTTCCAACACCATATATTAAGGTAACTGTCTTGACTCCATTGTATGCTCTTGCCTCCTTTGTCAAATATTAATTGAGTGTAATGGCTTGGGTCAATTTCTGGGTTCTCTGTTCTGTTCCATTGGTCTATATGTCTGTTCATTTGCCAGTACCAGGCAATTTTGAGAACTGTGGCTTGGTAATATAGCTTGATATCTAGTATTGTGATCCCTCCAACTTTGTTCTTCTTTCTCAGGATTGCTGTGGCTATTCAGGGCCTTTTTTTATTCCAGATGAATTTTTGGAGAGTTTGTTCTAGATCTTTGAAGTATGCTGTTGGTATTTTAATGGGGATTGCATTGAATCTATAGATTTCTTTGTGCAGTATGGGCATTTTAATGATGTTGATTCTACCAATCCATGAACATGATATATTCTTCCATTTGTTTATGTCTTCCTCTATCTGTTTTCTCAATGTTCTGAAGTTTTCTGAGTACATGTCTTTTACGTTTTTGGTTAAGTTTATTCCTAGGTATCTTAATTTTTTTGGTGCAATGGTAAATGGGATTTTTGTTGTTGTTGTTTCTCTTTCTGTGAGTTCATTATTGGTGTATAAAAAGGCCATAGATTTCTGTGTGTTAATTTTGTATCCTGCTGCATTGCCAAATTCATTTATTAGATCTACTAGTTTTTTATGAAGTCTTTGGGGTTTTCTATGTATAGTACCATGTCATCTACAAATAAGAACAGTTTTACTTCTTCTTTTCCAATTTGGATGCCTTTTATTTCTTCTTCTTGTCTGATTACTATGGCTAACACTTCTAGTATTATATCGAACAGGAGTGGTGAAAGTGGGCATACCTGTTTTGTTCCCGTTCTCAGGGGAAATGAGTTTAGTTTTTGCCCATTGAGTATGATGTTGGCTGTAGGTTCGTCATATATGGCTTTTATTATGTTGAGGTATGGTCCCTCTATTTCCACTTTGCTGAGAGTTTTTTTATCAAGAAAGGATGTTGGATTTTGTCAAATGCTTTTTCTGCATCGATTTATATGATTATGTGATTTTTGTCTCTCAGTTTGTTTATGTGATATATCACACTTATTGATTTGCAGATATTGTACCATCTTTGCATCCTTAGAATAAATCCCACCTGGTCATGATGTATGATCTTTCTAATGTAATGATGAATCCGATTTGCTAGAATTTTGTTGAGGATTTTAGCATGTAAGTTCATCAGGGGTATTGGCCTGTAGTTCTCTTCTTTTGTGGTGTCTTTATCTGGTTTTGGAATTAGGGTAATGTTGGCTTCATAGAAAGAGCTTGGAAGTGTTGCTTCCTCTTGGATTTTTTGGAATAGTCTCAGGAGGATAAGTTTTAGTTCTTTGAATGCTTGGCAGAACTCCCCTGTAAAGCCATCTGGACCCAGGACTTTTGTTTGCTGGAAGATTTTTTATCACTGCTTCAATTTCTTCAGTAGTTATTGGCTTATTCAGGATTTTTTATTCTTTCTGATTGAGTTTTGGGAGCTTGTAGTTTTTCTAAGAATATGTCCATTTCATCTAGGTTGTCCATATTGTTGGAATAGAGTTGTTCATAGTATATTTTAATAATCCTTTGTATTTCTGTTGGATCAGTTGTTACTTCACTTCTTTCATTTCTGATTTTGTTTATTTGGGTCCTCTCTCTTTGCTTCTTGGTGATCCTGGCTAGAGGTTCATCACTCTTGTTTATCCTTTCAAAGAACCAGTTCTTTGTTTTATTGATTTTTTGTAGTGATTTTTTGGTCTCTATGTCATTTATTTCCACTCTGATCTTTATTACGTCCTTCCTTCTGCTTATGCTGGGCTTTTCTTGTTCCTCTCTTTCTAACTCTTTGAGTTATAGGATTAGATAATTTACCATTTTTCTTGTTTTTGTTTGTTTGTTTGTTCGGGATTTTTTTGTTTGTTTTTTTTTAGTTAGCCCTGCAGAGCTCTGAACTTCCCTCTCGAGACTGCTTTCAGTGTATCCCACAGATTTTGGATTGTTGTGTTTTCATTGTCATTTGTTGCCATGATGCTTTTTATTTCTTCGTTTTTAAAAATTCCTTTATTGATTAAGGTATTACACATGTGCCCTTATCCCCCCACTCATGCCCTCACCTCCTGTTGTCTGTGTCCATTTGTTAGGCTTATATGCATGCATACAAGTCCATACAAATCCCTTGATTGATCTCTCTCCCTTACCCCCACCCTCCCCTACCTTCCCTCTGAGGTTTGACAGTCTGATCGATGTTTCTCTTTCTCTGGATCTGTTTTAGTTTCTTGATCTCTTTGGTAAACCAATCATTATTTAAGAGCATGCTATTTAGCCTCTAGGTGTTTGATTTCTTTTTCATTGTTTTTATTGTAGCTGATTTCTAGTTTTATGACACTGTGATCTCTGAAGATGCTTGATATGATTTCTATCTTCTTGAATTCGAAGAGACTTTGCCTGTGTTCCTATATGTGGTCTATCTTTGAAAATGACCCATATGCACTTGAGAAGAATGTATATTCTGTGGCTTTGGGGTGAAATGTTCTGAAAATGTCAATTAATTCCATCTGATCTAGTGAGTCATTTAGGATTGATGTTTCCTTGCTGATTTTTGTTTAGAGGATTTATCCAGTGGTCTTAGTGGGGTATTAAAATCCCATACTATGACTGTATTGCTGTCAATCTCTCCCTTGATGTCCTACAGAAGTTGTTTTTTTGTTTGGTTGTTTTTTTACGTATTTGGGTGCTCCTGTATTGGATGCATATATGTTTATCAGAGTTATATCTTCTTGTTGAATTGCTCCCTTTAGTATTATGATCTGGCCTTCTTTATCTCTTGTTATGGCCTTCACTTTGAGGTCTCATTTGTCACATATAAGTATTGCTACCCCAACTTTTTTTTCATTTCCATTTGCCCGAAAAACCTTTTTTCATCCCTTTACCATCAGTCTGTGTGAGTCCTTTGTTCTGAGGTGGGTCTCCTGTAGACAGCAGATATATGGTTCATGTTTTCTTATCCACTGAGCTACCCTATGTCTTTTAATTGGGGCATTTAATCCATTTAAATTTAAAGTTATTATTGATAGGTACTTGTTTGTTTCCATTTTTATTCTTTATGCCTGTGTTCCTTCTTCCCTTCCTATTTCTTCTTTTTATAGCAGTCCCTTTAGCATTTCTTGCTTTTCTGGTTTGGTGGTAATAAACTTATTTAGTCCTTTTTTGTCTGTTAAGCTCCTGATTTCACCCTCAACTTTGATGGTAGCCTTGCTAGGTACAGTATTCTTGGATTCAGACCCTTTCTTTGCATGACTGTATATTTCATTCCATTCCCTTCTGACCTGATGTGTTTCTGTTGAGAAATCAGTCAATAGTCTGATGGGAGATCCCTTGTAGGTAACTTTCTGTCTCTCTCTGGCAGCCTTTATGATTCTTACTTTATCATTGGGGTTTGCCAATTTAATTATAATGTGTCATGGTGTTGGTCTTTTTGGGTTCATCTTGTTTGGGACTCTGTGAGCTTCTTGGACTTGTGTGAGGTTTTTCTTCTTCCCAATATCAGGGAAGTTTTCTGACATTTTTTCTTCAAACAGGTTTTCTATTCCTTGCTGAGTTTCCTCTCCTTCTGGGACCCCTATTATGTGAATGTTGTTTCATTTCATGTTGTCCCAAAGTTTCCTTAGGTTTGCCTCCTGTTTTTTAAGTTTGTTTTTGTGTGTGCGCACGTGCGTGTGTGTGTGTCTGTGTGTGTTTGGTTGTGTGTTTTTTTGTAGTTGCTGCTCTGCTTGGGTATTTTTTCCTACCTTGTCTTATAGCTCACTGATGCAGTCCTCCACCTTTTCAAGTCTACTGTTGATACTTTCTATTGTGTTCTTTATTGCAGTAATGTCATTTTTTATTTCTTCCTGGTTCTTCTTAATTTCCTCTTGGTTCTTACACATATTATTGAATTTGTCTTCCATCCTTTTCAGCGTCCTTATTACCATTGCTCTGAATTCTTTCTCTGACATATTGCTTGCTTCCATTTTGTTTACTTCCTTTTCCAGTGATTCATCCTTTTCTTTTATATGGGGGCTGTTTCTTTGTGTCCCCATGTTCACTCCTCTCAGGGTGTTTGATTATGTAGATCTCTCTCTCCTGCGTTGACTGTCTCTAGGTGATCTCTGACCTTTCTGTCCACATATTGCCTCACCAGCTGTGTTTAATTTTTCAATTCCAAGTGGATATTGTTCAATTCAACTGTTGCTTCTATCTGCTCTGTGAGAAGGCACAGGGCCCGTCCGCATATTTGGCACCACTATGTCTCCCCCAGGACCAACATTTTAGGTCCTCATGTCCGGGGAGGCTGGAGTCTCGGTGTTTGTGGTTTCACAGCTAAGGCAGCTGGTCCCTGGGCAATGTGGTTGTAGTGTCCTAGGAGGTATCCAAGATCTCCCCAGTTGAAAGTAAGGCTGGGCTTCTGATCACAACTGCTCTCTCCTTCAAGAAGGTGTGGTCTCTGCTGTAGAGAGTGCTTGGAAAGGCACAGGAGCATTTCTTTAATTATTGTCAGCTGAATCCCGTGGCGTTGGCAGAGCCATGTCCTGGAAATGCACTCTGCCAGAGGCAGGTACTTTGTCAGCCTGATCTTCAGCTCAGGTGCCAGGGTGTGGGTTTCATTATTTAAGTGGGTAAATTGCAAGGAATGGTCACAATTACCCAGGCTTAGCCAGGAGTGACAATTACAAAGATGCCACAAGAATAAAAAATTATAGCTTGATCTTTAACCATGATTTCTCATAATTTCCTTTGTTTGAAACTCTAGTAAAACTTCTTGGAATTATACTGTATAAAATAAATGGGCTGCACTGGCTCTGGGTCACTGTCTCTCCATTAGAGGAAGCTGTCCCTCCTGGTCCCAGCTTTCCCTACTGCTTCTGCATCTGTCTCTATCATTTTCTCAATCCCCCATCGCCCCTACTCAGGACTCATGTCCATTCTCTAGCTGCGCTGGTCACAGTTCAAAAGAGAAATACTTAATACTCTGCGGCACACCAGGAGAGATTACAGGATTAGTAGAGGCTGCCCAGCCAGGGGAGCCTAGTTCACCAGTCCCCAACAGTCTTGTGGAATATATCTGTCCCTCACTCACAAATACAGACACTCCCTGCTTGCCTATGCAGTCTACTTTTGCTCTCTCACTCACACACTATCTTGTAGCCTGCTGTCCCATTGGCCTCCACCTTGGATCCCCCTCCACTTCTCTTTTGTCTTTTGTCTCACCCACCCTATGTCTACACATTTCTTTTTAAGTATTTTTATTGATTTCAGAGAGGAAGGGAGAGAGAGATAGAAACATCAATGATGAAAGAATTATTGATTGGCTGCCTCCTGCATACCCCATACTGGGGATTGAACCTGCAATCTGGGTAGGTGCCCTGACTGAAAATCAAACTGTGACCTCCTGTTCATAAGTCAATGCTCAACCACAGCCACACCGGCCAGACGTGTCTAAATTATTTTTGTGTGCATCTCCTTTTTCAATTCTTACCTAAGCATTTAACTTAGCTTTCATAGAATATATACAGACTCTTTCTTTTCCCACTTATACTTTATTAGTTTATGTATTACTTAATTAAATTATTAAAATATAATAAGCCCTAGCTGGTTTTGCTCAGTGGATAGAGTATCAACCTGTATACTGAGGGGTCCCAGGTTCAATTCTGGTTGTGGTCTCAATCCCCAATAGGGGGCATATGGAAGGCAACCAATCAATAATTTTCATCATTGATGTTTCTATCTTTCTCTCTCCTTCTCCCTTCCTCTCTGAAATCAATAAAAATATATTTAAAATTTATTTTAAAATACAATTAAAGTAAAACAACGAATTTAGGAATAACACAACTGACCCTTGTTTTGCACGCAAATTGAATGGAGGGAATAGTACTAGACAGAACATACTAGCTGTAAACATCAAGCTTGCTACAGGCAGAATTCAATGTGTTTCACCAAAAGAATAAAGAATTTCAGTTAATTTGGAGCTGATTGAGTGTGAGCTGGCATCTGTTGCATTTGGCATAAAATTTTTGCAGTCTTCTTTCATAGTAAAGAGCTTAAATCACTCCTTATTTTTTTATGAAGATTCAGCCCTACTCATGTAGCCCATGTTTTCTTGGGTCACACTCCTACAAAAGAGTCACACTCTTATAAAAGGGTCACAATACAATCACTTACTGAATTATTGGATGGTAAGTCCGATTTTATTTCTCTTGGCTCTACACCTTCCCAGAAGGTTACTAGGTACCTTACTCATAAATACAACTTTCCTGGCTCCTATGTGGAATCCTCCTCTACTGCTCTCAATGAAGTGGGAAGGCTCTCAGAGCACTGGAGGTGTGGTTCTCTGTTGTCACTTTGTCCTTCACTTGGCATGCACCATCTTCTTCCCCTGGCGCTAATCATCATGCTATGAATCTTTCAATTCCCTGCATTATAGCTTTGATTTCAGCTCCTTCAACAGCCCATTTGAGAAAGGAGGGAAAAGGAAAGCACTTTCAATCTTGAGTCTTATTTTATCATGAAGCTGAGGAAGCTTGAGTTTCTGGTCCCCACTTTTACACCATCTCTTTCCAGGGCATGTACCTATTTTTGTATTCTTTTCTTAAAGAACACCTCTCCAAATATATGTGTCAGACTCTGCTTCAATCAATTTATTTTATTTTAATTTATTTTTAGCCACAAATATCTTAGTATCTCACAGATATTAGAGTAAAATGACTTTTAATTTTACTATTGCCTGGCACACATCTTAGTAGAGAATGATGGGATTGAGAACAGTCTGAGCAATCCTTTACTGCTCCTCAGAATGCCCCTTCCTCTCTCCATTTGTGAAGACTCACTAGTCTCTCACTGAGTTCACCAGCCTTGACTTTATTCTCTCATCTCAGAGTAGGTATCTTCCCTTGAAACTACTTGATCTTTAAATCATATTGAACCTTTTCGTGGACTTCTCTTCCCTCCATCATGCTTCACTATTAGTGAGCATGACATATTTTCACAGATTTAGCTCACTCTTTTCAATCAACCCTTTGTACACTCTATAATGCCTTGAGTGAAAGAACCTATCAAGGCATTGATATAGACAAATATAGGTCCCTAGTTGGCAATAGTAACAAGTTTTAGTGCTTGAACAGGTATCAGAGAAAACTAGAGTTAGACAGTAGTTAAAGAAGTAAACTCAGATTTTATTCATAAACTATGGCAATAAGGAGAAGGAGACCTCAGTGTAGAATTGGGCTTGAAATACCAATACAAAAACAAGTGGGGATTTTTAGCCAAGAGGCAGTTTGAGGGCAGGGAAGGAGGGTTAGTGGATGGGAAATTACTAAGAGGAAACATTGTGAGTAGGGAAATTCTTGGTAAACTGATCTAATAGGATTCTCGGTCAGGGTGATCAGATATCACTTGGAGGATGGGGAATAGGAGTGAAGATGAGAAAATTGGCTCAGATATTAAGGGTGAAGGATTCTCCTTACAGTGGCTTAGCAGTATTCTTGTTATAACTGGGCTCTTAAGGACAAGGCCCGAGGTTGGAGCCCTAGTTGAAAAAGAATTCAAAGGACAATGTCTAGAATTTTGTCAGGGAAAGATTCTTTGTCACAGAATCATTGTCTCATTCTGTAGCTTCACTAATTTAGCAGAAAAATAATCAGGAAAGAAAACGTAATTCCTATAAACAATTATGAAATTCTTCAGTTGATGCAAGCCATTAAGATCTGTAAGAAAGGAAAACATGTGTGTATCTGATTCAAGTTGTGCAAAATTAATATAATACTTCTAAAGGCATCGGGTTAGTGTGGGAACCATGCCACACTATCCCTGAATAGTCAAGGCCAATGGGAGCACAGAGGCCTTGTTGTCAATACACCAGAATGGCCAAGGCTGCTCTGAGCATGATGAGCTTAATTGGGGTGCCCAAGGCCAAGATACCATAAACAGCTGCAAGACCACAGAACACACTGTACATTGTGCCCTTCTGAAGCCAAAATATGATTGATATCACTGTTGGTAGCTATCCTTCTTTGTCTCTAGAGCAGTGGTTCTCAACCTTCTGGCCCTTTAAATACAGTTCCTTATGTTGTGACCCAACCATAAAATTATTTTTGTTGCTACTTCATAACTGTAATGTTGCTACTGTTATGAATCGTAATGTAAATATCTGATATGCAGGATGGTCTTAGGCGACCCCAGTGAAAGGGTTGTTCGACCGCCAAAGGGGTCGTGACTCACAGGTTGAGAACCGCTGCTCTGAAGTAATATACAGGTTATTGACCAGGCAGAAGCTAGAGAGCTCAGAGAAGCAGAAACAGTAGACACAGAGAATGTAGCTCCTATATGTGCAGAAGAGGCTGAAGAGCTCAGACAGATCTGAGAGCTGGTACTGCTACAATGTAAGACTAAGAGCTCATAGAGAGCTCAGATTTAGCTACCATGTGAACCAGCCAGTGTGCTGGGCAGGAGAGATAGGAGAAGCTGCTGAGCCAGAGAGCTTAGGTACCGCTACAATGTGAGGCAGTGAGTCTAGGGGGCAGCGTGTGGCTGCTCAGATAACAGCTGTGGGTGCAGAGATTAATGCTGCTTTGTGGGAAAGATATATATGTTAACAAGCCAGTGTCCAGCTGCCTGCCTGTATGAACTTTGTTGTACAGAACTGTTTTGTCGGACAGCTACATGGACACTGGTTTCTGCAATAAAGACGCATTCTTATACACCCACAACTTCTCGTGGCTTCTCTGTCTAAGACCCAGAGTCCAAGGAGGTCCAGCCCTAGGCAGAGAGGCTTGGATCCAATACCTGTAACTAGTGAGCAGAGGATAAAGGAGGAACTTGGACTAAGTTCCCAACAGTTAGTACAGTGGGCAGGGTTTGAGAAGGGACCTGCCCTGGCATAGTCAGGAAGAATTTAGGAGAATATATAGACTCAAAGCCACTCAGAGCAGCAGTGCTGAACAGTGCTCCTGCTGTCTCTGACAGCTGGTCAAGAACAAAGGCATATTTTAGGAAAAACAAGAGGGCCATGACCTGATGAGCAGCAACATACTTCTGGTAAGAAGAGAGAAATTTCCACCAGAGAAGCGGCTTCTAGACATGGCTAACTTTATTAGACTTCATATTTCATGAACCTTAAAGTTGTTCTAGAATCAGTTTAATGCATACGTAAGAAATGAGAAACTGTCAGGAAATGTTGGGCCTTGACAGGATAATCAATAACTCTTAGATCTGGAGGCAATGTTTTCAGCCACATCGAAACAACAGTTATTTTTGAATTGCTTAGGAACTTTGCCAGTGGCCAAAGATAAACTAATAATGTCAAGTAGCACAGCACTGAGATCCGGAAACCTCAGCTGCTAAACATCATGAAATATTTGCAAGAAATCAATGGCTGGTTTCATGGGAGGCAACTGGCTTGGAACCATGCAATAAAAAGGATAGTGGCAGCTGGGTCATGGTGACCCTGTAATCATGGTTTTGACCTGGGGGCAATTATGTCTCCAGAGGACCATTTGGCAAAATCTGGAGACATTTCTGAAAGTCACAACTAGAGGAAAGTTGCTAATTACATGTAATAAGTGTGACCAGGGATACTGCTAAACATCCTACAAGGCAACTCCCACAACAAAGAAGTATTTGGCCCAAAATGTCAATAGTGATGAAGTTGAGATAATCCTGTATAATGTTCCTCAGGAGCGCAATGCAACCCTATCTGCCTAATCTCAAGTCATGAGAACAACCAATGATCTACAGTAATCAAAGCCACCAATTGAGAGATAAAATATAAAGATAGACAATTTCAAATATATTATGACTACAAAGGAAGGAAGCAAGTGGATGATCAAAAAATATTTTACATTTCTAGATTTCCATTGGTTGGCATAATTTTTCATTCTAAGGCAGTTATCCTTAATGTTCCCTGTTGTTTTCTCCACTTCCTTACCTCACCCTTTCCCTCTCATCTCGCACCACTAGCCTGTAAGACCACATAATCTACCTGAGATATTATTCAGAATGCTTTGCAGTGTGGAAACCTCAATGGATATCTGAGGATATTCTGAGGTAGTTGTAGCCATTCTAATCATAGATAGGAGATAGCCTCTCTGATACAGGAATTACTGATCAAGTTTTAAGGACTTACAATCACCTCAAACACAGAGATATTTAAGTAAAATGATGGCAGTGTTATAGGATGTACCCTTAAATTTGTATCTCCCTCTTCTTTTACCGGTCCTTTAATTTTTTTTTCATTTTTTCCCTTGTAATCATAAAATATATCTTGTCTACAAATCATATGACCCATGTGTTCAAGACCTGTTATTCTACAGCTTAAGCCACGGCAACTAATAAGCATAGACATGCTAGTTGCTGTTGTGAATATCAGCTGCTCTCAAAGTCTCTCCCAGTGATTGCAGGGCATCTCCTCGAGTATCACACACGTGCTCATGTTCACTCTTGCCAACCTCCTGGTGCTACACTGAGCCACGAGCACACCCTGTTGAAGCAGCTCCCCTGTGACAAAGCTGCCATCACTATGGCATTGACTCAGGCCTCCATGTGGCAGTGCTGAGTGGGGACTCCTGCTTGACTGCCTTTCCCCACCTCTGTGAATTTTCCATTGAACATTCCAGTTTCTTTTCAAATGGATTATGTTCATTTATTACCTGTGCCCCACTCCATAGTAACAGTCTCCAAGTCTCTGAGGATATGGTCAAGACTCTGCTTCTTCTCATGCTTCCCAGATGATCCTTATGTACATTCAAGTCTGAGAACACATGCTGTCAATGACTCATAGAATTTTTAATGAGGTCATTTCACCATCTTTATTTGTAGGACTCTCGCCTTCAGACATAGATCTAATGATGATGATGATGATGCTGACACATTAATAAGGCACAGAGCTTAAGTATGTTACCTGAAGTTACATAGCTATAGCTAGTAATTGGCAATACAATGATTAGAACCACTTTTAGACCAAAGTCCTGAGCTGAAGGATCAATTTGGGTAAAATGATACTAAGCTCCATTCAGATATACTTCTTTCTAATAACAGGGCATTGTAACTGGACCTGACTCTTAGTCTCTATTACTCTTGACTTCTGACTCCTAAGAGCTCTCATAAGCGCTTTATGTATGCCTCATTTTTTGTGTATCCCAGAGGTGCTCATGGTATAGGTTCAAACTGGGATACTCCTATCTTGCTCCGCAAATCTACACACCTACTCACATCTATTCTCACCACACAACACCTCCAACATATAGTTATTGGAACCCAGAACAGGTCAGATGATCTCATCCATTCGGCTTGAAGCGCACAATATGCTTCTTTGAGGTAGGTCTTGCCTCTTAATATCGCATCCAAATGTTTCATTACAAAAGCAAGTGGATGCAATGAAGTAAGTAAGAGGATGGTCTCTAAAGGCACATTGTCTGGGCTCAGATCCCATTCCTCCCACTATCCAGCTCTGGGACTTTGGGTCCTAGGCTTCTCTTTCTCAATTTATTACATTTGGAATAATAATAGTACCTACCTCGCCAAAGCCGGTTTGGCTCAGTGGATAGAGCGTCGGCCTGTGGACTGAAAGGTCCCAGGTTCGATTCCGGTCAAGGGCATGTACCTGGGTTGCGGGCACATCCCCAGTAGGAGATGTGCAGGAGGCGGCTAATCGATGTTTCTCTCTCATCGATGTTTCTAACTCTCTATCTCTCTCCCTTCCTCTCTGTAAAAAATCAATAAAATATATTAAAAAAAATAGTACCTACCTCATAGAGTTCATGTGAAATTAAGTGTTTTTGTTTTCATATAACACACATGGAACTGTGACTATTTAATTGAAAGTACCACATAAACCCCAGCTATTATAATTAACTTTTTAAGCTGTAAATTTCACCAGGAAAAAAGCACACACAACTTTTACATTTTTTTCTGTAATTCAAAGAAAGAAACACAGTACACAAATATATGTGCATACTTGTACAACAAATAAAAGATCTGCAAAGCAAGTTACCATTTTTATATGCATTGCTCATATCTATTCTCTTTCATTAAAAGAAGGTCAAAATTCATCAAACTAATTCCACAATTCATTAGCAGGCCCCAAGACACTCTTTTAAATACATTATACCAGACTATACATAAACTTCATGGAGAAACTCACTACAGTCACTACATCTGTCTTATTTAACATTGCATCCCTAACTTTCTGGAACAGGACATGGCACATAGTAGGTGCTCATTTGTATGTGTGGGTAAATAAGTGCTCTTTCTACTAGCATTTAACATAGAAATAAGTAGAACCTATTTGTCCTCTAATGTTGATGTGTGAAGTTGTGAAAGGCAGAGAATCCTTTCTACTCACATATGACCCATGTGTTTAAGACATGTTATTCTATATGATGAGATTCTCAGGAAAAGCCCTAGAAAACATTAAAACATAAAGTTTTTCTAGAGACTTATCCCAACTGAATTGGGCCTCAGTGTTAACATGGTAGCCAAATATCTTGCCTGAATCATTACTTTGTGATTTTCTTAGAGGGATGGGAAATTCTTGTTATAATTTTCTTGTTATCCATAATTCCACCTTTTCTTTCTATATAAATCACCATATTTGGTATTATAGACCTTCCTTATTATGTATAATTGCACACTTACCTTCAGATGACCAAGATATTGAGAATTCCCATTTGTATTGATTTTTGACATATTTTAAAATATACTACTCAGTCAATGTAGTTTGGTTTCATCTTTGAGTTTCATTGGGAGCTATAACTAACAGGTTAACTTGGAAAGTTAAGGCTAATGAAAGAAATGCTATCTTTTACTTTGTTACTACTTGCCTCCCAAACACACACAGACTACTCTGTAGTGATATCTGTGTCTAAAAGTAATAATACCAGAAAGGCAATAATGTACAATAAAAAATAAAACAAAAATAAATAAATTAAAACTAAACTTTGCATATTGGAATCTGGCAGATCAAGTTTAAAATCCCCCCTACCACTTTCTAGTTATATTTCTTATCTGTAGTTTCCTTATCTGATAGATAGGGCTAATCGTGTCTATATCACAGGGTAATTGTAAAGGTCCAGTGCATCAATACATGTAAGGGAACTACTTGGGGCCTTAGAAAACAGCAATTATTCACTGTAAAAGTTAGTTTCTTCTCCCCTGTCATGGTAGAGTGCCTAGCCTATGGGCCTTGACCTGGCCTACAGACCAGTTTACTCTCAAGTTCTTATTGGTGAGGCTGAACCTCATTTCTAGAAATGATGCAGTTTTTGACATTCACTAAACATATATTAAGCACCTTCTGTGTACAGGTTCTGTGGAAAGTTGTTGTAGAAAATAGGAAAAAATATAATAAATGAAAATTTGTTTCTGCTTTGAAGAAGCTTCAAATTTATTGGGGGTGGGTAATTAATTAAGTAACACAGTACATACAAGTAGTATAGCTACAAGAGAGAAGCAATTAAATCTGACTAGTTAAGGAGCAATCCACAAAGGTTAGCAAGGAGATAGTACTGGAACTAAGGTTAAAGAATGAGAATATTTTTTAGGTTGAGATAGTAGCAAGACACTCCCAGTCCAAAGCAATAACATGAGCAAAACCTAGTAAGACAGCTAAGAGGTGATACTCCAGGCAAGAAAGGATGAGAGCCTGGATAGGACAATGGCAATGACAATGAGAATGGGAGAGGGAGTGTGGTGAATAGTTTCAGAACTTAAACAAAAAATTGCAAAATAGGACACAATGCCGAGACCAGTAACATACTTTGCAATGAAGTCTGCGGGGTGTTTCAGGTTGTTACATAAACCTGTTTGTTTATGAAAACTTTTCGTTCCAAATAACTCCTTCCATTTTCTAACTAGTGGACTTGATTGTCTAGATATGATTCATAGACTAGATGCAGCTCCCCAAGTTTTAAGAATAGAGTTGATTACTGCTTCATGGTTCATATTCTTCTTTGCTTTTAAAAAAGCTTTCTTTATGTGTTTCCAATCACATTGACCTTTTTATCCCAACATTCTATTATAACCTTATTTTTATTTAGCAACCAACTTGTTCCTATCTTGAAATACTACCACTTAGCATATTTCTCTGGAGGACCTTAAATCTGATTCAATTGCTTCCCAGATGTACTAGCTTACATTCTCCCACTTTAAGCTCATTTTGATTTGAGTCCATATTTGTAACCTTTTCAAGTTCTGGATAAATAGTTTCTAAGTCATTACCCATGTTTATAACATTACCTAATATAGCATCATTTCAAGAAATATTAATGTGCTGCTTACTCTTACAGATATTAATTTAAAAGTTGAGAAAAAGAAGAATTGGATGCAATATCTTGTCCCATAGTATCCATGATGGCCTCTGTTCCCTTTGCAATGTATTAAGTTGTTTAGTCTACTGTTTTGTGGATGACTTTTACTATTTATGACCTTTTGTTACCAAATCTCATTTAAACTACTTTGCAAGAAAAATTAAATAGAATGTGGTTTTGTATTCATTTAAAAATCAGGTCTCTAATTTTTTCTTTCTTTCCATCTATTTGAAATTTCCATTAGAAAAACAGTCCTTTGCCCGACTGGTGTGGTTCAGTGGTTAAGCATTGACCTGTGAACCAGGAGATCCCGGTTTGATTCCCTGTCGGGGTATATGCCCACGTTGCGGGCTTGAACCCAGTGTGGGACATGCAGAAGGGAGCCAATCAATGATTCTCTCTCATCACTGATATTTCTATCTCTCCCTCCCTCTTCCTTTCTCTTTGAAATCAATAAAAAAATAAAGAAAGAAAAGAAAAGAAAGAAAAAGAAAAACAGTCCTTTGAAATCTTTTTGTCTTGGATGTTCTTTTCTGATCCATGTAGATGTTTCAAACAGACATACAGAGGGAGTGTCTCAGGAGACCAGATTACTGACCAGGGAACTCACAGACCTGATTGCCTTTGATGAATACAGCCTAGCACTGTGTCCATCCTTCTTACTGTGTTTATTGTGTCCTCATCGTGTTCATTACTTATTGTGTTTCTATTGTGTCCATCTATCACTGTGTTACCCTTTGGATATTTGCATTCTTTTTCCTGATTTATAATCAATTTCATTAAAAACATACTTTATAGACAGAGACTTTATAATTCTATTTATTGAGGAGTTCAGATATATACTAATAAGAAAATATAATAGATATATGAAAGGATAATTTATAAAAGAAATATTACAGCTGGCTGACAAAGGAAAGAATCAGTGGCTTTAAAAATATGAAATACTATTTCTCAGCTAATAAAGGGGAATATTTTTTACTGACAATACTTATTACTGGGAGGATCCATAGATGCTGGTATACTCACACATTAGATTTGACAATAGAAATAAAAACAACTGTTTTATAAAAATCTTTGAACTCTACATGAAAATTTATGAAAAAAATCATATCTTTTGTCAGTAATCTTACTTCTGGGATTCTCACGTAAGAATATAATATGGAAAAAATATGTAAGGAACATATTAATGATGGCTTTATATCAGTGAAAATGCTAAAACTGACCTGAATGCCCCAAAATAAGGGAATGAATATTTAAATTACAAAACATCCACTGAAATAACTTATAAAAGTTATCAAAATTGATGTCAACAAAGACTACAAACATTGGAAATGTAAAGTTAAAATATAGGTTAAGGACACAGAATGGCAGGTTTAGTGCTACCATAAAGATATAAAAAGAAAATTCTGCTTATAAAATGATATTTTTAAACAAATAAATAATAGTGAAGTAATTTTGCAGGTTTGAAGATGTGGGTTTCCTTTGCTATTTTTTTCCCTTTACTTTTTAGTTTTTCTTAATCATGTTTAGTTTTTGTAGTAAAAAAAAAAATTAAGTTGATGAATATTTATTGGGCATTTACTATGTACTGGGCTGTTTGCTACTTAAGCCTTTGAAATTTAGAAGCAAAGAAGACAGAATGACCCTTGCCCCCACAGAGAACAAGATCTTCAAAATTTGGATACTCAGAGTCATTCTTGACTCAAGAACTCTCTCTCTCTTTCATCATATCTTATAGCTAATCCATCAGGAAATGCTATTTGATGTTAATTTCAAAATAAAATCCAGCCATTTCTCACTATAACATCCTAGTCCAAGTTACCATCATCTTCTGCCTGAGTTACTAGTATAGCCTTGTAATAGACAAATAATTTCTCCCTCCTCAACAAGGAACCCTAATCCCCAGGACTTGTGCCTATGTGCATATATGGCAAAAGAAACTTTGCAGATAGGATGAAGTTAGGATTTTGAGATGGAAGTATAATCTGGGATTATCCAGGTGGGCCCAATGTGATAAAAAGGGTACGTATAAGGGAGACAGGAGGACCAGAGTCTTCTTTACAATGAAGAAAGCAGAGTTGGAGTGATGCAATTTTCGGAAGGAAGTCACAAGTCAAGGAGTGTGGGCAGCTTCTAGAAACTGTATAATACAAGGAAACAGACCTTCCCCTAGAGCCTCCAGAAGAAACACAGTCCTTGCCAAGATCCTGACTCCAGCCCAGGTTCAGATTTCTGACCTCTAGGACAGTAAGATAAGAAATGTGTTCCGTTTGAAGCCACCATTTTTGTGGTAATTTATTACAGCGGCAATAGGAAACTAATACTAACTCCTAATAGAATTTCTTGCTCTTATCCATGCTCCTCTACACTCTGATCTCAATCTAACAGTGACCTTGCTAAAACCTGTCATGTTACTCTACTGCTTTCCATTTCATTCAGAAGTAAAACCAGAGTCCTTACAATGACCTAAGAGGTCTCACTTAATGGATTTCCTATTCTCTTTGACCTCGTATCTTAAAAGTCTCATTTCCCTGATTCTATTCCAGTCATACTGGCCTCCTTGGTGTTCATCAAGATCCCCAGGGAGACTCCTGCCACAAAATGCTTGCACAGTAGCTTCCTCTATCTATAATATCTTGTCTCCAAACACTCACATGGCTATTTCTTATGTTTTTCTCAGCCCTTTGTTCAAATGTCATCCCATCAATAAAAGCTACCCCAGCCACCTTATTTAAGGAGGCAATCTGAACTCCCACACCCAGTACTCCACTCTTGCTCTATTTTTCTTTTTTTTTACAGCACATATATCTCCTTTTGCCATACTACATGACTTAATTGTTTATTTTCTTTGCTATTTATTTGCTACTGCATTTCCTCGCTACACATACAGCAACACACACACACACACACACACACACACACACACACACAGGAATATAAGCTCCACAAGAACAGAGATTTGGCCTGTTTCATTTTCTGATATAACCTAAGTGGCTGGAATAGTACCCAGCACATGATAGGTACTTAGTTAATATTTGCTAGATAAATAAGTGTTTAAAATTAGTGCTTTTGATATACATTTAATTTTCTCAAATGAAAAAATTTAAATGACAGAACAATAAATTTATTAAAGAATTTATTCAAATCAGTAAGAAAAACACTAAATATAATAGGGAAATAGCAAATTTATAAGAGAAGACATACAACTAATTTACACACACTTGGGCAATAATTCAAACTCTTAAAATGTCAGTAGAGTACTTGTTTTGCTTATTAATGTCCACATACAATAAAAAGTTATGAAGGACATTTTAAAGGCTGTAATGATTTTGAGTTTCTGACAAATGATTCAGGTTTTATATGGAACTATTGAACCTTGCTCATGCTCTGTGGAGCCCTTTTGTATAAGCTTTTGGCTAGACAGTTATTGTATTGTTCTTTCTACTTTTCAGGTTTTATGGCTTTCTGTAAGAGTTCCAGCTACTTGTTTGATGGACTGGGATGGACTTTCACCCAGATTTTTACGGCCCAAATTTAGATGTGATTTGTGGCCCCATTCAAACATGTGCATGCTACCTCTGGAAGAGTGAGCTCAGTTGTGTTTTTCTCTTAGCTTTATATTTTGTTTTTTCTTGTTCTTTGTCATCTCTGAAGTGCCATGAGTATCATTGGGAAGATAATTAATGCCACATAACATAACAATATCAATAGCTGCCAGAATCCCATGCACTAAAGTGAGTCCTCCAGAGCTTATTACAGGCCCCAAAGCTTGAGCAGTCATTCCACACATGACTTAGTAATAAGCCCGATGCCATGGGTGAAGAACCACTCCCCTCCATTTCAGAAGATAAAATAATATGTGTCCTTGGGCATGTGAAGATACTTCAATCATCTGATTAGAATGCTTGGTATCTCTATTTTTTCCACTTTGTTATTAACTCCAATTACAACAAAGACTGCTTTGTTCAGAGAAATATATAAAGTTGGACACCTAGCCTCTCTACTCTGGGTCAAGTAATCTAGGACTGTTGACTATTCCTATCCACTCCCATCACAAGGTCAGAGTCATCACAACCTCCTCTTAGGCACAGGGATGAGAATGTCTGATTGCTTATTAGACAAACATTTATTGAATGCAACTAAGTGCTCCAAGCCTGATGATGCCCAGAAGAATAAGAAACAGTCCTATGTTTAAGAGTGTAGACACCAGTAGATGAGATAAAAAAAGCCACCAGCAATTTATAGGTAAGCATTAAAAATAGAGTGATTGAAGGTTTTGTGCCCTGGATACCATGCAGCAAAAAGAATGGACAATTAATCCAAATAGTGGGACAGAACATGGGGATAAGGCAGAAAATGTAGGAAATGAACCCTTGAGAACCCAAAAAAAGGGAAGGAATTTGTGGAATAAGACATATTCAGGGAACTATACTTTGGTACGGCTAAAGTGTAGGGAAAAGAAAAAAATGTGGAAGAGGATGAGCACCACAATATGGAGGCATGTATGCCACACTAAGTTTTTTTATCGGGAAGGTACTAACTTTTTTCTTTAGTTTTTGTACATCACTGAACACCCACCCCCTTGTTTATACTATATTAGACATGTGGAGATTGGTATATATACAGAGATTGATTGTTTCAATCTAGAGATTTTATGTCCAAATAGAATTTAGTATTGTCCTTTCCAACCTTGAAGTGTTTATTCTATTTATTCAATCATTCTCCAAAAATAGCTGCTTTGCTAATACATATTTGCTAATTGCACTAGTTGTAGATAAATAATGCTTTGACTTGATGATGTGCAAATGTTCAAATTTTCTCTATGCTCTTTGGCATTATTTAGGTCAATAGTTGCTTTGTTATTTCTCAATGTTTAGATTAATAAACTCTAGTTTTCATCTGGAAGATAGATTTAAAAATGAGTTCATCCTAAGAAAGTATTTTAATCAACATTAAAATTTATGTCCTACTCCATTTATTAGCAGATATTTTTTAATGTGGGCTTTCCTTTCTTCTAACTAAACTCCATTTCTATGAGAAATGGGAGAGGTTTCCTAGTATATATCCTCTTTTTATTGCTTTATTTTTTGCCTAGCAATCACTTATCCAAATTCTTTATTGACCATTGAATCTGGTATAACAATGCATTGAGCTAAGGTTAGCCCCTTTTGACTCTAATCTTATCTCTGCGAATAGCTAGCTATTTGATCCTGGGCAATTTTCCTTCCTCCTCATTTGCAAAATAAGAAGGTTAGACAGGATCATCTGAAAATGCCCTTCAGGCTGAGAGATTTTATTTTCGTGACTAAGCATTAATAAATATAATAGACCTTATTTTGGTTCATTCCTCTTCTTATCTCACCTGTACATTTCTTCACATAATTCTGTATACTTTGCTTGTGAACTTTCCTGTCTATGGACATGTGCTTCCTGAGTCTTCTATTTACTTAGGTGATCATCAGAAGTACTGCTGAAGGGCTAAGGGTGTAGGGCTTGCTCAGTGACTGTCATGACAAAGGCCTCATAGAAGTTACTATTTGTATCCCTTGTTATATGTTTTAGATTTTACTTTCTTATTTCAAAATAGGTAGCCTGGTTTATTTGTTATTATAATTCCTATAAGGGAATATTCAGTTTCTAAGTCATACATTCCTGTTGCTTCTATACCATCAGCTCACAAATATCCAGGAAAAGTTGACCCACCTTGACCCAGGGTTAAACTAACTTGCCTACTGCTATGATCCAAATGGTGTGGCATTTAGAGATTAAAACCTGTGGTACTGTTGGGCTAAGTTATATGGAAGTGCAGAAACAAAATATAATGTGCAGTCCAAGTATCAACATTGTGGCTTCAGATGACATCCTCATTAGATGAGCTTCATCTTTGCTCCCTGCAAACTGCTTCCCTCTTCTCTATGTTGCTAATTTTAATCTATTTTAGGACCTACTGTGGCAGCAGCTTCTCCTTGTTATTGCTTGGAATAGTTTCACTATTATGGAATCAAAGTTGATTGTCTTTATACCAAAGCTTGTTCTGTACTCCTTCATTATGAAACCCCCTTCCTCCTTAACTTGCTCTGAATATCTGCTGGGCAGCCTGCCCTCCTTTGGTGGGTCCTGGATATATTACAAAGAATTGCTTTACCTTAAAGCCAGTTACTTTCAAAGGACCTGATGGTCTGGGGTACATCCAACTCAGTGAGGGCAGTCCAGGGGACTCATAAGAAAGATCAACATCCTGAAAGTAAAACATTTCTATTACAAGAAAAAGAATCACCTCCAAATTGTAAAGTGAGTGAATTTTGGCCTCAAGACAACTTTTTCTGCATCTGGACCTAAAGACCTTTCTTCATGGTCCCACTCAAGTGAGGCCAAGCAAATATCTTGGTTCATTTAAAAAAAAATGAATAGTCCCATGAATCTGTGCATGGGGCATCCAGTAATGTTCCTTAATGTACAGGTTAGATCTTCTGGAACAAAATTAGGGACACATGGCTTGATAATGTAAATATCCTCCCAAGTTTCAATCAGAAGATTGGGAAGGCAAGAGAGATAGCTCATAAACATCCATCAGGTTGCAAGCTGGAATTAGACACTCATTTATTTAAGGTCTTCATTTATAGGGCCAGAAGGTAAATGTGAGAACTGTGGCTAATGAAGATTACTGAGGTTAAGCAAGAGAAGTGTGTCCAAAATGAGTCATTACAACCAGGTACCAAAAAAAAAAAATACCTCCCAAGTTATAGAGATGTCTATATATTATTTTGGCAAATAGAAAGTAGTATGGATAAAACAAAGGAGACCAAGTGGACACCTGACATTAATTTTAATGTGCTTATTTGACATATTGACCTGGATGGGCAGAGTCCATTTACAGCCCTGCCACAGACTAGAACAGATTTTATATTTTTAATTTTTATTTTATATTTACAGGTTAGGAATTATGGCCCCAATGAATATCGTAGTTTTGTAAGTATTTTAGTTGTATACTCAAAACCCTGAAATGATCTAATTCTGCCCTGTTGATCAGCATACCCTCCAATGCCACCACCATGAGTTTAATAAGGGAAAAATCAGTGTTGCTTTCTTACTAGCTGCACCAGTTCCCAATGACTTGAACCCAGTTCAGAATACTATTTAAAACTGAGCTAGAGCATGAGGGCTTAAAAGGGAACATCTAGCCTGTGGGCCATAGAAGGTCCTCAAAGTCATTTGGACTGGCCCAGCCAAGGCATTAGGGGTGAGTTAATTAAATGTTTGACCAAATATAGCAGGCTAATTTTTAAGTTGATATTTTGGTATTGCCTACAAATTATGTTAAAAATATCCAAATGGCCCTTGGCAGAAAAAAAATTCCCCACCCCTGGCTTAAATGAACAATACCATCTCAATCCTAAGCTAGATTTTTTTCTTAACTATATCAGTTTTTTATTTATTGCATGAAGAAAGACAGTCAGAGAGGAGAAGGGGTAGACTATATAGGACCAGGCAACAGAACACATTACAGCTCCTCATACCCATCTGGCCACATGCATGTATGCATGTAGTTCACACTATGCTGCGTAGCCTAGAACCACTTTTGGAACTGAAGGACCTATACTCCCAAATGCTGAGACTGCTAGCAACTGGCATCCCTTAGCTACCAGCCCTTTCCAGGAATTTCCCTGGACTGGTGAGAGCTGCTTGGTGAATGAGCATGATTCTCCATTGCCTCCATTATCTGGTTCTTGTGGGAATACAAAGTTCCACCCTTCATCCCAATTTAGGACAACTCTGAAGAGCTCTCTTGGCCTCAGAGTTCCTTATGGGCTTCACAGAGGCTTTTATAGTAACTGTGTCATGACTCAATGTTTCTCTCTGTCCAGGCTAAATTCCTTTCTTTCCCCATGAGTGTTAATCCCTACGGGCACTTTTCAATACAATGTGTGCATTCAAAATGACATTTCAGTCTCTACTTCCCAGAAAACCCACCCGGAAACAAGGACAAAAGAAATGAAAAAGCCAAAAATAAATAAAAGGAAAAATGATTACCTGCTCAGGCTTCCCTGAGAGGCCAAGCTTTAAGCATAGTAACTTACCTCTCCACACTAACTAGTGCGCTACATCAACACGCATAAACACTAGGAGTGTCTTAGATGCTCATGATACACCATATTTCCTTAGTCCACCTGCTTTCAGGACAA
This sequence comes from Myotis daubentonii, assembly GCF_963259705.1. Taxonomy (NCBI): domain Eukaryota; kingdom Metazoa; phylum Chordata; class Mammalia; order Chiroptera; family Vespertilionidae; genus Myotis; species Myotis daubentonii. The sequence goes on along the minus strand of NC_081842.1, from coordinate 62,357,947 downwards.
CTTTGACGAGGCCCAGGCAGACAGCCAGTATCTTACATCAGGGGAGTTTAATGCCCCAGCAGCAACCTTCTCCAGGAGAAGATGTGCTGGAAGGTAGATGGTCTAGCCTTTCCAGCCTCCAATGGGACAATTCTGAGGCAAGTTCTATACTCTTCCAGTAAAATTAGGTCATTTGTCATTTTAGATTAAGGTCCACCAATATGACCTTGTTTTATCTTAATTCTTTAAATATTCTAATTTCAAGCATATCACATTCTGAGGTACTGGGAGTTAGGATTTCTGCATATGTATTTGGGGGTGGGAGACACAATTCAGCCCGAAAACACCCCAGTATTTAAATGTATGCCATATCAGCATTTCCCCTTTCCCTGTCTCACTTTTCCCCTTCCCACATTTCTGCTTCTGTAGATCATCTCCCAAATAAACTAAGAAACCTCATCTTTAAGTCATTTTTCAGAGGAACCCAGCCAACTATCTTAAACTCTGACCCACCAAATTAGCAGGTCCTTGAGGAAGTTAGCAGAAGGTTGACATAGACAGGTCTTGCTTGGGAAACATATAAACTTCCTCTATCAACAATATATCATCAATTCTGCCTATTCCTTCAAGTAAAATATTCTAAGCGCTTTAAACTAAAGACGAAAAATAGAGAGCACCAGGTATGCTAAATTCACACATACACATCCACCAGTCTGCCTCAACCCTGTTAGCAAAATTAAGTTGATGCAGAAGGTAAAGTCATTTAAGTACCTTAGCAAGAGAAGAGAGCATGTATCTTGCAGGACTTGGTTGTGATACTCCCATGTGGGGCAGAGCAAAGTGGCTGCAAAAATACTAAGCAGAGAGCCATTCAGGCAATTTATGTGAATTTCCCCAAAAGAGAAAGGTAGGATTCATCACCCATTGGATCCAGCATATTTTTCATTGGATTCTTCTATTTGAATTTTGAAATGACAGATGTATTCAGGAAAAATGCCATGGATTTTTTTTTTCCATCACATTTTTTGTCCTACCAGGGATTTATATTTTTTTATTTGAATTCTATAAGCTCTTAGCCTAAAGGTGGCCACCTTACTTCTAAAAAGCTTACCTAAGCTGATTTTTTTAAAATAATCTATTGATCACTATAATGACCTGTGGGTGTATATCAATTAATGAAGATTGAAGCAAATATACCAAAAGCTAAATAACCACAATAGTTACATTTCATAGCAAATGAACCTAATATGCTCCATGTTTACAAAAGACTTAAAGAGGAGCTATGATTTAATGAGCTTCTCCTTTGTGTCAGTCTCTTTAAATAATTATCACATTCAATATCTCCAAAACCCTGAAACAGGGATATTATTATTTATTCTTCATGATTTTAATATAAGAGGAAAGATTTAGAAAATATCACCCATCAAAAAAATGACACAAATGGGATTTGAACCCAAACTGATTCTAAATCTTTTTACTTCCAGTGGCTCTCAATCAGGAATGATTGTTCAAATTAATTGGAAAGCTATGGGTGCCACTATATGCAAAAAAAAAAAACAAAAACAGATCACTTTGTTGTGAGTCAGAGACCTAAATGTAAAAGCGAAAAATAATCAAGCATCTAAAATAAAACACAGAAGACTATAACCATGACCATTTGATAGGCAGATTTCATAAGCAAGATTCAAAATGTATGGGCCAATAAAGAAAGTAATAAAAATTGAACTTATTAAAAATTAAGATATGTGCATAAAAAGGCACTATGAAGACAGTGGAAAAGGTAAGCTATAAATTAGAAAAAGTTATCTCCAGCACATACATAAAAAAAAATAGTTGGATCCAGAGACAATAAACATTTAGAAAGGTGTTCATATTTAATCATCAGAGAAGAGCACCTACTTGAATAATTAAAATTGAACAATTTGACAAATACTAAGAGTTGGTGATGCTACAGAAAAATGGGGACTCATGCACTACTGGTGAAATTGCTACATGCAAGCATCACCTTGTAAGCCTTTTTTTCAGTATCTTTGAAAGTTAAACATGAATACAGCCTAATGATGCAGCACCCTACAGATGCAGAACTTATTATTCCACCTGTGGATATATACCCAACAGACATAAGTGCTATGTCCATCAAAAAACATACACAGGAATGCTCAGAGCCACTTTATTCATAATAACTAAAAACTGCAAATAACTAAAGTGCTCATAAAGGTAGAATGAGTCAACAGACTACAATATAGTCATGCAATGGAATACTACATAGCAATGCAAAAGAACAAAGTCCTGGTACATTAAACCACATGGGTGAACCTCAGCTATAATGTTGAGTGAAAGGAGTCAGACACAAAAGAGTACTTTTTATATGAATCCATTTATATAACTTTCAAAGTAATCTATAGTGAAAGAGGTAAATTATCCTTGGAGGAGGGGGATTGACTGACTGAGAAGGATCTTTAATGAGTTTTCTGGAATCTGGAAATATTGATTTTATCTTAATTTTAGCAGTGGTTACATGAATAGATAAATGTAAATATTTGCATATACCTACGTGTGTGTATAAAAAATCATGACCTTTGCACTTGACATTTATGCTTTACAGCATATATATGTATATATATTATATTTTAATCTTTTATTTTTTTATTTTTTTATTTTTTTTAAAAAAATATATTTTATTGATTTTTTTACAGAGAGGAAGGGAGAGAGATAGAGAGTTAGAAACATCGACGAGAGAGAAACATCGATCAGCTGCCTCCCGCACATCTCCCACTGGGGATGTGCCCGCAACCCAGGTACATGCCCCTGACCGGAATCGAACCCGGGACCCTTCAGTCCGCAGGCCAACGCTCTATCCACTGAGCCAAACCGGTTTTGGCTAATCTTTTATTTTATTTTGTTAATCCTCACCTGAGGATATTTTTCCATTGATTTTTAGGGAGAGTGTAAGAGAGAGGGAAAGACACAGAGAAACATCGATGTGAGAGAAACACATTGATTGGTTGCCTCCTGAGTGAGCCCTGACTAGAGCCTGGGTTAGGGAAAAGCCTGCCACCAAGGTACGTGTCCTTGACCAGAATCAAACTGGGACCCTTTGGTCTGCTGGTGCTCTATCCACTGAGCAAAACTGGCTAGGGCTATATTTTAATCTTTTTTAAAAAAGTATAATGGCTTGCCCTAACCAGTTTAGCTCAGCAGATAGAGCGTCGGCCTGCGGACTCAAGGGTCCCAGGTTCGATTCCAGTCAAGGGCATATACCTTGGTTGAGGGCAGAAGTGTGCAGGAGGCAGCTGATCGGTGTTTCTCTCTCATCAATGTTTCTGACTCTCTATCCCTCTCCCTTCCTCTCTGTAAAAAATCAATAAAATATATTTAAAAAAAGAAAAAAGTATAATGGCTGGACTTCTTGTCTAGGCCAACAGAATCAGAAGCAGAGCTGAGAGAGGGGAGATAGACATATATACATATTTTTTTTTTCCAGAAAGTTCCCCACATTATCCATTCATTGTGATACATGTTCTTGTTTTCAAATCACTTTATCCCCAGGCTCAGGTAACTCAAGCACCGTGCGGAGAGTCAACGCTGATGGGAACAAGTTTTGGCTCTGCAAGTAATGGCTGAGTAACCTTGGAGAATGCAGCCATGGAAAGAAGGGTCTGAACTAAATGAGCTCTCAGGTCCCTTCCCACACTAAAGTGGTAAGTTCTACAACATGAATCCATACCAATTGGCCAACACACAAATAAAGTCTAAAATTAAGGGAAGTTGGTAGTTGAATAATATGATATATTTAATTATGACTGCTTAAAGGTTTTCTCACTCTAAGTATATTTTACATACTATCTTAAGACATTCAATCTTCTATATTATGCTTAGGCGCTGGTTGAATGGCAAATTCTTAAAAGATGGTAACACATTAAGCTATTATCAGTCATTAATACTTCATTATGGATGTGACAATAAATCATTTTCAATTTGATAGTTACCTAAAATTCTACCCTTTAAGAACAGCATGTAGAATTAAAGGCAGTTTGATGTGAAATGGAAAGAACATAGAACAAAGAAACAGGAATCTGCTTTCTACTCACACTTACGCTACTAATTAACTGTGTACCTTTGAATAGATCCTTTCCTGCCCCTAGTCCTCAGACTGTCCATCAGGAAAATGTGAGCACTTGGAATACATAATCTCTGAGGGTCATGGGGACTATATAATTCTATGACTCTCCTTAGGTCCTGATACAGGAAAACTCAAAGGCAATCTGGAGCTCTGAATGAAGGCACTGGTTTCCTGACACTTTTAGGGAGAGAGCCACAAAAACTAAGGATAGTGGCAGGAAACCAATAAAAAACACTGAGATCAGGGTGTGTATTTCTTTATTTTTTTTAATTTTTATTTATTTATTTATTTATTTTAAGTTCAGTTTGAGACCTTAGGTGAGAGCAGTGGCAAACACAGAGTACTGGCTGTCTGGTGGGAGGTAGAGGCAGGGTGGCCCCGGGAGGAAGAGGAATACACTGGCTTTGTTCCTTAGGACAGTCCATGCAGGGTGTATTTATAAACCACAGTAGACTGCAGAGGGCAGAATCAGCTGACCAACCTCCAGAAGCATAGTATACTGATGGGCAACACTCCCCTAGTCTCTGCCCCTCACCCACCCACCAACTTTACTTATCCCTCAAGGAGACGTGCTGGGGCTGGACTGGCAGGGGGAAGCCAGACAATTCCAGTGATAAGACAGCTCAAAGGAAGAGGATCAAATAGCCACCTAGCAGTAGTGCTGGAGGGGAAAATTCAAGAGGGAGGGCAAAGGGGGGTGTGGTTTATAGAGGCCCTGCCTTGTGAGACAGGGAGAATGGAACTCAGTCACCAGAGAGCCATTCAACTATGAAGGTGATGAACTTGGAATCTGATTAGCACAATCATTCCTGCTTCCCTAATGAGATTGGAGAGGACCAATTGTATAATAATGAGGCTCACTCAATGTGAGGAGTGCTTGAACTTTAACTTCCTTCCTCCAAATAGTCAGTCTCAGGACAGTGGCTGGGGTGTCTGGCTTTGATAACAGAGATTTATAGAGAACACACTGTCTTTCACACTGGGCCTTTCAGTCTTAGGAAATCAGCCACTACCACATTTGTCATGCCTCTTCCAAGAGTAAATCCTGCTCACCCAGGAGTCATTGGGCCAGGAAATATAATTATGTGAACCCATGTTTCCTAAGAACTGAGTGGGTACCTACAATTTCGAGCAGTCCAGGAAATAGCCACTCAGCTAACAATGATAACAGGTTGCTACTGATCTTAGCAGATAGGAGGCTCACCTAAAACTGTAGGGGGTGGGGGATCATCCCTTTGTAGAAACCTGCCTCATTCTCTTTTGCTTTTAAGTGGCTCCTTTCCCTGCCTCCTTGCTCCCTCTTTCATCCTCTGCCCTCCTCCTTTTCTTATTAAGCTCTAGTTCTGCCCCCACCCCTCCTTTAAAGAAATATTTAGCTTATATTTGTAATAAGTTTCAGGAAGCTCACTGGGACCCTGCCTGAACATTCACTGTAATTTAGGGTGAGTTATGTTTCAATTACCTCTATGTTATAGCATACTGGTGAGGGCAGGCATTATGTCATGTCAAGGATACGGGCGAGAGAAAATACGGACACCCCCATTACAGGCGGTGATGGAGCAGTTTTAATAATATTGGGGGAAAATGGAACATAAATGCCTTTCCAGCTGCACCATTACTGCACATTAGCAACATCACGTGGCCAAAGTGACTGGGAGGAGGCCACAGGGAAGAAGGGGTTACAGGTATGGCAGTAATTGGAGTTTTTCCTCTGCATTTAGAAAGAGACAAAAAGTCCTATAAAAACCTTGGAAATGTATGTTTTTCCTGTGAATAATGATCTTACCAATGACATAAAATACTAACTTTTCAATACTAAAAAAATCCTAATTTCTAGTGAGTTTTCCCATTTCATGCAAGAAGGATAACTCTTACCTGTGCTCTCCCTCTCCCTCCTATCCCCCTCCCTCATTTTCTCAGCTTCTTTATTTTCTTGGCACAAATAGCAGTCATTGCTCAGAGGAGGTGTGGGAATTAGGCTGCTTTGTAATTCAAACCTTTTATTCAAGTTACCCTTATGTACTAAAGAGGGAAATATGTATTGGCTAAATGGCCTTGTTATGAATGTTTCCCATAGTGAATGGAAGAGTGGCTCCCCCACATACAAACCTTTCCAAACCATGACTCCATTCATCACTTACAATGGAATTTCACTAATGCTAATTTCCACCTTTTACTTTTTCAAATGGGGTTGCAGGAGCACATGTAGATATTTTTTTCTGGCGTGACTGGTTCCTTTAAAAAGAGGAAGTGACAATAAATGAGCCTGCAGAGCCTGATGATGATCTGTGCTTTGAGGATTGGTGGTTTGCAGGTGTTGAGCTTGATGAAATACAGTAAGAAAGATGAGACTGTAGATGGCATTGGGGGGTCGCTGCTTCTAACAGCTGTTTAACTTTGTTCAGTGAAAACAAATACAGTCAATCAGAATTGCCTCTTATTTAACCGCAGAGGAGCGGGTTCAGTAACTAAAATAAATAGTATGTAATGGTTGGTCTAACTTTCCTCTCCTCAAAATGACAGTGTAAGCCTAAAATAAAAAGGAAAACAAAGAGACATAAAATACACTGGGAAATACAAAACATTTAAAACCAACTGGGGTTGGGGAAAATACATGCTAAAGAAAGATAATTGTGTATGTGTGCTTAATGATCTTTACCTCCTTGTAGATGTAATTCAAACTTGCTGGAGAAAATTTGAAAATTTCACATTAAGTATAAAAAAGCACTTCAGTTATTTCGATCTTTTTTATGATTCTACCTCATATTTCAACAAAATCATTCATTTCTTCATTCACTAAACAGTTCTTCAATGAACATCTACTATGCAATAGCACTGTTTTGCTCAATTTGAAATGAAGGGATCTAGCAAACAAAATAGGTGTGGAGAATACCCTCCAGAGGTTTACAACCTATTGGCGGTGTTAAGAATAAGACAAAAGGTCCATAATGGAGCTGCTTATTCTAAGCCCTACATCTCTGAGAAATGGGATCTTAAACTAGTCAATCAGTGACCCCCTGATCAGCATTACTTAGGTCATCTGCTTGACAGATCCCTACTATCACCTAAAGAAAAGTAACTGTGCTATAACCATGTTTTTGCCTAGTATAACTTCCTAGTTCTGCTCACTTCTGCCTATAAAAGCCTTGTTCAGCTCCTCAGAGCTCCTTTGATACCAGATAGGAGAGTTCCTCGTCCCCAGCTGTTACTCATGGGGCATAGATTTCTTGTGATATCCCAAGGAAAAGAAATTTCTGAGATTTGCTTGGGAGGATGAGTTATCGTAGAAAGCTTTATTTCCATGGGATTATACTCCTCGGTTTCCAAAGTCCCATTTCCTTTAGTCTAGTCATAAAGGAGTAGCTGGAGCTTCAGAGGAGCTAAAATCAGAGCCAGTGTCCAGAGTTTCCTTTCTATGTCAGGGCACAGTCCAATCCAACATCAGGCTACCTTAACCTGTGTTTCCCACTGTAGTGGTTAGTCCATTGCCTGTGGGGTAGTCATGGCCCTGGGCCATACCAGCCAATGCAAGAGAGCCAAGAGCTTAAGAGCAACAAATGTAACAACAGCCAGGAGAATGAACTCCTTTGTTTAGGGCAGTGGTTCTCAACCTGTGGGCTGCGACCCCTTTGGGGGTCGAACAACCCTTTCACAGGGGTCGCCTAAGACCATCGGAAAACACATATATAATTACATATTGTTTTTGTGATTAATCTCTATGCTTTAATTATGTTCAATTTGTAACAATGAAATTGGGGGTCACCACAACATGAGGAACTATATTAAAGGATTGCGGCATTAGGAAGGTTGAAAACCACTGGTTTAGGGGATTATGTCTTTTCTTATTTTCAAGGGTTTGCATTGGCTCCACCCATTCAGGCCAACTCACGGTTCCCCAGGCTTGACTGCAGGCAAGTACCTTCCCTAGTCATCCCAACTTTAGTGTGCATGCATCTATCTCTCCTTGGTTGGGTCTCTTCCCCCAGTAATTCTGCAGGGAATGGGCCAGTGGTTCCCTGAGGGGTGTGGAATTGCAGCTACCTGGTGAAGCTGCCCAAGTGTCATGTTTATAATGCCTGGCCTTCCCTTTGCTCCTTTCCTATTATTAATAACTAGAGGCCGGTGCACGAATTTGTGCACGAATTTGTGCACCAGTGGAGTCCCTCAGCCTGGCCTGTGGGGTCGGGCCAAAACCGGCTCTCCGACATCTCTCGAGGGGTCCCGGATTGGGAAAGGGTGCAGGCCAGGCCAAGGGATCCCACTGGTGCATGATAGGGGCCAGAGAGGAACGTGGGATGTTGGCCAGCTGTGGAGGGAGCATGGGAGGGCTCCAGGATGTGTCCAGCCCCTCTCGCTAAGTCCCAATAGGCCGGAACCCAGCAGCAAGCTTACCTACAGGTCAGATGTCTGCCCCTTGGTGGTCAGTGTACATCATAGTGAGTGATTGAGCGACCTTAGCATATCATTAGCATATTACACTTTGATTGGTTGATTGGCCAACTGGATGACCAGACACTTAGCATATTAGGCTTTTATTATATAGGACTAGCAAATGACAATGGTATCACTTTCTATCTGCTACATTAGATGCTCCCCAATTTGAATCAATTATTGCTTGAATAGACTTTTAAAGTTTTTAATATGCCTCAATTTATCTTTTAACAGCAGAAATCTTATCTAATAAAATAGAAACATGCAAATTGACTGTACCTCCACTATACTCACAAGCCACACCCACCAGCCAATCAGGAGTGAGTATACAAATAAACCCAAACAAGATGGCTGAAGCCATAGAGCTGGACCAAACAGGAGGCTTGGGTTGCCCCTGATGACGGTGGAAGCCAAGCTTCCCACCTGCCCTGGCCAGCTGTGGGCTCCACTTAAGGCTACAAAGTTTCAACTATCTTATCTAATAAAAGAGAAACATGGTAATTAGCAGTACATCCGCTATACTTCCCATTGGCTAATCAGGGCGATATGCAAATTAGCTGTCAGCCAAGATGGCGGCCGGCAGCCAGGCAGCTTGAAGTGAACATGAGGCTTGCTTGCTTCAGTGATGAAGGACTCCAACGTTCCCCGCCTGCCGCTGCCGGCCTCTGAGCTTGCAGTTTGAAACATTGTTACAAATATAGAAGCTAAACAAAACCCCAGAAACCTGCTTTCAGCCAGCTGGGATCTCAGAGCTGGAGTTGAAACAGTGTTTCGATTATAGAACCCAAACAAACCAGATATCTGCTTTCATCAGCCCTGGAGCCAAGCCTCAGAGCTAAAGCTGACCCAGAATAAAAAAAGAAGAAAAAAAGGAGCGGTTGGGAGCTTCAGTCACCCGCCAGCCTGAAAACAGGCCTCAGCCCCTCATCCAGACTGGCCAGGCCCCCCAGTGGGGACACCCACCCTGATCCAGAACACCCTTCAGGGCAAACCAGCCGGCTACCACCCGTGCACCAGGCCTCTATCCTATATAGTAAAAGGGTAATATGCCTCCCAACACTGGGATCAGAGGAGCCACAAGACCTCCCAGCACCAGGATCAGCTTGACAGGGGGCAGAGCCCAAACCCCCTGATCACCCTGCGGCTCTGTGTGTGATAGAGGGCGGGGCCACAACCTCCCTATCTGCCCTGCTCTACTTGTGACAGGGGAAGGCACCCTAACCTCCTGATCAGCCCTGCTCTGTGCCTGATACGGGGGAGCTCCTCAACCCCCTGATCGCCCTGTGGCTCTGTGTGTGACAGCGTGCGGCGCCCCAACCCCCTCACCCCCACTGGCCCTGCTCTGTGTGTGACTGGGTAGAGCCATAACCTCCTCATTGGCCCTGCCCTGAGTGTGATAGTGGCGGCGCTCCAACCCCCTGATCGGCCCTGCTATGTGGGTGATAGAGGGTGGCGCCCCAATCGCCCCCCATGGGCTCTGCTCTGTGTGTGACGGGGTAGAGCCATAACCTCCCCATTGGCCCTGCCCTGAGTATGACAGGGTGCAGCGCCCCAACCCGCTGATCTGCCCTACTCTGTGGGTGACAGAGAGCGGTGCCCCAACTCCCCTGATGGGCCCTGCTCTGTGAGTGACAGGGGGCAGCGCCCCAACCCCCTGATTGTCCATGCTCTGTGCGTGACAGGGGGTGGCGCTGCAACCTCCCCATCGACCCTGCCTTGAGTGTGACAGGGGGTGCTGCCCCAACACCCCAATCAGCCCTACCCTGAGCGTGACTGAGGGTGGCATCGCAACCTCCCAATCCGCCCTGCTCTGTGCATGACAGGGTGCGGCACCCCAACTCCCCAATCAACCCTGTTCTGAGCCCAACCAGGGGCTGCACCTAGGGATTTTGCCTGCCCTCTGCCACCAGGGAGCAGGCCTAAGCCAGCAGGTCGTTATCTCCCGAGGGGTCCCAGACTGTGAGAGGGCACAGGCTGGGCTGAGGGATCCCCCCCCCCCTCCGAGTGCACAAATTTTTGTGCACCGGGCCTCTTGTAGAAGATAAATAAATCCCAGATACCTGCTTCCAGCCACTGTGGCCTCTGCTCAAGGAGGGTCTGGGAACCTGGGTTGCCCAGGGCCGTGGCCAGCCTGAAAACAGTCCTCAGCCCCTCACCCAGGCTGGCCACGCCCCCCCTGCGGGGACCCTCACCCCATGGGGGCGTGGCTGGCCTGCAAACCACCACAGGCCCCTCGCCCAGGCCACCCCACGCTCCAAGGGGACCCCCACTCTGATCCAAGACACCCTTCAGGGCAAACCAGCCGGCCCCCACCTGTGCACCATACCTCTATCTATACCAGCGGTTCTCAACCTGTGGGTCGCGACCCCTTTGGGGGTCAAACGACCCTTTCACAGGGGTCGCCTAAGACCATCAGAAAACACATATATAATTACATATTGTTTTTGTGATTAATCACTATGCTTAAATTATGTTCAATTTGTAACAATGAAATTGGGGGTCACCACAACATGAGGAACTGTATTAAAGGGTCGCGGCATTAGGAAGGTTGAGAACCACTGATCTATACTAATAAAAGGGTAATATGCTAATTAGACTGGGAGACTTTCCAGGAGACCTTCCAGATGTTCTTCTGGACAAAGCTATGGTGGCGGGGCTGAGGTAGAGGTGGTTAGAGGCCAAGAGGGGAGGGTTTTTGTGGGTGATCAGCCTGGTGGGGGTGGGGCCATTGGGAGTAAGCAGACCAGCAGGGGGACCATTTGGGGGCAAGCAGGCCATCAGTGGGGGTCAGTTGGAGGTGATCAGGACAATGGGGGGGGGCAGTTTGGAGTGAGCAGGCCAGAAGGGGGGCATTTGGAGGCGAGCAAGCCAGTGGGGACAGAAGGTGGGGGCGAGCAGGCCAGCAGGGGGTGCAGTTGGGGGTGATTAGGCTGGCGGGGAGGGCATTTGGGGGCAAGCAGGCTGGCAGGCAGAGTGGTTAGGGGCAATCAGGCAGGCAGGCAGGCAGGTGAGCGGTTAGGAACCAGCAGTCCCAGATTGTGAGAGGAATGTCCGACTGCCAGTTTAGGCACGATCCCTGAAAACCGGCAGTAGGACATCCTTTGAGGGGTCCCAGATTGGAGAGGGTGCATTCTGGGCTGAGGAACACCCCCTCCCCCATGCACGAATTTCGTGCACCGGGCCACTAGTAGACAATAAAGAAATCAAATACTCAGTTTGCAATGCATTGAAGGAAGTAACACCTTGTATCAGAGAATACTAAAGAAAGTCTTCAGAGATATCAGAATGATATTGCATGTGTGATTTTGCATTCTGCTTTATTCACTTAAAGTGCTATGAATACTCTTACATCACTAAATACTCTTTGAAAACATTTTTTAATGGCTGGATAGCCTGTCTTAAACAAATCTTAATTTATCTACTGATCTTTTCTTGTGTTTTCCTTTAGAGCTTTTATGCTAAGAAAAAATTTTGCCTAAAAATCTGTAAAATAGTCACCTATGATTTTTGTTGTTGTTAGATTTGTTATATTTAATATTTTCAGTTAATCTGAAAAACATTTTGATGTAAATAATAGAAAAAACAAATTAGTCTTTCTACATAAAAAAATTAGTAACACTTCCTGCATCGCACAAAGCTTCTTAATCATTTTATGATGTGCTATTTGTCACATATGAAGTACTAGAGTTTATTCCAGAATTACAAATTCTATTGATATGTCTGTAGACATTTAAATCAAAGGATTTAAAATTTCTTTAGCTAAATAATCAATTTTAACATCAGTTGATTCTTATTATTTGTGATTTTATGTATAAATTTGCTGTAAATATTGAATTAGATAATTCTGAACCATTGTTTTTAGGGAAAATATAGAATTAGATTCCTATATTTTCTCCATTTTACAATTATTCTATATTTCTACCAGTTTTTTTCCAGATAAATTTTAGAATTATTTTTTTCAAGACCAGCTATAAAAAAATTATTAATAGGTAGGGTTAATACTCATTGCTCACAGATTCCATATTTGCAAACTCACCTACTCATTAAAATGTATTTGTAACCACCAAACCAATCAGGGCACTTTCATGGTTATTTGCAGCTTTGAGCAAAGCAGCAAAAAAATTAGTTGCCCAACACACATTCCCAGCTGAGGTTGAAGGAGGTAAGGCTCTACCTTCTTATGTCAGCTCTCAGACTGTGAACAAGTATCCCTCTGTGTTGTAGTTCATGCCATGTTTTTCACATTTTTTAGCTTTTTAAAGGTGATTCCATTGTTTTTAAAAGGCCTCCAAGTGTAGAGTTAAGTGCTGTCCACATCATTAGAGCCATCATGTGCCTTACAGAGGAAATACACATGTTTGATAAGCTTGGTTCAAGCATGTGTGATGGTATTGTTGGCCATGAGGTCAATGTTAATGAATCAAAAATATATGTTTACTAAGGTGTCCTTAAACAGAACCACTCATAAAACAGTTACATATAGTTTGGTTAGTGATGAGAGGCTCTCAGGAACTTAACTGGAGATTTCCCCTAGGAACAATGGTTCAGAATTATCTATGTCAGTGTTCACAGCAATTTCGTACATACTACCACAAACAATGAGAATCAACTGTATTCTTACAGATACTGTTTTAAATAAATGTATTAAATTGAGAAGGATCCACTTCTTTAAAATAAAGACCTCTTATCTAGAAATATGTTACATAATTTCTTTCATAATGCCTTATTTGTTTTATTATGCTCATTGCTAGAAATTTTCTTATTTAATATTATGAATGGAATTATTTTGTTCTTATACCTTCTAATGAATTATTATTGGTTTATAGAAGAGTTATTGGTTTTCATAGAATTATTTTGTACCCAGACACTTTGCAAAATTCTTATTAATTATCTGCATTTTAAGTAGATATTTTTCTTCAGAATAAACTATGATATAATGCAAAAAACTGCTAATTGGAATTCCTATACCAAAAGTTTTACCCCTTATTCCTGATTTTTCATCTTATTTTATTGGAAAGAACTTTGAAAGCAGGGAACTTTCTCTTGTTCTTAATTAAGTTACTCTACTGTTTTGCACAAGTATAAAATTGGATCCTGTCTAATATGGTAAAAAATGTTTTCTAAGAGTTGTGATGGAATGGTTACTGAAAATGTTCAGAAGTCTATTTAATTTTTCTTGATGTAATTATTTCCTCCTTTGGTCTTGATCTAATTAATTAACCTCTTAATATTAATTCACCTTTACATTCTAAATATAAATCTTACATTGTATTAATAGATTACAGTTAAGGTATATTTGGTTATTTAGGTTTTCAACTTACTCATAGGTTATTTAGGTTTTGCCTCTATTTAATGAGACTTTATTTAAAGGTAAAAATATAGCTATGAGGTTTAGATTTTTTTTTTTTGCAGTCACTGTCAGCTTTTGCTATCTGAATCTATATGTTATTACTGTATGTTATTACATGAAATCAGAAACATATCATTTTAAAGACTTATCAAAATCTTTGAAAAAACTGACATACATATGAACATTGAAAGTTAAAATTTTAAGCATTGAAAGTTAAAATATATTTCTGTGATAAATTTTCAATTTTCCTAATTGTTAATGGGTCCAAGCTTTCTCCTAGTGATAATTAGTGATAATTAATATTTGCAGAAATTTTTCATTGCATTTATATATATGTATATATATATATATATTTACATCTACATCTATAAATATATCTGTATCTTTATCTGTGTCTGTGTCTGTGTCTGTCTATGTCTATGTCTATATTTGTTCATCCTCACGCAAGCATATTTTTCCATTGATTTTTTTTAGAGAGAATGGAAGGGAGGGAATGTGCGGAGAGAGAGAGGGGAGAGAAACATCCATGTAAAAAACACACATCAACCAGTTGCCTCCCGCACATGCCTCAATCGGGGCTGAGGATGGAACCTGCAACCCAGGTACCTGCCCTCAACTGGGAATGGAACCCACCACCCTTTGGTGCTGGGGTGACACTCAAACCACTGAGCAACACAAGCCAGGGCACATTTATATTTTTAAAAGATATATTAGAATCATGCTATGGTCTGAATGTGTGCCTTCAAAATTAATATATTGAAAGCCTAATGTCCAAGGTGATGGTAATATAAAGTAGGGTGATCAATCATGAGAACAGACCTTCATGAATGGGATCAGTGCCCTTATAAAAGAGACCCCAGAGCCCTGGCCAGTTTTCTCAATGGTTAGAGCATCAGCTCATGGACCAAAGGGTCAAGGGTTCGATTCCTGATCAAGGGCACGCACCTTGGTTGTGGGTTCAATCCCCCAGCCCCGTTTGTTGTGTTGAAGAGACAACCAATTAGTATGTCTCTCTCACATCGATGTTTATCTCTCTCTTTCCTCTCCTCCACTCTCTCTAGAAAAATCCTGGAGAAAATGTCCTTGGGTGAGAATTAAAGAGAGAGAGAGAGAGAGAGAGAGAGAGAGAGAGAGAGAGAGAGAGAGAGAAACCCCAGAGAGATCCCCCACCCTCTTTCTGCCACGTGAGGCCACAATGAGAAATTGGCAGTCTGCAACCCAGGAGGAGCCTTCCCCAGAACCCACCATACTGGCACCCTGATCGGGGGCCTCCAGCTTCCAGAACTGAGAGAAAGAAATTCCTGCTGTTTATAAGCCTCTCAGTCTGTGGTATTTATTATAGTGACCTGAATAAACTAAGACATACAGTATTATTTGCTGATTCTTAAGAATCCTTTCTTTTTTTAAAAAAAATTCCTTTCTCATGTCTATTTTTTACTTATTTCACTTTTGCTATTATTATTAATTTGGTTTGTCACAGTATGTTTATGTTCTGTTTTTGTTTGTATGTGTGTGTTTTTCCTCCAAGTGACCACATTTATTCAGGGAGAAGAGACTTGAGAATTCTTCTGAGGATGCTAAGGACATGCTGTGGTAAAGAAGTGGCAGTGGCTAAAGATGAAAATCCACGCTGGTGCGCAGCAGTTTAAGGGGATGAAGACGCACTCTGAGTCTGAGTCTGAGGCAGAGGGAGGCTGGCAGCTTGCTCCTCTGGAGGCACAGAGGAAATAAATAGATGAAGGCAGGCATGCACAGTTATGAAACAGGCAGCAGTGGGCATCTGTAATGGAGATAAATGGTGTGCCACTTTAAAATTTTGAGCAAGATGTGGAAGACCCAACATTATGCCATTTTTAAATTATTCTAGGAGGAATGCATGAAAAGGCCTAGAGATCAAGACAGGAAGGCTTTCCTAGAGACTATTAAAATTCTGGCCAAAGGAATAAGTAGGGAGAAACAGATAAAAGATTCCATGGCTCTAGTGAAAATACACAGCTTATCCAAAAAGGAGACATTTATCTGCTAAGTATAAAAGTATTTATGGGGGTGTAGGGACAACATATTATGAAGCATACCTGTCCCCAAAGTCTGGAATATTCTTTAGGTTTCTGCAGTATGAAAATTTGGAACTAAACTACTTCTTAAACAGGACTTTGAGAAGTCTGTCCAATATAACTAGTATCCTAAACATGTGGGATATGGAAGAGAAAGAAATAGAAATTTACCCCAAAGTTTTATATAACTACTGGTCCGGTGCACAAAATTCATGCACATTAAAAGGGAACTAATTAGAGGAAATATTTTAATATTGCTTTTGCCCTTTCTCTATAATAGAAGTGTCAGAGATTAAAGAAAATTAGTAAAATGTATATGAAAATCTCCCTCCTGTCAAAGTCTGGGGCACGCCGCAGGACCCAGAGTCAAGTTCTTGCCCACCCGTGTGCACCTCTAAATTGTGCGAGACCCAGACCCAGCCAGCCCCACCCCTGTCAAGCCCCACAAGGCAGGGGATGCAGTCTCAGGTCCCCCTTCAAGCCCCACCAGGCGGGGGGCATGGCCTCAGGTCCCCCAACCCAGCTCCAGGGGGGGGGGTAGCGTGGCCTCAGGTCACCTGTCAAGCCCGGCCAGGCAGGGGGCATGGCCTCACATCCCCTGACCCTGTGCCGGGCAGGGGGTGCGGCCTCAGGTTCCTCGGCCCAGTCACAAGGGCATGAGGGTGCTAGGGTGCGAGGGCGTGACAGCTATTTGCATATTATCTCTCTATTATATAGGATGAAGAAGGAAAACGGGAAAGATTAGAAGCTTAATGGGGAAAAAGTGAAATACTTTTCTGATTTTTTAGGAATAGGAATCTGCATGTAGAGCTGCCCCAAGGAGATCAGCAACACAAGTAGGAGTGGAAGGAGTTATGAAGTTAACTAGAAGATAAAATAAAAATAGTTATAGTAATAATAATGTCACCTATTATTATTCTATACTTATCATTTTTGAGCAATTATTATGTTACAGTTGAAATACTATTTTGCATGCCTTATTTAGGGTCATTGTCCCAGTGATACTAGAAAGTTGATCTTACTACCCATGACAGTGATTCTCAACCTTCGGCCCTTTAAATACAGTTCCTCATGTTGTGACCCAACCATAAAATTATTTTTGTTGCTACTTCATAACTGTAATATTGCTACTGTTATGAATCGTAATGTAAATATCTGATATGCAGGATGGTCTTAGGCGACCTCTGTGAAAGGGTCATTCGACCGCCAAAGGGGTCATGACCCACAGGTTGAGAACCGCTGCTTTAGAAAATGAAATGAAGCTTAAGGAGTTAAAATAACTTGTTCTAGTCCACACAGATAATGACTGTAAGAACCAGTATCCAAACCCACAACTTTCAGCTCCAGATCCTGAGTTCTTAATCACCAGATTATAAGGAGTCATTCTTATTCAGGCAGCAATTTAGATCAGGAAAGAGGAAACAGAAAAACCATCTTAGGAAGATAAAAGATAGCAGGATTGAGATCTCAAGCAGCATTTATGAGCGGAAGAGAAAGAGGAGCTGCCAAATAGTCTCTTTACAGCTACAAATGAATGAAGCACAGACAAGGTTTAGAAATTATTCTTTTCAATTTTATCATTTCAAGAGAGAGGCACTCAGTAGCCATCCTATCAGATTAAAAATAATATTATATTTATTTACATGTATATGATCAAGTAAATGACATTAAAAAAGATGAAAGAATAGCTTATCCATATGTTCATTGATTGAGCAAATATTTAAGCCTTTACTATTGGCTAGACCCAATTCCAGGAGCTGAGACTGTTTTGTGTGTGTTTTTTTCTTTAAGTAAGCATTTATTTGTTTGTTTGTTTGTTTGTTTTTAATATATTTTTATTGATTTCAGAAAGGAAGAGGGAGATAGAAACATTAATGATGAGAGAGAATCATTGATTGGCTGCCTTCTACATGCCCTCCACTGGGTATGGAGCCCACCAACCTGAGCATATGCCCTGACCGGTTCATAGCTCGATGCTCAACCACTGAGCCACTCCAGCTGGGCCAGGAGTTGAGGTTTAAATAGCAACTATGGGGAGACATGATCCCTCCTAGAGTTTTCAGAATAGTGGGAGAAGAAGAATCAATCAATAACCACACAAATAAATATATAATTACAAACTGGTTTAAAGGTGATGAAAGAGCAGGACAACTCTATAAAGGGGGCTAATTACTTAGTCAGAGAAATATTTGCAGAGGAAGTGTCATATGGGCCAAGAGTAGGAATTAGTAGGGGAAAAGAAGAGGGTGGGTGTTCTAAGAACATGCATAAATCCCAGGGCATGGAAGCACAGCATGTTTAAGGAAGAGAGAGGAGGCCATGGCTGGAGCACAGAGTGAAGGGGAGAGCATGTGAGGCGGGACAGTAGTTCACAAAGAGCCTTGAAGGCCATGTGAAGGAATTTCCTTTTTGTTCTAAGAGCAAGGGAACGTGATTGGAAAGTTTTTATCAGAACAGTGTCTTCAGATTGAGTGTTAAAAAGATCAGTGTTGCTTCGGTGTGAAGACAGGACTCAGGAAGGGCCCAAGTGGGCGTGGGAGTCCCAGGAAAAGCTGCTGTGGAGCAGGAGAGAGGACAGCAGCTCAGACAACAGGGTGCTGGTGCTGGTGGAGGGGGAGATAACAGATTGCAGAGACAATGAGGAGGGAAATTCGGCAGAACTGGGTGATAGTTTAGCTAAAACAGTGAGGTGGAAAGAAAAGAAAATGTCAAAGTCTAGTTTGATGTCCTGTAAATTGCATAGGTGGTGGTACCATTCATCAAGTTTAAAATATTTTGTTGAATGTTTACTATGAGCTAAGGACCATACTAAGTTTTTCTGTTTGTTGTTGTTGTTTTCTAACTCGGGTATACAGACCAGTATTAATTCCACAAATTACTATGTTTGAAACATTATACCATTTGAGTCTCACCATCCCACCACCCTCACCAATGCTCCCCGCCCCAAATCACGGTGAAGTGGCAATATTATTGTCCACATTTTGTGGAGGAAGAACTAAAACTGAGAGATAAAGTAACTCGCTCAAGTCACACAGCTTGTGGGTAATGGAGGTTTAACTTACTCCAGAGATCATGGTCTTAATGACTACACTCAAACCTGCATATTGTCAAATGCCAGTTGTTTGTTTAAAATATGACCTGAGACTGAGATAGAAGGAGAAGGAAATCAGCAAGGATAATGCAGTCCTGGAGGGGAGGGGAATAGGGTCAACGGCCACAAAGAAGTAGACTGAAAATTATAGACCAAAAATAAGGAAGTAGGTATTTTTAAATAAAACACACTTTTTAAATTTTTTATTCTTAATCTATAGTCAACTTTTACAGTACATTTTGGAAATTTTTATATAGTTTTAAATAAATACCTCAGAATTCAAGTTTCGGATGACTTATTCCTTTCCTAATGTATCATTTGAAAGAATCTCTTTTTTAAAATATATTTTATTGATTTTTTTACAGAGAAGAAGGGAGAGGATCAGAGAGTTAGAAACGTCGATGAGAGAGAAACATCAATAAGCTGCCTCCTGCATACCCCCAACTGGGGATGTGCCCGCAAGCAAGGTACATGCCCTTGACCAGAATCGAACCTGGGACCTGTCAGTCTGCAGGCTGACGCTCTATTCACTGAGCCAAGATGGTTAGGGCTGAAAGAATCTCTTGATATCAATATAGGGATATCAAGTTTTGAGACACATGGAGAAAAAACTAAAATGAAAACAGGTTCTTGTGCTTCCAGCAGACATTTTTCAAAGCCTGTTTCCCTTAAAATTTGTGTCTAGATGTTGATGTACTTATTTCCTCCCTGGATATTCCTGTCCTCTCGCTGGTTTCAACTGGAGCCTGTATTCCCAGGAGTGCACCCCAGTGAACCACCAGAAAGCCTGCTGATGACGACCACAATTACCCAGCAAATAAGGAGAGCTCTAGGGCCTGTCCTCCTGTTTTCCCCCTTCTCTCATGAGAAAACCAAGCCCTGCCTGTGCCGGTTCACTTCTCCCTGTCTAAGGCAGGACACAGCAAGGCAATACATTTTCATCTGGGCTCAAGCACAATTGTGCTCTAGAGAATTGGGGTTTAATGTAACTTATGAGGAGCCACTTCCAAGGGAGATCATGGAACCTCCGGTTTAATTGGGGTGATCTGGAAGGCTCCGCATCTGTCAGTGAGCAAGGAGATGGTGATGCATGAATAGAAATAGAAACCGTTCTGCACGCCCTCCTTATTCTATATACATTTTCTCTGAAGCTCCCAGCTGTGGTTTATGTTACTGATTTTCTGCTTCTCTTACTCTCCTTTTTAATCTTTGTGTGATTCTCTCCTATTCTTTATCAAATATGTATATGTGGGAGGAGTAACTCCTTCCTGCGAGTGGGAGCCATCCCCTCTCCCACCTGTGCCTTCCCATCCTATCCCACAAAAGCCCCAGTGGGACTAGAGGGAAGGGGCTTGGTGACCTGGTGCTGCTACCCTCACCAACTGAAACGCTGCTCTAATTATATCTGTAAAGTTTGTTAATTAACACATTCAGCAAATATGTATTCAGTACTTACCATATGCTAGACACTATTCCAGGCATTGAGGAGACAGCAGTCACTAAAACAGGTGATATTCCAGTGAGGGAACAAATAGAGGCAAAATGTAAAAGTAAAATATATATTATGGTTTTTTGTTGTTGATAAGCACTACATATAAAAATAAATCAGAAAAGAGGGTACGGAAATTGGGATGGGAAAGTCCATTTTAAATACTGTGGTTGGGAATGGCTCAATGAGAAAGTATCGCTGAAGCAAAGATCTCAAGCAGGTGAGGAAATGAGTCAGTGGCGATGTAAGGGAAGGGTGTCTCAGACAGATGGTCTAGCTCAGGGGTCCTCAAACTTTTTAAACAGGGGGCCAGTTCACTGTCCCTCAGACCGTTGGAGGGCCAGACTATAGTTTTTTAAAAAAAGCTATGAACAAATTCCTATGCACACTGCCCATATCTTATTTTGAAGTAAAAAAAAAAAAAAAAAAAAAAAAAAACAGGAACAAATATAATATTTGTATTTGTATGTGGCCCACGGGCTGTAGTTTGAGGACCCCTGGTCTAGCTAGTGCAAAGGTCCCGAGGTAAGAGAACGCCTTAAATGTTTAAGGAATAACAAAGAGTCCAGTGTGAATGGAGTCAAGAGCAACTGAGGCAGTAGGACAGGACGAGTGTGAAGTAGGGGTGCAGTTCATACAGGGTCTTGGGGGTCATTGCAAGGACTTTTTGACTTTTACTCTGAGAAGGAAACCATTGTATGCTTGAGTAGAGAAGTAACACAATTTGACTTAAATTTGAACAGTCAGTATAAACTAAAAAAAACTTTCAAGATAAACTGAGCATATTTATTCAGGTTAAAGAGTATTTAAAATTTTCTTTCTGTCAGACATTGTGTGGGTGACAAAAATGTGTAAGAAAGTACCCATTTTTTCAAGGAGTTGGCAATCATTCTAAAGAAACAGGCCAAACATTTGAAAAGCAGTCAATGCTGCAGAGAGATGAAAGATTCTGATCCCAAGAAAAGGCCTTCGAACTGTAGTAGGCAGTTAGACAGGCTTGAGCAGAACAGCAACTTTAGGCCAGGTATGGAATGTCACCAGGATGAAAAGCCCCAGGTACCTAGCAACGAGCAACACTGGGGAAAAATAAAATAATAAAATAAAATAAAATAAAATAAAATAAAATTAAATTAAATTAAATTAAATTAAATTAAATTAAAAAATAAAATATATATATATAAAAAAGACCTTGACTCCAGGGTGACATTTTCTCCCCAAGCATATCGTTGATCATGCAGTTTAGAACCCCTGACCCTTAATATCACTGGCCATGCCTTTCGGACCCTTCCCTGACCTTTCCTCCCCTAGCTTGTTGGCAGATCCCTGTAGGGGAGGAGCAAGGGGGCTGGAGAATAGCCTCATATGACTCCCATACAAGCCCTTGTAGGACCACTCCCTTAAGCAGTAAGCCCTCAAGACAATGAGGTACTGACCCACATCAAATAATCTTAGGAATAAAGCCTCAGGTCTGATGATCACAACGACAGAGTTTTGGTCAAACTAGAGATAACTTCTAGGCCTCAGTTGTGTTTTAGCTCCAGGCCCAGAAAAGCAGCAAGGCCAGGCGTGGAGACACCATGTCTGACATCAGGACCAGTTGCAATGACTAATGACTCCCTGCCCTGTCTCTGACCAATCAGTAGGGACCATGACCATGAAAGGACACACCTGGAAAGCTGATGAATGATCTATTGAGATCCTCCCCTGGGACCTCCCCTAGTGTCCCTGCCTTTGGAACTCAGATAAAAACCATCTTGAGCACACCTGAGCCTTTCCCTACCCTTTTCTTTCTCCAGGTGAGTTCTCTCTGCTTTTCTTTTTCCTAAGCCCCAAGGTCCCTTCTTTATATTCTCGAACTTGTTTCTGAGCCCACGCAGCTCAGCTGGCTCAGTCTTCCACAGCTCATTTCTCCTACCTCTATGACTTTCTAAATAAAATTTTGCTTATTTTGGAGTCTTATCTCTGACTTCTTTCTTAGCCAGAACTCAAGTACTGAGGTTACTAAATCAAAATCCAATCACTGGTAACATTCTGGTGCCATTTTGCCACCAACAGAACCATTAAGAAGGAGGAGGAATCTTCCAGAATAGTTTCACTAGAGAAGAAGGGACAGAGCCAAGATTTCAAGAATTGAAGAAGTGAGCAGAATGAAGAAGGATAAGGCAAATATGGTCTATATACCCACAAGTTCTTTGATATTCCTCCTCTAAAAGGTGGCTTTTAATCTCCTTACCTTGAATGTGGACTCAGTTCTAGCAAACAATATGGATGAAGCCTGCACACACTTTTTCCTCTCTCTCATCATCTATCCTGATGAAAGCCATTTCGTGAGCCACCACATAGAGAGACCAATGTAGGGCAGAGCTGAAGATTGCTGATAGCAGCCCATGTGAGAGCTATGAAGCAGACACGCCAGCCCTTCAGAAACCAGCAGACCACCTGACTGCAATGTCATGAGAGATGCTGAGCCAGATTCACACAACCAAGTCATTTCCCAGATTCCTGACCTTCAGAAAATAGGTGAGATAATAAATGTTTGCTGTTTTAAACTAAACTGCTACACTTGGGGTAATTTGTTACTCAGCAATATATAACTTATACAAGGTACATTCCTAAATATAAAGAAGGTGGAAGAAAACAGAAAGAACACTGAGATAGAGAGAGAGAGTAGTAGAGTTAATATGTTTGCATTTTTAAAGATGGGAGACTTAGCCTTGCAATTAATTCATCCCATTTTCAAGTAACAAATATATATGGAGTGCCCAAAATATATCAGGCACTGTTGCATCAGTCATGCAGATGAATTTTAAAGTCTTTCAGAGCTCTTTATAGACCAAATTCCAAATCCCATTGCATTGATATGTATTATGGGTGTTATTCCAGAAACTGGAAGTGGTAAATTTTAAGGACAGACACAATATTTGCATTATTTAGATTTTCTTTTAGAGCCAAATGAAGCCTCTCTCTTTTGACTAAATTTAAGGAATTCTACCCACCTTTCTACCCCTTAAAGAATAACAGTTAGTAGTAAAAATTAAAAAATATTCTGCAAAGTCATCTCCTTTACCTAAGGAAATATCTGTATCACAACTGTGCTATCACTTACACAGCTTCTCTTTTCTTTTTTTCAGAGTAATGATGTTTTTCCATTAAATGATACATATATCTCTTAAAGAAGTTAAGTGAAGTACAGTTTAAAATTTTTAAGAATTACCCATACCATATCATCTAGAAATAATCATTAGGTAGACATCATTTTAGTATAAATAGAAGAGTAGATGGAAAGATGAGTGAGAGATAGATAGATAGAAGCAGAAATAATTTTCTAAAAATGCTATCACACTAAAAAATGCTACTTTTAAATTTGCATTATAAGAAAAAGATATAAGTAAAACTGAAGGAATTGCTGGAATTTTCATAAATGTTTATATTTTTAAGATAAGAGATATTTCTTCCAAAAAGATAAAACCAAATTTAAGAAAGAAAAAAAATAGGAGAAATTTTAAGAAGCTGGAGTCATTATTTTTTCTTTGAGTTAAATGTGTCAAATTTAGCCAATATTGACTGATTGCTTGTTCTAAAAAAATGAGGCCATTAGCACTTCCACCCACTTCCCCTGCCCATCTCCATACTTTTATTATGTTATTTTAATAACATCAAGTTATATCTCATTTGCCTTCTGTCCTGAAATATATTACCAGCTTCCTCTTAGTTATGTATTAATATGGACTCAGTATTTACACTAATACCTTTACCACAATATTTCCATTCTGATTTTTTTAAAAAAAAATGTATACTTCAATTGGCTATATTTTACTAAGTACTTAAAAAGTTATATAGGTCCTGAATTCTTGAGTTCTGGCATGTTTAGGGGTGTCAACCTACTCCTTTCACACCTAAACAACATTTTGAATGGTTATAAAATTTACAGATCACACTTACCCCTCTCCCCCGAATCTTACCATATAAATCTGTCTCACATTTTCTGTTCCTCCCTCCCTCCTTTCTTTAGCATTTAATGTGGTTAGAGAGAAGTCTGAGCTTATAGATAACTTCTTTTTTCAAATCCTGATGTCTGAGAAAATGTTTCTCTATCATCAAAGAAGATCTATTAGAATTGGTGGACACTATTTGAGAGCAAATGTAAGGCATGAACAGAGATTCCCATGTTAAGCATGAGCAAGACAAAGAATATTTTATATGGAAACTATCCAAATATAACACAGTAATAAAAGTGAAAGAAATGGATGCAAAAGACAGATAGAGGCCCACTTTGGAAAACAACATAACTCAGAGAATAAGCGGTAAAGTTAACCACATCTACAAACACTGTTTTGTTGTTGTTCTCTCCCACGTTCTGTCATTTTTGGCAGTTTTGTTAAATGTCAGTTGCATGACCCTAAAACCAGGACATAATTTAAAAGTACAAGATATAAGGCTAATAATTTTGCCACTGTTTGTAGATGTTGTAAAGTGTGGTAAAGATAAAGGCGTTCTTTCTGAGTGCCTTTAGTCCAGCCGTGGGCAAACTACGGCCATCCGGCCTGCTTGAAATGAATAAAACTATTGAAATAAAGACCGTACCCTTTTATGTAATGATGTTTACTTTGAATTTATATTAGTTCACACAAATACTCCATCCATGCTTTTGTTCCAGCCCTCTGGTCCAGTTTAAGAACCCATTGTGGCCCTCGAGTCAAAAAGTTTGCCCACCCCTGCTGTAGTCAGAGATGATAGCTGCCTGTATTCTAACCACCAGCCTTGAGGGAATTCATGATTCCCCTCAAGAAACATAAACACCAAGCACCTGGAGGCCCTGCTTCACTCTGGTAGAAAGGAGACATACCTTCCCCACACGTAGAGGGTCACAACCAGGACAGACTTATTCAGAAGCAAAGTGAACACAGTATGCTAATTGAGAGCTTGGCCAAAGCCTTCCATTCTAGTGACTCTACCCCTAAAGCCTGTTTACTCAATCCAGGGATAACAGCCAGCTAGTCACCGTGATTCATCACCATTCTTTATGGCCAGAATTTGTTATGACTGCCAGTGTCCATGCTATCCTAATTTTTAAGTAATTATTCAATATTTAAAATAGCCCCCTGTGTTAATTCTTTATTGCTGTGTAACTAATTACACAAACTTCACTTAAAACAACACCCATTTATTAACTCTAGCTCTATAAACAAAATAATTCAGGTGTGCTCAAATGAGTTTTCTGCTCAGAGTCTCACAAGTTTTAAATCAAAGTGTCAGCCAGGCTGTGTGGTCATTTGAAGCTCTGGGTTCTCTTCCAAGCATATTCAGATTGTTGGCAGAATGTGGTTCCTTGGGGCATAGGACTGTGGTTCCCAACTTCTTGCTGGCTGTCTAACGGGGTTGCTGTCAGTTCCTAGAGGCCACCTTCAGGTCCCAGCCTCATGGCCCTCTCCCAACATGGATGCTTACTTCCTTTAAGCCAGCAGGAGACTCTCATTTCTCTATGTTGAGTAGGAAGATTATATAGAGACTGTCTATATAGTTTTATATCAGGTAATATAATCATTGAAGTATCCCAACACATTTAGACATCCACACTCAAGAGGAGGGGATTATATAAGGCACATACAACAGTGAAAGGGAAACTTAGAGAACATCTCAGAATCCTGCCTACCACACCCTTTATTATATTACTTGCTTTGATTCCTTGCCTGCCTAGACTTTAAAGGCCTTTCAAACAACTCATGCTTAGCTGTACTTCTATACCGAACTTTTCTTGACCAGCACTGTTCTGTAGACTAGACACTCACAGGCAAAAGTATAACATTTACTTGGTACATATTTTGAAATAAATAAATAAATAAATAAATAAATAAATAAATAAATAAATAAAATTTGTTTTGTTTTTAAAAATACTATAGAACAGCCAGCCTGCATGGCTCAATGGTTGAGCAATGACCTATGAAGTAGGAGGTCACAGTTTGATTCTTGGTCAGGGCACATGCCTGTGTTGCACGCTCGATCGGCAGTGTGGGGCATGCAGGAGACAGCAGATAAATGATTCTCTCTCATCATTGATGTTTCTATCTCTCTCCCTCTCCCGTACTCTCTGAAATCAATAAAAATATGTTTTTTTTAAAAAATTTTATAGAACATTTTTGGGAAATATATAAAAAAATGAGCTGATATACAAAACTAAAGACCACTTCACATTCATTATGATGGCTAGTAATTTTTTTTAAGTAATAAGTGTTGGCAAGAATCTGAAGAATCGGAATCCTTGTACATTGCTGGTGGAATATAAAATGGTTTTAGCCATTGTAAAAAAACAACACACAATTTAGTAGTTCCTCAGAAAGCTAAAATTACTACATGACCCAGCAATTTTACTCCTAGGTATATACTTAAAAGAATTAAAACTGATACTCAAGCAAATACATGGATGGCCATGGTCATAACAGAACTAGTTATACTAACCAAAGGGTAGAAATACCTCAAATGTGCATCAACAAATGAATTATACATTAATTTTGTTATATACACACAATGGAATATTATTCAACCATAAAAAAGGAAGGAAGTACTATTAATAAATGTTACAGGGTGTATTTAAAAACATTACTTCAAAAACATACTACATGAAAGAAACCAGTCGCAAAAGGCCACATATTCTGCGATTTCATTTACATTCATTAAGTATTCATAAAGGGAAAATCCATAGAAACAGAAAGCAGACTGGTGGTTTCCAGGGGCTGCGGGGAAGGGAGTTTGAGGAACAATTGCTTAAGGGATACAGGATTTCCTTTGGAGAGATGAAAATGTTTTGGAACTAGATAGAGTTAGTGATTGCACAACATTGTGAATATACTAAATTGTTCACTTTAAAATAGTTAATTTTATGTTATGTGAATTTCATCTCAATAAAAAACTGGAAGGCAGGTCTATGAATACTAGAATTAGTGTGGTGATCACTTTGTAAGGTATATAAATGACAAATCACCATAATGTGTACCTGAAACTAATATAATATTGAATACCAACTATACTTAAAATTTTAATTTATTATTAATTTATATTTGAGAGAGAGAAAGAGGAAGGGAGATATTAAAAGAGAGAGGTGGGGGGAAGGAAGATGGTGATGTAGATAATTGCCTGTACTTGCCGCCTCCCACAACCACATCAAAATTACAACTAAAATACAGAACAACCATCATACAGAACCACTGGAAAGCTGGATGAATGTAAGTCCTAAAACTAGAGAATTAAAGAAGAAAGCACACTGAGTCTGGTAGGAGGTGCAGAGGCTGGGAAAGGGCTGGTCTGGCACCCATGTGGGCTGCTTTTCTAATCGGGAGGGAGAGTGTCTCTTTGGAGGCTGCCAAAAGGAGTAAGGGGTCCCAACCCCACACCAGACCACCAGCCTGGGGTCCCAGAGCTGGAAAAAGAAGTCTCTACAGCCCACCAGTCTGACATGCTTGCTCTACAGACAGTAAGAACTATGGGCTGTGAAAACCAATGGGGATTAGGGCCCAGCAACATAGAGCTGCTGGAGACCCAGCTGTTCTTCTTAAAAGGCTGGCACCATGAACTGAACTTACAAGGTCTTGTTTCCTCTGAGCTCCAGCACCAGGGTAAGGCTCTTGGGAACACAGACAAGGAGGAACTGGATTGTCTGGCATCAGGGCAGGAACTTGGGGATGGCTTTCTCCAAGATGGAGGTGCTCACAGGGATCATTGTTTCTATGCTGAGACCTCCCAGGTCACAGGGCTGATTGGCAACCATTTATTTGCTCCGTCCTAGTGATACCCTAAGACCCTGACTCATCCAATTTACAACCCCACCCAAACTGGATGCAGCAGCTTTTCCATATGAATGGCCTGTCCTTGCTCAGGCTTAAATCTCTCAAACAAGCTGCAGCTGGGTCAGGAAACCCCAAACCTATCAATAAAAGGCCAAATACCTGGCACCAGCCTGCCTTGCTTCATAACTAGTCTTCATATTGGCACTTCCAAACCCAATACAAAGAGGAGAAATCTGCTGATCTCTTTGTAGCTCCTGCTGGTTGGCCCCAGGCAGTGGCTGACTTTGCACCTCCCTGCAGACCCAAAAGCCAGTATACCCAGTGGTCAGTGTCAGACCATACCAGATTACAACTCTATACATCCATAAGTGACACACTCAAAGGACAAGCTCAGTGAGCACCAAAGCTCCACTGAAGTAAGTCCTGCTCCAAAGGGGTATCTCTTGAACAGAAGCTCTCCCACTGTAGTCACAGCTGATCCTCATAGCCAAAGATGTTGCTTGGAAATCAACATCTCCCAGTAACACCAACAGCAATCAAGTCTCAACTACAACAAGACTGTGTTCACAGCCCACAAAGGGGCACACATAGAACTCCCAGTGCAGGTGACTGAGGAGGCTGAGCCACTGGGCCCTTATAGAACACCTACTACACAAGGCCACTCTACCAACTCAGGGAGACACAGCAGCTCTACCCAATACATAGACACAAACACAGGGAAGCAGCCAAAATGCAGAGACAAAGAAACAAGTCACAAATGATAGAAATGGAAGAAAGCAAACTACTGGATATAGAGTTCAAAACCACAGTTATAAGTTTATTCAATAATTTTTGGAAAAGGACCAGTCAGAAATTAACTATACACTGACTGAAATAAAGAACAATATACAGGGATTCAACAGTAGAATAGAGGATTCTGAGAATCAAATCAATGATTTAAAATATGAGAAAGCAAAAAACACCCAACCAGAAGAGCAAAAAGAAAAAAGAATCCAAAAATATGAAGACAGTGTAAGCAGACTCTGGGACAACGTCAAGCATACCAACATTCGAATTATGGGGGTTCCATAGGAAGAGAGAGAGCAAGATATTGAAAACCTATTTGAAGAAAGAATGACAGAAAACTTCCCCTACCTGGTGAAAGAAATAGACTTACAAGTCCAGAAAGTACAGAGAACCCAAACAAGAGGAACCCAAAGAGGACCACACCAAGACACATCATAATTAAAATGCCAAGGGCTAAAAACAAGGAGAGAATCTTAAAAGCAGCAAGAGAAAAGCAGTCAGTTACCTACAAGGGAATGCCCATATGACTGTCAGCTGATTTTTCAACAGAAACTATGCAGGGCAGAGGGAGTGGCAAGAAACATTCAAAGTGATGAATAGCAAGTACCTACAACTAAGATTACCCAGCAAAGCTATCATTTAGAATTGAAGGTCAAATAAAGAGCTTCACAGACAAGAAAAAGCTAAAGAAGTTCATCACCACCAAAACAGTATTATATGAAATGTTGAAGGGTATTGTTTAAGAGGAAGAAAAAGAAAAAGAAAAAGATAAAAAATATGAACAATAAAATGGCAACAAATACATACCTATCAACAATTGAATCTAAAAATCAAAATAAACAAATGTGGAATATAATGAACAATATAAACTGATGAACAAAAATAGATTTAGAAACATAGAAGCATTGAACAGACCATCAAACCTCAGAGGGAAGGCAAGGGATGGTGGGTGGGGGTAAGGGATCAACCAAAGGACTTATATGCATGTATATAAGCATAACCAATGGACACAGGCAGTAGGGGGGGTGAGGGCATGTGCTAGGGGGTGGGAATGGCCGGGGAGAGGTCAATGGGAGGAAAGGGAGACATATGTAATACCTTAAACAATAAATACTTTAAATTAAAAAAAAATAAAGAAGCATTGATCTGCCATTCGACCCATTTATGCATTCATTGATTGATTCTTGTATGTGCTCTGACCAAGGATTGAACCCGCAACCTTGGCACATCAGGATGACACTCCAACCAACCGAGTTACTTGGCCAGGGCCCAACTATACTTAAATTTAAAGTAATTAAATTAAATTTAAAAAAACTAAAATGAAAAGGAAATATCTATTGAGGTGGAAAACATATCAGTGAAGAAATTCTTCACAGATCTTGTATTGTTTTTCTTCTAATATTTCTGTTTCTACT
Source organism: Myotis daubentonii (assembly GCF_963259705.1). Taxonomy (NCBI): domain Eukaryota; kingdom Metazoa; phylum Chordata; class Mammalia; order Chiroptera; family Vespertilionidae; genus Myotis; species Myotis daubentonii. The sequence continues at coordinate 62,327,448 of NC_081842.1, read as the reverse complement.
TGGGCTTAAAAAGGAGCAGAGCCACAGAAATCTGATAGGAGAGAAATGGAAGGGTAAAATATTCGCCAATACTTTTCTTCTCCATAATGAAGAATTAGATAAATTCAGGTAGTAATTTGAAACTATATTGTTGCAACAGACACAAGCAGCAAGTTTTTACACTTCTTTTTATGTAAACATGATTCAGTATAAGCAAAGTACAAAAAGAGCAAGACAAAGAGAACCATAGAAATTCCAATGTGAGTTTAAAAAGTACACTCAAGAATAGGATGAAAATAGAAATAAAGATCCATTGAAATTGGAGGAAAGAAAACCAGTTGTGCCTGTGTAGCACTTCTAATACTTTCATAACATATCCTACTTTATCAAAAGATAATAAGCAAATGGTGGTGGATCAGTGCTTCTTGACATTTATACTTATATTTGAATGGCACTCTTTAATGAGGAAAATAATTATGTTTTCCAGTTATACTTCTCTGTATTTATGTTTGTACTTTTGACCCACTTTTATATATTAAACTTGTATTTCCCCTAGTTAGTTGAAGAATGAGCATTTCAAGGTATCAACATGGAAATGATCCTGTTTTGGCAACATATCTGTCAGATCTACACAACAAAGATCAAAAACAACTGCAATGATATATTCTGATTGTACAGTTCATTCCACAAAGGCTGAGAGGGAAAGTCACCACAGGGAATTATGAGGTGAAGAATAGAGATGGCATCCTAGCTTCAGAGCTCTAGACTCCATCACATCCATTGCCCATCCATCACAGAGCTCCACTTTGTGTCTTACATAGCGTGCTTCCTGGTGTTATTTGAAGATATTTTGAAAACTTTAACATGCAGTTTATAAAACTGGGTAGAAAATATAAAAATACATATGGGTGACAAGACCCTTTGTTCTCATAAAATTAATAATATTGAGAAAAACATAGAAACCATGAGATATGCTGAAAGCAGTGATTCATAGTTGCAATTGGATGGTCATTAGATGAAATTGATCAGTTTGGAGTATAACCAATGAAAGGGTAAGTTTCCTTTTTCTTTTTAATGTATAAAACACTGGAAATATTTTCATGAAAATTATGCCTGGAAGAAAGGGTGAAATGATCAATTTTATAATATTTTTTAAACTCTGAGAACCAAAACATGCAAGTTTGTTGTTCAAATTCAGCTCATCAGACCTTTAAACCTATTCTCAGGAATATATTATGCATGAAACTAAAGGACTAGCTTCATGTTCCTCAGTCAGAAGGAAAGAAAGCGTAATCTGTCAATTTTGCCTCAGTTAATCCAGGTAAGGAGCTGACACTACTGTCCTCTTGTGTCAGTCATGCTACATGAGCCTACAGCCTGAGAAAAGTTTTCCCACATATGTGAGCCTTGCCTACTCACCCCCAGAATATCTGTACTTTTTTTTAAGATGCAGTTTTGTAATATGTTTTATTTATTTATTTATTTATTTATTTATTTATTTATTTATTATGTATTTATTTCAGAGAGAGCAGAAGAGACACCTAGAAACATCAATGATGAGAGAGAATTACTGATCGGCTGCCTTCTGCATGCCCCCTCTCTTACCCCTCACTGGCGATCTAGCCCACAACCCAGGCATGTGCCCTGACCAGGAATAGAACCTTGACCTCCTGGTTTATGAGTCAACACTCAACCACTGAGCCACACCAGCCAGGAAACTATCTTAAAATATTACCTAAATTTCATAGTCTTTTAAGGCAGGGACCATTGCCTATGTGTCTGTGTCTCTAGCACAGTATTCAGCACAAGCCTGGTTCTAAATGAATGACCAATGACCATGAAACACAGTGGCCAATGTGCTGATGTCAGAGATCCTGATCACAGTGGCCATCACAGTGGAAAGTACAACACTGGGGAGGAGGACTCTTTCTGTCAACTTGAATAGAGACAAAATGCTGAATACATAAGAACGCTCAACCTGACATGGGCACGAAACCCAAAAACTTAGGCAGAATATAAATCTCTCTGAAAAAAACAAGCATATGATGCTACTAGGATTAAAAACTTTATCTCTAAAAGCCCCAAAGCAGTCACAAATAATACGGCTGACCAAATACCAAAAGGTCAATTTGGTGTTGAAAGTGAAGATTTAGAACTGGAGAGGAATCTGGCCAGATTTAAATAATAGCAGATGGATCAAAAATAAGAAAAGGGAAAGGATCCATTGATCCCACTACTGTGTTGATCCGTAAAGAAGAGTGGAAAAGATGCCAAAAGCTAACTTTGAGTCCAGTTATTAAAAACAGAACATTTGGTGGAAACTTCCATGTTTTTAAGGTTATTCGGAAAAGTGTGGACGGCTACTTCAGGCACACAGTATGACAAATATGGAACATGGCTTAAATAGATGGAGTAGAGGATTTAGTCTTCATTAATATTTGATTTCTAGTAGATTTGAATATGGGACTCTTACACATTTCCCTATGTTTGATCTATGACATACAAAACGTGTGTATGTGTTCAAATATACATTTTTATTTAGAAACCACTTTTTTGGAAAAATGTTCTGTTTGAGAAATTGTAAATCTGGACACAAATTTATATATATTATTACATGACAAAGTTTATAGAATTTTCCCACAAATAGTTTAAGAAAATTTCTAAATATGAAGTCCAATAAAGTAATTAATGAAGCTGTATATTAAGAGAGCAACAGGTTCTGATAATAATAATAAAAGTACTTTTTAATCATTACTTTTAGAGCTCTTACTATGGTGAAGCTCTTAGACTCTTTAAATGAATTCTTTTATATCATCATCACAATAACACTGCAGGAGTTAAGCAGTTATTATCCCCATATTACAGATGAGTTATTATGTTTAAAGTAGTAAACTTGCTAATAATCAGCCAATTAGAAGGTGAATCTGAATTTTGACCCAGGATTTCTACTTTCAGAACTCATGCTTTTAAGCTTACTAAACCATCCTCGAGAGAAATATCTTCACTGGCATCAGAACAGTATATTGCCTTATGTTTGTCATTTTTATTTAAAAAAAAAAAAAACTTTGTAAAGGCCCAGTGTATTTTTCTTTGGTGATAAAATTTTAAAGGCTTTATGTACGAAGTTGGATTTTATAATATCTTGAGATTATGTTTCTTCCTTAAGCATAAAGTCTCCTTTCTCTCTCATACATAGACAAAGCAATGGGAAAAATAGAAATTTTTATATGTAAACCATTCCACAAAAGAATTTTCAAGTCTAGACCCTTACTAAACCCATATGATCATTTGGACCCTCAGATCCATGATGAAAAGTTAAGAGAAATTCAGGTAGGCATTTGAGCTATATTGTTGCAACAGACACAAGCAGCAAGTTTTTATACTTCAACAAAATTCTCCTCCTTTCCTTGTTGCATAGCAACAGCCACCACTTAAAAGAGCAGGCCACCCTTTCTTCCCTGCCCTGTATTGACTAGCAATACTTGGCCCTTTCCACTCTTGGAAAGTAAAACCAACTTTCTCTGTGCATCTCCTCTTTTAGGTGTGAATTCTTTCACAGCCAGTGTCACTGGCCAAACCCTAACAAGAACAACATCCTTGATTCTTGTCGCTGCTGTTTTCTGCTTTATCTCAGGGAATGGTTCTCTGTGTGCAGAGTTTTCCTGACTTCCCTTGCCTGGCCCACTTTAAAATCAGATGAAATGGTGTAGCTTCCAGACTACAGGCACAACTGAATAGAATGGGACAGCATCCTCTTTTGGAGGATGAATAATTTGAGCTATGGGTCCTCTCAAATTTAACTGACTTACAATGTCATTTGCCTTAGAACTATCCCTCTTCTAGTAATGAAGTACATATATATAATAATCCACGTACTCCCACTAAGAGACACAGAAGATAGGGCAATCTAGGCTCCAATCCTGCCTTTGCCCCTTCCCAGCCCTATATTTTTAGCAGGTTATTTAGCATCTCAGAGCCACAGTTTTCTCATCACTAAAATGAGCAAGCTATTTCAGAGTTAAATAAGATAATGTTATCCAGTGCATGGACCATATTAGGTGTTCCAAGATGTCAGTGATTTTTATAATTTATATATCCCATAGTTTATGGGTCTTTTTGCCACTTCCCAGTGCTTAAAGATAGTTAAGAACTCTTCCAAATAGTTGCTTTATGATACAGGGCTCTTGTTTTAAACTACCCACAAAGAAACTCACGAGTAGAACTTGGCCAAGTTCACATATTAAGCAGCCTTTCTGTCAATGCAGCAATAAAAGTGTTCTAAAAAGGAGGAGAGGAGATATAAAAAGAAAAAAAAATCCCTTTTTAAAATAAGAATTACATCTTTTATTTTGGCTTGTGTCAGGGTAATGAAATGCCAATTCAGAAAGTCCCTGGAGCTAAACAAATTCTCTGCCATCAGCTCCTGGGCTGTGTCAGCAAAGACAGGTCTGCCTGCAGGAAACAGGAGCCCAGGATCTCCCTGAGGCTCTCTCCCTTCTGGTGCCACAGCCCTGCAGCATTCCTGAAGGCCACAGAGGACATTGGGACCGCTGCCAGGCCCTGCCCTCCTTGGCATGAAATTGCAGGCAGACAGCCTTTCTCCTTCCCTGGTTCTCTCCTTCCCTCCCTTCCTCCCTCCCTCCCTCCTTTCCTCCTGGGTAGAAAACATACTGTGGTTGCATCCACTTTATCATCTTATTTGCTTTCTGATCTGATCCCTGGCTGCCTTGGGGCTGATCAAAGGAAGATGTGAGCTCTCATCTTCACAAAGAAACCCCTATATTCAAGCAAACATGTTAATTCATTGCCTTTTTTCCCCGTAGTTGTCTTTCCTTGCTTCCTCCTTCCATTTGTCAATATGGGGGTGGGCAAAAGTAGGTTTATAGTTATAATACAAGTAGAGGCCTGGTGCATGAAATTGTGCATGGGTAGGATCCCTAGGTTTGGCCAGCCATCAGGGCCAATCTGGCCTTCCGGCTGCTGACTGGGGCCTTCCTTCATCCTGTACTGTCCCTTCGTGGTCAGCACACATCATAGTGAGTGATAGAACTCCTGGTCTCCTGGTCGAAATCCTGAGGGGACACTTTGCATATTATCCTTTTATAGATAGATAGATAGATAGATAGATAGATAGATAGATAGATAGATGATAGATAGATAGATAATTAATAAACAATAATATACTGACAGATCTCAGAGGGGAAGGGTTTGGGGGATAGGCAGGGATTAACCAAAAAAACTTATATGCATAGATGCATAGCGCATGGACAATACTATGTTTGGCTTGAAACAGAAAAAATAAAAAATAAAAACCTGCGTTTTTAAACTCACAACTATAAACCTACTTTTGCCCACCCCCATATATTTATATTCATTCACTCTCCAGGCCCCCTCCCCCTATATACACTTTCTTTCTCCTCTCTTTTAATGACCCTTTCATTGTCCTTTCTCCTTAAAAATCTTTTTTTTTCTCCAGTTCATGTTATATTGTAGGTTAAGATAATAAAATTGCTTTTACCCTCATCTTACCTCCGCATACATGAAAGAAAAAAAAAATTGTATTTTTTTTTTAAACCCCAGACATGCTCTTATTTTCAGCAGCCTAATTTGTTTTTAATGGTGGCATATGTTACAAAATTCAAGCTCTGTTTTCTTCTTGCCTGTCTTCCCCTCTCCGTTCATCATTCCTGCCTCTCCCTTCTCTGTCTCCTTGTCTGTCCCCTCCTTTCACAGCATGTCCATCTCCCTAGTCCTTCCTTTCCCCATCTCTCTTTCCTTTTAATGTCCTTTTCCTCTAAGAGAGAATTTTGCAATCCTTCCAAAACTCCACCATGCTGCTGCCTCTCTCCCTCTGCTGCCTTTCTGCTGAGCTGCTACTTTCAAGGTTTGGAAATTTCAGTAAATCCTTGATAGTTTGCCCTAATTTAGAAAGAAGGTCATTCAGAAATAATAAGCCTGAGAAACAGAATATTTTACAAAAACCTCCACTTGAAGGATATTAAGTGGACACAATATGATTGTTGACAAAGAATGAAGAAAGCTATTCACAGAACTACCAATAACAATTTACTGAGTCCTCTGGGCTGTGGGTGTTGAGATGAACAAGGTTTGATCCCTGCCCTAGAGGAGTTTAAAATATAGTACAGAAAGCACAGCTTGCTTCTTAATGAAGGCAGAATGTGTGAGAAGCTGATTCACTTGACAAACATTAACTCCTGCAATGTGGCTAGAGCTATGGAAAACACAAAAGAGAATCTGACATGGTCTTCACCCTCAGGACACTCAGGACTCCAGTGGAGAATCAATATATACTAAAATGATTACTTTACAAAGCAGAAAACAAACACAATCTTTAAGGTAAAGACAATGAGCAGTCCCTAGGGGAAAGTGATCAATTTAAGCAGGAAGGTGAGGAAGGCACCACAGCAGAGAGGGCATGAGATCTGGGTCTCAAAAGACTGCTTGTCCTTTAGAGTTGGGAAAGGGGCCAAAACCTTGCAAGGGCCACATAGAAAATAGGGTCTCTTCATGTCAATTTCAGTTTACTGTGAGAGACAACCCCTAGTTGAGGATTCTGAGTCTGAGCCCAGCCCTGCTGTGACAAGCTTTGATTGATAGCAGTTTCTCCTTCAAACCCAAGCAGGGGAAATAAGAGTCATATATGCCCACTTATGACTTCGTATGCTCAGGAGACAGTACTGCACAAGAAAGATTCAGAGGTAGGAAAGTGACTGGGACATTAATGGAGAGAGGCAGTGGCCCAGTGTAGATGTTGGATAGCTAGTGAAGGGAAGCAGTGGAGGTGTCACGAGTGATGATAATAAGTTGTCTTAATAAGTATGATGGCAGTAGAAAGAAGGATTTAATTCAAGCAATATAACTATGCTAGAATCTCTTGCAGAAAAAAAAAAAGGATGAATTAGAAATGTAACAGATTGTCAAAAGCAAGGATGGGCCAGTAACCAGGAGAGGGAGGACAGGAAGAGGAATTTTTTTTAAGGAGAGAAGCTAATAGATTTGGTTTTAGTCATATTGAATTTGACATATTGGTGAATATAGAAGCAATAAGAAGAAAGCATAGAAGATGGGAGTCAAGTCACTTGAACACATTTTAGGGACAAAATTATATATTTTGTCCAGGAGCTGAAAATCCATACCTTCATTCAACAAATAGTTATTGAGCACATACTACATACCAATGAGATGAAGCATGACCCTAGATAGTAGGATATTGTTGATATAACTGCAAAGGCTGAAAAAGCAAGGAGTGTAGAGCTTTAAGGGATCAGAAACGTTGAGGAATACCTGCTATGGGAAAACTGGTTCCATCAGAACTGAAACCACTTCATTGTGTCCCAGAGACTGTGAGTGATAAAACTAAATAGGGAGGAGAGTAGGGAGAAGTAGACCCTAGAAGCCACAATGGTTTTATAGAATTCGGCAATTCATTAACAAATAGATAAGAATCAGTTGTGCTCAGCAAATGTATTATTTAAATGCAAATGATGCTGCTAATTGTCTTCACTCTTAAGTAGGCTAAAGAGGAGGCATCTAATCCTGGAGAGAGCAAGGAAGCTAGGGGACCTGGTTTTGTAATTACTCTGCCACTTAGTAGTAATATTCCTTGGGCAAGTTACTTAATATCTCTGAGTCTCAGTTTCTTTCTCTCGGACACAAGGAAAATAATACTTAGTTCACTGTGTTATTGTGAGGATCAAATAAAATTAATGTGTATAAAATGCCTGGGGCAATAAATGGCAGCTATTATTTTTTTTAATTTGCTATTTTAACACTTTTTCCATACTTTGAGTCAAGTTCTGTCACCAAGTGTCTGTGTGAGTAAACTATTTGTGAATCCTAACAGTCTCTAGTAACAGCGCTTAGTTGATCTGATTACAATATAGCCTGGACAGTGCTGGCTCCTGACCATATCTATCCTCCTTAACAATAATTCTGCACTACAAATGCATGTGTATGCACCTTTCACGAGAGGAGTAGATGAACAGAATGGTTCTTGGTTTTTATATCAAATAGCAACTGTCCATCAATCTCACCCTGCTCCACCTCATATAATTAAATCACCCTGGCATACAAGTATTTCTAAATCCTTATATTAACCATTATCTATAATTCTCAATCCCACCCTCAACAACCCAATTCACTTCACACCCCTCCCCATATTCTCAATATCAGTTCTTAGCATCCAATCCTTCATAATGCCCCCTCTTCCTTGAGATCAGACCTAAAGGGTCTTATCTCTTGAATCAGGTCCTTTCTCCTACTCCCATTCTGCTGCCCTGTTCAGGACCCTCATTACCTCAAAGTGATTTTAAGGCTACCATCTGTTCTCTATTCCAATCTGCCCTTCACACTACAAAAGAGATCTAATTATATCATTCTGTCACTTGCTAACTTCCATTAGCTCTGTACATTACCCACAGGGTAAAATCTATACACTTTAGCTGAGCATGACCCTTTATATTCCCAAGTTAGCTATGGAGCCCATTTTTTTGCTCCAGTTTCCCAAATATATACTGTCATTCATTAATCAAGTTCCTTTCACATGAAATAGCTTCCCACAACTTATTTTACAGGCAAACTCCTATTCATCCTTTAAAACCCACTTAAATATAACTATAAGGATAGGCTCCTGAATCCTAGAGTTCTGTCCTTACTTAGCCACTTATAACCTTGAGAGGTTTCTAAGAGAACTACTATCATTTAAGATAAGGCTAAGCAATAGATCAATTTTAATTGCTTTGGTCTAAGATCCTAAGGGGAAGTCCTCAGTTGGCTAACCTAGCAAGACTGCCTTGAACTCGATTATTTTGCTTGGACACAGTAATTGACTTTTGGGGTGTGATTTCACTATAGTTTCTAGATGCCTTCTTAAGAGTCTGAGAGAAAGGGAAGGTGGGAATATTTTTCCTTAAGCAGGAATGCCATGGGCCCAACTTTTCCTCACAATCTTGTGGGGGAGAATAGATGTAGCACTAATTACCCCACTACAGGTTCATGTTTTATACCTGACACCATGATTCCATCCTTTAGAAAACCTGATCCAATAAATATTAGTAGAACATAAGAAATCTATAGCAGCTCTTCTCCTTGTAACGAAGCAATATGACAAGAAGGCACAACAGTGACTTCCTTTAAGATTTCTTCCCTGACTCTCTCTCCACTTCCCACTGCCCCATACACATCAAGTACTCCCTCCTTCATCTGTGTTCCTTTAGTGATTTGTTCATCCTGGTAAGTACATAGTAATGATAGTACTTACATTGTCTATAATTACTTTTCAATATCTACCTTTCCATTTAACTATCATTTTTAAGAAGGAGGGAATGGTATTTATCTTGTAACCCTATAGTGTGTCCCGTGCCTAACATAGGAAGGCACCTCACTGATATGCCCCCTAATGCTCCTTCCTCCAGGGACTTGGCCTGTGCTGCGTGAGCAGAGTGTGGACTGTACTTTGGTCCCCCTCCCCCTACTGTCTGGACACTTGGTACAGGGAATAACTTGGACATCTGTACCCAGCAACCCTAGACCACCACATAGAGGAACTCAAAATATTTTTGAATGAATCTAATAGAGCATAAAGGAATTGCTTTGGAGTGTGAGGAGTATAATGATAATGTTAAGGCTGAGAAAGTATGAGGCATAATAATTAATAGAATTTGTAACCAAGATCATTATCAATCCACAAATTATGAAAAGTTCTTAAATATACAAAAGCAATAAGAGGGCATTAAATCTCAAAGATTTTGTAACTGGAAGTATGGCAACCATATGTTCCAGATCTTCTAGGATAATCCGAATTTCAAATCTCTTGTCTCATTGTCCCCATAAGTGTAATTGTACTTGTCAGAGCATATGGTCTAATTTGGGGCTCAGAAAATACGGTCATTAACGAGAAGGTTTATTTACTTCTTCTCACCCTTCTCATTTTACAGATGGGGAAACTGAGATCCACAGAAGATAACCAGGTCACCTAAGGTGACACAAGAAATTAATCATAAAGTCAGGACTGAAAACTAAGTGTCCTGACTTCCAATCGATTGTTATGTTTGTATTATTTTTTGCTATAACACAGCTCCCTGAAAGCCTTTGCCTGCAATTGGATGGACAATCTGCTCCCACTATTTCATCCTTTCCTGGGGTAGGAAACACCACCCTGCAGCAACATGTATACCAGCAGTCCTTCCATCTCCAATTTATAGAGTCTCTGATGTCCTACATGACCGCGTGCCTGAGACACACTCAGCCTCTATTTTTGGGTTGAGTGATTGCAGGGCCAAATGAAGGAGGAGACATTGAACGACTTCATCAGGGCTGATGGTACAGAAGGGATATAATCACTATGTGATGTTTCTTAATCACTATCTTCTGAACTCTGTACCTCAAAACCCCAGGTTTCCTGGTATCAGAGGCACCCAAGGTGACTTTCTGGGATAAAAGAGGAATGTGAGAACATCTGGCAGGGGATGGCTCAATAATGAAGAAGTACAGGGAATACCCAGCTGCCGATCTGCAGCTGCCATTCATAAAGAACTTATCACATCAGAAAAGTGCATATGGAGTTATTAAGAATAAGGACAGAAAGAGTGGGTAAGTTGAGAATAATTAATATGAACATATTATGGATACTGTGGTGCAGTAACAATAATGAAGTGCTTAAAATCAAGGTGAATACACCACTGCTACTGACTGAGGGACTCATGCAGGTCAAAAACCTGAAAATGGAGGGAGGGCAGTTTTAAAAACGAAGCAGTGTGGGCCAAATGGACAAGCTGCTTCAAATTGAGGAATGGCAAGACACGGGTCAAGCCTTCAATCTAACTTGATGGGTAACCTTGAGCAAGTTATTAGTTTCTCTGAGCCTCCGTTTCCCTACTTGTAAACATAAGAATTAGGCTCCATGATTTCCTAGCCCCCTTTCTAGCTCTAATTTTTTATGATCCCAACTGAACCATTACTATGCTTTATTTACTTGCAGATAATTTTATCTATATGCTAGAGGCCCGGCGCACGAAATTTGTGTGCGGGAATGGTCCCTAGGCCTGGCCTGCGATCAGGCCATCTTCCCCAGCTGCCCACAGCCGGCCCTGCTCCCCACTGCTACCCACCCCCGGTTCCCCATTTGCCATAGAATGATCGGAGCCTGCTGGCTGGTGAAAGGGACCAAGAGGTGGTCAGTGCACCTCATAGTGAGAGGTCCAGTGGTCACTCTGGTAGTTCTACTGTTAGGGTCAATTTGCATATTACCCTTTTATTATATAGGACTAGAGGCCCAGTGCACAAAAATCATACACTTGGGGATGGTCTCTCAGCCTGTCCTACACCCTCTCACAGTCTGGGAGGCATCAGGGGATGGCCAACTGCTGGCTTAGGCCCGCTCCCCTTGGGAGCAGTCGGCCATCCCTAGAATTGCTGTGGAGGCAGGATAGGCTTCCACCACTGCTGCTGTGCTTGCCAGCCATGAACCCGGCTTCTGGCTGAGTGGCACTCCCCCTATGGAAGCACACTGACCACCAGGTGGCAGCTCTTGCATTGAGAATCTGCCCCTTGGTGGTCAGTGCATGCCATAGCAACCATTTGGTTGATTTGCTTATTGCCCTTTTATTATCTACACTAATAAAAAAGAAACATGCAAATTAACCATCACTCCGCTACACCCACCAGCCAATCAGGAGCGAGTATGCAAATTAACCCAACTAAGATGGCAGAGAACATGGAGCTGAAGTGAGCAGGAGGCTTGGGTTGCCCCTGGCAAGGGAGGAAGCCAAGCTTCCCACCTGCCCTGGCTGGCCCTGGGCTCTGCTCAAGGCTACAAAGTTTCAATTATAAGAGATAAATAAATCCCAGATACCTGCTTCCAGCCAGCCTTGCCCTCTGCTCAATGTGATGCTAAAAAAAAAAAAAAAGGATAGGCTGGGAGCTTGGGTCTCCGGGGGGTGTGGCCAGCCTGAAAACAGCCATCAGCCACTCACCCAGGCTGGCCAGGCACCCCAGCAGGACCCCCCCTCCCTGAAGGGGCTGTGGGCAGCCTGAAAACAGCCCTCAGCCCCTCACACAGGCTGGCCACACACCAATGGAATGAGGGTCCCCACTGGGGGGTTTGGCCAGTCTGCAAAGAGCCATCAGCCCCTCATCCAGGCTGGTTAGGCACCCCAGTGGGGACCCCCAGCCTGAAAGGGGTGTGGCAAGCCTGAAAACAACCATCAGCCCCTCACCCAGGCTGGCCAGGCACCCCAGCAGGACCACTACCCTGATCCGGGACAGCCTTCAGAGCAAACCAGCTGGCCCCCACCTGTACACCAGGCCTCTATTTATACTAATAAAAGGGTAGTATGCTAATTAGACTGGGAGACCTTCCAGGAGACCTTCCAGATGTTCTTTTGGACAAAGCTATGGTGCAGGGATCGAGATAGAGGCAGTTAGAGGCCAAGAGGGGAGGGCAGTTGTGGATGATTAGGCCAGGATGGGATGGCAGTTGTGGGTCATCAGGCTGATGGGGGGCAGGGCCGTTGGGGGTAAGCAGACCAGCAGGGGGGCCAGTTGGGGGCAAGCAGGCCATAAGTGGGGGTCAGTTGGAGGTGATCAGGACAGGGGGGGGGGGGGCAATTTGGAGTGAGCAGGCCAGCAGGGGGGGAAGTTGGGGGTGAGCAAACCAGTGGGGAGGGAAGGTGGGGGTGAGCAGGCCAGCGGGGGGGGGGCATTTGGGAGTGAGCAGACCAGCGGGGGGGTGCAGTTGGGGGCGAGCACACTGGCATGGGGGCAGTTGGGGGTGATCAGCCTGGCAGGGGGGCATTTGGGGGTGAGCAGGCTGGCAGCGGGGGGGGCAGTTGGGGGCAAGCAGGCCGGCGGACAGAGTGGTTAGGGGCAGAGTGGAGAGGGTGCAGGCTGGGCTGAGGGACACCCCCACCCTGTGCATGAATTTTGTACACCAAACCACTAGTATCCTATCTAATAAAACAGAAACATGGTAATTGGCGTACGACCGCTACCCTTCCCATTGGCTAATCAGGGCAATGCAAATTAACTGTCAGCCAAGATGGAGGCCAGCAGCCAGACAGCTTGAAACTAACATGAGGCTTGCTTGCTTCAGTGACGGAGGACTGCAACGTTCCCTGCCTGCCTTGCCGGCCTCTGAGCTTGCAGTTTGAAACATAGTTACAAATATAGAAGCTAAACAAAACCCCAGAAACCAGCTTTCAGCTAGCTGGGATCTCAGTCCTGGAGTTGATACAGAGTTTCAATTGTAGAACCTAAAAAATCCAGATACCTGCTTTCAGGAGTGGAGGCTTGAGAGCTGGAGCCTCAGAGCTAAAGCTGGCTCAGAATAAAAAGAAAAAAAGGAGCAGTTGGGAGCTTCAGTCCCAGCCTGAAAACAGCCCTCAGCCCCTCAACCAGACTGGCCAGGCACCCCAGTGGGTAACCCCACCCTGAAGGGTGTGTGACCAGCTGCAAACAGCTATCATCCCCTCATCCAGGCTGGCCAGGCACCCCAGTGGGGACCCCCACCCTGATCCAGGACACCCTTCAGGTCAAACCAGCCAGCCCCCACCCATGCACCAGGCCTCTATTCTATATAGTAAAAGGGTAATATGCCTCCTGGCACCAGGATCAGCATAACAGGGGGCAGCGCCCAAACCCCCTGATTGCCCTGTGACTGTGTGTGACAGGGGGCGGGGCCACTACCTACCTATGTGCCCTGCTCTGTTCCTGACAGGGGAAGGCGCCCCAACCCCCTGATCGGCCCTGCTCTGTGGGTGATAGAGGGCGGCGCCCCAACCCCCCACCCCATGGGCCCTGCTCTGTGTGTGATGGGGTAGAGCCATAACCTCCCCATCGGCCCTGCCCTGAGTGTGACAGTGACGGTGCCCAACCCCCTGATCGGCCCTGCTCTGTGGGTGATAGAGGGCGGCACCCCAACCCCTTGATCCTCCCTGCTCTGTGCGTGACAGGGGGGAGCTCCCCAACCCTCTGATGGGCCCTGAACTGTGCATGACAGGGGGGAGCCCCCCAACCCCCTGATCGGCCCTGCTCTGTGCGTGACAGGGGGTGGCGCCGCAACCTTCCCATCGGCCCTGCCTTGAGTGTGACAGGGGGCGGTGCCCCAACCCCCCAATCGGCCCTACCCTGAGCGTGACTGAGGGTGGCATCGCAACCTCCCAATCCGCCCTGCTCTGTGCATGACAGGGGGCGGCACATTCCCCAATCGGCCCTGCTCTGAGCCCGACCAGAGGCTGCACCTAGGGATTAGGCCTGCCCTCTGCCACCCGGGAGCAGGCCTAAGCCAGCAGGTTGTTATCTCCCGAGGGGTCCCAGACTGCGAGAGGGCACAGGCCAGGCTGAGGGGCACCCCCTCCCCCCCGAGTGCACAAATTTTTGTGCACCGGGGATCTAGTAGGATATAAAAAGCCAACATCCAGAAGGCCGTAACCACCAGAACAACTGGTCGCTATGATGCCCACTAAAGCCAGTGAACCGCCCTGATCTGGGGGTTGGGCTGGCTGGCCAATGTCCCATGGCCCCTCCCCTTGGATGGCCCTGCCTCTGATCACTCCCCACTCCAATAGTGGGTGGGGCTGACTGGACAACCTCCTTCAGCCCTTCACCCTGCCAGGCCCCACCCCAGATCGGCCCCCCTACCCCAATCAGGGGTGGGGCTGCTGGCCAACCACCCATGGTCCCTCCACCAGGCCGCTGGCCCCTGATCAGCCCCCCACCCCTTTCGGGGGTGGGGCCAGCCAACCCATAGCCCCTCCTAATGGCTGGCCCTATCCCCAATCAGCCCCCACCACCTTGATTGGTCCATAGCCCCTCCCCGCAGCCAACTCTGCCCCTAATCACCCCCCACCCCAATCAGGGGCAGGGCCCGCCAGCCAACCTCCCGCCATCTCCTCCTCCTGACAGGTCTGGCTCCAATCCACCCTAATGGGGGCCAGGCAGCCAGACCCCACACATGCACAAATTCATGCACTGGGCCTCTAGTTTATAATACAGGGACTAACAATGTCATGGGTTGTATTTTATAATGTTAAGGGTTATGTGGAAAATGATAATTTCTAGTGTATACTGTGGTCTACAGGTTGGCCACCTTTTCCTCTAAAGGGCTAAATAGTAAATATTTTAGGCATCGTTGACCATAACTGTTCACAACTACTCAAACCTGCCACTATAGCAGGAAAGCAGTCCTAGACAAAACGGAAACAAACAAGTGTGGCCATATTCCAATAAAACTTTATTACAGAAGCAGGTAGCCAGCTGAGTTTGTGTTACAGGCCTTAGTTTGCCAATTTAAGTATAGAAAATGGATTATATGTCATTTAATGTAATGTTTATAATTTGTTTTTTATTATTAATTCTCATATATGTATATATTAACACATCATAAAATGCCATAAAAGCTTTTGAGAAGAAACAATTGTGCACACTTAATAAGCCATATAGAGTGCCATACTGCACAAATCTAGGGGCCAATATTCATAGTGACTTTATAAAACATTCTACAATTTTATAGAGCCTGGCATGAATGAGAGAGATATATAACCTCTATGGCCCTGCTGGTTGTATTAATACCTCAGTAACACTAACAGCCTGAAAGGGAGAAATCGGGTTCAAAGGAAAGAAAGGTTCTGAAAAAGGAGTGACAACGCAATATAATTCCTATATCCTAATCCCTCCAGGAACTCTGAGCCTACCTTCTCCATCCTATTTCTTCCCCACTCTCCAGACAAAATGTTCTTATCTCAGGAAAGAGAGAGCAAATAAGTTATTTAAACTTGAAGAGAATTTAACAATGAGTTACCTTTCTCAGAATGTTTTTATTAAATATTCTTAACTATTGGAGGTAGTCCAAGGAAGTATGAGGAGGTAGGGGAGTGCTTCTGAAAGAATACCACATTAGTTGCTTGCTACTTGCCCTGCCTTAAATTGTTCATCTGTTGTTTACATCTCTTCATTCAGAAATAGCATTTATTTATTTTGAGGTCTTACCCCCACACCAAATCATAGGTTCCAGTAGAAGTTACGAATGAGAGTTAACCACAGCTTATCAGCTGAAAGATGGAGATATGACTCAAGCCAGGCCCATCAGAGCTCTTCCCTGGGATATTTCAAACCAGAACTCAGGGAAGAAGAGTAGGTGTTTTCTCTTACAGGGAAACTATAAGAGGAGCTCTCTGTCACCAACCATGGGCCCTGCATGTCCATAAAGCTGGTCTGAGTGAATAAAGCCAATACACAATGAGAAGCTGAGAGATAAGGTTTGGAAGATGTTCTCATCAATATGCCTACCTGTGGCTTTAGGCCCTGCTGCACCCCTATCCCTCTTAGAGTGGGAAGGTGCCATAGGTATCCTTCTCATGAAGTCTCCTTTATGCCCAGACTAATTCAGAGTTTTTGCTAGTCATAATAAAAACTAGAGGCCTGGTGCACAAAAATTCATGCATGGGCAGGGTACGTAGGCCTGGCTGGCAATGAGGGCCAATCGGGGCCTTCTGGCTGCCGGCCAGGGCCTTCCATCATTTTGTGCCAGCCCCTGGTGGTCAGCGCATGTCATAGTGAGCAATCGACTCCCAGTCTCCTGGTCAAACTCCTAAGAGAACAATTTGTGTATTAGGCATATATATATATATATAATATGAAAAGTACAATCCTGTTCTTTCTCCCCAGATTTATAGTTTGTGTCATATTGTTAAACTTCTTTATCCTTCCTTTCCCTAGGATTACCCCATTTCTGGCTGATTAAGGAAAAGTTAAATTCTCTACCACCACATATCATGCAACTGCCCTATCCCATGCTAATAGGAATTCTGTGTTAAGGCTACTTTTGTAAATTGACAGAAAACTCTTGATCTATAGACTTTGGGCATTAACCACAAAGTATTCAATCTGCACCCATTCCCCAATGGCTGACAGATATGAAAGACAACACAAGAGCAACTAATCACATAGCAAGTCAGCCATTTCACCAAAGGACAGGGAAGAAGCATTAAAACCTCAAAACCTTCAGTAATCAAATTCTATGTTAGCCAAACATAGAAACTCCAAGGTCTCAGGAAGGTCAACCCCACCACTTGTTTTGTTCTCATTGCTTAATTGGTAAATTTTTATTTTAATAAGCAGTACATGTACATGGCACAACCATAAAAGGTTACAAAGTGTTATGGTGAAATGTGAATCTCCCTTACTCCTTCCTCATACCCTAGCCATGAAATCTCCTTCCTAATGCAATAGCTCTTATTGGTTTCTTGAATAAATTTCCAGAGGTATTGTATGTATTTATAAATATGTATATACATATATAGTTTCATACAAATGCTAAATGCTAGCATCATAATACATAGTATTTTGTTCTTTGCTTTTTTTCACATAACAATACATCTATTCTCACCACTTAGGATGAGACAATGTTGTGCCCAGATTTCAAGGTTCCCAAAAAGCCCATCAGGGAGCCAGCGAGTCCGATGCAAAAGCAAAGAGTCCTTCATTTCGAACTAGTTCGGCTCCCCGACCACACTCACCGATGCAACAACGGTAAGCCCAGTGGCCGAGAGAGCGAGGCCTGATGGGATTGTGGGTTTTATAGTAAGGGCAGGGGAGGGGACTGTGGGCCCTGCTGATTGGCCAGGCGCGAGTTGGATCTTGTTACACAGGATGTGGTCATATTAATGGCGTGCACTTCCCTTGATTATCATTGGTTAGTCCAGAGAAATCCTGGGCGTGGCCAGCAGAGGCCTGGGCCTCTGGGAAGAAGCCCCCGCCGAGCACATGGCTCTGCCCCAAAATGGAGGACCCAGGGCAAGATGGAGGGCGCAGTCCTTGCCCCCCCAAGGGCGAGCTGAGCCCGGGCTCCAGGGGCCAGTCCGGTTGCCGGCGGTCCAGCAGATCGACCAGTTCCAGCCCAGACAGGAAGTCCACATCCTCTGTCTCGTCCCCGGGGGCACTGGTGATCGCCTCCTCCTCCATCTCCTCGGGCAATGGCACACGCCCCGCCCCGCTGCCGCTGCTGCCATGTGGGTTCGGTCCGGGGGTGGTGGGCGGGTGGCCTGCGCCCGGTTCCCGCTGTGGGCTGGGGAGTTGGTGCCCGAGGCCGCCAGCAGTGTGGTCAGGCTGTGCCTCATGGGGCCCGGTGGCCGGCCCACGTAAGCCCCGCGATGACTCGCCCTTTCAACAACACGAGAGCAACTAAGCACAAGTCAACACTCTTGTGTTGTCTCTCACCTATTATCTGAAGAATAGAACCTCTGGTCACATCTGCTTGAGACCAATACGTATATAGTCTCACCTGAACAGAGATAAACACTCTCTAAAGTCTCTATTAGAAATGTCCCTTTATTTTTCCTTAGCACTGTTATAACATGAGGCATATTTTAAAAAAATTCTAATGTATTTTCCCTTTTTCTTTCTCTCTTTCTTTCTTATTTATTTATTTATTTATTTATTTATTTATTTATTTATTTTTAGTAAACATCAATTTGAATCAAGCAGTACCAAACCAGAAAGTGGTTAGGAGCACTCCACCTACAGGAGCTAGGAGAAAGCCTTTTAATAGAGAAGACATGGAAGCAAAGCAAGGAAATCATTTGATTGGCTATCCTTAAGTTTTGATTTCTTAAGCCTTGAGGCATTTCAGGCTAATGTTCTGGTTTGGTTTGCTAACATGAGCTGCCAAGAGGCATTGCAACCATCTCAGTCTAACTGCCACCTTGTTTAATTAATTTAGCAGCACCAATGGTAATTCTTCTAAAGGAAAGCTAAAATGGGCAAAAATACATTATTGACATCTGCAGATAAGGTAAGATCCAGCAGATTTCAAGTGCAAACCTTGACTCCCAAAAGTTTACACTTGAAGCAACATATTTCTTTACATACATGAGTTATAAATTTCAGTGCCCTGTGAAACAAACAAACAAAAATGGTGTGGTTGTTGGGTTCCTACACATTTTATTAAACTAACAAAGGACTAATTAGATAATGGATCATTGAAAAAAAACAGATAATTTTCTACTGAATTTTTGTGATTGGTATTATGATGGAATAATCTGTCTTAATCATGACCAAACTCAGGATTAGATGGAACATTAGATTATTCTTATATAATCATTTATTTGTAGGTTCTCTTTAAAGAGCTATAACTTTCTGTAGCTCAGGAGACTTATGAAACAGTCTTAATCACCAATTTTAAGTGATTTTTTTATCCTCTCTTTGGAAAAGACAGTTTGAAATCTTTCTCTTCTATTGGGCAAATCACTCTATAAAGGAGGACAGCTGTGACATTTATCATCATTTAAATAGATTTGAGTTTCAAAGCATGCACTGTCCTAGATCTAAGTTCATCATAAATTTTGCATAAGTTTCTTTGCTCTGAGAAGACAGTCTGACCCTGGGCAGTTCTGTCCCTGGTTTTTCCTTTTAAATTCCTCCCTCACTTAGTGCCTTTCTCTTTCCTCATTTTAAGTCATGCCTTTACTCTAATTGGCCTTACATGAACCATAATATTTGAAGAGTTATCTTATAGCCATGGCCAAAATAGTGTTAACAGCTGCCTGACTTGTGTTAACTCCATGGAAATTCTTACCAAGTTCAACTCCAGAGAAAATGATGTGCTCTGAACTTGCTTTTAAGTACCCATCTTTCTCTCTGCATCTCCCCTTCTCTGAGCAACACCATGACCTCCTATTGCATTGGCTTGACCAGGGCGCCTCACTGTAAGGCTTTAGGTAACCTGCATTTCCTCTGAGGGAATCTAGGCAAATCTCTCCATTTTCTTCCCTAGCCATATCTATCGGTTGTATAACAAAGCCAACAGAAGTATTCCTCGGCAGGGCTCCACTGGCATTTTAAATAAGGGAAATATTGAAGTTATGGTGCGCAGATTACTCCTCTGAAGACAACACCCATGAGATTCACAACTTCTTTTCCAGGAGTGTTCCCTAGTATAATCAACTCAAGGTGCATAAATTGTTTTACTGCACTGAGTTAGAATCGCTGTGTTAACTAGACTGAGGTTATATGTCTCATGTTTCTAATTCATCTTGGCATTCATTTAAACATAAGCCAGGCTCTCTATTCCATAACATTTTCTTGTAGGCAGAAGGCTCCTACTCAAGGACACTATACTTTCTAAGGCCTTTGTGTTCAGTCAAGCTGTCTCCTTTAGCTCCCTTTTAAATCAATTATTCTTTCTCTCTGTACCCTCAGATCTATGCTTTCTGCTTAAGGTAAAAATTATTTACAGGTTTCTAAATTCCTTCACTCAGCTGGTGCTGCTCAGAATCTACCCAGAGAAAATTCTTAAAAGATTTATCTTTGTTCCTGAGATGCAGCACCCTACATAGCACAACTAAACTCAGCCTCCAATCTGTGAGTTTCCCCTAACTTCCCCATGATGATCTCTCTCCTACTAGTGCTTTTATTAAAATCCTCTCCATGAGACTAACTAACAAGATCCTCCCATCTTAATTGGCCACTTTTCTTTAGGTAGCCCCAGGGTCTCTCAAACCCCTACTGTTCCTTCATAATAACCCAGCCAGCATCAGTAGCCCACCTGGATACCACTTAGCTCAGAACTACCACACACATTAGCGTAGGAAAGCACAATTATATCCACATACGCTTACCCAGGATTGCCTTTCCCTGGCAGCATTTACCGTGTTAAATTCCACATTTACATTTTGTCTCAGCTGCTCCAAAGTCCAAGGGAAGCCAAATGACTTTGGGAAAGTTTGACATTTGTTTACCTTACTGAGCTATTCCAACTGAGAATTCTATACAATCTATTTTAAATATCTAAATGAACTAGTTCATAATAAAATGTTACTCATAGGCTTATCAGAACTTTTTATTCACACAGGCCTGGCTTTTCCTCTTGGTTCAGCTTCTCTCTAGTTAAAAGTTGAGCAAGTTAGGAAACTCCCCCATCTGAAGATTCAGCATATTAAATGAAAAAACTTACTCCCCATGTCTTAGCAGTAATAGCAATAACATCGATGTCATAGCTAGTTGAGATTCAATTATTATGTTGCATTTCTCCCCTCCGGTGTATTTGTGTTATTTTAAGGGGGGTACCATATCTTGCTCAATGGAATGGTTCTATGAAGGCTGCAGAAGGGTTCTGTGTGAGGATAGACTTTGGAACAAGTCCTAGCCAATGTTTTTGACATCCGACAACACCTGACTAGCTAATCATGAGATAGCTATGCTACTAGGAACCTCACTAGCCATTCTCTCCTATCATTCTTATCATTTTTGCCATTGGTTAACAAATAAGTTTCTGTAATTGTCTTTCCTAAACTTCCTGTCTCTGTTTATATGACATTTGAAAGACACATTTCAGAATTTAGAAATTGAGACTTTCTGTGCAATTGATGACTTCAACTCATTTGACAATTAGGCTGCATCCCCCACTGTAGAGGACTCTACTAAACAGATTATGTTAACATCCCTGCAGCAATCATTTACTTCTCTGTCTGGAACCTACTTCACCTCTTCTGGCAATAGATTCTGTGCTCTTGACCACAGGAGTGGGCATGTGAACCAAGCTGAATCAATAATATTGTCCAACTGTTTGGCCACTAAGATTGGCCTGGGATAGACACATAATCCAGTCAGAGACCTGCACCAGGATATTTCTGGTTTGAAGGAGCAGAAATCATATCTTCTTCTCTCATGGCAGAAGTGAGTTCAGGGCTGCAAGTGGCCACGTTCCTTGCCATATGGAGAAAATTTGTCTATATTAGGAAAGATGAGGTGAACATATGAAAGAAACTGAGATGCAACATAGGAATAGAGAGAGAGAAAATTCTAACAGTATCACAGGCCATGGATCTAAGTGTTCTTGAGGCCAATGACACCTTTTCTGTGATATGTTTTATGAGCAATAAATTATCCTTTACTTGAGTGAGAATCAAGTTATTTGTAAGTAAAGAAAGTCTTAGTAATAAAATTTCCATTATCTTGTACCAGCTCTTTAAGAAGAAACAAAACCCCCATAAAAATAAATAGACAGGTCTCTGCTATGGGAATCTACCCATAACCCTGAGAAAGAGATGACTCTTGTCTTTCCTACTAGCCTACTTTTTAATACTCTTCTTTCTTCTCTGCCTTACTTCATCAGTTCTGTCATCTATTCTCTTTCTTTATGTGTTTTCATCTCTATCCTCACACTCTTCATTTCATATACTCTAAAATACCTTTCTTTGACCCTATAACTGTCCAGTATAACCATGTCATTTAGTCAGGGTGTGCTCAACTATGTCGCAATAACAAACAACTTCAACATATCAGGAAACAACAAAGGCTTATTTACTCATCATAATAAAGGTATGTCAGGTCAGGGTAACGCTCTAGAACAAATATCTTCTATGTTGACAACTAGATGTCCCAAATAGAGTTCGCCATACTGTTACTATACAGTATATTGTAATTATAGAATATGTGGCTTCTGTGACTAGCATGAGAGGGAGTAGATGGAAAACTGCACACCAGCTTCTTAAATGCTTCTGCCCAACACTGATAAATGTCACCTTTGCAGACATTTATTTTATTGGCCGAAGTAACGTCTATGGTCATGGCTAACTTCAAGTATTCTGCTTGGAGGAAAGAATTGAATGTTAGTGTTAAATGTTTCTACTACATCTCTCTCTCCTTTTTTATAAAACTAGAATTCGCATGAAATTTAACCAAAATCATGTTAATTTTTTCACAAATAATCAATATTTAACTCCTTGTAAATTTGATTCTGTGCCTATAACTTGAATTAGTTAATTAATATGAAGTAATGACTCCACATCTGTCCCCCACTCCTCAAACCTCAATAACTTACAATAAGACACTTTTTTTTCTTTCTCACGTCATGTACAGACTGCAGGTTTGTTTCAGCTTTGGGACCTAGGCTAAAGCTCTCATGCTTCTGCTTAGACATGACATTCTTCACATTTGCTCACATGCCATTAGCCAAGGTACATCAAGTGTCCAAAGCCCAAGTCAGTGAAACTGGGATGCAAACTTCTTTCTCAGGATGCACAAAAGGTCACGTGGTAGTGGGTGAGGAACCTCTCACAAGGAAGTGGATATAAAGCAATAATATAACCTGTCATAACACTCTACTAGCAGAGCTCTGTTGGCTCTCTTCTTGCTCTATTCACTTCCTCTCTCATGGTTTTAACTATAACATCCATAAAAATACACCTCTAATGTTATTTTTTCTCTCAAGATTTAGTTTTAAATCATCTATTGAAAATCTAAATTGTCTACATTGCAATTCCCATAACCACCTCACTAGACATGCTTTAAATATATTTTCTCAGGGAAGCACTCTACTGTACATTCCTATTTCTGTCTGAAGTAGCATTATTTTCCTGATCTATCCCATGCCATATAACCTGTGTCATTCTTAACCTAACTTCTCATTCTTTCTCAAATTTTATAAGCCCCCCAGTGCTATCCAATATCCCTTACTAATGTTTTATTATTTCCTGGTACCTAAATCTAGTCTGATCCAAGTACTTCTCACATAGACTATTCCAATGTCCTTTTATTGGCATATCTTATAACCCAGAAATTCTATTCTTAAGTGTAATGTTCTTAAGAATTCTTACACACACTGAACAGACTTGAACCTCAGAGGGAAGGCAGGGGAGGGAAGGGGAGGTGGGAAGAGATCAACAAGTTAACTTGTATGCATATATGCATAATCCATAGCCACAGACAATGGGGTGGTGAGGGCTGGGAGCAGGTGGGAAGAGATTAATGGGGAAAAGGGGGGAATGTATGTAATACTTTCAACAATAAAGAATAAATAAATAAATAAATAAATAAATAAATAAATAAATAAATAAATAAAATTCTTACACACATTCACTAAGATATTACAAAACCTTCACTTCAGTGTTGATCAGACTAAGAAAAAACTGGAAGTCATGTATATGTTCAACAACAAGAGAACTGACTAATTCTAGTATAGTCATACAATAAAATAAGTATGCAACAGTGAAAACAAATAAACTAAAGCTACATATATTAGCATAGATGATTTTCACAACATACTGTGTGCTAAAATAGCAATATCACAAGACTATATTCAACATGATATATCCTTTGGCAAGTATTTCAAATTATGTAAATAATAATATTGTTTCATAAAATAATTCAATAAAAGTATATTTTAAAAGCGTGGAATTCATAAATACTAAGATTATTTGTCACAGTTACTCAGCAACAGATGAGGAACGGGGATAAGAAGGGGGCATAGGAAGGGCTACAAAGAGGGCTTCAACTGTGTTTGTGTTTTATTTCTTAAGGGGCATTAGGGATACACAGGGGTTTTTTGTCTATTTGTTTATATTTTACTAATTATGATTTTAACCTGTCATAAGTAGTTAATGACATAGTATACATTTTTTAAACTTCTAACTAATGACTCTCGCTATCTCAGAGCATTCTGCACATGGGCTAATCTTTCTAATATACCATATTGCTTTATTTTCCTACTAGCAAGTCTCCAACCATTCTCTAAGACTTATAAGACAATCACCATGCTCCTTGCATGTCATTCAAAGCTTCCAACCCTCCCTGTCCCCATCTT
This sequence comes from Myotis daubentonii, assembly GCF_963259705.1. Taxonomy (NCBI): domain Eukaryota; kingdom Metazoa; phylum Chordata; class Mammalia; order Chiroptera; family Vespertilionidae; genus Myotis; species Myotis daubentonii. Next base: position 62,302,871 of record NC_081842.1, on the reverse strand, counting down.
CCTTACTCCTTTACCTGAACTATCCTCTCCCTTCCTGCCTGTTTACTTATGTCTTACCTTCCCATGAATACCTAGTCTACCCATCCTTGTCCAACTTGCCTCAGAGGGTGGAATAGATGGCCCTTTCCCTTTTCTAGAGCTATTCCTTCATATATACTCACTGGCCCCTTTCCTTCTCATCCTTCAGGAATATGTCCCAACTTTCTCATTTTCCTTTAACTCACTATGCTTTCTGTGTTCCTTTGTCTCTTATAAAAACTCCTTTATCAAATCTTCTCTCCTAGTCAACAATGATGTTTGAACATTTACCACTTTGCATTCTTGGTCTATTTTAAAAATATTGTCAAGAATTATGAAGGGTCAAAAATCTTATTTTACTTGAAAGCTAGCCAGTTAGTCTCCCACAGTTTCAGGAATGTTGGCAAAAGCCATGAGATGCCTGGTCAAAGACAAAGTATTTTATTACTCACAGAGAAAGCAAAACCCAGGACATCAGCTCCCCCCCCCCACCCTTGAATCCCAATTCCCATTGGACAATTCAGAGGTCATGTGACACCTTAACTTATATTGGGTTACATTTCAGGAAAGAAACCCTGAGCTTCGGGAACTCAAATCTTTTATAATAGTTACTAGGCATACCTACCCTTCCCTCTGAAGGAAGACACAATTTATGTCTTCAACGGATGTTTGCTATACAAACTTCCTTGAAAAAAATATCTTTTAAAAAGGAACCAATGCCTCTGTTCAAAAGATAAGCAGAAACACGAGACCATGGGAATTGTCATTCAAAAGTTACTAGTCCTATTCCTCCCACTATATTGTAAATTTTTTGAAAGCAGGGTTTGGCAACACATTCTCTGAAAGGGATAAAAGTAAATGTTTTAAGCTAATAGACCACACATCTCTGGCATTGTAACTCAAAAGAAGCTAGAGACAATATGTAAATGAATGGGTGAGACGATATGCCAATAAAACTTCATTTACAAAAACAGGTGACTGGCCCTTGAGAACATTAAAACACATTTATGTGTCACACACTATTCTAAATGCTGCTGACACTTCAGTGAATAAAACAGTTGAAATTTTCTATTCCCATCAACCATACATTCTATTGGAAGAACACATCAACAAACAAAATAAATAAATAAAAGATAGTTTGCCAGATGATAGTAGGTGCTCCGGGGGAAAATAAAGCAGCAAGGAATAGATGCTAAAGGAGATAAAACTTTACATAGGTAGGGAAGGCACCAATAAGGAAGGAGACATATAAGAAAAGACTTGAAGGGAGTGGTAATACCTGAGAGAACAGCGTTCCAGGCAAAGGACACAAACACAAATGTCCTGGGGTGACAGTGCCCCATGTTCAAGGAGCAGGAGGAGGCAGTGATGGTGAAGCAGAGTGCATGAGAGGGAGAATAGTAAGAGATGAGCTTGAGAGTTAGCTGGAGATTGAACACAGGAATAACCTGTATTGACTTGTATATTTAGAGATAAAGCTCCGATTTTGATAATAGTTTGAAATGGGGTAGGGTGGAAATAGGAAGATGATTCAAGATGCCTTTGAAACAACCAAGGAAGACATGATTGCTTAGAATATAGTGATAACGGTTAAATTCTGGATAAATTTGGAAGTATAACCAATGGGAATTGCTGGTGGGTTGGATATGGTGTGTGAGAGAAACAATGGAGTCAAAGACTATAGCTAAGTTTCCGGCCTGAGCTACAGAAAGAATGGAGTTGCCACAGACTGCAATGGGAATACTGAGAGAGGAGCAGGTTTAGGTTTCCATATGAAACATATCTGCTTCAGAATGTTAAGTAGATGCGTAGAAATGTGTTGATAACAAGCTATCTACTTTAAAAAGTTGCCCCAAACCAACCCTCTGCCCACAGTGTCTATCAGAAAACTGCAAATGCTAATAGGCAGCACTGTCCCCTTCTCTCTACAGAGTCTGGCCTCGTGGTTTCTACAGATGGGTCAGCTGGAATATTAACTCAGATGGCTTCTCTGGTCAAATAGACGCAGGATGATGACAAGGGTCCTTTTTCCACACTTCATCTGATGAAGGACAAATCCAGCAAGTGAAGAAGAGACTGTCTGCCTATCAAAATGCATACTTGTTAAACTCTTTATCAACTGTCAGCCCAGAAAGAGAATGACAGACTTTTAACGAGATAATTTCAGGAACATCCCCTAAACATATTAAATCAAACTGTCCCTCATGTGTCTGGGCTGGTGCCAGCAGTCACTGTCCACATCTTGAACGCTTCCCCAGGCTGCTTCCTGGGGTCAACTGAGGAGTCCCCTTACACTGATTAAAAATCTATGCACAAAGCTCAGTTGGAGGAGAACACAGGGGTGACTTGCTCCAAAGTGAGAGAATCACAGCACTGCAGCTGAGCTCATTCCAGCCCAGCTCTCATGCCCTGGCTATATCCCCCCTGGTGAAAACTCAAGTCAGCTTTGCTTGGCTCATGCTTGATTTTACACAAGCATTTCTAGGCAAAAGCAAAGTCCCCACCTAGTATGTATAAACAAAATAATTAGCAAACATGTAATTCCATAGTGTTAATTATTGTGCAATTGTTATGCAGTTTAATATCTTTTCACAAACCTCCTCAGTATGTCTCATAGAGGGGCAGCAGGGATAATTTAAAGGAGAAGGTTACTACATTCGGAATCCTGTCCTTTCTCAGGCCTTAATGTTGGGGGAGGTCAGGCTGGCTAGCCACTAAAGGGAGGCTCGGTTTCTGGCAAAAGATTGGACGTCTTTTTGAAATATTTGAAGAAGGAGGGTGTACTTATCTGGAGGAGAAAATAAAACTTCCTTGATGTAGAAAAAAACAAATAAACAAAAAACATTAGCCAGGATTTGACAGAAGTGTAACGGGGCTCAACCCAGGAAAAAACTAAGTTGACAGTTTTAGCATTGGAGACAAAAACCAAATGGAGAGAGGAGTAAAGAAAAGTTCAGTAAGTACTGAAGGTTGCTCTATCCATTGGGTTATAGGTTTACAAGGGTCCTTTGTCCACACGTATGCTGTACATAACTCCTAATTAAAAGGGATAATAGTAAGGATCTAATATTGTAATTTATAATAAATCCAGGGTTAGGAGGATTGGAAAGTTGATACAACAGCTTAACAATGTCAACAAGAAACTCAGCATACTCTGTCATCCTGTTCTATTGTCATTTATGTGTTGGTGGTTTCTCTCATTATCACATTAGCTGCAATAATTCTTGTGACCTATTCTCACAAAAGAGCATCTCAAAAATTAAAAAGTAGGTGGGAACATAAAAGGTATGGCTGTGTCTTTTAGTGGAGGTGAAGGGAGGAATACTACCAATTTCCAAGAAGACTTCTTCTTATAACCTATTGACCAAATCTGGGTTATCCACCAGAGGGAACAGGATTGTTCTATTTGGCTTGAATTAATTCAAACCTCATCCCCTGGGGATGAGTACATTGCTGCAAGAATAAAATTGCAGTATTATTTGCAAGGAACGGGCAATATCTTTTGGGTAGAAAACCAAGGGTATCTGCCATATTTAACTTCTTGCATTTCTTATATTCTACCTTAAATAATACTCGAAGATATAAGAACTTTTGGAGGAGGAATGTTTGAGTAACTGAGATTTAGATGACTAAAAGAAAAAAAATAACATAGACTACAATAAAAACTTCTGTTTCTAGTAAGGTGGTCTCAGTAACTGAGATCAAACATCTCAAAAGAAATAACAAAAAATAGAAAACTGGACAAAATATTAAAATCATTTCTTTGAAACTATCTAATAGCCAACAAAATAGTGAACAATTATGAGGCCACAATCTAAAAGCAAAGAGAAGTCAAGAGAGAAAAGCTGGCACTTAGGACTAATATACCCTAGGAGTGCCTGCCAATTCTGAAAGGAAGCAGAGAGGCTCAGGGGCTGAGCAGGAACATAGCACTTGGAGTTCAGAGCTTTCTGTGAGGAGCCTGATAAAACCATCAGGCCTTAGTAGTAGAAATAAGGGATAATTCAGAAGTGAACCTGTCATTATAGGGTCTTCAGCTTCAAATCACCTCATTCCTTAACACTTTGGTGGAAAGATCTGGGATTGCTAGTATCCCTACTAACCATATGGTGGAAGCAAACAATATTTTTAGATAAATGTAACATAACTTAGGCTACTAATTATTCATATATTTTTATATTGTCATACATTTCACCTACATAAACAAAATATCCTGACAGCTGAGGATGAAGATACAGTATATAGAATTTAACTATGTTTAAAGCCCAAAATATTGATAATTTTTGGAGATAACTAGAATTTTTAAAAAAGAGTCAAAGGCAAATTCTAAAATAAAATAAAGGAATAACTGAAATTAGAAAATCAATGGGTGGGTTTAATAGCAAATATGATACAGCTGATTAGAAAATTAATGCACAAAAGTGTCAAATCAGAAGATTTCTTTAATAAAGTAAGAGACAGAAGAGGATAGAAAATATAAAGAGATCATGCAAAATAAAGGAACTGCAGAGAGAAACTATTAAATATAATTAAGGAGAAAAAGAATATACAAAAGTAATATTTGAGGTGGTAATACCTATGAATTACCCAAAGCAAATGAGAAATATTAAACCATAGATATAAGAAGTACTATAAGCAGTGAATAGAATAAATAAAAAGAAAGTTACAACTACATACAGCATACAAAATTACTAAAAATAAAGATGAAGATAAATTCCTAAAAGCAGTTGGAGAAACAAAATAATTTCAGAAGTATAACAGTAATATAATAGCTGACTTCTCAACAGAAAAAAAAGAGCATATCTTCAAATTTCTGGAAAAAAAATTCTAAGCAAGGATTAGAATACCCAGTAAAATGAAAGGAAAATAAAATACTTTCAGATAAGTAAAAAACAAAAAACAAAAATAAAAACAAGAACATTATACCTAAACTAAAAGAAAGGAAAAAACACAAACAAAAAATACCCTATTTAATATGTGGGCAAGTTTGTTTAGGGGCTAAACATATGAATAATGTTTATGGGCTTTTAAATTATACAGAATTAAAATATACACAAAGCCATAGCATAAAGGTTAGATGGAAGAGTAAGGTATTAAAAGGTTTTTAGGTCCTTACATTTTTTTAGAAACACTTAAAAGTCTTATTTGCATTAAATATTAATATAGTGAGAAAACATGTTTTAATACAATACCACTAAAGAAATTGTAAATAAGAAAGTATGTATCACCTTATTAATGGAGGAAATAAAAATCTAAAAATGGGCTGTTTCTTTGTCATTCACCACATAAAGAAAATAAAGGAGAGAAAGCATATCATCGATCTTAAAAGGTATAGCAAGAAGTATTGGACAGCTTTTAGTGTCCGTTTGTGATGACATACCAAACTAGAAATAGAAAGGAATTTTTTTTATCTTCACTCACAGAGTGAGGATATTTTTTCCATTGATTCTAGAAAGAATGGAAGGGAGGGGGAAGAAAAAAGGGATAGCAGAGAGAAAGAGAGAGGAAGGAATCTATCTGACCTACTCCTGGCAACCCTCTGAATGAGGGATGTCCACAATGTCCTGTCCTCAACAGCCCTGCTCAGCCTCTGTGGGCTCATGCCTATGGCTTCTTTTATGGAGTCCATCCATCTCATATTTGGTCTTTCTCTTTTCCTGCTGTCTTCTATTTTCCCCAGCATTTTTGTCTTTTCAAACGGAAAAAAGAAACAGCTTATGGAGTTACAATGGACACACAGTAAACTGCACATATTGGAAGTATCTGATTTGATAAGTTTGGCATGGATATATCCTTGTTAAACTATCACCAAAGTTAAGAAAAACATATTCATCACCTCCCCAAGTCTCCTTGTGGCCCTTTGTAATTCCTCTGTCCTGCACTTCCTCCAACTATGCCCAGCCCCAGTAAAATACTGTACTGTTATTGGTTGTTATAGTTTTATTTGCATTATTTAGAATTTCATATAAATTGAGTCACATAGTGACTGGCTTCTTTCACTTACACTAATTCGGTTGTTTTATGTATATGTAGTCCATTCCTTTTTATTACTGAGTAGCATATGGTATACTACAATACATTTATACATTTACCTGTTGATGGACACTTAGATTATTTCCAGTTTGGGGCAATTAAAAATAAACCCATGCCCTCGCCAGTTTGGCTCACTGGATAGAGCGTCGGCCTGGGGACTGACGAGTCCCGGGTTCAATTCCAGTCAAGGGCATGTACCTTGGTTGCAGGCACATCCCCAGTAGAAGGTGTGCAGGAGGCAGCTGATCAATGCTTCTCTCTCATCGATGTTTCTAACTCTCTATCCCTCTCCCTTCCTCTCTGTAAAAAATCAATAAAATATATTTAAAAAAAAAATAAAGCCATGAACATTTGTGTAAAAGTCTTTGTATGACTACATGCTTTCATTTCTATTAGGTGTATATCTATGAGTTGAATGTCTAGATCATATTGTTGGTAATATTTAACTTTTTTAGACATTACCATTCTTTTTTAAAGTAGTTCTACCATTTTTAATTTCCCTAAGAATCTTTTTATATGTTTATTTGCCGTCTATTTATCTTCTTTGGTTAAATATCTTTAAATCTTTGCACATTTTTAAATCTTATTACTGAGTTTTGAGAGATTTTTAAAGACTTATATATTCTGAGTGCAAAATTTTATACCAGTCTCTGTTTTTCTTTTAATTCTCTTAACAGTATATTTTAAAGAGCAGAAGTTTTTAATTTTGTAAAGTTATCATTTTTTTCTTTTACGGATTGCATGTTTGGTGTCATATCTCAGGAATCTGTGCCTAACCCAAGATAACAAGATTTTTCTTTTAGAACTTTCATGTTTCAGATTATACACTTAAGTCTATGATCCATTTTAATTAGTTGTTGAATATATGGAGAGGTATGAAGCAAGGTTATAAATTTGCATATGGGTATCCAACTGTTCTAGCACCATTAGTTGAGAACACTCTTCTAACTCTAATGAATCGCCTTTATATAAACTGTTGCCAAAAATAAGTTGTCCATATGTGTGTGTCTATTTTTGGATTCTATTTTTCATAGATTTTTTTGTCTCTTGTAAGGACAACACCACACTGTGTTTTTACTGTAGCATTATATAAAACTCGAAATCAGGATGCAACTGTCCCCCAAGTTTGTTTTTCATTCCAGAGTTGTTTTGGTCCATCCAAGTCCTTTGTATTTATGTATTAAATTTAGAATCAACTTGTCAACTTCAATGGAAAATCCAATCAAGTGCAAAGTAATATTTAGTGGCCTCTTCAGATTATTTAGGAAATACTTTTTGCAGGTCAAAAATCTGGATTACTTAAATAATTTCACCAGTTTAGAGTTTTGGATGCTAAAGAGACCTTACAAATCATTGCTTCTGCTTCTCGGTGTTAATGCAAAGAAAAGGAGCTTCAAAGAAGCTGATGCTCCTAACAAAGGTCATACAGTTTACAGTTATGAAAAATCCAATAAACTCACTCCCAGTCCAAGCTCACTCCTCTGCTACAGTCTTTCTGAGTATCCGGTCATAGATAATCTTACGCTTATTATGAGATGTGGACTAAAAAGGGATTTCTGCAAACAGAATTAATGTCTTCACAGTTCTCTAGAGAGCTGCATGGAAAGGCCTACTGGAGGAAAGAGAAACAAATAAGCAGGAGTCTGGGGAGCATCAAGTGCAAGCTGAGAACACAATGTTTCCCTCCTCTTAGCCTTCCTGACAGTTTCAATGAAAGCAAACTTTCCATAGTATTTATAAGAGAAACTAAGAAATTCTGTTTAGCCTGGCTTGGTTCTAATTTGGAATATTTTTCTATGGTAACCTACTGCCATTTGACCAAATTACTTGATTTTATTTTTTCCCAACCCATATTGCCCAACTAGTTCATTCTATCTCAATAATACCATGCATTGATAATATTTACCACTGGGGACCAGTATTAGGCACTTATGTTCATTATCTTTGATTTTCCCTACATCTTGCAAATTAAGTGTGATTAGCATTCTTTTTTTAAAGATTTTTATTACTGTTTTTTAGAGAGAGGGGAAAGGGAAGGGAGAGAGAAACATCAATGTGAGAATGAGACATCCATGGGCTGCCTCCTGCATGCCCTCCGCCACAGATCAAGCCCATAACCCGAGCATGTGCCCCGACCAGGAAACGAACCAGCAACCTTTTGATGCACAGGGTGTTGCACAACCAACTGAGCCACACCTGCCAGAGCATGATTATCATTCCAGTTTAAAAGATGAAGTAATACAAATCTGAGAATAAATAAGAAGCACATCTAAGGTAATATTATTAATAAGATATAGAGCCAGAAATAAACCCAGTTTCTGGTGATGCCAAAGTCTCCAATCTTCCCTCAGTGCAGAAAAACTGACTGAGCTGAACCATGAATTCCCAAACAACACTTACTATTGACCAAAATGGTCAGTAATGTTCTGGTTTGCTGGACAGGAAGAGTGTCCTCCCTGGTGTCCAGAATAATCAAGGGTTAGAAAGTCCTTCATTGGTAAATAGGGGAGCTACATAAAAGCAAGATGAGAATCAGAAAAAAATAATAATTATGAATGGTAATAATTAACTTGTGCCAAGCACTATTCCACAGACTTTACAAAGTCTATTCTTATTTAATTCCCGTAACAACACTAGGAAGTGTTTCTATTACAGATTAGGAATGGAAAGTTTTTAGACTTAGGTCTAAATCACATTGGTGGGGGATGGCGGCATAGGTAAACACTGGAGATTGCTGCCTCAGACAACCACTTCAAAAATACAACTAAAAGACGGAATGAACATCACCCAGAAACACAGGAAGGCTTGCTGAGGGGAAATTCTACAACTAGAAGGAAAGAGAAAAGCATACCGAGACTCAGAGGAGGCACAGTGCTGAAGTAAAATACAAAGGTGCAGAGGTGCGTGCGGAGAGGGCTGGCGGCTGAGGGCGCAGTTGTCATTTTCAATCGGGAGGGAGTCTCAGGCTCTGAGCTCCAGTTCTGGGCTAGTCACTGGGGACCCAGAGTCAAACGGGAGAAGCGGGACTGTCTGGCATCGGTCGGAACTCGGGGGCAGCTTTCTCTCAGAGGTTTGCAGCGGTTGCTGGGACACTGAGAGGCAGAGCCTCTGGGGATCCCCTGGGACCCCCCCCGTTCAAGTCCTGCACAGAGGCATTTGCAGGATAGCCTCAGGCAAAGGGGAGATTAGCACCTCCCTAGAGGACAGAAATTCTCTCACTGCAGACACAGCTGATTCTCACAGCCAGTTGGCCTGGAGGTCAAATCCCCCCTAGTATTACCTACAACAATCAAGGCTTAACTAGAACAAGACTGCACACAAAGACCACAAGGGGGTGCACCAAGAAAGCATAAAAAATGCGGAGACAAAGAAACAGGACACAAATGACAGAAATGGAGGAAAGCAGAATGCAGGATATAGAGTTCAAAACCACACTTTTAAGGTCTCTCAAGAACTGTCTAGAAGCCACCGATAAACTTAGTAAGGCCCTCGAAAAGACTGGTGAGACCGCCGATAAATATAGTGAGATCCTCAAGAAATCTAATGAGACCCTCGATGTTCTGATAAAGAACCTACTAGAAATTAAGCATACACTGACTGAAATAAAGTATACTATACAGACTCCCAACAGCAGACCAGAGGAGCGCAAGAATCAAGTCAAAGATTTGAAATGCGAAGAAGCAAAAAACACCCAACCGGAAAAGCAAAATGAAAAAAGAATCTGAAAATACGAAGATAGTGTAAGGAGCCTCTGGGACAGCTTCAAGCGTACCAACATCAGAATTATAGGGGTGCCAGAAGATGAGAGAGACCAAGGTATTGAAAACCTATTTGAAGAAATAATGACAGAAAACTTCCCCCACCTGGTGAAAGAAATAGACTTACAAGTCCAGGAAGGGCAGAGAACCCCAAACAAAAGGAATCCAAAGAGGACCACACCAAGACACATCATAATTAAAATACCAAGAGCAAAAGACAAAGAGAGAATCTTAAAAGCAGCAAGAGAAAGAAACTCAGTTACCTACAAGGGAATACCCATACGACTGTCAGCTGATTTCTCAACAGAAACTTTGCAGTCCAGAAGGTAGTGGAAAGAAATATTCAAAGTGATGAATACCAAGAACCTACAACCAAGATTACTTTATCCAGCAAAGCTATCATTCAGAATTGAAGATCAGATAAAGAGCTTCACAGATAAGGAAAAGCTAAAGGAGTTCATCACCACCAAACCAGTATTATATGAAATGCTGAAAGGTATCCTTTAAGAAGAGGAAGAAGAAGAAAAAGGCAAAGATACAAATTATGAACAACAAATATGCATCTATCAACAAGTGAATCTAAGAATCAAGTGAATAAATAATCTGATGAACAGAATGAACTGTTGATTATAATAGAAACAGGGACATAGAAAGGGAACGGACTGACTATTCTTGAGGGGGAAAGGGATGAGGGAGATGTGGGAAGAGACTGGACAAAAATCGTGCACCTATGGATGAGGACAGTGGGTGGGGAGTGAGGGCAGAGGATGGGGTGGGAACTGGGTGGAGGGGAGTTATGGGGGTAAAAAGAGGAACAAATGTAATAATCTGAACAATAAAGATTTAATTTAAAAAATAAAAAAAAGCACATTGGTGGGAAGTAATGAAAGTCTTCTTTCAGAGACCACTTTCTTAACTAAGGGGTTAAAAATCACCTGGAATGAATAGAAACAGAGAAACAGAATAAAACACCAGGTAACTGGAAATGTAACAGGATAAGGTGAACACCACATTGAACTTTGCAGCTTTTAATTAAAAAAAATAATTGTTGTTAAAGACAGGCCTCAGAGATCTCTAAAGTACCTTCTGAAGTTCTATAAAGCTAAAGTTGTTGTTTTTTCTCCTGTATGGAGAAAAAACTTTATGTGTCTCCAGATATAAGAAATTGCATTGTTTATCTCTATGCAATACAGTTTGTTTAGTGTGAAATTCAGCAGTACAATTGTGTTTACTATTAATGACTGGAAAACGAATTGTTCTATGATTCACCATAAATGACAATGGAACATTAAAAATGTAAGACCATTATTCAGTCTCCAGAGACAAGTCATATTAAGAAAAAGAGTAAATTACAATTCATGAAGAATATCAGTTTCTGACCTGCATCAATACACTGGGAGCTTCCAAATCTCTCCTTGAGTTCATGGGTGACCTTGTTCAAAAGAAGAAGTCTCATGGGTTATGGAATAAATTTAGGGAAGATGTAAGTACCCTACTCTTCATCTTGACCTCTCTTCCAAATCTAAACATCTCATCATGAATAACCTAGGTGCTTAGGAAGCACCTTCAGACACATGGGCTCCATGGGCTCTGAAGAGAGACAGAACAGATTTGTTTTTGGTCCCATGACTTACTAGGTACTTATAACCCTACTAGTAGCCTGGTGCACGAAATTCGTGCACATTGAAAGGGAATTAATTAGAGGAACGTAATTTGGACTCACTATCTAATATCAATAATATGTGAGCATGAGGCAGTTCACGTTTCTGAAATTCAATGACATGAATTTTAGCTGTTACTTTGCCAAATAAATAGAATTTACAGATATCATTTAAAAGAGCATTCAGCTTAATATTAAAAACTCTGGCTACCAAGTCAGGTCTGTTTTCAACTTTTTACCAGTGTTGTAAATTGTTTACAATATCCGCCCGTTTGGGGTTGCATGTCATGGTTATGAATAAATCAGGCTTGCAAACTTCGTTACAATTGCCATAGCATCCTGATATTGCTGTTGTATATTTCTGGGACTACCCTCAGAAGATGATGGAAGTGTTATCATTTTACCAATCGGCACATTGTCCTTTTCAGATCTAGATTTGAGATAATCCATCAAACCACTATATTTTTCAACTCTCAAGTTAGATTGGTTTGCTTTGATGAAATTTATCCGATTGGCCTCCATTTTTTAATATGAATCCATGATAAACTGTTGAGTTAATTTTCCTGCATTTAAAATAGAATTGAACGTGTCCCGCACAGAGAGATGAAATCCATAATACTTCATTTGTGTGACTCGTGTCCTTACATGTTGTCTAGTATTATTGTCAATTTCACTGTTGTCTCTGAGTCATAATGCAATATCTGTTCCCCAGCCTTTTTCACCATGTGGAAAAAGAATAGGATATGTCATTGCATCTAATGTCGGAAACAGGATATTGATTTGTTTCATTTTAGTGGCATTTGGATTATTGGGATCTGGTTTACAATGAATGAGCAAGTCCCTTTCAAAAGGAGGTTCTCCATCTTTGTTTCTGAATATGACAGCAACCTCAGTTACACAGGGAGAATTATATCTACCTGGGTCACTATTACGATCATATTTAATCTCCATCGTTACTTCCATGGGAGCAATACCTTTTGCTGCTGCTTCAGATTGGGCTCCCTTTTCTACCTCATGTAGCATCTTGTACGATTTTGTTAATTCGTTTATTTCATGTATGAGGTTGTTGATGTTGATCATGAGTCTTTTTGAGCAGCCCTGGTTTTCTGGCATTGCTAATCTTTTACTTGTAGCTTCGGCTGTATCCAAAATATAGAGTTGAGCAAACTTCCGAGAAAAACCATCCGAAGGATGTAAAGTTCCAGTACAGTGATAAACTTGTCTGTGTATTCTAAAACAGTATGACCCATATCCTGATGGCGATGCAATATTTGCACCCATGGAAGCAAAAGTAAAAGAACTATTTATGGAACGAATATTTTCCATGAAATTTTTACTGTCAGAATCTTTGTTTGTCATTAATCTTTTTAAATATGCCGGGTAATCTGGAAAATGTATATCATTTGGACAGACTTTCCCTTTGCTACAACATTGAGTAAATTCCCCATGGGATGGTTTTTCATCAGAGAAATTTAGTGATAGGCAAAATTCATATTGAACAGTCATTCCACCACAACTATGTTTGAGAATTGCATCCTCATCTACTCCATTTTTGCTGAGAAGGCAATTCCTACCAGTATTGGTAGTACTTGTTGATGACTGTTCTCTAGACATATTTTGTCGTCACCACCACTTTCTTTCAACTTCAAAGGCACGTTGTTTTTTAGACATTTTCTGTCGATAACGCCAGTGTTTTTCGGCATCAGAGCGACGTTTTTCTGGTAGCTGCTTTCAGATACATCCTGTCGCAGGCCCTGCCTTCTTTCAAGATCAGACGCATGCTGCTCTGCAGACATTTTCTGTCAATAACGCCAGCATCTTTCGGTTGCAGAGCTATGTTGTATCAACAGTTGTTCTTTAAACATAGTCCCACCTCTCTACTGTCACGGTCTGAGGTGCAGGTGAATGAGAGTCCTGTCTGTCAGGCTTCTGAGAGCTGTCTGACCAAAGGCTGATTCTGACTGATTCTGTGGGGGTGGGACTTCCTCCTCCCTGCTGTCAGTTTCCACAGCTGTGATGAGGAAGCTGGGGTGACAGAGGGAGCCCCGCCCTCCAAGTTGCCCTCTCTCTCACTCTGCTTTATGTCCAGTGGTCTCCTGCTCTGCCAAATCCTATAAACCTCCCGCTCTCTGTCCGCTTCTCTCCCGCTCTGCTTTCCACCAGCAAGGTCCCAGGAGCCTGTGGGCATGGTGAGGGGCAGGCGGCCTCACCTCCCAGATCAGCGAAGATCCTGGGAGCCTGCGGCCACAGCCTCCATCGCCTCCTGGGGTGCTTCACACTTGGGTATGCAAATTAACCACCATCTTTGTTGGGTTAATTTGCATAGTCACTCTGATTGGCTGGTGGGCGTGGCTTGTGGACATGGCTTGAGCATAGTGGAGGGATGGTTAATTTGCATGTTTCTCTTTTATTATATAGGATTGTGTCCCATATGACTAATTCTATCAGTTTAAATGCAAATGTCTTCTGAGCAATTTCAGAGAACTTTCCTGAAAATAACACTAATTTCTTTTCCCCTTATTATTCATCCATTCCTCAATCCTATTGCATTAAAATGTGGATCCCACCTGAAGGATGAATCTGAAGGTCACACCCAATGGATGATAGAACAGGGAAATGCAGGAGTCTCCACTCTGAAGACCTGCAGTAGAGTTACAATCTCCATGCAAACCCTGGACAAATACCTCTGCACATTTACATGATTGAAAATTACACTTCCAACTTGACTATTATTTTAAGGTTTTCTTATATTTACATTCAAAACTAATCTGAACTAATGCAGACAAGTTATATAAAATGTGAATAATTATATATGCACTATGAAGCTCAGAGGTTTATTTTGAGGATTAAATGAGAAAGTGCATGTAAATACAATACCTGGATAATAAGTATTAAATATTTGTCATTATTAATGTTATGATAACATTTTTTGCCTAATGACAATTTTCTTGGTCCAGGTCTATTTGAGGAATTATGATATTTGAGATGTTTCCTCCAACTAAGACATTATTAGAAAAGATATTAATGGTCTTATAGGATCACTATAGTCCTCATACCTAAGGCCATTTCTTTATACTAAGGATCATTTTCTGTAAGGAATAAAGGATTGGGGCCTAGACTTCCCAGAAGATACAGTTCTGGTTTCTACCTTCCAACTCATCTTTTCCAGTCAGTAAATTAGCTGTCAGTAAAAGCTCTTGCTAGTGATAACATTACCATATGGCATTGTCCAGGCTCCAGAATTCAGTCCATTTCAAATATTATATTTCAGAGTTACCACTTTCTTACACATTAAACTCATCAGTAAATTATTTCCAAATTATGATATGAAAAGAATTATTTCTGGGGTAGGTTCTGAACACGTCTGTTGATTTTATCATCTTTGTTACTAAATAATTTGCAAGATAACTTTTCTCTCTACTCACCACAGAGATAAAATATGAGAAGTACAAAGTGAGTAGTGCTGGATCCTGAGAGAGAGACATTGCTGAGCATTACATAAGCCATGGAAATGGGCATTGAAGAGATGGCATTTCAAATAAGAGCAGGATTTAGATTTACAGAAAAGAAAATTTTTTAAAGGGGGGAATTCTAGATAAAGTGGCCAACAAGTGCAAAAGTATGGGGAGAGAGAGTAAACCAATCCAGAGAGTTGATGTGGAAAAGCAGGTAAAAGTGTACAAAAGACACACTGAGATTAGGACATGAAGATCCTCAAATGGCAAAGGAAGGACTTGGGGATATTATAGTCAGTGAAGAGCAACTGATGGGTGCTGAGCAGAAGTGTGAATGTGCAACATTATGGGTGAATTAGTGGCAGCAGTCTGGGTGGATTAGAAGTAGAAGAGATGAAAACAATGATCTAGGATCTTTTTTTTAAAACAGTTTTATTGAGATATAATTCAGATACCATACAATTCATCCATTTAAAGTGGACAAGTCAATGATATTTAGTATATTTTCAGGTTGTATAGCCATCGTCAGTATCTAATTTTAGAATATTTTTGCTTCCTTCCTAAAAAAGTCTTGTACCATTAGCAAGCAATCCTCATTCTTTCCTCTACTTCTTCAGCCTTATCAAGCATTAATCTACATAAGTTCTCTATATATTTGCATATCTGCATATATATGTACTACATATAGTATATATTCTTTCACTCAGAATAATATTTTCAAGGGTCATCCATATTGTAGCATGTGTCTATACTTCATTTCTTTTCAGTTCCAAATAATATTTCATTATATAGATATATCACATTTTATTTGTTCATTCATCAGTTGGATATTTAGGCTGATTCCACTTTTGTGCAATTATAAATAATTTTATAAATATTTGTGAGCAATTTTTGTGTAAACTTAGGAGTGGAATTGCTAGATTTAACGTTTTGAAAAACTGCCAAATTATTTTCCAAAATAGACACACCATTTTACATTCCTACCACATTTTATGAAGGTTTCAATCTGTTCACATTCTTGCAAACACTTGTTATTGTCTGTCTTTTGGAGTATAACCATCCTAGTAGGTATGAAGTGCTAGCTCACTGCATTTCTCCAGGTACTAATAATGTTGAGAATCCCTTCATGTTTATTGGCCATTTCTATATCTTTTTTGGAGAAATGTCCATTAAGATCATTGTGCTGTCTTTTTGTTACTTAGCTGTAAGAGTGATTTAGTTATTTATATATTCCAGGTACAAGTCCCTTACCAGATATATAATTTTCAAGCATTTACTCTCACTTTGTCTTTCTATTTTCTCAATGAAAATAGAAGCACAAAATTTTAAATTTTAGTTAAGTTCAGCTATTGATCATTTCTTTTTTCATTTTTGCTTTAGATGTCTATCCCAGGCATCTACGCCTATGTTTGTTTTCTTCTAAGAGTTTTATAGTCTTAGATCTAGCCTATGATCCATTTTGCATTAACTTTTATTACATACATGGCATGAAATAGAGATACAACTACATTATTTTGTGTGTGATATGAATAGAAAAGCCAGGGGAGAAAAGAGTTTTTAGGGTAAAAAAAGATCTTTTTTGGACATTTGATTTTATATTGTTCAGGTGAAAATGTACAGAACATCTGAGGAGATGCTGACTGATAACGTAATACTGGGCATATTTTTCATAGAAATGCTAATTAAGTACTCTCCACAAAGGAAATTTCATTAGAGAATAGGTACAATAAAATAGATTTTTTCAAGTAATTGATTCATTCATTCTTTCAACAAATATTTATGGAGCCCTATTATGTGCCAGAAACTACATAAAGCACCTTGAGTTGGAGGAGGTAACAATAACCATGGTTTGGGCCTTCATGAAACTTTCTATCCAGAGTAAAGAGACAATTACATAAAGAATTGCAGCATAATGACAATCACATGACAAAGAAAGTCTAGGATTCAACAGAAAACATCCACCTCTGTCGTGGTGTGTCAGGAAAGTTCTGCATAATTTTCTATCTAACCTGAAACCTGAGCAGAGAAAAAAAATCAAAGAAAGAGACAGGGAGAGGGATAAAGTATTCCAGATGAGAGCATGGGCAAAGAAGACATGAGAATTTTGTTCATTTGGAGAAGTACTGAACAATGTCTGGTCCAGTCAGAGCACCAAGTCCTAGGAGAGATGTGGAAAAGTTAAGCAGTTTACATCAGGAAGTAAATGGTTGGCTAAGCCATTCTCACATCTCCTGATTCCTTCCTTCACCTTATAGTCTGATCATTTGGCCCTTATCATTTCTCATTCACCTGAACCGACACCTAGCTTCAACTTCAGGCTCTGTCTTTCAGAACATCCTGGGTGACTTCTCTTAACCAGCCCCTCTGGTTGCTGTTTTCATCTACTCCATGTGTTCCCCTGCTAATGCTAAAGAGCCATTGCTAGAGTTTTAGCTTCTCCCTACCACAGGGGTTGGCCAGCTCCCCACAGTAGCTTACCTACTGCAGTGCTGTATTTGTAATCATGGCCTGGGGTTTCCTCAGCTGCTCCTACAATGCTAGCCCCACTGCACAACTAACCCTCTCTCTCTTCTAGCAGAGAGATACTTGCTCCCCCGACCCATCCTCCACGGGATATAGTTTTAAAGGGCAAAGAACTTGGATTTTGAAACAGACAAGGCTGAATCGTAATACCAGCCCTGTAACCATTGGCTATCTGGCCATGGGTGACTAACTTAATCTCTGAGTCTCATTTTCAAATGAGAGAGATATGGAAAATACCTGGCTTCTGACTGGGATTCAGTTCATGCTGGTTGCTTTAATTTTCACTCTCCCCTAAGTGTACAGTGAAGTGTTTCCCTTCTATACCTCATTTTTCTGCCTGGGCTCTCCCTGCTCTGGGATTTGGATCTCTAAATTGCACACCTTTATCTTTCATTCTTCATTGTGTCTTGCCCTTTAATAACACACATAAGTCTCTCTAGTCTCAAAAATACCATTACCTGATGCTTTGCTCCTCTCTCTCCCTGTCTCTGTCCTCTGTACCTCTCCTTTCTGTCTCTTTCCCAACCTTCCACCTCTCTCACATTGCTCAGCTTCTCAAAGGAATTGTCTGTTTCCTCACAACCCCCCATTTCCTCACATCCCTCTGTTTCCTCACAACACTCTCTTTTTAATTGCTTACCATCAGGTGTTTTCCCCATTGCTGTTCTGATACTCTCTGGGAAGTCACAAGAACTTTTCCATTGCTAAAAATGAATGTTATAGATATAGTTACATATAAAGTTATATATATATATATATATATATATATATATATATATATATATTGCCTAGTGCACAAAATTTGTGCACTCGAGGAGGAGGGGTCCCCCAGCCAGGCCTGCACCCTTTCACAGTCCGGGAGCCCACCAGCACTGCTGCACTCACCAACCATGAGCCCAGTTTCTGGCGCACTGACCACCAGGGGGCAGCTCCTACGTTAAGCGTCTACCCCCTGGTGGTCAGTGTGCGTCATAGCGACTGGTCATTCCGCTGTTCAGTTGATTTGCATATTAACCTTTTATTATATAGGATAATCTGTATTACAATATATGTTATATATTGCATTACAAATAATATCACATTTTGTATATATACCATATTATGTATAGTACAATATACTGGTATATCTATCTATCTATCTATCTTACAAGATGTGCCTTGACATGAAAATAAATAATGAGGAACAAAATCCCTTGTTGGTTGGTATCTTGCTAAGTAGTTGTTGCCTGTTATGAAAATATACACATTCTTTGTGTCCAGGTTAATGAACTGATTCAGATTTCTGAGTCACCCGTAAGAAAATGGTCCGACCCTTGATATGAGGATTAATAGAAACTTCTAAAAATGAGTAATAATTAAAGAATGTGAACCAAAAACAAACAAAGCAAAATAAAAATACAAAGTGAAGTAAAATTTGCCTTGGATGCATGATTTAGGAAAAGAGCATGAACTATATGGCAGATTTAAAAGTTAAGTGAAAAATGGAGGTTCCTGATAAAGAAAGCTTAGGTCAGGAACATCATATTTTCACTGTTATATTTTTTAATTTATTTATTTTTTAATTTTCATTTATTTACTTTTATTCCACCTACTTATGCATTTATTGGTTGATTATTGTATGTGCCCTGACCAGGGATGAACCACAACCTTGGCAGAGGATACTCTAAACAAACGTGCTACCTGGCCAGGGCTCCTACATTTATTTTTATATAAAAGTGATTGAAAATAAATTTTTTGTTTTGAAAACCTAACTCCCATCTTTGCATTATACTTTGTCTGGGAAACAGGTATAAAAATAGCTCACTGCTACTTGCAGAGAGTAGACTATGGACAACAATGGGATGGAGGCCCTTAGGCATCCTCTATGCCTCAGGATGCCTTCACTGTGCAACATGGGACAGGAGGGAGGCCTGGTGGAGGGAAGAAGTGAGAGGAGGAAGTGAGCTGGAATGTGGAGGAGACAGATGGTGCTGGGTGGGTTCTGAGTGAGTGAGCTGGAGGTAAACTGCTCTTGTCACATCATGCTGAGTACTCACATAGTGGCTTCAGAATAAGTTATCACCACCCTTCAAAGTTCTCATTAGCTCAGCAATGTCAGGTGAAGAGGTTGGGGAACTTCCTGCTGATGCCCAGGGGAGGACTGGATCTGAGCTAAGACACCCTCGGAGAACAGGTTACCAGACTGGGGAGGTCAGAAGTGCTGGCATTTGAATCTGAGTTGATGTAGACACAGCAAACAGACAGTGAGATCAGAGAGTGTAAATCCAAAATTAGGACCATGTACAGGGGAGAGAGTTTCTAAGTTGTGATCAGCATCAGAAAAAATTGTGAAAATTGTTCCAGAGAGCAATGGAAGAAAGCAGAAAACGTAATAACTTAAAGACCCAAATACCTGTGTTCCACCAATTTCTTCATGTGTGATCCTGAATAAGTCATTTAGCTTTTCCACATCCATTTCCTTTTTACCAACTTCTTCCTTCGCTTAGCCAGAATTCCTTCAGCTGCAAAATGGATGACAATCCTCCTCATTGGAATATTTTAAGAATTAAATGAGATAACCCATATAAAGACCCTAGCATATAGTAAACATTTAATATATGTTCATTGTTCTTCCTGTTGTTAACCTTATTGTTATTTCTATCTCATAAGAATTCTGTGTAGACCAATCAAATGCAATAATATGTATAAGCCCGGGGCTTGGCTACACTGTTTCTCAGACCCTAAGCTTTGCCACCTGACCTATCACCCTTGTTCCCACTCATTTGATGTCTCAGAAAACATCAACCTAAAGCCATATAACAAGCTACTGACACCCCCAGACACTGATGTCACCAGCAATGAATTGTCCAAACAAGCAAGGTAGCAATCATTCAGAGAGATGAAAGTGACAGAAACATTGAGGGCTACCAGGGCTACCTTGGCTGGGACACCAGTAACATGCCCCCTACTTGCCCCGTTGAGATAAAATCCATCCGCTGTGGTCAAGAAAAACTCTGCCAATTTCAAGTAAAATAAAATATATGAACACAAAAACAGATGCAGAAAAGAATTTAGAGAAATACACCCCAAATTTGATTATTATACCTGGCCAGAAGGACAGCTTTGATTTTAGTCTTTGCATTTTCCCAATTTTAAAACTTTTTACAATGCATAGGTATTGGTAATAAATCAGAAAAGTTATAAAGCATAAAAAGTGAAGACTGAGGTACCTCCAAGTAGACTCTGATGACATGAAGAGAAGAGACATATTGTAGAGGGGAGGAGAACAAGGAATTTGAAGCTTCGTCCAAAGTAATTTTTTATTCTTGCATCCCTTCTTTCTGTCACTTACTTCCCTATGCTGAGTCTATATCACTAGATTATTGTAAAACTATCCTGCAATTTATTTCCTCACTTCCAAACTCTCCTTGAGGCTGTCCCTCCCACGCAGCGAGAGCTCATCCTGCTGCAAACACCGTCATTGCCAGCCAGCCTCCTGTTCACTCACTTCTAATGATGTTCTGTCACATCAAATATCACTCAACAGTTGCCCACTGTTCAATATCTTTTCTTAACTATTCCTTTGCTGTATTCTCTCCTCCACTGCTATTTCTCAGTGAAACTTAATGAGGCTTCTATGTTTCAGCTAAAGCAGGGTCCTCAAAGTGTGATCCCTGGACAAGCCATGTCAGCACCACTTGGGGACCTAAAATGCCATTATCATGCATTTCACAGAATCAGAAACTATCTTTTCTTCAAGCTGTCTAGGTGTTTCTGATAACATGGCTGACGTCTAAGAAACAAACTTTAAGCACTGAGCTCAACTGACCTGCTGTCTCTCTTCAAACCTTGCTTGGTCATTCACAGCTCGCCGCCTTAATACATGGTATGGGGGCTTTGTAATGAATCAACTCAGTAAGATAAACTGCATTTTCCAGAATTTCCTTACCTGTAGGCTTCTGGTTAGGCTTGGCCACAAGAGATTTACATGCAAGATTCGGATGGTGGAAGTGAAGCAGCAGTCCTTTTGCAGCTCACACATGTCGTCACTCATCTGCTGATTCACTTCGTGGGTAGAAGGAAGCAGCTGGGTCTGCAATTGTTCCACCTAGTCCTGAATCCTCCTTCACCTTCTCTAACCCTTGGGCAAGACGGGCTTTAGTTCACACCATTAAGACTAAAGGCAATGAGAACCATAAGCTCGGTTTGTGGGTTTCAACTTGTCTTTGGTCCCTCTATCTTATACCCACCTTCTCCTCCCCAATGTATGCCCCCAAAATGCCTGTCTCCTGCATCAGATGCAAAGACAACAGACTTATATCATGACTGTAAATGAGGTAGATGTCTCTTCCCCTACAGAAAAGGTAAAGTGCTGAGGCATAGGGAAAGATTCCCTTGACCCCCATCACAGATCTTACTAAATCCCCAATTTATCATCTATACTATTGCAAGCTCATGAAAACTCCTCTTAAATCTGAGATCCAGGAAGTCTTCTAGATTAATCTTTCTAATTTATTTTTTCTTTTCTAATTCTGAAAGACATGTTGTCCTCCTTTGTGTTCTGTCTGGTAATCATTCACAAGCTGTTTCACATATCCTTGTTTTGTCTCCACTTCCAGATTATGAGCAACTATGCCAGCAATCACATGATCTTTTGCCCTGTCCATGCTCACCCCAGCACCCAATAAAGAAAATTCTATTTAATATGTTTTGTAATGTCAGCTTCTTTCCCTAGGTTTCATATATTTCCTATAAATTCTTCATCACTCCCAGCGTGTCATATCTAGGCTGATAACATTCAAATATATATCTCCTATCCTGACCTCTTTCCTGAACTTCAAGCCACATATCCAATTGCCTACTGGACATCTCCATGGGGATATCCCTCGGGTACCACATTTTCATCCCACAAGAAAAAAACTGAGGTTGACATTCAGCCAAACCACCATCCTTTTGTTTTCAACCTAAGAGAATTGCACCTCCATCCCAGTTGGCCAAACTTAAGCTATGACTTTGGTGTTATCCTAGATGCCTCATGCTTTTTTTCACCCTATATCCAATCCTATTATTGAATCACTAGGTTTTTCTTCCATTATTATATCCATTCCTTTCCTTATATCAGGTATAATGTACATAGTGGTTAAAACAATGGACTGCAGAAATAGGCTCAGGTAGACTTGAATTCAGTTTTACTGATGATGACTTACTAGCCTTGGGTTCCTCATCTGTAAAATGGAAAAATAATGGTAACTATTACAAATGATTGTAATGCATATTAGCACAGACAATTCTTATGAAGCCATAGATAGTCCCTGCCACATGGCAGATACTCAGTAAATATTAGCTATTATGAGTCTTTCTGATATTACTCTAAGCCAGGTCACTCTTTCCTTGGTTATATCTTAGCCTCCTAATTGGTTTTCTTGCCACTGCACTTTCTTCTCTCTCTGAATTATAGATGTAGAATTTATAAAATGTCATAAGTAATTTCCAAAATGCCACTAATTAGTCCCTAAAATTCAACATATATTTTACAATGGTATTTTAAGAATATTAATGTTTCAGATGGGATCAACTTGATTAACGAATTTATAAGGTCTGAATGCCAAGAGTCTGTGGGTTTGGCACAAACCCCCGATTCTCGCTTTTGGAATTTTAAGTAAGTGACAACAGTGCACACAGACTTCCAGGAACACCACTGAAGGCCCCCCAAATTACATAAGGTAGATATGTAATCCTGCTACTGAGTCATAAAACAGGCCTCTTTTTCTAGGGCAACATATGGATGTGTGTGACTTTTCTACGTCACTCAGATTGGAATGTCCTCAGATTATGGTAAGAGGATTCATCATATCCTTATGAAGAGATATGCCTTCCTGTAGCAATAAATGACTCTGACCAAGACTGACAGGCTTAACAGCAGCACAGCAGATGGCCCTCAGTCATGTTTTAGCTAACTGCTTCAATTGAATATTATAAAATTGGATGAAATTCTACCAATTTCCACTTGCAATTATAAAAGTGTAGAGTGAGAAATGTAAAAGGGTTAGTATTTATTAAAGTGAGTACCCATAATATAGTCTTCACTTTCTATTTCTGAAAAACTCTATGTTTTCTTATAGCATCAAAGTACTTTATTTGTACCTCTAGTGAGCTCTGTCTGTATTAGTAATATATGTATGCTGCCTACCTTCCCTACCAGACTGAGTGACTTCAGAGGAATTCTATGTCTGATCCATCCTTTTATTTGCAGTCTCTTACCTACAGTATGTACTCACTGAGTACTCAATTGATGAACAACCAGATGAATAAATATGCCATTGAAATTTTCATAATGAAATCATACTTTATAATGAAGTGGAACAAGTCACTATATAAAGGTGCTCTGTGGAAAATTGTGATGTATCATGCCAAATCTCCTCATTGTTTGTGATATATTTTCTATATCAAGTTTACTTAATTTAATACAATTCAAAAATGTATAGATTGAGCATCTGCTAACTTTCCATTTACTGCTGAGGTGCGGAAATTCAAAGAAGAATGAGACACGCTCCCTGTGGCAAATTTCATTTTCTGTTCTTTTTACAGTGTGATTTACTGATGCTCTTCCCACAGAGTGGTGGTGTTTATGCCCCCCCCCCCCCATGAATCTGAGTGAGATTCTTAAAATATATTTTTATTGATTTTTAGAGAGAGAGGAAGGGAGAGGAAGAAAGAGAAACATCATTGATATGAAAGCAGAACATCAATCAGTTGCCTCCTACACACCCCATACCAGGGATTGAGCCTGCAACCTGGGCATGTGTCCTGACCAGAAATTGAACCAGCAACCTCTTGATGCATGAGACAACTCCCAACCAACTGAACCACACCAGCCAGGACATGAGTAGGATTTTTTTTTTTTTTTTTTTTTTTTTTTTACTGCTCCTTCCAATAGAGCACAGTGCAAGTGGCGTGATCTCTTACTCTAGGTTACATGAAGGATTCAGCTTCTCTTGCTCTCTCCATCAGAACACTCTGATGGGAGCCAGCTACCATAGAATAAGGAGGCCCAAACTATTCCATATGGAGAGTGGAAAAACCACACTATAGAGGTCTATATGAAGAGGAACTCAGGTCCTCTGATGAAGGCACAAAATCAACCACCAGACACTGAGTGGGAAGCCTTTTGGTTTCTCAACCTTGACATTTTGGGAAGATAATTTCTTTGAAGGAAAGAAGGTCCTGTGTATTGTAAGATACTCAGCAGCATCCCTGGCCTTCACCCACAAGAGCAACACCCATCAAAGTATGATAATAAAAAATGATTCTATACATTGCCAAGATCCACTGGGGGTGAGGCAGAAAACATCCCCCGTTGAGAAACACTGCTTTTAATGATTCCAGCACTCAGCCTTTGAGTTGCCCCAGCTAATTTCATGTGGAGAAGAAATTAGCTGTCCTCAATGAACCCTGCCCAAATTGGAGCTTTATGAACAGAATTGACATTGTTGTTATTCTGAGCCACTAAATTTTGGAATGATTTCGTACAAAACATTAGATAATAGGAAGAGTCCCTCACTTCAAGAAACTGCTTTTCCCTTTTAGGGTGAAAAGCAGCTACATAACCAAATAGTCAGCATTCTACAACATTAGCTTATAGAATCTACTATAAACATTGGCTGGTGAGGCACTCCTTGAACAGATGTATGCATATAAGAGAGATTGTGTATATATACACAGAGAGGCAGCTCTCTGATACTGAAGTCTTGGTCTGTGGTCATACTGAGCTATTAGAGCATTTACATTAATCTAATTTTATTTATTTATTTTTTTACATTAACCTAATTTTAATATATATATAATTACATTGTCTTCCTAATTTGCTCATGCACTTTCAACTGGAAGTGGTGAACACCGGATTCTTAAATAACTCATCATTAAGGTTGCCTACAGTAACACACAGCTTGTTTTCCAGTAAGCTACATTAGATGACTCAGCCCCAGATTATTTGGAACAATTGTGAAATAATGTTCTGAATAGAGCTGTGGCAGGGTCATGTTTAGTCTGCCTACCACTTATAATTTATCTTCAGATATCAAGGAAAAAGACTGGGTACAAAGTGTGAATATGCAGCAGCTCAATAAAAATTATACTTGTTGAATTTAGAGTTTTTAATAATTTAAAATTAAGATAAGACATAATATTTCATATACCTAGAATTTATTATTTTACATAATTATAATGAACAATGTGAGCTCTAGAGTGGAAGCTGTGTCCCATTTATCTTAATGGCAATGGCTACTTATTGAATCCTTACTCTTAGACACTGTGCAGTACCCGTATATGCTCTGGTGTTAATCCTCGCCACCGACCAGCAACTGCAGTTTCAGAGAGGTAAAATGACTTGCCCAAAATGCTCCTGCGATTTGAAGGCTTATCTCTCTGACTCCTAAACCTATTGTCTTTCCACAACACCTGCTCCTTTTATCTTTGTGTCCTCACTAGTCAACATGATGTATAGTAGTACATAGATAGATCGTCAAACAAGTTTGTAGTTGTTGATTGAAAATAGCTTTGAATCATAATAAACATAACAGCTCTGTATAGGAAAAAAGACAATATAGTAAATGCATCATTATGATGGTCAATCCGTTTGTTGTCACTTAACGGAGAAATTACCAAATAAGTGAGTATTCTAGATGCTAAGCCAACTGAATGGGCTGGATTCTGTGCAGTATACTGATTGCCTAGCAATCAGCCACTAGATGACAAAACTCGTCTCCTATGTAGAAACAGCCTAAAAGGGCCTGCTCTACAAAGTCATTTCCAGTTTTTTAAGGGAATGTTGTTTCAGAAAAGGGAAATAGAAGTCAACATAAGCTCTTTCTCATAACAAAAGTGACAAACTGGTTAAGAGAGGCTGAATGTGATGACTACCTGACTAAAATATGTTGCATGTAATAAAGCTAACTGATAAAATTACTTTCAGTTGGATTGTGGCTTGTTATTAACATAAGGTAAAGACCATAAAATGTGAATAAATAAATTAATAAATGATATATAAATCATGAAAATAATAGCCAAAATACTCATAGGCATTGTCAACTGACATCAGACAATATAATTGAAAAACGAACTTGTTATGAGAATATGTACACATAGATCAATTACAAGCAATAGTTATTAATATTTCAAATTGGCTGATAAATGGTTATTTGAATTAAGCCTTCTTTTTCTTCTCAACTGCTTCCTGTTTCACATGGATTGCTATAAACTTTAGATTCAGACTTAAGTACCATGATGGGTGTGTATGCACATGTGAGAAATAAAGAGAGAAAAAGAGAGGCAGAGAAAGAAAAGGAGAGAGAAGGAGAGAGAGACTGGGGTGGGGAGAGAGAGGGAGAGAGAGAGAGAGAGAGAGAGAGAGAGAGAGAGAGAGAGAGAGAGAAGACTAGCCTGAGAAGAGCTCCTGTCAGTTACACTCTCAATTTTCCATAACCTTAGGGTCTTTCAGGTAACTTATGGCCCTGACCTCATAGTTTGAAGCTACACAAACCAGAATCTTTTCACCTCAGCAGGAAGCAGCAGCTAAACCTCTCCTTTTTTGCTGAAATAGCAAAAGGTGAGGAGGCAAGACAGGCTTAATAGTTCTCAACAGGAGGTGTTACAGATTCTTAGTGTGTGTTTGGAGATGTGTGGGGGCTTTGGAGTTGCCACAGTGACGTGGAGCACCAATAGCATTTAATGGCTGGAAGTCAGGAAAGAAAAACGTTCTGCAACATACAGGCCAGTTTCCAAGGAAGAATTTTCCTGCCCCAAATAATATTACTTTGAGAAATATTTAGCCACTTCTCTTTTGGAAATTTCACAGGCACTTGTTAAATAGCAGCAAAGAAAACCAACCGCTAGTCATAATTACATATAGGAAATGCACCAGGATTTGGCTGAAAATATTTTTCTGATCTGAAGCAAAGAAAATCCCTTATGGCCACTTCTAACAATAAACTCTAAATTCTTCTCAATTTAGGGACAGCACCTGAGTCACTACAGGCATTAACATTTCAAAGAAGGAAGCCAAGGAATACAAACAAATGCTAAGATTCTGTTCACCCCCCAAACTACCCCTGCTCAGACAGTAAACTTGGTTGAACCGGAGATAGATTAACAAAGGGAACCAGGTGGGCAGACTCACTTGAAAGTGCTAAAAAACGTCCCCTTGCTCCTCCCAGTCTTGGAGGAGATTGTGGTTCTTGCGCATTTCTGGAAGACAATTAATGTTCACTACCAGGTGGGCTGAGGAATTAGCAGATGGCAAGAGGATGGCTGCAAAAGAGAAAAGAGCTCTTGCAGATGGTGTCCTTACTCCTTCCTGTTTTTTTTTTTTTTTTTTTGGAGGGGGTAGAAAGGGAGGGAGAGAATTGCAAGACAGCGCACTTGTGCTGCAAACTTCCAAAGTATTTATTCTCATGCCTTCTCTACAGTCACCACTTATTACCTTTCATCACATATCACAGAGGAGAAATCAAGCAGGAAACAGAGAGAGGACAAGAGGAAAAATTCTGTTAACATGTACAACTATAAATTTACCACCCTGTAGAATTACCCTTCCTGGACTCGAAGCCTGTTAATGCAGTCAATTTCCCCTGCATTATCCTTCTCCAGGTGAAATAAGCTAATTACTGTAACTTTTTTCTCCTAGGCCATTATTTTTTCAATGTTGGGCAATTATTTTTGGTGCTTGACTTCCCGCTATATACATTTTGCTCATCATGTGATTCTGCGACATTACAGGTTGGTCACAATATTCAGATAATGGCTTGTGAGATGGGAGCTGCCTGCGCTGGTAATCTCCTGTTAGATGACACCACCATCTCCCTTGGCAGTCTCATCCAAGGCAAAAAAAGGTAGTTAATGAAGCCAGTCCTCCATGAGCAGCTTCTGCAGTGTGGGCCCAGGTTCCTACCATAACGAGCAGCCACAGCCATTAATTGGACTGCAGGTCTCTGAGTTTTCCAAGCCTGCTTCTTTAGCTCCTGTTGTCATTGTAACAATGGCAAGTTGTAAATTCTTTGCAAACTATTGCCTCCCACCAAAGAGATCCTGGGAAGTTCATTGCCAAGGATTGTTATCTACTTCCTTTTCCAATGCTGGCTTTGGGTGACAGTTCTTCAGGGCATTTCCTCTGCCTGCCTGCACTTGGCTATCAGAAAGAGAAGAAAATGATAAAGGCCGTTGAGTTAGGTGGATACCTTTAAATATTACCGATGATTCATTCACATAGTCATCTGTCCATTCATCAATTTAGTAAATACATATTAAGGAACTACTATGGGCCAATCCTAGGATAGTTACTAGATACAAGGCAAATGAGATCAATTTGTGGTCCTATCAGAGCTCTAGGAGAGAAGATCAAGAATTAGAATTCAATAAGTCTGTTATTTTGTAAAAATGTATAGGGTCCCATGAGAATGCTGTCTTCCTGGAGGGTCAAGATCAGAAAAGTTCATAAGAGTACACCACGGTTAAACAGTCCTGAAGGATAACTAGGTGTGACTCTATCAGGGAACAAAAGGTAGGAGGAACTATACCATAGAGAAGATAGAGCCCATGCAAAGGCACAGGAACATGAGAGAACACTCCCAGG
Organism: Myotis daubentonii; assembly: GCF_963259705.1. Taxonomy (NCBI): domain Eukaryota; kingdom Metazoa; phylum Chordata; class Mammalia; order Chiroptera; family Vespertilionidae; genus Myotis; species Myotis daubentonii. The sequence goes on along the minus strand of NC_081842.1, from coordinate 62,273,819 downwards.
TGCCAAGTAGATAGGAAAACTGTGGCATACAGTGCAGGTGGGGTATGGCGGTCATGAATGTGGAGATAGAAAGGCCAAAAGGAGTTAGGACTTAACTAAAAACTAGTTAAGAACCAGCATGGCAAACTGCCACCCTAGTACAAGTCACTCAGCTGCTTTAGTCTAGGGCAGTGGTTGGCAAACTGCGGCTCGCGAGCCACCTGTGGCTCTTTGGCCCCTTGAGTGTGGCTCTTCCACAAAACACCACGTGCGGGCGCGCACCTACAGCGTGACTGAAACTCTGTGGCCCATGCGCAGAAGTCTGTTTTCGGCCTGGGCAAGTCTATTTTAAAGAAGTGGCATTAGAAGAAGTGGGGGGTGTCGGTAGGTAGGGCGACGGGAGACGCTGTGCAAGTGGGCTGCAGGATAGCAGTGTGGGGGAGGCACGTGCGTGATTCATGCACCAGTTGAGTGAGCCAGTCAGTCAGTCAGCAGTTTCATTGTGCAGTGGTTAGTGCTAGTCACGTCCGCAAATCGCGCGCGGGTGACAAAAGTACCTACTGGAAGCATAAAGTTACCTGTATTTTTCCAACCAGCTGCAAATCCTACAGGTATTTTTGTCATCAATTTAAGAATTGTAATTATTTTGTGTTGGTGGCTTTATTATTATAAAATGAAACATTTTTTTAGGTGCCCTGTTTGACATGGCTACCAAGAAGAAGCAAACTACCTATATAGTTTAAGTTTAAAAAACTTGGCTCTCAAAAGAAATTTCAGTCGTTGTACTGTTGATATTTGGCTCTGTTGACCAATGAGTTTGCTGACCACTGGTCTCTAGGCTACTTGGATTCAGAATAGGGAACTAGGGCGCAATGAAACAGACTTTCCTTTCCTCACAATTTACCTGTGGCTCTCCCTGCATTATAATGTAAAGAGTGCTACTGCCTGGTAGACAATGGGCTTGTTCTCCTCAAGCAACTAACAAACAGAGGCAGGAATTTAAGTTGCTCTTCATGGAGGAAATTTGTTGCTTTGGCTACCCAGAACCCAGTCCCCTTCTTTTACGGTATTATCACCCCACATTTTCTTTGGAGAATCACCCTATACCTACCTTCAGTCCATGTGTGGTTCCATTCCTGCAGAAGTGAAGTCTGTTACTCAGCTTGGTATCCTACCCACAGTCACCCTAGTCACAATGACTGGTTCTGAGATAGGCATCCAGCCCAAGCTGATCCAATCAAGATAAATCCCAGGGCTAATTCAAGAGCTGCCTGGAATGTTTGTTCCCTTGTTTGTTTGCTACTGGATACAAACATGGGAACATTTAAGGTCTGGAGTTCCTTCCAGTTATCTTGCTAACTTTAGGGAACTTGAGAATAAACTCAACACAGTAAAAAGCAGAGTCAGGAAATGGAGAAAAACTAAGTCTCCCTGACATATCTTGAGCCTCTTGGATCAAGCCTCAACTGAATCCTGGACTGCCTAGAAATTTATGTCCAAAAATCATTTTCCATTTTATTAAAGTCAGTTTGAGTTGAATCTCCTATCATTTGATACTGAAAAAAAATATCCTTAGTGATATCATGCTAAAATTCTTCAAAAAATAGCTTTTTAAAAATATAGTGTCTCAGGGGATAGAATATATTGAACACTGAGCAGGTGAAAAGTAATTGAAAGGATCCATAAAACCTGTTTTTCAGGTCTGGCTTTGCCACTTACTACTCATATAGTTTGGGACAAATTACTTCATCTTTCTGAGTTTCAAATTCTCTATATCGAAAATACAGATAATAATTCTAACCCCCTCCTCATATCGCATCCTTGCAATAAAAATCAAATAAAATTATGGAGGAGCAATTTATCAGATCTGGAATGTTAAGTGAGTAAAATGGCTACTAAAGTATTCTTTTTATTTTTAAAAGTAAGCCTTTAAAGGTGTTAGTTTCACATTAGGAATCAGTCTCATTTCTCCAGTTGTCTTATAGTTCTAAGGATATTGATGGCCAACTAGCACCTGCTATAAATCATCAGGTTCCTAAAACCTAAATGGAAATCATCATCACCTCAGGTCAAGAGCCAGCTAAACTGAAAAACACACTGTGCCCATGGTAACATGTACGTGTTAATTGGCAATATGTTGGCAGTCAGTTGGTCCAAGGAAGATAATGTAAGAAAGCTATGTCTGATATCTGCTTAGAGATCCTGAGAAGGTCCAAAAATATCAGCTAATAAAGAAAACAAAACAAAATAAATCTAATTGACTTTGCCTTTCAGGTTGTTACCCATGTTTTCTTTCTCTCTTTTTTTTCCCCCTCAACCTGGTTGCTATGGTGACCTGCCCCAGAGTGATAAAGCTTTGCTTGAGTACTAGTATATTCTATGTCACCAAGAACTGCCAAAAGCCCTTCTCAGTCACCCAGTGTTTCTCAACAACCAGCCCATGCAACCAGGATCTTGTACAAATAAAAAGGGGAAATTTGAACACAGAGATATGTATAGAGGGAAAACAGCCTGATGGTACAGTGAGACTGCTTTATACAAGCCAAGGAACCTTAAGGGCTACCAGACACTAGGAGAGAGACATGGAACTGATTCTCCATCACAGATCTCAGAAGGAACCAATCAGGCCAACACCTTGATTTCTCAGAACTGTGAGGACATAAATGTCTGTTGTTTAAGCCACCCAGTTTGTGGTACTTTGTTCTGGCAGCCCAGGAAAATAATATAGTATTCCTCCAATGAACTTCAGAAATAACTAGGTACATGATTGGATTCTTGCAGTCACACAGAAGGGATTCTCAGATTATTGTAATTTAGACATCAAAGGTGGGGGAGAAAAACTTAGTTACATTCAGAGAGATGAATTTCTATTGCATTCAGAGTGGAGCACTCCAGCTCCCTTGTTGTATCAAAGGAGTTACTTTTGTGACCCAGCAAGAATGGAACTCTTTCATGCCATATAATACAATATAGTACAATACAAACTCTTTCCTGGTCAATTTTACTATCTCCATTATTCCTAGCAAGCTGTTGCCATTTAATATTAAATAAATATCCTATGAATTATACCTACTTCAAGGCCTTTCTATATTTGGCATTTCCAAAAATACCCCTTCCATCTGATTCCAAAAGTGACCAAAGATGCCTGCCTGTAGAAGATCTAGGCAAGGAAAATAAAGTCCTAACAATCTTGGAAGAGTGTTAAGAAGGGATGAGGTTGTTCAAGGTGTTCAGTGACCTAGAGATAATATTGAGCACATTCTTCTGAAGCCTGCTTTTTCACTTGGCAATATATCAAAACTTTTCTCTGTGTCAATAAATATTCCTCTACAACATGATCTTTAATATCTACAGGGATTCCATTGTCAGGAAGTACATTCCATAATTCACTTAACTAATCCTCTACTGCTGAGATAAGTCAATGAAAAAAATCCAGGTAGTGAGTTGAATCCAGAGGTGTGTATGCCCTGAGGACCAGCATTGTGATAATCTCTTTTGTATTCCTCTATAAATCTCTACATGGTGTATTCTTTGTCTAAGAAAGTGCCCCAGGAAATCTAACTCTCTGGTCTGTGGGCAATTCTAGGGCACTGAAAAAAAAAACACACAAAAAAAACTGTCATCAAGCTTCAGAATATATCAACCATCCATTCACTCAGAAAAAAAAAATATTTATTTTGCACTTAACCAATGCCAGACACTATTCTGGCACCTGATAATAGAGCAATGAGCAAGATAGATATGGCCCCTGCTCTCTTGGACTTAAATTTTAGAATAAACATATAAAATAAATACATTCAAATAGCTGCTATGAAGGAAGTAAAATAGGTGATATGAAAGGAATTGATGAAAAGAGAAAAATTTAGATGGAGAGAAAGGAAGTAGCATATTAACTGAGACCTGAAAGAAATGAGCTGTCCATGTCAAGAGCCAGTGAAAGCATCCCATGTAGAGAACACAGCTGGAATAAAGGCATGATGTGGGAAATAATATGACATGTTCAAAAAAATAGAAGTTATTCAGAGTGGCTGGATAAAGTGAAATGATGGGTGACATAGAAAACTTCATGAAGTAGGCAAGTGCTGGATGTAGCATTTGTCCCAGGACATGGCAAGACAGCAGGACTTTCCTCCAAGGACAGCGAGTACAGGAAACAGCTAGTTGGGAAGATTTTAATTTGTGAGTGTTGTGTGTCAGCTCTGTTTTAAGAAGCCCCTTCTGGCTGCAGTCAGAAGGAAGCATAGGTTATAAAGAAGCATAAGAGGAAGCAGAAAGAGACCAGTTAGCAGGCTACTGCTGTGGTCTAGTGAAGAGAGTTGTTGGTACCTTAGACTGAGTTGATGGCTATAAAAATAAAAAGAACTGAACTGGTTCAATATACTTTTTGATAATAGTATAAGCAGGACATACTGGTAGAATGAGTAAGAGTAGACAGGTTAAAAGAAAGAAATCAGGGATGACCACATTTTATCATGAAAATTTTCGAGCTCACAGAAATGTTGAATGAATTGAATAATGAATACCTATATACTCATGATGTAGGTTGCACAGTTAACATTATGCTGCATACTTGATCACATAATCATCCAGTTATTTTATTCTACTGACCATGCATCAATCTATGTTATTTTTTTATGTTCTTAGGGTGAACAAAAAAAGTTGAGAACATCAAAACATATCCCTCCCTACCTCCTACTACAGTATGCATGGTATTAACTAGAATCAATATGTGGTTTGGGTTCTTCTACTTTTATAGAAAAATTGCATGCAATGAAATGCAAGTCTTAAGCATACCATTTGAAAAATGCATGCACTTACGTAGCCCTGACCCAGGGTTTTAAAATGTGACACTATTCTCAACTTTAGATAAGTCTGTAGTCTGGCTGCTGTCCAAGGCATTGTTGAATGTTTAGCAGCATCCCTCTCCTCTACTCACTGCATGTCAATAGCACTACACACACCCTCTCCAGCTGTGACAACTAAAAACATCTCTACACTTCCAAAAGTAACCTGAAGGTTAAAATTGCCCCCAATTGATAACTACATCCCTAATTCCTACCAAAATATAGAACATTATCATCACCCCTTATACATCTTCCCAGTAAATGTCCATCCCTCTCACAGAGATAACCAATATTCTCATTTTTTTGCCGCATGGATTAGTTTTGCTTGGTCTCGAACTTCATATAAGTGAACTCATACTGTATGTGCTCTTTTGTGAAAGGCTTTTTCAATAAGCATGTTTTTGAGATTCATCCACGTTGCTGTGTACAGCAATAGTTTGTCCCTGTTTATTGCTCAGCATGAATGTACCTAAGTTTGTTTAGTCATTCAGTTGTAAATGGACAGACAACTGGGCTATTTACAATTTTATATAGTTTTAATAACTTTGACATAAACATCTACACTAATAAAAGAGAAAAATGGTAATTGGCGTACGACGATACCCTTTTCATTGGCTAATCAGGGCTATATGCAAATTAACTGCCAACTATGATTGGCAGTTAACTGCCAACTAAGATTGGCAGTTAACTGCCAACAAGATGGCGGTTAATTTGCGTATGTAGGCACAATGCAGGGAGGCGAAAGGGAAAGCAGGAAGAAGCCCCCTGCCACTGACAGTGATCGAAAACCCAGGGGGAAGCTAAGAGCCCCCCAGCCATGATCGGAGAATCAGGCGCCTTTGCTGCCCTGGCCAGTGATAGCAGGAAGTAGGGGTGGAGCCAGCGATGGGAGCTGGGCACGGTCGAAGCTGGCAGTCCTGGGAGCTAGGGGTCCCTTGCCTGGGCCTAAAGCGGAGCCCACGATCGCGGGGCCACTGCAGCTGCGGGTCCCCGCTGCCCGAGCCGGACACCTCAGCCAGAGGCGTTAGGCCTGGGCAGGGGCGGAGCCTGCAACCACGGGGAGCTGGGGGTCCCCTGCCCAGGCCTGACACCTCTGCCGGAGGCCTCAGGCCTGGTCAAGGGGCCGATCCGGTGATTGGTGATCGGAGGGTGATGAGGGTCAACTCCTCTGGCCGAGGCATCAGGCCTGGGCGGGGCATGAGCCGGGGATTGGGGGGATATGATGGTCCCCTTGCCCAGGCCTGACGCCTGGGTCAGAGGCGTCAGGCTTGGGCGGGGGGTGGAGCAAGCGATCAGAGGGAGATGGGGGTCCCCTGCCCAGGCATGATTCCTGGGCCAGAGGCCTCAGGCCTGGGCGGGGGCCAGAGCCAGTGATCGGGGGGAGATGGGGGTCTCCTGTCTAAGCCTGAGACCTCTGGCGGAGGAGTCAGGCCTGGGCAAGGGGCCGATCAGGCGATTGGAGGGTGATGGGGGTCTATGCCTCTGGCAGAGGCATCAGGCCTGGGCTGGGGGCAGAACCAGTGATGGGGGGAAATGAGGGTCCCCTGCCCAGGCCTGACACCTCTGTCAGAGGCGTCAGGCCTGGGCAAGGGGCCGATCCTGCGATTGGAGGGTGATGGGGGTCAACGCCTGAGGGCTCCCAGTATGTGAGAGGGGGCAGGCTGGGCTGAGGGACACTCCCCCCCTCCCCACACCCAGTGCACGAATTTCGTGCACAGGGCCCCTAGTCCTTATATAATTCTTTATATGGACTTGTTTTCATTTCTCTGGGCAGAAACAGAAATGCTAAATCATAGGATAAGTACATGTTGTTAAGAAATTTCCAGACTTTCTTGTAGAGTAAATGTAGATCATTTTACACTCTCATCAACAATATATGAGAGTTCCAGTTGTTCCATAATGCTTGTCAACACTTGGTGTCTGTCAATAACTTTAATTTTAGCTATGTTGGTGAGTGTTCATCATATCTTGTTAAATGTATTTCTAATTATGTTATACTTATTTTATTTTAATAGTAATGTTTAAATTCATCTCCTCTTTTATGCAGTTAAATATAAGAAATGCAATTGATTTTGTATGTTGACCTTGTATCCTGAGACATTGCTAAATTCACCTGTATCAGTTTTAGTGGTTTTTAGAAGGTTCATTAGTCTTTTCTACCTTAACATGTATGTCATCTGTGAATAAAGACATATTTACTTCATTTCTTATCTGTGTGCCTTTTATTTCCTTATTTATTTTTATTGAAAATCTCGAATTTCCATTACAATGTTGATAGAAGTGGTGAGAGTGGACATCCTTACCTTGTCGGTGGTATCAGGAGAAAGCATTTAATATTTCACCATTAAGAAGGATGTTAACTATTAATTTTTCATAGATGCCTTATTCAGAATAAAAATTTCCCTGAATTCCTCAAATGCTGAGAGTTTAGTTTTTTAATCAATGAATAGGTGTAAATTTTGCCAAACATTTTTTCTGTAGCTATTGAGATCATAATATGCTTTATCTGCTTTATTCTATTAGTATGATGAGTTATATTGATTGACTTTTTAATATTAAACCAAATATTACCAGGGATAAACTCTACTTGGTATTGTCCATTTTATGTGCTGTTGGATTTTATTTGCTAATATTTTAAGGATTTTTGTATCTATGTTCATGAGGTACATTGGATAATAATTTTATTTTTTGTAATGTCTTTGCCAGTTTTATAATCAGGGTTTTTCATAGGTTTTTTTTTTAACTTGTGCAAATGGTTGAATAATCTTCTAAGATGGGAAAGACCAGCAAGAACATGTGTGGGAAAGTTGGAAATCAAGAGCTCCGACTTAGACTTGTTTAGTTGAAATCCAAGGGAAAATGTCAAGTAGATAGTTGTATAAATAAATTTACAGCTTAATGGAAATGGCTGGTGAGTTATGTGTGAAAGTTATCAGTATCTAGATGATGTTTAAGTCCACTGAAATGGATGAGACAACCTACTATAAAAGTGTAAATTGGAAAGAGAGCTGAGGAGAAACTCTGAGACACTTTAACATTTAGAGATTAGTTAGGGGAGTAGGAGACAATAAAAACTGAGAAAGAACAGCCTGTAAGGAAGAAAGAAAATAAGTAGCTTGTGGTTCACAGAATCCCAAAAAAAGAAGGTGTTGCATATTGACTGCTGCTGAGAGTTTAATAGATAAGGACAGAGGAGCAACAATGGATTTGACAATATGGAATCATTGGTGACATTGATATTAATCTTTCAGGGGGTCAGAGGCGGGGTAGAGTGAAGGTAGATTGGAGTGAATTAAAAAACAAATGGAAAGTGAGACAAAGGTGAAGGAAAGTATAGCCAACTTGCTATAGATTTTTTTTCTGTGAAGAGTAGCATAAAAATAGGGTGGGAGGAGATGAGGAGTCAAAAAAACAATGAGAAAAAAAGTATTCCAACCTTCAAGGCAGGTAAGTAAGACAAAACAAAAGAGAGGACAATTTCACTTTAATTATGTGTGATAGTGAAGGGAGCTTTGGACTAAGGATCAGACCAGGGTTTTACTTCTAGCTTTAAAGTTAATCAATTACATGACCTAGGGCAGGTCATTTTCCTGTCTCTGAGTTACAGTTTTCTCATCTGTCAATTGATGTCTGTTGGACTAGATATGAAAAGAAATAAAAGACAGTTTAAATACTTCTCAACTTCTGTGACTTCTCTGACAGGCTTCATAATGAAATTGGTCTCTAATTTGTTATGCTTACCTCTTAAGATTTATGGTAATTTTGTTTTATCTATTGTGTCTCCTCATCGTTTGGTCTGTTTTGTATCATGTAAGTCGTATTAAAATGGGAGCCCAAGTCTACTTGATTAATCTACAAAAGAAGCTATACAAAGCCGTCACTGGTGTGGCTCAGTTGGTTGGAGTGTCATCCCACACACCAAAAGGTTGTGGGTTCGATTCCCAGTTAGGGCACATACCTAGGTTGCAAGTTTGATTCCTGTCGAAGTGCATATAAGAGGCAACCAATTGGTGTTTCTCTCTCACATCAATGTTTCTCTCTATATATCCGTTCTTCTAAAATCAATAAAAACATCCTAGGGCGAGGATTAAAATTATATATATTTTTAAAAAGTTATACAGAAAGAATTCTACTTATGTGAAAATAAGTTGTTAAGAGGAAAAATAAGGCCAGCATGAGAAAGTTTCAAGAAAAGAGTGGATACAGAGCCAAAGGAATTTCTTAAACAGAGAAAAAACAGCCACAGATGTTTCTGTAGATCCATTATAGTCTCCACAGCAAGTGAGAAGAGAGATGATAGGGTACTTGAAGGTTAATCACAATCATCCAATCACATCTTGGTAGATGAAGCACATTTGATAAACTATAATAACTAGTCACTAAAATAACTAGGCCACATCAAATTATCTTGTTTGTTAAGATAAATATATTAGATTCACCATTTTACTAAATCCATGGATTGATATTTAACTAATTAAACTCATCTCTTCTAAATGAAGTGATTGTGTTGATGATGTAGTGCCATATAAACAGGAGAGGTTGATTTGAAGAGAAACAAAAATTAAATAGACTTGTCTACAAAGAATATGTATATTTAAATAGATTCAGAAGTCAAGCCATCATCAGGGACCTGTTGAGATTCTACAATTCCATGTTTTGAGTTTCTACCTTTATTAGACAGTAGGGGAAACAAATAAGAGAAAATGATTCCTATACTTATGTATATTCTAACTGAATTGAGGACACAGAACACAATAGTGACTATAATGAATAATATAGCTTTATGCCTAATTTGGGGAATGACTAGAAAATTAGTATTTGTACAGAAGAACCAGGGTATTATAGGGCAAAGATGTCAGGGGAGTCTCGTGGAAGATGTGGATTTTAACTACATTAGAGGCAGAACTAAAATTAGAATATATTTGCTTCAAGTGACAAAATCCAACATGAGGTATATCAGGCATAAACTGAAATTTGTAGAAGCCACAAGTAATCAAAAGAAGACGAGCAACTAAATTGGCAGATACAAAAGTACCTTCAGGACTTTTTCCCTTCTTTTTCTCTTTTCTACGGCTTTTGGTTTCTCAATCTCAAGTCTCAATTCTTCTCCAGTGGAAGCTCAAAGAAGGAGACAAAGAAGCAAAGATCAATGGAGTAATTTGTAGCATAATTAGTGCCAGAAACAGTGGTGTGCTAGTAAATCTTTAAAAACCAGTTCTCTAATAAAGAAAAGAAAAAAAAGACCTGATTTGTAAAATTTGCCTGTTTCTATGGCATACATACTCTTCCTTTGGCTGAATTCAAGCTACCAATAATTTAACAACTGGCTGGCAAAATTCCTACAAATTTAAAATGTGCCTCTTACGAGCTGGTATGAGCTGACTCCAACACATCATAAACACTATAAAGCTGGAAAAATATTTTTAAAAATTAATGTAACACCTACCATCCCAGTCTGCTTTCCACTTGGGCAGTTTCCCTAAACAGGTGGAGCTGGACCTGGAGTCCAGGGTACAGCATTCCAACTGAGCTAAGGAATCTCACATTAGTTTGAAAATACAGAAAGGGGCTGGAATCTAAACAACATCAGTAAGTAGGAGGGACCTTTGTCAAAGTGAGCCCCAGAACTCTAGGTGGGGTTTTCTGGTGGGTCCTTGCCTGAAAGCTGCACTGTTCATGTGCAAGGAATGAGTACACAACTTTACAAGAAAGGAACTGTTATGAGGCTGAGAGTAGAACACAGATACTAAACGTCAAGCTGAGTTATGACTTACATGAGACTTCTGGACACCTCCTTACACTCTATTAACACCTCATTAGCACGCACATCCAGCTAAAACTTCAGAAAGACCATGCATTAGCTGTAAGAAATGACATATTTAAAGTGCTAAAAAAAAAAAAAATTTAAAAAGTCCAAAATTCTATATCCAGCCAGCAAATGTTTCTTTACAAAATGAGGATAAAATAAAAACATTTTCTTTAAAAAACAAATCCTGAGAATGTCTGTTGCATGAAGATTAGAACCTCAAGAAATATTAAAAAACTAGAGGCTCGGTGCACAAAATTTGTGCATGGAGGTGGAGGGTGGGTGGGTCCCTCAGCCTGGCCTGCACCCTCTCCAATTGGGAACCCCTTGGGGGCAGTCAGACACCCCTCTCGCAATCCAGGACAGCTAGCTCATAACTGCTCACCTGCCTGCCTGCCTGATCACCCCTAACCACTCTGCCTGCCTGCCTGATGCCCCTAACTGTTCCCCTGCCTGCCTGATCGCCCCTAACCACCTCTGCCTACCTGCATGATTGTCCCTAACCACCTCTGCCTGCCTGCCTGCCTGATCACCCCTAACCACCTCTGCCTGCCGGCCTAATCACCCTAATATCTCTGCCTGCCTACCTGATTGCCACTAACCACCTCTGCCTGCCAGCCTGATCTCCCCTAACTGCTCTCCCCTGCCTGCCTGATCGCCCCTAACCACCTTTGCCTCAGCCCCTGCCACTGTGGCTTTGTCCAAAAGGACATCCAGAAGACATCTGGTCTATCTGGTCTAATTAGCATATTACCCTTTTATTAGTATAGAAATTTTTCAGCTTGAAGGAAATAATAGTAGATGGAAATTCATACCTTTAGGAAATGAAGAAATTAATAGTAAATATGTGAGTAAAGTTGTTTTTTGCTTAATCCTTCCCCCCTTTGCAATCAGCCACCCATCCCCTCTCCCCTCTGATACTAGTAGACATTCTGTTCTCTGTATCTATGAGTCTTTTGCTATTTTGTTTGTTAGTGTATTTTGTTCATTAGATTCCACATATAATGAAATCATATGGTATTTGTCTTTCTCTGATTGGCTTATTTAACTTAGCATAATACTCTTCAGGTCCTTCCATGCTGTCACAAAGAGTAAACTTTCCTTCTTTTATATGGCCAAGTAGTATGCCATTGTGTAAATGTACCACAGCTTTTATTCACTTATCTACCGATGGCACTTGGGCTGCTTCCAGATCTTGGCTATTCTAAACTACACTGCAATGAACATAGGGGTGTATATATTCTTCCAAAAATATATTGATATTGTTAAAATTCAATCAATTCTAATAAATAAAAGCCATTGTCCACTAAAATAAAAATAAGAAAATAAATATGTGAGTAAATAGAAAAAACTTTTTTTCTTTTCTTAATTTCTTTTAAAAAATAACTTATTGATTAAAGCAAAAGAAACAATTTTGTAAGTTTACTTTCTAATATATATACAAGTAAAATATATGACAATATTAGGACAAAAGATGGTGGAGGTGGGTAAATAAAATTATATTGCTGTAATATTTCTATATTAGTGAAATGGGAAAAATAAAGTGTATAGGAAGAATCGAGAAATGGAAAATGAGAAATATGAAGTAATACAACATTAATTAAAAGTTAACTCTGAAAGATAAAAATGCACATTATTTTCTGGCCATCAAATTAAACCAGAAATCAATAAAAAAAATTTAATCCCTAAATGTTTGGACATTAAATAATATATTATAACTAACCCACTAGTCAAAGGAGAATTCACAAGAAAAGTCAGAAAATATTTGAACAAAATGATAATGAAGACACAAATAGAAAAATTTGTGGGATTCAGCTAAAGAATAATTTAGAGAAAATGTATAACTTTAATGTCTATATTTGAAAAGAAATGTTAAAAATAAATTAAATTTATAAGTTAAAAAGCTAGACAAAGAAAAACAAGCATGAAATAACTAAGAAAAAATAGAGATAAAGGTAGTGATCAATAGAGAAAATTAACAAAATCTAGATCTGATTCTCTGGAAAGATTAGTAAAATTTACAAGTACCTAGTTAGAAAAATCAAGAAATAATAAAGAAACCAAAAATTGCCAATATCAACAATGAAGGAAGTGATATCATTACAGCTCCTATGGTCATTAAAAGGTAATATTATAAACAGCATTATACTAACAAATTCAAAAACTTATGTGAAAATGGTTACTACTTAAAAAAACACAAGTTATTAAAACTGACATAATGAAATACAAAATCTGGATAGCAGGTTTTCTATTAAAGAAATTAAACTCATAATGAAAATACAACTTCAGGGAAAGCACCAGATCCAGGTGTCTGCTCTGATATATTTATCAGACATTTCAGAAAGAAATAATGCCAATTTAAAAATTCCCTTTCAGAAAACAGACCAGGAAAAATGCTTACCAACTTACTGTATCAGGCTAGCATAACCCTGATACCAACATTCAAGCAAGATAATATAATACAATTATGAACAGCCCTCATAAATATAGATACAAAAATTCTTTACAAAGTATTAGCAACTGAAAACCAGAATGATATAAAAGAAAATTATATAATGACCAGGTGGGAATTATCCCAGGAATGCAAAGTTGGCTCAATAACGAAAGTCAATAAAGTAATTCACAGGGGGATGGGAACATGAGTTTGTGTGTGGGGGGGAGGTTGGGGGTTAATGGGGGGATGAGGACACATTTGTAATACCTTAACTAATAAAAAAAATAAAAAAAATAAAGTAATTCACCACATTCACAGAATAAAGGAAACATGATATTATTAGCTCAATAGATGCAGGACATTCGACAAAATTCAAAATCTATGCATGCTTTTAAAAATTCTCAACACACTTAGAAAAGAAGGAAATCTCAATTTCAAGGAAGGTCAGCTACCAAAAAATTACATCTAATAGCAGACTTAATGATGAAATATTGAATTATTCTTAAGATCAGGAACTATGCAAGTTTATCCATACCAACTGCTTCTATTCAATATTGTTCTGGAGTCTGAAGCTGTAAAATACAACATGAGAAGGAAATAAAAGGCATAAATATTGGGACAAAAGAGTAAATCTATTTTTATTCACAGCATGATTGTTTATATTAAAAAAATCTAAAGATGCAAGGTCAACATACAAAAATTAAGTGCATTTCTATGTACTAAAAAAAAGTTGAAATTTTAAAAAGATACTATTTATAATAGCATCACAAAACATTAAATTCTTAGAAATAAATTTAACAAAATATGTGCAAGACCTCAATTCTGAAAATGACAAAATATTTCTGAGAAAAAAAATATTTAATTTAAATTAACAGAGATATAACACATAATGCATGAAAGGACTCAAAATGAAGATGTCCACTTTTCTCAAATTGACCTATAGGTTCTATTTGATTCTAATAAAAATCCAGCTCAGCATTTTTGTAGAAATTAACAAGCTGATTTTGAAAGTTTATATGGAAACATAAAGGACCTAGAATAGCCTAAGCAACTTTGTAAAACAAATTTATAAACAACTTTAGAATGAGATAGAGAATGTACACTATCTCATTCTAAAACTTACTATAAAGCTACAGTAATCAAACAGTGTAGTACCAACATATAAACATACAGATCCATGGAACAGAACAGAACACCCAGAAGCATAGTACAACACACTTACACACACATGTTCAATTGATTTTGGGAAAGCTTCTAAGGAAAAAGACCTTCTTTTCAACACATAATGTTGGAATAAAAGGAAACAAATAGAAAATGGGGGGATGAAACTGAACCCCAACATTTTAACAAATATAAAATTAATTGAAACAGTTTGTAACAAACATAAAATCAAAAACTATAAAGTTTCTAGAAGAAAATAAATGAGCACATCATCACGTTTTAGGATAGGCAAAGATTTCTTTAATGGGACACTATTATCACTAACCAGAAAATAAAATAAAAAAGATAAATTGGATTTCATCAAAATTAAGAACTTCAGTTTTTCAAAAGATACTATTAAGAAAAGACAAGCCACAGACCTGGAGAAAACATCTGGAACACATATCTAACAAAGGATTTGTAACACGACATCTATCCTTCCTTCCTATCTAATAAAAGAGAAACATGGTAATTAGCCATACTTCTGCTACCCTTCCCATTGGCTAACCAGGGCGATATGCAAATTAACTGCCAGCCAAGATGGCGGCCGGCAGCCAGGCAGCTTGAAGCGAACATGAGGTTTGCTTGCTTCAGTGACAGAGGAAGCCAACGTTCCCCGCCTGCCTTGCCAGCCTCTGAGCTTGCAGTTTGAAACATTGTTACAAACATAGAATCTAAACAAACTCCAGAAACCTGCTTTCAGCCAGCAGGGATCTCAGAGCTGGAGTTGAAACAGTGTTTCGATTATAGAACCCAAACAAACCAGATACCTGCTTTCACCAGCCCAGGCCTCAGAGCTGGAGCCAAGCCTCAGAGCTAAAGCTGGCCCAGAATAAAAAAAAATAAAAAAAAGAAAAAAAGGAGCGATTGGGAGCTTCAGTCACCCGCCAGCCTGAAAACAGCCCTCTGCCCCTCACCCAGATTGACCAGGCACCCCAGTGGGGACCCCCACCCAGAAGGGGGTGTGAAAAGCTGAAAACAGCCATCAGCCCCTCACCCAGGCTGGCCAGGCACCCAAGCGGGACCCCTACCTGGTCCAGGACACCCTTCAGGGAAAACCAGCCGGCCCCCACCCATGCACCAGGCCTCTATCGTATATAGTAAAAGGGTAATATGCCTCCCAGCACCGGGATCAGCGGAGCCGCGAGGCCTCCCGGCACCAGGATCAGCATGACAGGGGCCAGTGCCCAAACCCCCTGATCGCCCTGCAGCTCTGTGTGTGACAGGGTGTGGCGCTCCAACCCCTGATCGGCCCTGCTCTGTGGGTGATAGAGGGTGGTGCCCCAACCGCCCCCCACAGGCCCTGCTGTGTGTGTGATGGGGTAGAGCCATAACCTCCCCATAGGCCCTGCCCTGAGTGTGACAGGGTGCGGCGCCCCAACCCCCTGATCCGCCCTGCTCTGTGTGTGACAGGGGAGAGCTCCTCAACCCCCTGAACGACCCTGCTCTGTGTGTGACAGGGGAGAGCTCCTCAACCCCCTGAACGACCCTGCTCTGTACGTGACAGGGTACGGAGCCCCAACCCCCCTGATGGGCCCTGCTCTGTGAGTGACAGGGGGCAGCGCCCCAACACCCTGATTGGCCCTGCTCTGTGCGTGACAGGGGGTAGCGCCGCAACCTCCCCATCGACCCTGCCTTGAGTGTGACAGGGGGCGGTGCCCCAACCCCCCAATCGGCCCTACCCTGAGCGTGACTGGGGGTGGCATCGCAACCTTCCGATCCGCCCTGCTCTGTGCATGACAGGGGGTGGCGCCCCAACTCCCCAATCGGCCCTGCTCTGAGCCTGACCACGGGCTGCACCTAGGGATTGGGCCTGCCCTCTGCCACCCGGGAGTGGGCCTAAGTCAGCAGGTTGTTATCTCCCAAGGGGTCCCAGACTGTGAGAGGGCACAAGTGGGGCTGAGGGACACACACCCCCCCCCCCACCAGTGCACCAATTTTTGTGCACCGGGCCTCTAGTATATATATATAAAAGCCTAATATGCTAATTGTTCCTTCTACCATTCAACCAGTCACTATGATGCACACTGGCCACCAGGGGCAGACGCTCCCACCAGCAGGTTAACTTGCTCCTGGGGTCCGGCTGATTGGGACTGGGCAAGACAGGCTGGACAGCCCTAAAGCCCTCCCGTGGTCCTTCCCCAGCTGGGGTGAGGTCCTGGATTGTGAGAAGGCTCAGGCCAGGCTGAGGGACCCCACCGGTGAATGAATCCATGCACTGGGCCTCTAGTATTAAATAAAAGTCTCTCACTACTAATGATAACACAAGCAGCCAATTTATGGAAATGTTTGCCAACACTTCACAAAAGAAGATACACAAATGGCCGGGAAGCACACGAGGAGGCTGAACATTACTAGCCACCAGGGAAATGTGTTTTAAGTCCACAGTCAGGTGCCATGTCATCAGACAAGTTTAAATGAAAACTGATGAGGCCAAATGTACTGCGGTTGTAGAACAACTGGAATGATCATACTTTGCTGTTTTGGAGTGTAAAATGGCACAGCCACTTCAGAACACAGTTTGGCAGTTTCTTTAAAAATTAAACATACACTAATCATTTGATCCAATAACTATTCTTAGGTATTCCTCTAAGAGAAATATATATATATACCATATATTTATCCATGAAAACTCTCATAGATGACTGTTCATAACAGCTGTATTGCCACTAGGAAATAGTGGGACACCCCAAATGTCTATCAAGGGTGAAAGGATAAATGATATATATTCACACAAAATGAACTGTGTACATTCATACAATGAATACTCAGCAATATGAAGAATGGACAACGGTTACATTCAACAACATGAAAGAAAATTTAAAATTGTGCTGAGCAAAAGAAACCCGACCCAAAAAGTATACTGAATAATCCCAGTTATATGAAATTCCAAAACAGGTAAAGCAACTTAAAAGTGATAGCGATCAGATCGGTATTAATTCAGCACAGCAGGCATGGGGAATTGACTGTAAAGGGACAGGAAAGAGATCTCTGGATAAATGGCCATGTTCTGTTTTGATTGGGATGGTGGTAATATGGGTGCATATACTTACAAAACCTCATCAAACCACACACTTAAAAATTGTGCATTTTAATTTATATACATTGTGCCCCAATAAAATTGATTCTTAAAAAATTAAAATGGAAGCACTAAGCATAAGAATAGTTATCAGCATATTGCATGTCTCAGGCACTGTATAGAATGCTTGTATACATCACTACTCAAGTCTTAGAGCATCCCTCAAAGGGGGAGTCATTATAGAAATTGAGGTTGGGAGCAGTGAAGTACTTTGCTCAAGGTCACACAGGAGAGCTGACCCATAAGAAGGCCCAGAGGATGAATTCTATGGAAAATCAGAAATTAAAAACACTCTAAGGGAATGATGAGAACAAAGCCATGATGTCTGAAACTAGAGGGAAGAATTAAAAGGTGTCTGTAAAGGCAAATATGTGTGAAGGAAGGGATCTAGGTGGTTATGGGGGCTTCATGTTTGATTAGCTTTGTCTTCTCAACAAAGTACAAGATGGGATTTGCTGCTAGAGTGGGGCTGGACCATAAGGAGAAATCTGGAATGGTCCCCAACAGAAATAAGAATTGCTGGGCAGCAACAAGTAGGGGGAAAGTAGGCATGTCGGGGGCAGACTCTAGAGGACTCTGCCACTTCCTCTGGGAGGTTCTGCAAAGGAAGAGCAGCCCTGATGAGTGTGATGGCGGACACAGCCTGAATGAGTGTGTAAATCTGTCCTGGGCAGGAGTGGCTCAGGGGCCTCTAGGTGTGGGTGAGTAAAGCATTCTCAGTCGAAGTTAAAAATAGCCAATATCTCATCCGTCTCAGCTGAGGGGAAAACTGGCAATTCTCTCTCTTTTTAATTATAATATTTGACTTACTATGATTCTGTCAGACTACTAAATTGGAAATGGAATAAAATATAGTAAAATTTTGGCTGAACCAATTAAAATATTCCATAGGGAGTCTTTTTGTCCAAGCAATATTATGAACCTCTGAATAAATTAGGTCTGGGCCCTGGTTTGTTATTTTTAATTTGGATTAATGGAGTGGATATAAAAGACTAAAATTTGGAACTTATTCAGTCATTCACATTCTTATCAAAACATGTCAAAAACTGACATCACCTTCACCACTTCTATTCTCTCTATTACTGCCAGTATTTGCCCTATTCTCTTCCTTCCCAGACTTGAAACAATAGAGGTGATTGGACCTTAAAACTGTTCCTTTTCATGTCTGGCCCTGATCCTTCTGTCCTCTGTCAAGAACCAGTGCCGCCCTAGCTTGTTTGGCTCAGTGGATAGAGTGTCGGCCTCGGTACTGAAGGGTCCCAGGTTTGATTCCCGGTGCCAGTCAAGGGCACATGTTGCAGGCTTGATCCCCAGTAGGAGGCAGTCGATCAATGATTCTCTCTCATCACTGATGTTTCCTACTTCTCTCTCCCTCTCCCTTCCTCTCTGAATTCAATAAAAATATAAATTTTAATAGGTGCTGTGCATAAAAATGGTTCTGTAGTCAGTTATGTTTTGGAAACATTGTGTTAAACAGAGTTTCAAGTGTTTGCTGCAGAACCTCTCGGAGAGTTTAATGTGTTCCTGTGCACTGAGAATCTCCACGGGTGAAATAAAATATTTGATCATGGAATCCCAGTGGTTATAGTGGTGCCTGAAATCCACCCTGCGAACATCAGCCTCAATTGCAGCAACTGCACCCTAGCCACCTTCTCTGCCTTTGGTCTCTCGTGTTCCAATCCATCTTGAATACTGCAGTGGGGATATCGCAGGCCATATTTTCCTTAAACTTGGCCTCAGCTGTGCAAGTTTTGGTAACCACACACAGTAACTAGTATGTCATATCCAAGCCTCTCCCAGTGTGACCTGCAAAGCTTTCCAGACTCAAAAGTGAGAAGAAACCTGATCCATTGCAGCAGTGGCTGCAGCCATAGAAGGCATATGGCTTCAGAGTTTACAATTTAAAAGGATTCAGCATGAATAAATATAGGGACAAGTGGAAATGGGCTAGGTGTCCCCAACTTCTACAGAAAGAGGAGAACTGAAATCAGCCTTACTCATGGTTGTTGCCTTGATTCTAAATTCTGACTTATATGCCAGGCAGCAGATAGGAAATGGGTTAAAACTGGGACCAAGGGGAACACTTGCCAAAATCTTCTGAGATCTACTAACAGCAGAGAGAAGACTCATTAACCACTTTACTTCATTCAGGGGTAGTAGCCCCAATCCCATCTTAAGTAACCAAAACCAGACAATTGAGTCTTGGAGGCAGCATCAGTTGCCGAATTTTGCCCCTTCAGAGAAATGTTTTGCTATATCACTATGAAGTATCATGGAACCTCTCACTTCCAAATACTTTGACCTAAAATCCTATATAATAAAAGGTTAATATGCAAATCGACCAGAGGAACGACCAGTTGGTATGACGCACACTACCCACTAGACGGTAGACATTCAATGCAAGAACTGCCTCCTGGTGGTCAGTGTGCTCCCACAGGGGGAGCGCTGCTCAGTCAGAAGCTGGCTCACAGCTGATGAACACAGTGGAGGTGGCAGCCGGACATCCCCTGAGGACTCCCAGACTGCAAGAGGGTGCAGACTAGGCTGAGGAACCCCCAGTGCATGAATTTTCATGCACCGGGCCTCTAGTTACTTTAATATTTCAGGTCAAAATGTGGTTTGGGCCTTAATTACCTAAATAATTAAGTGTGTAGACAGGTGCTTAGTTTCAAGAGCATATGACTGGAATAAAAAGAGCCTGTTTCTTTAAGTAGTTTCTACAAAGGCTTTCTAAAGCCCTCGCCTGCTTTGTTGATTTATTTTTTAAAGAGAGAAAGACATGTTGATGAATGAGTTGGAATTCTGCAGGATCCCAGGAGAGTACAGGAGAAGCTTATGGGAGAGGAAGGGGTGGGTGACTTTCTTCTGCTTTGCAAATGCTCCAAGGCCCCCAATCCTCCCTGATTACTCTCCAAGTTGCTGCACTCACTGTCTGAATATTCCTTGCCAAGAAAACCCTTCTTTCAAACCTTGGAGAGTTCCATGCTGTGGGATAAAAAGTAACAAGAACAGAAAGGGAGGAAGGGTAGGGAGTGAAAGAAAAAGAAAGCTGAAGAAATGAGTCTATTTGCAAAGCTGGGAGATTCCTACATCCCCAGCCTTGCTAGGCTCCATTGATCCTGAGAAATAAAAGGGCAGCGCTAACATAAGATGCCCCTATCAGAATCTGCTTTTGCATAGGAGGTGTCCAAGCAGTTTCTCTGCCACTGGTCTGGCAAACAGCAGGCCTTCGATAAGAAAACGAGTGAGAGAATTTGTCCTGAAAATCAGCCAGAGACTGCGGCACCCACAGTCTGCTTTCTAGGGACTTGTGGGTCCCAAAGGAGCCTTTTCTCATGACTGCAGAACCAAAGCTGTTAAACCTCTCATTTATGCCAGCAGAGAGTACAATGGTGCTATCATATATTACCCAACCAGCAGATTTAGGGAGTAGCAACGTACCCAGCAAAACAGGAAAACACCAAAAAATGTTTTTGATGTAATGTAATATTTGCTATTAAAAAAAAATCCAAGTAATCAGCATGGGAAACTAGAATAGTTTCTTATACTTATATTACAGTTTAATGTGCTTTGGATAAGCTAGCCTTTGCTACAAAAAATACTGTCTAGCTGAGTCTAACCTAGACTAACAAACCATCCCAAAACTCAGTGACTTCAAACACCAGTAATCTCTAAGTCAGTTGGGCATGGCCTCATCTGAGTTAGACTCAGCTAGACAGCTGTGCGTCTGGATGGAATATCTGGAGCTGCTCTGCTTCTCAGAGTGGCCTGAGATGGCTGAGGGGCTCTGCTGCACGTGTCTCTCCTCTTTCTTGTACCATCCAGCTAGCTTGGGCATGTCTACTCTTGGTGTTGATGGAAGCACAAAACAGGGCCAACCCCAGTGTGCAAGCACAGGTCCCTGCTGGAATCTTGTCTGCTAGCATTTCATTGGACCAAGCAAGTCAAAGTCCAACTTCAAGTGATGGAAAGGTACACTTCACCTTTTGAGAGACAAACTGCAAAATCACCTGGCCAATGGTGTAAGATATAGGAGAGGTAAAGAATCAGGCTCAATAGTTGCACCTATAACTTCAGTTTTTAGGGCCTCTGAGGTTCTCTATATATCACTGGTTCTTCACCAGTTAATAGCTAGATAGTCTTGGGGCTATATCTTTGGGACTCAGTTTCCTTATATGTAAAACTAGTGGCCCAGTGAATGAAATTTGTGCACATTAAAAGGGAATTAATTAGAGGAAATATTTTAATATTGCTATTTGCCCTTTCTCTATATTAGAAGTGTCAGAGATGAAAAAAATTAGTAAAATGTATATGAAAATCTCCCTCCTGTCAGAGTTTGGGACGCACTGCAGGAACCAGAGTCAAGTCCCTGCCCACCCATGTACACCTTGAAATAGCGTGAGACCCAGACCAGGTCGGCTCCACCCCCATCAAGCCCCACAGAGCGGGGGGGTACAGCCTCAGGTCCCCCAGCCCCGGCGCTGGGGTGGGAAGCGCGGCCTCGGGTCCCCTGGCCTGGCCTCAGGTTCTCCCCCCACCCCGGTGGTAGGGTGCAAGGGTGCAAGGGCATGAGGGCATGATGATCATTTACATATTAGCTCTTTATTATGTAGGATAGGGTAT
The DNA here is from genome assembly GCF_963259705.1 of Myotis daubentonii. Taxonomy (NCBI): domain Eukaryota; kingdom Metazoa; phylum Chordata; class Mammalia; order Chiroptera; family Vespertilionidae; genus Myotis; species Myotis daubentonii. The sequence goes on along the minus strand of NC_081842.1, from coordinate 62,251,854 downwards.
TATTTTCTCTGCCAAATGAGATAATGGATGTGAAAGTCCTTAGAAAGCTCAAAGATAAGCTATTACCACAATTACCAAAAATAATACTCTTTGTTTGTATTGGGCTTGTGGGTCATACATTCTCTGTCACAACTGCTCAACTTTGCTATTGTAGCATGAGATAGCCATGGAAAACATATAAATAATAGGCATGGCCATATTCCAACAAAAATTTATGTACAAAAAAAGGGCAGCTGGCCTGATGGTCATAGTTTTCCAGCCCTGGTATATATCCATGAATTTTAGGAAATGAATATTAAGAGATACTTGAGCAAAACCTCCTTCAAGAGAGTCTCTACCTCCCTCATGGACTCATGTTAGGGTTTAACAACCTTCATCATTAAAAGACACATTATGATATGTCAACTATACCTCAAAACAGGTGCATTATATTACCAAAGCTCCTCATTCTACTTTAAGTTCTCTTGTTCTGCATGGGGAATAGTTTATTTGTTATATATCAGGTACTTTGCCCACAAAGGTACTTCTTATAAAGCTAAGTTATCTGAGGATTGATGAAACTTGAAAAGAGAAAGAAAAATTTTCCATGTTCTCTGGAACATGAGAAGACCCTTGGCTTCCTCGTTCCCCACCACAAGTGCCTGGTGACTCTATCCTGCAGAGACAACAGGCAGGGTGAATATGTGAACCATAGGACACATTTGCAGTCCCTGTTCAAAGGATGGTCCCTTCATTTCCACTGAAGAACTAGCTGCTGCCACCAAGACCTCTATAAGCTTCTTTGCTGTCTTCAGAACTGTCTTTGAATTTTCATTCCCTGTCAGACGGAGGATTTATTCTCCATGGCAATCAGGTATAAGCCTTGCTCCAGCCTGTTCTCTTGGGAGACAAGTATAGAGGGAAGTCTCACTTCTAAATCCCGGGAGGTCAGTAGCTTAGAAAATAAACTGAAAAATAAGCTGGAGGAAATCAAGAATAGTCACACAACCCCATGAGTTGTTTTTTTTACCTGAACTCTTCATTAGGCATTCTGAATTGAAAACAGCTGGTGAGTAGACTACAAAGGCTGGTGTGGGGGACATGTTTTTATGAGAAGGCAAACAAGTCAGAACTTTCCAGAGAATGCAGGCTGAGTCAAGATCCCCAAATGGGCCCACTGCGAAAGACTTCATTGTCCTGGAATGATATTCTCCACATCAAATGAGGGTTTACATAATAAGCAAATTACCTGAAAATGCCTAGTGAGTCAACCCACATAATGAGGACATTGTAGATCACGAAGCTTGTCTCTCTCCACTTGGTACATAGTTTAGGACACAGGCAGGACCCCATATTGATTTTGTGCCATCTCATCCACAGCGCTGGCAAGGCTCTCAGGGTACATTAAACTCAATCCAGGCCTCAGGGGGACAACCTTTGCAGTAACCTGGAGCTTTCTAAGGTCTGAGCTCCATTTACGGTTGGCAGATGCCCAGTTTTCTTAGGCTGCTCTGAGACACAATCCTTTGTAGCACAGACCAATCTCAAAGAGTTCATGTTCAAAGGAAGATTCCCTTTCTTTGTGCTTGTCTGAGAATGTGGATGTGCTCCACATGGGGCATTCACTCTGCCAGTTTAAACCAGGCCTTCCTGCCATTCACAGCACATGCCTTCCAGATGCCTGAGCCAGCCTGGCAAACGAAGGCTCTGGCTCTGCAAGCTACCTGCTATCCATCCTTCTCTGTTCTCCTCTCATTTCATTACTTTCTAACTAAATGCTACCTCCCCACTGCCAGACTCTCTTCTCCTACAAACTCACCTTACAAGTTGGCCCCTCCTCAACCTTCCTATAGCTTGAATTTAGTTCTTTGCAGTCTTACTTTTCTAAACCCATATCATTTACTGACCCACTTCTACCTTATGTTCTAGCAAATGGTGTTACTGATTGTTCTCCAAACCCAACGCGCCCTTTCCCACCACCTTCTTCCCCATGCCATTTTCTCAGCCTGAATGCCCTACCCCACTTTTACTTACTCAAATCTTTCAAAGTCCAACTTATATACTATTTCTTCTAGAAAGCTAATAAAAAATAATATTCGAAAGTCCCCTAAACTCTAGACTTCAGCTGTATTTCTCTTATGATGTTAATCACATTATCCTGCATATTATAATGAATTATCTTTTCTGTCCTTTTGGATTAGGAGCACCATTATCTCTATACTGCCTTCCTCTTCCAAACTATAATTCATAATGGATGCTCAGTTAATTCTTGTTACTCAATTTATTGATCAAGTGCAAGACTCAAGGCTTGAAAGAGTTAATGTGCCTTCCTAAGCATCGAAAACATAGCTAGAAAATGTATGATGTTATGTATATAGTTTTCCCTGTCCCTTGTAGAAAGTAGAAAAGGCATTTAATAACAGTTTTACTAGGTTGTTTACTGAATCAGATCCTATAAGCCTAAGAGAAGTAAGTTAAATCTTATTTTCTGATAAAAGCAATGATATAAAATAGGTTTCTGTTCTTAACCAAGGTCTTGGGCCCAACTTCTTTATATGAATGGTCACAAGCATGATATTTAATCAGTTACGAATGTTACACCTATTACACTATAGGATATAAAGCTTTCTACAGTGTATATAAATCAATTAAAGAAGGCAACACACCTGTAAAATATAATTTTATTTAATATGGGCTATCATAAAAGCCTACTTATAGTTATCATCCTTTAAACTCCCTACTAAAATAAATCTGGAGGTGAAGATACTCCTTTGATAGGGTCATGGTTTCAGAAAGATTTCTTTAAAGCAATTTTGGAAGGCATCTTGGAAAACTCTATAGGGGATTAAAGACTGCAGGAGCTTTTGCAGAAACTAATGCAGGAATGTAGATTTGGTTGCCCCTATTTCGCCCTGACAATCTCCCTATGGTGAACATAGATATTAGCCAGCAAGCTTGAATTTCTCTCAATATGGAGGCAGAAAGTTTGCTGCCTTTTGAGTAACCTCTTATCAGCACTAGTTAATTTTCCCTATTATGTGACAATAACATATTTGGCTAAGGAGACTGCCCATTAAAATGCATCCACACATTTATTTGCACACAATGCTGTCATATTTTTTCTTATTTGATAAAAAGCTTGGCCTAGGTTCCTTTTAGTTTGTCTACAATGCTCACAGCCATCTCCATGCTACCACTCCTCAGTGATAAGCCTCAAAGCTGCCTTTGGTAACTAAAGGTGGTATGACTCCACATTATTGATCTACCTCTGATTTATGAGCACCATGCCCAGGCCTTTCTCTACAGTTACCATGTCTCTGCCAGAGGTGCTTAACCTGCCTACACATTGAAATATTATTGCCATGTCCCCAATGGATGAAAACTTATGTGCACACAAAACCCCGCACATTGATGTTTACAGGAGTTTTATTCATTATTGCCAAAACCTGGAAGTAATCAAGATGTCCTTCAGTAGGTGAATGGATCAATTAACTGTGACACATCAGTAAAAAGTAAAAAGATCAGTGGTTGTCAGGAGTTAACAGGAAGGGAAAGATGAACAGGCAAAGCACAGTAGAAGGTATACAAATGGCCAAAAGTACATGAGGAGATGTTCAACATCACTAATCATTAGAGAACTGCAAATAAAACCACAATGAGATACCACCTCACACCATGCTCACTGCCATCTCCGTGGTACCCTATTAGGATAGCTGTTGGGGGGAAAAAAAAAGACAAGTGTTGTCAGGATATGGGACCCTTATGCACTGTTAGTGGGAATATAAATGCTACAGCTGCTGTGGAAAACAATATGGTGGTTTCTCAAAAAAATTTAAACACTGATTTAATTTAAAATGACCCAGCAGTTTTACTTCTGGGTTTATAACCAAAAGAACTAAAATCAGGAACTTAAAAAGATACTTGTTCAAAGCAGCATTGTTCCTAGTAGCCAAAAATTGGAAGCAATGAAAGTATTCATTGACAAATGGATGAATAAACAAAATGTGATATACTACAAGTTGGAAAGCACACAAAAATAGCAGAAAATTCTAAGTCTCTTTCTCTCTCTCTCTCTCTCTCTCTCTCTCTCTCTCTCTCTCTCTCACACACACACACACACTCTCTCTCTCTCTCTCTCTCTCTCTCTCACACAAACACAATGTTAGATATGGTTTTATCTGTACTTCATGAGGATAGGGACTTTGTTTTGTTCTCTGCAGAATTTCCCATGTTTAGAATTGCTAAAGTGAGTGTGCAATATGAATGACATATGAATGAAAAAATGTGTATATTTTTCACTGAGGGTCTCTGGTCAGACCTCCTGAGCAGGGCATGGGTGGGACACACAGCCAGTGGATCAGATGAGCCAGTGGAAGGGAACCAGACCAAGACTTTCCTCTTTACCAGGTGGGACAGACCTGGGGAAAGTACCTCCCATAAAGCATAACGTTTAGGGACTGTATCAATTTCCTATCAGAGCTGAGGTAATGAGTAGTGCTCCCCAACATGAGCGTTACAGGAGGTTCCAATATAAAATGGGGAAAAGTGATAAGAAATTTAGGGTGGGCTATCTTCCAAAACCCAGACAGAAAAGCAGCCACTAAAATGTAGTAGAACTTCAGTCACTAAATTCCTGGAAGGAAGCCTCATGCCAGTCTGGCCAGAAATCAAAGCCAAAACTCCAGTTAAGGATGGTGAGAAGAACTAGGTTAAAACATAAAAATTGGAAATTTTCATTTCCAAAATGGAGGCATATAGTTAGGGTTAGATTAGCAAGATAGTTAGCACCTCATACCACAACTCCTGTGCCCGGAACTGGAGATAAGTCCAGATGCCTGATGTGTTCACATACCCGGTTATGAAGAATAAAGGAATTCAGAAACCAGAGGACAGGTTTGCAATAATCTGTATGACCTGTGTCCCTGTCTTGACTTTTGTTCTCCCTCCATACCATAGGTCGGTCTGTGTTTTTTCACCTCAGGTTTTACAGAGTAGCTCTTCAGCTCAATCCCTGATCCAAAAAAATGAGGTTAGGAGGAAAGAAGAGGTAGGCATCTACAGACAGAATGTGTAATGAGAAGATTTTCCACTACAGAGAGAATTACACTGACAAAACACTTAGAAGACATGAACTGGATTCATAGAAATATTTCTTCCATGAAAACAATTCCTCAGTTTCTTTTCGCCTTGCTTTTTGTGGTAAAATGATTTCTGTAGTCTGTGTTAACCAGCCTAACTGTTTACTCTTCATTGTTGCTTTCTCCAATCCAATCTAATTAATGTGTTCTTAGATTCTCCACTCCATGTCAAGTATAGCTGGAATAATAATAATAATAGTAAAAATAATATATAGCAATAATAATAAATAGGGTTTTTAAATTGTCACCTGAGCCTATTAAAATAGGTACTACTTCCTCATGTTATTGATAACCAAACTAAGGAATGGAAACAAAAAGAATTATTTGTCCATAGTCACACCCCTAGTAATCTGAATTCAAATTCAGACAGCCTTTCTGACTCTATAGCCCTCTCTCAAAACCACTAGATATACTGAGCTACTATCACTGGCCTCCTCTGATAAACCTGTGCTTTCTGAGCATGATCTCTGATCTACTATGACCTCTTTTCGAAAGACCCATATCCTTTGTCACAGATGTTAATTTTTCAATATAGTTTTACAGTACATAGCACAGTTATGAAGTAGAACAGTGATTGAATCTGATCTATAGGGTCACATAGCCGTAGCAGAGGGCAATGATTTCCTATCATTTCATTTAAACTCCCCTCTCCATGTGGAGAAAAGCACATTTCAAACATCTTCAGGGAGAAAACCCTATATGCTGGGCAAAAAACACACTAGTCAGACTGTCTCCAGCGGCTATGAATGCCAAGCTTTCTTGAAAACGTGAGGCTAAGTGAAATAAGCCAGTCAATAAAGGAAAAGTACCACATGATCTCACTCATTCGTGGACAATAGAGACCATTATAAACTTTTGAACAATAATAGATACAGAGGCAGAGCTGCCTCAAACAGATTGTCGAGCTGCAGCGGGAAGGCCGGGGAGGGTTGGGGGGCAAGAGGTAGGGGGGTAAGAGATCAACGAAAGGACTTGTATGCATGCATATAAGCATAACCAATGGACATAAGACACTGGGTGATAGGGGAGGCTAGGGGACTGTCTAGGGCGGGGGGATAAAATGGATACATATGTAATACCCTTTGTAATAATTTAAGCAATAAAAAAAATAAATAAATAAATAAATAAATAAATAAATAAATAAATAAATAAATAAAAAAGAAAACGTGAGGCACACAAACCTTGTGAAACCCATGCCATTTCAGGGATATTTTGTTCAAATTACCATGTCCTGGAAAAAACGAATTAGATTATGCAGTGATCCATTACATGTAATGTGTACTCAGAGGTAACCTGCTGTATCTAAATATTTGCTTATCTTTAAATCATACTCTGAATTAAGTACTCAGATTAAAATATCATACCTGTTTTGATAAGTAGTTTGTTTGTTTTTAATTAGTTACCTAAATCTATCAGGAGTGTGACAGAGCAAACCAGCAAAGGCATCATACTGTGTGGTTGTAACTAGTTCTAGTAGTTGGCTAAAAATTAAGAGAGAAATACAGCAATCCTAAAGCAGCAAGGAACTGCAAGAGCTAGAAGTACATTTTAGAATGAATCAAAGGCCAGAAATGAAAAATGGGCCTTCAGCAAGTAGCCTTTCCTATTAGTAAGTTGATCAAGCAGTAAGTACATGTACAACTGCATTCTCCACACTGCATTAGGAGCTGAGGATTGCAAAGGCAACTGCTTGCTCCCTGGTCCTAAAGAATTTTATCATCTCTCCTGCCCTGGCCAGTGTGGTTCAGTTGGTTGGGCATCATCCCACGTACCAGGAGGTTGCAGGTTAGATTCCCAGACAAGGGCACATGCCCGGGTTGCAGGCTCGATCCCCAGTAGGGGGCATGTAGGAGGTAGCCAAATGATCATATTAATGTTTCTCTCTCTCTCCCTCTCCCTTCCTTTCTCTCTAAAAATTAATAAACTATTCTTTAAAGAAAATAATTTTATCATCTCTAGAACTGAAATAGAACTTCCTACATTGATAAAAATATCCCACATTTGCTCTGTTAAATATGAAAGAAAAGAACCACAGGTTGATATTTCAATTTCAATTAAATTAAATTAAAAATTTGATTCTTTAGCCACATTAGCTACATTCAAGTGCTAAATAGACAAACATGGCTGTTTAATCAAATCTATATACATTTAAAAATTCAGTTTCTTAGGCATACTAGTCACATTTCAAGTGCTTAATAGCACCTGTGGCTCATGGCTACTGTGTTTCCTGACTACAGCTGATTCTCTCTCCCCCGGAAGTTTTATTAGACAGAACTACCCTAGAAAAGGTCAGAAAGGAGAAAGCATAATGTCCTTATTTTTAAGAAGCATTCATTGTATGGACTTCTTCTAATAAAATCTTAAGTCATTATAAAAAGAAGAAAAAATGAACAGGACTGAAAGGTGAAATCTTACCAACTGAAGGCAACTATGTGTACTTCACAACATACCTGTAACCAGATGATATTTGATCTTAAATTGGCTTTGAATTTATATATAACTAGAGGCCCGATGCATGAAATTCGTGCAAGAGTAGGCCCTCACAGCCCTGGCTCCCTCCAGACAATCATCCGGAAGGGCGTCTGGATGGTCGTTCCACTGTTTGGCCATTTGGTCAATTTGCATATTACACTTTTACTATTATAGATACTGTTAAGTGATGTCTTTAGCAATCTACAGTAAGTTATTAGGCACAAAACATTTCCACTTGAGAAATTTCCTGTAAAAATAGTCAAATCCATTATATTCTTAACTTTATAGTCAAAGATGATTAGTGTGGGTGGATGGCTTGGACTATAGGGAAAAGAATAAAATTTAGGATAATAGAGACACCATTGAGGTGAATTATTTTATTCCAGCAAACCTCATGCTGAGATTTATTTCTTCTTCTTGGTAATGCATAACAAAGAAAGTTAAGTGTGGGCTCTTATATCAGTAGGACCATTTAAACTGATGCATTAGAAGACTACTAGCAGCTTTCACCTCATTCTAGCTATGGGTCTATGGATGTTCTCATTAAAAACTAATATTCTCAGTGACTTGAAGCTCATCATAAATATTTAAGTGTTATTACTTCTAAAATGAGAGCTTCTTCACTCCCTTCATTCATAAAAAGACTTCAACCCAATTGTGACTATGTTTCTGAAGAAGAACATGAAAGATACCCACAGTGACAAGCCCTCGATATTCATGTAGATGCTGATATACATGCCATGAAAATAAAGCACAGTAATTGCACTGAGTAGATACATGTACCTCCCATTATCTTGCTTACATACCTGGATGAAATATTTATATATCTGGGGTTGCCTTTTTGGTATCATCTTCAGAACTCTGATCTTCAATGACTTTGGCCTAGAAAACACTCAACAAGGCTATTTAACTTCTGAAAATTGGCTTCTTCCCACATGAAATAATTTAATTTAATGACAATGATAGTAATCATGTTAATTGAAGAAAAGAAATTCACTGAGCAAAGCCACATTAATGCCTGGCCTTATTTTAATCTGTTCAGAATTTGTGAATTCAGCAGGCTATATCTTAGCTTCTGGAATGATCCATTCAAGGTTTGATTGGCATGTCCTAGGTGAGCACTGCTCACCTCAAGGGAAAAGATCTGTGATCTGATCAAGGAGGTGAGCCAACAGCCTGGCCTAATATCCAGTGTCCAGTGAGCTGCCTTCCCTTTTCCATTTCTTCATTCTAAACTCCTCTTTTACCTGTTTATTTTTTTCTTCCATTTATTTATTTATTTATTTATTTTTATTTGAGACAGAATGTGAGTTGGAGAGAAAGAGAGGGAGAGGGAGAGAGAGAGAGAGAGAGAGAGAGAGAGATGTGCTACTCCACTTATTTATGCATTCCTTGGTTGTTTCTTGCATGTGCCCTGACCAGGGATCAAACCCACAACCTTGGAGTATTGGATGATGCTCTAACTAACTGAGATACCCATCTAGGGCCTCTTTTTCTTCTTTTTACAAAAAATGTTCCAATATTACCTAAAACAATCCTTTTCAAAACAGTCTCTCATGCTTTCTTCCATAGAAATCCTCAGTATAAACCCCCAAACCCCATCTCCAGTAATAATCTAACCATGATCAGCGCTATTAGTACTAGTGTAACCATCAGCATTCACCTGCTCCTGTTGACATGCTGACTGGTTTCAGAATACTGGTTAAAACCATCCCACTAGTCCTGCAGCTAACGGGGTACTTACCACCTCCTCTGGAAAATGAGTTGCTTCAAGGTACAGGATCTTTTAGTTATGGCTGGTTGGATTTAGAGGGGACAGCTCAACCAAGATGAACTAGTCAAATGATTTCTTCCTACAAATTTAGATTAGAATTAAGAGTTAGTCAGTCCGACCTGATTTTTAAATGGAGCAGTTGCAAACTTGGGAGACCTGAGTTGACCACCTTCTCATTAGCACATGATATGGAGAAACAGAAGGAAAAATAAAAGCCAATTGGGGGGTGGGGAAGTGAACTTCTGTCAGTTTTGCAATTCAAGCTCCTATCTCCCCAGTCCCACCCCACCCCCAACCCACACCCCTCATGGACACACATATATCCACAATCCTCCTCCAAAGAAGATTGCCTCACCTCTGACTTAATCATCTTTTTCTTCTCCACTGGCTCCTAACCACTCACCTGCCTACCTGCCTGAACACCCCTAACCTCTCTGCCTGCCAGCCTGATCACCCCTAACTGCCTTCCCCTGCCAGCCTGATCTCGCTCCCAACTGCCCTCCCCTGCTGGCCTGACCACCCCTAACTGCCTCTGCCTGCCTGATCGCCCCTAACTGCCCTCCCCTGCAGGCTAGATCTCGCCCCTAACTTCTCTCCCCTGTCGGCCTGATCTTGCCCCTGCCGGCCTGATCTCATCCCCAATGGCCCTCCCCTGCTGGCCTGATCACCCCTAACTGCATCTGCCTTGGCCCCCACTACCATGGCTTTGTCCGGAAGGAAGTTGGATGTCCAGAAGATGGCCGGTTGACCTGGTCTAATTAGCATATTACCCTTTTATTAGTATAGATGTCCTCTTTTTTTTGTTTGTTTGTTAATTCTCAACTGAGGATATTTTTTCCATTGATTTTTTAGAGAGAGTGGAAGGGAGGGCAGAGACAAAGAGAGAGAGAAAAAAAATCAATGTGAGAGAGACACATTGATTAGTTGCCTGCCACAGGAGCCCTGACCAGGGTGGGGGATTGAGCCTGCAACTGAGGTACATGCCCTTCTTCAGTGCACAGGCAGCCAACACTATATCCACTGAGCCAAACTGGCTAGGGCCATCTTCTTTCTTGGACTAAGCAAAAAGATTCCCTCCTCCTTTTTAACACTAACCCTTCAACTCAACTTGGGCCCATTCCTTTCCATCTCCTGAGTAACCCTCCACAACTGTTCTTCCATTACCGGCCCCTTCACACATTTTTCATCTCCCATTTCTGTCTATTTATCCAGGGATTCCCCTTAGTCTTCAAGTGAGCTTCTGTTTTCTTTCATCTCATCACTAAGCTACTGGAAAGAGAGATCTGCACTTTGTAAACAAGTGCTGAGCTCTGGCTACTTTCAAGTTAGTATGCTGAGCATTTCACATTTATTAGCAACATCCCCACAGCTCTGTCTACTGCATGACTCTGCTTCCACCTCCTGTCCACCTTCACTCTCCATTAAGCCAGAAAACTCTGTCTTCAACATTCCTTGAAAACATTTGTCCCAAAGGGTACTTGTGGACTCCCAATCACCAAATTGTAGGTTCTTTTCTTAATTCTCACTCTGTTTAGCTTTTGTGTCATATTACAATAATGTTTTATCCATTTCAATAGGCAGAATAATGATCCACCCAAAATACCCAACTCCTAGTTCCTGGACCCTGTGTATATGTTATATTATGTGGCAAAAGGTACCTGGCAGGCATGACTAAGGTTGCAGTCCTTGAGATAGGGAGAGTTTCACGATTATTCAGGTCTAAGTATTATCTAATCACATGAACCATTTAAAGGCAAAAGTCAGTCAGAGATATGATGGAAGAAGCAATAGGAGAGATTCAAAGCATGAGATGGACTCAACCCACTATTGCTGAAGATGTAAGGCAGTCAGAGCCAAGAAATACAGGAATACTCTAGAAGCAGGGAAAGGCTCTTAGGTGACAGCCAGCAAAAAAATGGGATCTCAGTCCTACAACCACAAGACAGTGAATTCTGCCAACAAACATAAAGAGCCGGGAAACAGATTCTCCCATAGAACCTCCAAAAAGGAACATGGTCCTGTGACATCTTGATTTCACCCATGAGTGACCCATGTCAAAATTGTGATGTATAGAACTGAAGATCATAAGATTGTGTTGTTGAGCCACCAAATTTTTGGTTACTTGTTATAGCAGCAGAAACTTAACACACATCCTTCTTTCTGAAATTCTCTTCTTGGCTTTTGTAATAATCCTTTTTGTGGTTCTACCCCTATCTCCTTGAACTCTTCATCTTCAACTCTTCTTTACTCCCATTCTCCCTATATATAGGTAATTTCTAAATTTTTGTTTTCATTCTTATTTTCCTTCTGGCAATCTCATAAGATTTCATAACTTCAACAACCACTTCTATTCATATGGTGCCAAGAGCTAAATTCCTGCCTCTGGCCTTTCTCCCACTGATTAGTGGTCATCATCATCTAAATAACTCACCCATACAAACCATTCAGTACAACCAAAACTGAACTCATCATCTTTCTCCAAGGGCTGCTTCTCCTTCTTATTGTTCTAATCTTAACTCATACTGCCATTCTCTCTGTTACTCATATTCAACAACTCCAAAGCATCCTCAATATCTGTTAATATTCTAAAATACACAACTCTACAATTTTTTTCAAAGTCCTATGTATTCATCTTTGTATGTATTACTTCTCCTCTATTCCTACTGGCCTTCTGTTTCCAATAGGGTTGAACCATGGAAATAGAAACTACTTTAATTATTTAAAATAGACTCAAATACAGAATTTTAGCTTTAGATGTGATAGAAGAACCAAGAAGCTAAATAAGGAATGATCAAGCAACCCAGAAAGTAGTACAGTAGTAAGTTGCTACCACCCCTACCTTAGAAAGGCAAAAATGGAAGATGGGGTTCCCAAAGCTGGAACCATAGAGAAGTTATTGCTGCTGCTAGAAGTTAAGAGAGAGGTCACAGCTTCCCAGACATCCCTGCTAAGCCCCAGATATGTGAGTAAAGCCCTCTTGGACATTCCCACCTAGCCACATGAGAGATCCCAATTGAGAACAGCAGAAATACCACTCAGTTAAGCCCTTGCCAAACCATAGAAGCAGGAACAGGTAAAACGATTGTCTTGTTAAGCCACAAAGTTTTGGAATGGTTTGTTACAGAACAATGGAAAGCTGAAATACTCCAGCTCCTCTCACAATCATGTATGCTTGCATTTTTGCAATAAACCATTACATGATAATTAATGGTTTTGCTTCTCTAGACAAACCCTGACTACTACACTTGGCATCCAAAGCTCTCTTCAATCTGGCCCCAGCCAGTCTTGCCCTGCTCACCTCTGACTACTGTTTTCAATCACCTTTTACTCCAGCCAGTCAAATCATGGGTTCTCACACATGCACTTGACTTTCTAGATCCACATTCTCCTTACCCAGACTGTAGCCTCCTATTAGTACTAACATAAGTAAACCCTGTTTTAATATCCCCTCCTTCAGGAAGTATTATCACACCCCCACAGTAATCTCTTTCCACTTTAACCCTGTCATATTTTATGTGTGTATGGTACTTACCTTACATTATTGTTAATTAGTTCCTTTGCAGAAGTGGAAACTTCAAGAGGATAGGATTGAGATTCTTTTTTAAAAAATATATATTTTATTGATTTTTCACAGAGAGGAGGGGAAAGGGATAGAGAGTTAGAAACATCGATAAGAGAGAAACATCGATAAGCTGCCTCCTGCGCACCCCCTACTGGGGATGTGCCTGCAACCAGGTACATGCCCTCGACCAGAATCAAACCCGGGACCCTTCAGTCTGCAGGCTGATGCTCTATCCACTGAGCCAAACCGGTTAGGGCAGGATTGAGATTCTTAATGCATGTTTTCCTTTCATCATCACCTAGGACAGTACCTTATTCAGGATGCCCCAACCCCCTCAAAATGTATACATGCTTTAACAGCTGATGGCTCAATTTTGAAAATGAAATGTATTTTAATAAACACTGCCTTTATAATTATTCAAAATGTGTGTACACATTTTTAGGGACACCCTATATATAAGGTATGCTCATTAAATGTTTGTGGGCTGACTGACTGGTTCAATTAAACATCAGTGAATCTTGGTAACCAGGAGAAAAGAAAATAAATGATGTGTGCCTACCACTAGAATGAAAGCTTTGCTGGGCACTGAAAAAAAGGCTCAGAAAATACTTGTAAACTGGATGACATTCATGTGATATGTCCTGTGAGCCTTATACTATTTCAGGAACATCTTCCTTAAACACTGTGTAGTTCCCAAAATGTTTGAAACATTTAAAGTTTTAATGACAACCTTCCCTTCTTTGCCCACAACTCATTTTCTCCTTCCTCTTTCTGCATTATTTTCTCTTTCCAAGCCCTGCCTTCGACCTTTACCTAAGGGAGAGGAGCCTTCTTTAGGTGGGCTGCCTGCTGCCCAGACCCCATGTCCAGGTCCACGGAGATGTAGGGGTCATCACAGTTATATTAATCTGACCCCTTTCTTTCTGTGCAGATTCATTTCCTGGCCTGGAACCAACAATATTGAGTGTTTTCAGCGTCCTAACCCTTTGAGGATAAATTTTAATTTAATCATTTAAAAATGATAAGAACAATCAAATCCTTGGTTAGCACAAAACATCTATGGGATTGTTACAAATTTTTGGCAATATTCACACAAGAGGGAGCAAAGCATATCAGGCCAAATTGGCTATAAATGCAAAGCAATTTTCATGGAAAATTAAAAACTAGAGCCTGACATTGAACTGGTACCCAATACATAATAACTTCCAAGAGTGCCATTTAAAAGAATCCACCTACCACTTTGCCTTCTTTTTTTCTTACTTTTTTTAAGAAAAAAAAAAGGGGGGGTGCTTGTGCAGGATTCCAAATTATTAACCAGATTCATACTCCATACAAATAATGGGAAAGCCATAGTTTTGCACTGAGACACCAGTTTGAATGTTAGTTCTAAGGCATTTACTGGGTATGTTACATCAATTCTTGCAGCCTCCAAGTTTCCTCAATTGCCAAATGGGTCACAACCCTGGCCATAGAGGATTGTGAGAGATGCTCCTGTGAACACAGGACAAGTCATGCCACCTAGATCTGCAGGCACTCAACTGTTCCAGAAATGGCAGGGTTGGGACACTTGGTGAATCTGTTTCTCTCACCAGCACTCAGAGCAGGACCTAATGCACAGTATGTGCCCTGCACATGGCCCTTCCCCAGAGGAGCTAGGGAGTCATTTTCATAGTTTCTTCCTTCCACTAAATCAGTTTTGCAGTTTTCTTACCTAATGACAAGACATAGTTCTTGAAGTGTGGGGTTAATCCCTTCCAGACATAGCCAGCCCTCACAGCAGTGTAGTTCAGGTTGGCAGGCAAGTGTTAAGCCCCCACCAAGCTCTTCTCTGTCCTTGGAATTCTGAGGCATAGGTGAGATCCAGGGTTCCTGATCACTGAGTTTACAACCTGAGCAAACGGCACAGATGCCTAAGAAACAACAACAACCAATCCACCACGCATTTTATAGCATTTTTATTATTATAATAAAGGTTGTGTGCTTTCATATAAACATTCCATTCAATCTCCTTCGAAGCTCCCAGTGCTTCTGAGGCAGGCAGGAGAGGTATTAGTATGCCAATCATAAAGCTGAGGAAATCGATGCCCAGAAAGTCTGAGCCATGTATCAGGGCCACAGAGGTACTTAGTGGCAGAAGCCAGACTAAGCTCTGGGTCCCAGGACACCATGCCCAGTGTTCTTCCCAGTAGACACACAACTTCCTGTGCTTCCCTTCCCTACCCTCTAATTTCTGTCCGTGCAATTTTAACATACCTGAAAGAAAGAGATCTTCAGATCATTAATTCATTCAAAGTCCCATCCTGAGCTCCTATCTTGTGCAAGACTCTGAGCTGGGTGTTTGTGGGGCACAGAGATGGCTATAGAAGCCACAGCACTTCAAAGAGAGGCAGAGTCATGGGGGAGTGCTTTCATTCATGAGTCCAGAAAGGCTCTGGAAAGACTCATGAATGGAAGGACATAGTTCTCCACTGTAACTGTGAAGACTGGGTATAAAGCAGGTAAGTCAACTCAGGCCATAAACTCAGATCTGCAAGAAAGGCAGCTTCATTTTTGCTTTGTTTTATTTTTGATACTTCAACTCAGTTTCTATTGTGAACACATTCTGCACATAGTACCCTGTTTTCTGTTAGTTTGCATAATCTCTATCCATTCAGAGAATGATGGTTAATTTTATGCGTCAACTTGACTGGGTTATGAGGTGCCTGGATATTTGGTTAAACATTCTGAGTGTGTCTGTGAGGTGTTTCTGGATGAGATTAACATTTGAATCCTCAGACAGACTAAAGCACAATGCCCTCTCCAATGTGGGTGGTCCTCACCCATTCTGTTTAAAGCCTAAATAGATGAAGAAGTTAAATAAAAAAGAATTATTTCTCTCTGGCTGCCTTTGAGCTGGGATGTAAGTCTTCCTGCCTCTAGACTTGGACTTGAACTTACATCATCAGCTCTCTTGGTTCTCAGACCTTTGGACTCTGATTAGAACTATGCCGTCTGCCCTCCTGAGTCTCCAGCCTGTGGACTACAGATCCTGGACTTCTCAACCTCCATAGCCATGTGAGCCAATTCCTTACAGTAAATCTCTTTCTCTAGGCAGATAAATATCCTATCAGTTCTGTTTCTCTGGAGAACCCAGACTAATACACAGGGTCTCCTCACCCCTCCCTGATGGGGTGCCTATGTGCCTGGGGGTAGCAGAGGAACTTACTTAGGGCTAACAGACAGGAAGGAGGAGACAATCAGTCATCATTCCTCATGGCCTGTACTGCCACTAGCATAACTAGGGCCTCACATTCCTGGCAGGGGTTTTTGCAGATAGCTGTGACACTCTAATTGTTCAAATCATTACATGCCCCAGATCCAGCTCTCGCAGCCTCTCCCACAAGCTTCCATGGTATTTGGGAAGCATTAGGCTGTTCCCTTGCCCATGCCAGATATACAAGAAATTTGGCTAGGCTGCCTCAGATCCATAAGTACTCACATACCACACAGCTCCATGACTGGGAAACTGGGGAGCTCTGCACAACTTTCATCTTCTCGGGATCCACCTATAGCATGAACATAGGACACATCCACTTCAGATCCCAATAAATTTAGTATTTCTACTATGGCACATTCTCAGCACCCTACAATGTCTACTCCTTCCGAGCTCCCTCTAAACATTTCACCTTCCTCCACCTGTAGAAGCTTTATCTAGACAGGTAAGAATGGGACTTGGGGAACAGGAATAAAATGAATGATCACATATTCTTATTCACACATGAAGCTTTTGATCATCATAAGGTCAATAATTTGACTCATGTTCTCTGCAGATTTGGTTATTTGACTTTTGTTTGTTTTCTGTGATACTATCTTCCCCTCAGATATTAAACACTTCTGATTGAATGGGCCAAAATTTGAGGGGACAAGAAATGAAATCAGATCAAGAAATAATCTTGGTCACATTTATTACCTTTTCTCTGCACAGTAGGGCTTGGGGAAGCCCTACTGACACGGCATTGGGGAAGAATGTTTAAGGGAGCAATGTGAGAGATACTGGGAAAGCAAATTAACAGGACTCATTATTTTCAATTTTTATAAAACCATCCTGCTCCTGAGCTTTTTAAAAAATGAGAATTAAATAAATCATTAAGCAGCTTATCAAATCTAGCCAATTTTAAATAATGGAAGAACAGTACTGAATTCTGCCTGAAACTTCACATTTTAATTGTTTCCTCTTCATTTCCAATCATGCTTGGTATGATCTAAACAAACTTGCTTATTCAGCATCCCTCACTCATTTCCAGACCCCTGTCTTTGTACATCCATTCTCCTGAAAGCACCTCTTTCAGAATGAGAATAAGCTTGGGCAGGGCTCAGTAGCCCCTGAAGCCAGGCTGGGGAAAACTGGAGCTGTTCTATCAAAGGCTGTGCCAGGACCTTTGCCTACCTTGCAGCTATGAGTGCTCAGGCTCAGAGCCGGGGTCTGGCATGAGTCAAGGGAGAAGCCGAGATAAGCCTGGTCTGGTCCATCTGGCAGAAACAAGGTCAGGGATATCCCTGCTGGAGCAGAGTGAACAGAGCAGTGCCAGGTTCTGAGGAACAACCACTCACGGTGGTACCTCTAGGTATCTGGGAGAAGGAGGGCAGGAAGGAACCCAGGTAAAGATTTCATCTCCTGGAGAAGGGCCAACAGGAGCCAGTCAGGACAGTGCCTCTTACAAAAGTCTGGGACACCAGACAGGACGGGATGTGTGGAAGCCAGTACGTTGGGTTAGATCCACACTGGTGTAGCGCACAGCTATAACTGACAGTCTTCCAGAGTGCCCAGGGATGGTGCCTGGCACAAAAAGCTGGTCATGTTAGCATTTTGTCTCACTCTCTGGCACTGCCGGATCAGGAAGAGGAGTTGTCCTGAGCTTGGGGCTATGAGGAGCTAGAAAATGCCATGAGACAAGCCATGAGAGAGAACTCTATGAGGGCCAGGTTTTTTGTTTATTTAGTTCACTGCTATATCTTCTTTATTACAACAGTGCCTGGAACATGGTGTGTACTCAATAATTATTTGTGAAAAGAAAGTATAAAATCATGGTTCTGTCTTTTAAAAGCTGTAAAACTATATGCAAGATATTGAGACTCGGTTGTTATTCCATTCAGTTGTTTTAGACAATGTGTGTTGCCATAGGCACAATTTTGCCCCCATGACTTTCTCAGGTATTACTCCCATGAAGATGTTACATTACATGGCAAAAAGGAACATTGCTCATGTAGTTGATTACTACTCAGTTGACTGTAATATAGAAAAATTATCCTGGATTATCTGGGTACACCAAATCTAATCAAACAAACCCTTCAAGGGGAGATATTTCTGCAGTTGGTAGCATAAGGGAAGTCATGGGAGGAGGTAGAAGAGGACATAGAAGGAATAAATGGTGATGGGAGGAGACTGACTTGGGTGGTAAATGCACAATACAATATACAAATGATGTATTATATAATTATACACCAGAAACCTATATAATTTTATTAACTAATGTCACACCAAAACATTTAATTAAAAAAAAAAGAAAAGGAAGTGAGAGGTTCAAGGCATTAGAAGGATTTAATGCACTGTTTGGTTGACTTAAAGATTACTGAGGTCATGTGTCAAGGAAATGGTGATCTCAGTTCTACAATCACAAGGAACTGAATTCTGTCAGCAACCTACTTGAGCTTGGAAGTGTGCTCTTCCCTAGAGCCCAGCCACCCCCTTAATTTCTGCCTATGAGTCTGAACACATGAGCCAGTTGGCCAGCTAAGACTTCTAAGCAACCAATGTGTGGTAATTTTCCATTGCAACAATAGAAAACTAAAAAGTATTTATATATTTATATTCACTTGTATCTATATATATAAAAGCCTAAGCGACCAGCCAACCAGCTGACCATTTGACCATCCGACTGGTAGCTATGACATGCACTGACCACCAGGGGGCAGATGCTCAATGCAGGAGTGGAAACCACAGGCATGGAAACATGGAACAGACTGATGAATCTCAGAGGGAAGGAGAGAGGAGGGAGGGTGGGAAGAGATTAAACAAAGATCTTATATGCATACTAGAGGCCCAGTGCATTGATTCATGCACTGGTGGGGTCCCTCAGCCTGGCCTGCTCCCTCTCACAATTCTGGACCCCTTGGGGGATGTTGGAGAGCTGGTTTTAGCCTGATCCCCACAGGCCAGGCTGAGGGACCCCACTGGTGCATGAATCCGTGCACCAGGCCTCTAGTTATATATAAATAACTCAGAATACACACACACACACACACACACACACACACACACACACACACACACAACATATACTAAGTACTAATAGTGATAACTGGAGCTGGCAATCTCCATGGTTTATGTCTAAATTTCTTCTTCAACCCTTTTTTGGTGACCACCTCCTAGTCTTAATCATTTCATTAATTTTGTAATGAAATGTTCCCATAGATTTAAGTTTGAGTTAATTTTTAGATGAGTTTCTCTTGCTGAGAATAGAATCAACACTGACATACTGCTTGGGTGTGTCAAGCCTTAGCCTACCAAAGCCTACTACTGTCTCCATTGTGTATGAGGAGGGGTGGAAAGAAAGGGAAAAGGAAAGCAATGAGTCAGCGTGAGTCTAGGTTTCCACAGAGAAGGGGGCTTGCTGCTTTCCCATGCACAAGTGAAACAAGACTTTAAATAAGTGAAGCCCTCCTTCAATGATGTTTTCTGCCTGGTTGCTGGTGCCTGAGCCTGGCAGTTGTCAATCACAACTCAGGTCATATAACTCACTATTAAGAGGAGAATCCCACAATGTCATAGATGGCTGAGAGCCCCAGAGGTCATCCAAATCAGTGGGGTTCAGCTTCAGAGAAATAATTCACTCTAGCTAGTTTGAGCAACCTGAGATTATTACACTGAGTTGACTAGTGGCCTTCAAAAATTCATGTCCACCTCAGAATGTGACTTTATTTAGAAGCAGGTCTTTATAGACATGATTATTTAAGTTAAAAAGAGGTCATACTGGATCAGAGTGTACCCTAAATCTAGTGACCATTATCCTTATAAGAAAATCATGTGAAGACACAGGCCCACATGGGGAAAAGGCCATGCGATAATTGAGGCAAAGATTGAAATGATGCAGCTACAAGCCAAGGAGTACCAAAGATTGCTGGCAAACACCAAAGCTAGTAAGAGGCAAGGAAGGATTCTTGTTAGAATTTAGAAGGAGGATGGGCTGGACGATACCTTGATTTTGAATTTCTAGCATCCAGAACCATGCGAAAATAATCTTTTGTTGTTTTCAGCTATCCAGTTTATGGTGATTTGTTATGGCAGTCGTAGGAAACAAATACACCCCATGTTAAATGGCCCAGAGGACTATTGTTGGAAGGCTGTTGAAACATACCATAGGCTTCCCAAAGCACACTGTGGGAGCAGTCAGCTAAAGGAGCCACACCTCCTGACTCACTCAGAAGGCACCGGATCTCCCAGCTCTTAGAACCACACAGAAAAGGATACTGATGCCCTGCTTCTCTCCCTTATTAATTCGGTTCCTAATTTAAGTCTCTAGCAAGGGTATCCAATTGGTGGAACTGAATCCAGCTGCAAAGGATCTGGAAATGCAGGTTGTAGCCCTCCAGCCTCTGCATCCAGGAGGGCCCAATCAGGAAGGTTAGGATCCACAGGAATAACACTAGACACCAAAGTGTCTCCCCCAATTCCTCACATTGACCCAGATGCAGCTAACCTTCACTGAAATATTCACATGGGCCAGGCATTAAATCATATTATTTTATTCATATTCTTAACAGCCTTTTAAGGTACCTATTATTGTCCTCATTCTAAACATATGGGAACTGAACTGGGGTTCAATTAAGTTTTTGAATCTTATTGATTGCCTCACAACAATTTATTTAACATTCCAGAGGTATTTATTGAATGCCTACAGGCTTGCTGGGAATAAACAGTAAACAGGAAATACTTAATCCCTAGCTCCAGTTGCTTAAAGTCTAATGCAATGGTTTTAAACCTGGCCTACATAAGAGTTGCCTGAGGCCTAGCCTTTCAGGTAGATTGCTAAGCCCCCATTATCAGAAGTCTAGGAAGAGAAAACCATTATTATCGAGGTGATGACCTGAGCCCTAGTCCCTTGATTCCAGGCCCAGTGGCTCTATTGCTGCCCTAAAAACTCCTCCAGATGCCAGGCAGGTAAAACAGGTCTGCGGAGAATGTAGATATAAGTCAGTAAGTGTTAAGTCAGTTATTGGTAACTGAACCTGGCATGACAACTGCCTAGAGATGCATAGCACATCCCTGGATTATTTAGGGCCTTTGAGCATCCAGGCTGTGAGCAATGCAAAACTCCTCACCCTCTTCTGTACCTGGCAGGCATCCCAGTGAGGAGGAGAATCCACTTTCATGGCAGTCTCCTCTCAGAGCACCTCTCAAACCAAATGCTAACTGCCTCCTGCCTTGGTCTATAAGTAACAGGAGGGCCAGGGATTGAGTCTGCCTTGTTCACAGTTATATTCACTCTGGGCAGGGACTAGGCTAAGTTCTAATGCACAAATATATATCTGTGGAAGAGAGGAAGAAAGGGAAGGAGAGGACAAACCATGTCCCATCACACCAGGGGGATATATGGCCTCTAGCCTCCCCTTTCATAGAGAGGAACACCCTCTGGACTCAGGACGGTCTGCACAGTGCCCCTCCTCCTGTCCTTGACAAAGGACGTGGTGCCTGCTCTGTGGACTGAAGGTACACTGCACTACTTCACCCCCACAAGGAGGTACCCCCACCTCCAGGAGTGCCTGTAGTTTCCCTCTCACACCGCACAGGTTGCAGAGGCAGCACAGAAACTTTCTTCTGCTCTTTAATTCAGCAAATAATACTTTCCCAGGCTGTTCTAGGTGTTTGAAGTACAGTGGTGAACAAGTAGGTTTTGTTCCCATGAAATTTACTGGCTACATGGTAAACATGAGTGGGTAAACAATAATCACAGACTATAATAAGCACTAGGAAGGAAAAAGAAAGATAATGTGATAGAGTAACCAGGTGATTAATTTGGATAGCTGGTCAGAAAATGCCTCCTGTATAGGGGAAATTTAAGCAGAAACCTGAAGGGTAAGATGGTACCATGAAAAGACCTAGAGGAAGAATGTTCCCCCCCCAAAGCAATTCAAGGCTCTTGCCATGGGTGTGTGTGTGTGTGTGTGTGTGTGTGTGTGTGTGGTGGGGAGGCCAGCTGTTTTAGGAACAGGATAAATCCAGTGTGGCTGGCACATAGTAACTGGAGCATGGTAGAAGACTGAGAATGTGGGCCTGACCAGATCTCTCAAGATTCTGTAAGCAAAGGAGAAAATGCAACTAACTGACAACCCCCAACAACTTTGAGACCCTATTCTTAGAACCTCTGAAAGGGATCCAGGCAACTGGCATGGCTTATAACCAGATACAGCAACAACTTTCCTTTTGCAGATGCCTTGTATCTACACCCTTGAAGAAAAATCTAGAGAAGTCTCCTTTGCCCTCTGCCGTCAGTAGACACATTCTAGGGACACTTAAGAGATCTGTCTTATTAAAATGAAAACGAACTTTAATGGAACAATTGGAAAAGTGTCTGAAAATTACTAGAATCTTTAGATTACGTTCGTATTCATATCAACTCAAATGCACCGAAGTTATAACTCAATATATAATTGTTCCTACTGCCCTGCATCCAATTCTACTTGGAATTTTACAACCCATCTTACCCCTGACTCATTCCTACTCCCCAACCCCATGGCTATCTCAGTTTGGGTTGGCATAAATTAGCATAAAATGGCCAGTCTACACACAACTAGTGGGGAGGGAATACATGACCTCTACCAACATGCACAGAGTGCTGCTCAAGGACCTCCCCAACATAGAGGCCGCTGTCAAAACTGAGGCCTGGGTTCAGAGCGATTTTTGGAACATGCGTATAGATTCCCTTACCCAGATATCATTTTTTAAAAATCTTTTATTTTAAATTAACTTTTGAATTGCAAAAGAGTTGCAGTTATAATAAAGAGAGTTCTTGTATACTGTTTACCCAGTTCCCCAGATATTAGCATATTACATAACCATGGTACAATGATCAAAATTGAAAAATTAATACACTATAAACTAAACTATAGATATTGTTCTGATCTCCTCAGTTTTCCCCCAGTTTCCAAAATGCAACTGGTCTGAACTAAACCCTCACTCCCACTAGAGCCAATGGAAACAGAGAGATTTTTTGGATGCGGAGAGCCCAGCTGGGAATAGGGAGCACCCAAGAGAGATGAATGACTATGGAAAGATGAGGAGGAAGGGGAGGAAGTACACCTTCTTTGACATTGTGTATGGTGGGGACGAGAGAGGGTTCTCACCTCACTTCCTCAAGGAGAAATGGGGTGCTATGAGCTTCCAGAGTGTGGGTACAGTGAAAAAAAATGGTCCCAATGCTCACCTGCATTTGAGAACCTACGCCCTTATTCACTTTCAAGGGGCTTGTCTCACCCCTGGAGATCACAACCAGCTTCTCTGGAGGTAGCGATGTTGGCTGCAGAGAAAGTAGACACTTTCCTCTGAGTGATGCTCAGTGCAGTCTATGTCAGAGTCCACATATATGACAGCCCCTAGGTTCCCCAGTGCCTAACTCAGCATCATACAGGTAAGACCCAGCTCTGGAACCAGAATGGAATTTGCCACGTTTAACAGCATCTGAGAAGCTACAGTATGTGTTTGGCATGGAAGTGATTGATTGAGATGGAGAGAAAACGAGGACAGCTAAAATTGTAACAAATTACCCTAGCTGAGACTCATCAAGAAATATACCATTTTTATTGCCATTGGGGAGTTTAACTATCCTTCATACCTGCACCCAGGCTTGTGGGTGGATAAGCAATTGCCACCAATACTTTCCTGCCTTCCATGAAATCTGGAGAGATGCAACTAAAGGAACATCTGAGTATTTGCAGGGAGTACATTAATAGTAGCTGTTCCCACCACCTCCAGCCCATCCCAACAGGGGTTAAAGCTGCTGAACCAACTTATAAACCAGGGAGAGAATATGCTTAAGCTAATAGTAAATGCCCCTGATGTTTGCTGGAATATGCAGGGAGGGAGAGGTTAGAGGGATGGAGGGGAAAGAGAACTGGAATTCCTTGCTTCTAAGGAATGAGTTTTCTGCCTACATAGCAGAGGAGACTCAAGCTGAACACAATATGCTGCATAACTATGACTATTTCTTCATTGATAAATGAAATGGAACCGAAATCTGCATGATTAATTCAGTAAACCACAATTCCTTTAATTTTAAGTGTTTGCTATTCTTTTTATGTTGTGTGTTATATGGAGCAGAACTTTGGGATCTCAAGCAAGCAGTTACACACATGCTTAAAGCTTCAACACTCTTTTCTGAAAAATAATACCGACTGTGGAAGTAGGTATCCTTGTAGATACTGCATGTGAAGGAGAGGGCCGACCTTCACTCTGGGTGAGAGGACAAGTCATTAGTGTACTCCCTGCAAACTTGGGCAATGCAAAAGTGATGCTGGCTCATCTGGGGAGTATACAAGAAGGAACACACTTGTCTAGCATGTTCCAATTTCTTACCCTTAGTCAGCTAATGTTACTGATATTTAATTATTCTAAATGGCATATTAAAACAATGGGCTGAATTGTATCTCCCTAAAATTCATATGTTGAAGCCCTACCCCCAAATGTGATGGTATTTGGATACGGGCCCTTTAGTGAAGTAAATAAGGTTAAATGAGGTCATAAGGATGAGGTCCTAACCCAATAGAATTGATGTCCTTATAAGAAGAAGGAAAAATACCAGAGAACTCTCTCTCTCTCTCTCTCTCTCTCTCTCTCTCTCTCTCTCTCTCTCTCTCTCCAAGGACCAGGAGAAAGGCCACACAGGAAGAGTTCTCACCAGAAACCAAATTTGCAAGCCAGTCACCTTGATCATGGACTTCTAGCCTCCAGAACTGTGAGAAAATAAATTTCTGTTGTTTAAGCTGCTCAGCTTATGGTATTCTGTTATGGCAGCTTTAGCTAGCAAGCTCACACACACACACACACACACACACACACACACACACACACACACACTCCCCTCTCCCTCTTTCTTTTCACACAATGAAGCATACTATGCACCTTGATTTTTAAGATGAACAATGTCTTTGAGATTTACATATCAAGACCTTTATTCTTTTTGTGTGTGTTTCTAATACCAGCACAATATTCCACGGAATGGCTGTGCCCTGATCTATTTCACGGGCCTCTTATGAATGAACATTTAGATGTTTCCAACTTGCCAGCACACACAATGCTTCAATAAAACCCTCACACACGTGTAGCCTTGCACCTGTCACAGAGGGCTTCTTAAAAAATATGAATTCGCTGCCAATATTTAGAAATGGATTTCATGTCTGATCTGCATTTGTTACTTTTCTTGAAAGAACAGAAAATATGATACACTGGCCCACATTCTCTCCTGGCACCAACCATTTGGAGCTGAGAAGCTGCTGTACTGTCCACATGGGCCAGAGTGGTCCTGCCAGCCACACATCAGGCCCCCACAGACACAGCAGTTTGGACCCCAATCTAGATTCTCTGGGCCCACTGTAGTTTAAGGTAAGTTATCAGAAAAAACACTATGTACTAGCTTAGCTCATTCTCATCACCTTCTCAAAAAAAAGTGCCTTCACTAAGGTAGAATTCAATGTTATGCCTTCTGCCTCTATGGGTGGTTGAAATAAGAGTTGTCTATTTCAAAAGGATTTGAGTGTCTTTTACAGAGCAGTCACTGAAGATACTGTCCACTGTGTTACTCAAAGCTCTCTAAATAAATTTTCATTCCATAAATGTCTGCTTAGGACTGATTCCAGAATAATAAAAAGGTCTCTTCAGGTGAATGCATATACTTTCTTGTGTTAAAAAAAAATGAAAATGAAATAATACGCAAACTTCTACTCTTAAGTTAGGAAGCCAAACAATGTTTTAGTCAGACTTAGTATCCCTGAGCGTTACCACTGGTCCCTACTGCTCTGAGAGGTTCTGCTTCTCCATTCTATTTAAATCAATAATGAGAGGCCCCCACCTCTCAGTCACGTGAAGCCCATCTAGGTTCAAGTTTCCACCTTTTAGTCAATTTCGGGATGAACTTGGGTTTGACCAAAAATTAACATTTTAATAGCTAAAACTCAGTGCCATTTATTTCACTGACATTCTCATATTCAATAATGTAGGTAATCTAAGTTATATAAATATGCATTTCCCCCGAGGGAACTAATAATCCTATTTTCATTTTGAATGAAATAAAAATTACAAATAAATATGTATATTTGTCCTGGATTAGCTCTCACAGAAAAATGAAGGCTGCTTAGTGCTGAGTTAGGTGAACTCTTCTCTTTTTGAATCTCTCAAGGTCTTCTTAACTCCTGTGTTTCAACAGGAATCTGCACCATGGAAGCAGGTAGGGAGCAAAGAACTAGGGAAAAGAATACTGTGTTTTTTTGTTTGTTTTTTTAATTGACATTATTATGATGTAATGTGAAAAAATACAGCCTGGTTTAAAAGTTCATTTCAGATATTTAATGAAATCATGAAGTTCTAAGTTCCCCTAAAAATTCTGACCACTAATCCAGCCTGGATTCTTAGCTGAGCAATGACTCTGTCATGATTACTATTACTTGTTGATTGTTGTCCGAGTCTTCAGCGGATCTGAGGGAGCAACAGTGAAAGCATGTTTAAAACGCCCTGGATGCTTGCTGCAGTGCCCTCACTCATTAGCTGTGTGAGCCTGAGCCAGTGACTGAGTGATCAGTTTCCTTTCCTGTAACATGTGGCTGCTACTGCTCAAGGTGGCTGTGATGATAATCAAATGACATGTAATATGCAAACATCCTTGGAAAATGTTTGAGTGAATGATAGTAATAATGATGAAGCCTAATATGGAACAGGCTGCCTTCTAAGTAATTTACATATGTATTAACTTAATGGTTACAATCATTCTATGAGGGGGGTTATTAGTATCATAATCCTGATATTTTACAGATTAAGAAACTGAGACACAAAGCAGTCCTAAGACTTGCCAACGGACACACAAGAGCTAGGATGTCTTGTTCCAAGGCCCATACTCTTAACTACTTTGCTGCCTCCAAATGTAAGGAATTTTTTACATTAGCATACTCCCACAGTGCCCCAAATATAGAAACATTTCTTTCAAATACACCTTTCCTATTTTTTTCCCACAAATTAGTTCATGCCCGGGGAAAAACAAATAAATAAACAAACAAACAGATCTTCCTTTGTGTCTTTCCTACAGGACTAGTTCCTACTCAACAGGAATAGATCGAGGGCTGATATTCTCAAATTAGTTACACTGCATGTGCCCCATGTGTTAGAATTCGCAATTTGCTTTCTTGCACATTATCTAACTCTATGTTCACCAAGACAAGGCAAAAACAAAAACAACAAATCATTACTGTTTTCATTTGACAGAGGACATAGTTAAGGTGGGAAGAAATGATGTAAGTGGCTGAGGTCTCATAGCTGGTAAAAGGCATGGCTAGGACTAGAACTCGTGTTTTCCTGAACCTAAACCCAGGTCTCCACCTACACACGCATCCAGGTTTTCACCAAGCTCTCATTAAGATGCTGCGTGGTAAGGGGCCACCTAATGGAATCCTTTGGTTCCCATGTCTACGTTTATATTCTGTGGGAGAGAACAGGGCATGGTGGGACAGTAAGACTGCTGTGTTGTTGAGTACAGGACCCTGGTTCTAGAGACACTGAGTAGAGATACGGTGTCTCCAGTCCCTATATGTGTGAATGTTGGGGGTGGGTACGTGTGCTCATTGAGAACTAGGGGCTCTGTGGGAGTTTACTCTGTGCTACCTGACCTGTAGATGAGGTCCCCTTTTCTCCTGTTCCCTCAAACCTGAAGTGGAAGTTAGAAGAGAAAGGAATGCTGGGTTCCTTCCAGTGATTTCCCATCTTGCCCTGTGGATGATGGAATCTTTCCCTGGGGGGCATCAGGGCAGCCCTTATCCATGTGCTGCACTTCCCAATTGTGGCAGAAGATGGCCAAGAAGTGATCAGGGACTAGAGAGGATAGCAGAGAAAATTAAAGAAAGACAGAGGAAGAAAGGGCAGGAGGCATTACCTTTTGGAAGCAGCAATGAAGAAAAGCACCAAATATTTGCTGATAAGGAAATGGATGCTCAGAGGAAATAAGTGGTTATCTAGCAAATCCTTCACAGACCCACAGTGCTCTCCCAAAAGATGTGTTTTAAATTCATCTGAAAGCTCCTCGCATCACTCATCTCTGTTGCTTCACAAGAAGTCTAACCCCCACTGTTTTAGCCTCAGAGATAGAATCAAATCAGTAGGTTATGAGACAACTGAGAAAGCAGAGTTATCCTGAGACAAGAGAACTGGGGCTGTGATGGTATTAACTGGCATAGACATATTAGTGGCACACAGCTTTGTCCCTGGTACTGCCTCTGCTCACTCAACACACAATCCCTCCAAAGACCTCACAAATGCTTTCAAAACTCATTAAATCCAAGTTGCTATGTCTCTTAAAATTGTCATTCCCCCTGTTTTCAATGTATTTACTTCAACTGTCATCATCTAATTTTCACAATACAATTCTAGTGTGTGTGCCTCCCTCCAGGGGTGTGGTGGGGAGGCTTTCCCCTTTTAGATGACGTACACATTCCATCCATATGGATGGGGATCCTCCAGCAGACTCACACACACCCTACCCTATCATTCCAGTTAGTAGAGCTCACAGTCGGAGGCCTAAAGGTTGGTAGGTGGCATGTGACGTGGTGACATGAACTGGGCATGGACATCAGAATTGGGATCCAAGCCCCACTATACCCCTTTCTAGCTGGGTGACCTTGGGGAGCTACCTAATCACTCTGAGCACTAGTTTTCTCCTCCACAAAACAGAAATGATATTTTCTTCCAGGGGTTGTTATGAAGACTAAATTAGATGATGTTTATTTAGTGCTAGAGATAGTGCCAAGCACATGGTTCATGCCCATGAAATGATAATAAGTATCATTATTGTTGTCATTATTGTTATTAATACCAACACAATTTTTTTAAAAGTTAGAAAAGCAGACATGTGCTGCACTTCCCAATTATGGCAGAAGATGGCCAAGAAGAGGAATTTCACAGCAAATAAAGTGTACAAGCACAAACTCTCCAAAATAGTCAAACAAGTCCTCCTTCCTGCTCCAAAGACCATGTGTACCTCTTTCTACTACAGGACTTACTAGTATATCGGTGGAATTATTTGCTAATGAATCTGCCTCTGACCTGGAGTCTGAGCTCAGCAAAGTCAGGAAAATTTTATTCATCTTAAGATGAATCAAGCTTCTCTTGATGCCAGAATAGGCATTAATAAATTGTGAATGAATGAAAAGCTGTCCAAAAAAAGTCCTTCTTCAGAAGAAATGTATCCCACAAGTTGATTTGGAGACATACTACCAAATGAGTTTATAATGCCTCCCTAAATGTCACTAGCAGGTAGCCAACCTAAACTGCAATTAATTAAAAGTAATCTGTAAACTTGTCAAGTGTGAACAGTTACAAAAGGAAGCTAAATGAAAAAGGGAAGGGCTGATTCAACAACAAAGGCAGGTGCCAATGGCCATCAGAGAGGAGAAGGGTTTGTCTCTTCTGCTCTTCTCTGCATGAGGGTGCTCAGAGGGGAAATGTTCTGGCTCTTCAACCTGAAACATCTCTTGGGACAAGAGAGACAATTCATCAAGTTACCAAGGCTTGACAGGACTGTCCCTGAGGACACCCAGCTCTGATGCTATATTCGCCAAGAAACCTTCTGAATTGTCAGTGTGTTTTTTCTGAGTGAACTCACAGTCTCAGGCCCAGTTTTTCTCCATCTGTAAATTAATAAACCTGCATTCCAAAATCCACATCAGAATTGGGGTGGGTGGGAGTGTTATCATGAACCAATTATTCACTACCTAGTCATGCCAGGAAAAAAATAAATACAATAAAATTGCTAGTGCAATAAAACTGCACTGGTTGTTAAAAAGAAGGAGATAAAAGTTAGAAGGTCTAGACCTGATAGCCTGACCTGTCCTATTACTTCAATAACTACAGCAAAGATTACAAGACAAGCGAAGGGCTGGAAGGAAGCCCCATCCTTCAATGCCATTATCCCCACTGGGTCCCTCAGAGTGCAAAAGGAGCATTATATGAACTACCACCACCACCACAACAACAAAGCAGTTTTTTTTTTTGTCTCAATAGACACCTAGCAAATGCTCAAAAAGCAATAGGTGTATATTATGGCAAAAGAACTATTGATTAGCTAAAAAGAGTAACGTTCAGCAGGGCTATTAAAATTAGAATTATTATAATGTATAGCTATAAAATTCAAATTCCTAAGATTTTTCACTATAATTTTTCAATTATTGGTCTAATATAGTTAAACCTATCTCTTAGTCATCACTAGCATATGACTCTTCAAATGCACTTATATGGCACCAATGTACTTTGTTGATTCAATACAAATTAATCAAACTAATTATTTTATACTAGAGGCCCGGTGCATGAAAATTCATGCACTGGGGTGGGGGGGAGTCCCTCAGCCCGGCCTGCCCCTTCTCACAGTCCAGGAGCCCTCAGGGGATGTCCTCTGTGGGAGGCGACCAGGCTAATCAGGTGAAGGCATCACCCCCACCACCCCACTGCTGCTGCCACTGCCAGCTGCCATGGCTGCCTGCCCTCGCCCTCACAGCCACCATGGCTTTGTCCAGAAGGAAGTCCAGAAGGACGGCTGGAAGACATCCGGTCTATCAGTCTAATTAGCATATTACCCTTTTATTAGTATAGATTATAGATACAAAATAACTACCTGAAAGAGTCTTTTACACTTTCCAACAACTGGGTTGGCATTCTATAGATTAGACATAGATAATCTATGGTCTATGAGCCAAGAGAAACTCTCAATTTATTTTCATCTGGACAGCAGGGAAAGTACCAAGAGGAATAATCACCCAAACATACTTTTGCTTACAGTTGCAAAAATGCAACATGGCTTGAAACCCACTATCTATGGAAACCTAGATTTCTATAAAATTAGAATGTCTCTCTGAAAT
The DNA here is from genome assembly GCF_963259705.1 of Myotis daubentonii. Lineage (NCBI taxonomy): Eukaryota > Metazoa > Chordata > Mammalia > Chiroptera > Vespertilionidae > Myotis > Myotis daubentonii. The sequence continues at coordinate 62,220,788 of NC_081842.1, read as the reverse complement.
TTCCTTTTACTCTGTGTCTAAACTCAACAATCTCTAGCTATGCTGATCCATCTGTGCCTTTCATTCTCTGTCTGAAAGCCCATCTGACTCTGTAATTCTCTCATTCTTTCTCTCTCAGATGACCTACCCCATTATCTGATTCTTGCCCTTCCATATTCAATTCCCCCCTCTCCTTCTCATCCCTATCTATCTTCCTTTTTATCTATCCCAGTGCCACCCAATAAAACTTCCTGAAATGATGAAATTGGCTTATATATGCACTTTCCAATACAGTAGTCACATGTAGCTATTGGGCATTTAAAATGTGGGTAATGCAACTGAGGAAGTAAAATTTTAATTTAACTTAAATAGTTACATATGGGTAGCAGTTATCATATTGGACAGTACAGAATTCTATTCCACAGAATTTTCAATCATTACAGAATATGTGCCTATGTGTGTATACATAATCTTTATCTCTTAAATATAAGAAATCAAATATATGTGGCTCTCCAATGATTTTTCCTTTTCACCCCTCAACAAACTTGTGTAATATAATTTTCTAAGCTTTAAATCTCTAAGGGATTCAAGGGAGAAAAAAAGGAAAAATGAAGCAATGAAACAAGAAAGAGAAAAAAAATCAGGCTATAAATTCATGATCCCATTCCTGCAAGTGGGCTTGGGTCCTGCTTATCAATAGGTCATTAATGGCTGATTAGCAAATACTGAGGGTTTGTTGATTTGGCATGAGGAGATCTGTGCCTGGCCTCTTCGATCAGGCATCCCCAGCGCAGAGATATCATAGGACTGCACTCTGCCATGGCCAGAGCAGGCACCAGCAAGGAAAGCAGCTCTGGCCTTGAGCCTGAGGGTGATTCAATCTAGAGCGAAAGCTCCGCCTACAGGCCATAGAAGTTAATGCAGTCTCGCTCACACAGGGTCTTCATTCATCCTGACAAGAAGCCTATACAGTAGAAAATCTCATCTCCAAATCCTGCCACAAAATCCCACGTTCATGGGGGTGTGAGGAGGTGGATAAAGTGAAGCATTTGTCAACTCCATCTCACCAAAACACTACCTCCCTGATTCCACCACAGTGAAGCACTTCATTTCAGAACAAATAGCAGTTCATCACCAACCTCCTTCCTGGGTGCATTTAACTGGGCACCAGGGTCTAAAGTCCCTTCACAGTTCCCAGTTCTCTGCCGAATGTACATGCCACTGTACGTCCCCCCTTTTTAAAAAAATTTGGAGATTGAACAATGTAAATGATTTTACTGACAATGAAGTACTTATTAAGAAATCTAGAGATAGAATTAGATCCTCCTACTTTCCCTTCATTTAATGACAATAGAATAATCATTTGTTACATTAAATGCATTAGAGATGAGCATAATAAGCCTGCTATTTTTATCACTTCACCACCACCTTTACTGGATTTATACTTTATTATAGACAATGCAGAACTGTGATTTTTAAGTTTCCGTTTTGACACTGTCTCCTTGTGGCATTTTTATACAGATAGCCCCAGACAAAATTCCAGCCCTGAGTCTGTGGGAGGTGAGTCTGCCTGGAAAGCCTTTTGAGGCTGCTGCCTGTCAGGAATCTGAGCTGCTATGAAGGAAGACTACCTCAGCACTCAGGAATTGGGACAGTCTGCGGTTTAATGGCACTGTCACCAGAACCCAGGCTTTTTGATCCTTAAAGGTCAGAATCTAGAGGCATGGCCAGCCACCTTGCTATGATTGCAAACCCTGTTGGATCTTTTACATATGAGTTCCAGTTTCTATTTACCTCAGTGGGTACTATGTAAGGCAGGGTGAAGCCATGGCATTGGATCAGAAAGCCATGCTGGAATCAATATTTTTTCCACCAGAGCCATACCAGAACCAATATTCATTCATTCATTCATTCATTCATTCATTCACTCAATAGTTATTTGGCTATCATAAGCAGACACAGTACCAAAACTAGAGACAGAAATGGTTGCTGCCTTCACAGAGCTCACATTCTCTGGTAGTCAGTTGACAAAATGTGTTTGGTTAAAGCTCATATTTCTGCTGATTCTAAGATATTAATTCTAGGGGAGATCAGCTAGGTATTGTTTATGTTTGAAATATAGGAACAAAAATTGCAGTTATAGCTTAGTTGTTTCTTTCATTTTAATAAGCATCTGATGCTATTCACTATCCCAGTAAATTAATCTTCATCAATCAATCAAATATTTAAGTAGCTCCTATTTTGTGGGAGGCATTATGCTAGCTTTTTCATACTAGCTCATAGGTGTGAACTCACAAGTCAAAACAGAAAATAAGACACATGCATACATACTAGTAACTAAACTAAAAAAATCTACAAAATAGCATAAGACAAACAGATCGAATGTTAGGAGAGATCAGGGGATGGTGGGATTGCTGGAAGGATCCAGAAATCTGGAGAACATAGATTGAGACTTGAGACAAGAGTAGGATAATGACAGGTGGAGATTCTTCAACACAAAATCAACAGAGCACTAAGTTATTCAAACTATAGTTACATTCATTAATCTGCTTGAGCTTTATGACAGCTCTGTGAGATGGAGAAGTTAGTAATATTGCTATTACCTTTTTCTCCAAATGAAGAAACTGAGTGTTGGATAATTTAAGTGACACACCCAAAGTCAACAGGCTGGCACAAGGCTGGACAAGTTTCATTAATCACTAAATAAGGCAGGATCTTTAGTCTGTCATTCTTTTATTTTTTTCCTCGTAGTGCTACTTAATAGAAATCTAGTGCTGGGCTTTAGAAAACAGACATTCTCCATCTGCTAATGGAGGAAGTATCTGCATAATAAACAGACAAAATGTTTTTTCTTAACTTATATCTAAAGGCACCCAATATTCTGAATAAAAATATCTCTTGTATGTGTTATTCCTTCCAAAGACTTCATAAATTGTTGCAATGTATTTGTTCCTGCTCCATTGGCCCTGGGTAGTGGCCTCGGCCTCTGGATCTGATGAAGTAGCCCCGCCTTTGATAACCAAGGAGGACCTAGTCTCTGGCCCATCTTTGGAGTCATTCTGCCCTTTTCTGAAAGGATAACACACATTCTCAGATGAGTAGCTCTACGGGCCCTTTTTATCCTATCACTGTCCCCTTCATTGCAGAGTTTCTGTTGAGAGGGTTGCCTGGATCCAAGTGTCACATGCCTCATCTCTGAAGTAAATAATTTTTCAGCTACACTCTTGGTATTCTCTCCAGAGCATGCTTTGTCATTGTTTTGCAATATGCTGAGATTTTCCAAATCATCAAGTTCTGGTTCCTCTTTGTTCCACAATTCCTTCTTTGATTTTTTCCTTTCCTCTTGCATTCTACCATAGCAATAAGGAGAAATGAGTTCATCACATAGAAGTTCTAACTTCCATAAAACAGTAGAACACAATGCAGCCAGGTATTCTGTCACTTTATGACAAAGATCACCTTTCCTCCAGTTTCCAAACACATGTTTCTCATTTCTGTCTGAGACCTCACCAGATGCATCCCTGGCATGTATATTTCTGGGAACAATCTCCAGAAGTCTAAAATTATTCCCAAGATTTCCCATCTCTTCTCCTTGAATATTCTTCAGGACTGTCAACTTGATGGATTCTCTCCATGATTAGGTTATGTTGAATGGCACCATTGACTTTAAAAGAGAGAGATTGTCTAGATAAGCCTGACCTCATCACATGAGCCTTGAAAAGTAGGAAGGTTTCTCCAGCTGATCTTAGAAGGAGAAGACAAAGAGATTCACCTTGAGGGAGATTCTCCATTGCCCAAATGGAGAGATATGCGGCAAGTTCCTGAGACCAACCTCACAGAGCTAGGAGTCCCCAGCCAACAGCCATACAATGGGAACCTTTGTCCTACAACCACAAAATAAAAAAATTTTAAAAAAAGAATTCTGCCAAAAGTTTTAGGGAGCTTGAAAACAGACCACTGAATTGAAATGAGAGCCTTGATTTCAGCCTTGTTAGAGCCTGAACAGAGGACCCAGGTAAAATATGCTGGACCTTGGCCATTAGAAATGGTGAGAAATAGTTTAAAATAAAAATAAAGCTATCTATTAATGTGCTGTTTTAAACACTCAGTTTGTGGTAACTTATTACACTGCAATAAGAAAAATAATAGAGGTCACCTAGAATTTTGCCATAATCTATCTACCTAACTTCAGAACACTGTACTTACCAAGGCAAACTTATTACTGCAAACTGGGCAATCTTTTCCCTATTTGTTTAATACATTTTGTCCCTTGCCATTTCCTCAGTTTTGTTCAAATTTAATCCCAAATTTTATGATCGCATGCCCTTTCTTCACTTGTACCAATTATCCTTATAATTTCTAGAACATGTGGAACAAAAAAGATTCATGTCTAACAGTTGGATATAATGGTGTGGTTATATTGCATTTCCCCAAAATGGTTACAATAATTCTGGTTCCACAGTCTCATCCATTATTTGCCATTCTCCCATCAAAAGGTTGGAATTCCTATCCCCTTACCTTGAAACCAAAAAGGTCTCTGTGACTACTTGGACTAATAGAGTACAGTGGAAGTGCTGCTACATGACTCCTGAGGCCAGGCCATAAAACGTAATACAGCTTCCACTTAGTGCCCCCTCTTTCTCTTGAATGCTCTTCCTTGAACACAGTCATGACTGTGAAGAAGCCCAGGTCTGGTGGAGAGGCCCATAAGAGAGATTAGGAAGTCCTCCCCTCATCCCTAGCTGAGGCCTCATTTAGGGATATGTGTTAAATGTTGACCCACCAACTCTCTGGAGGAGTGTGGGAACTCTAATTTGTAGACTCTGCCAATATCCATGGTGTAAATACTCCCACTATGGCTGATTTCGAAGTATAAACATGATGCTGCTGAAAATAGATTCTGGAAATAGATGGGCACAATGGGCTTTGCAAACCAACACAAGCTGGCTTCAGCACACCATTGCTCCCAGCCAATGGCCTGCAGCGACCCACAAGCCACGTGAGTGAACCATGTCGGAAGCAAATACTCCAGCCCTCAGTCCAGCTGTCCCAGATGACTCCACGTGGAGCAGAGACATGCCTTCTCCTCGGAAGCCCCACCTGAATTTCACATTTATCATGAAAATAAGTAATTGTTGTTTTAAGCTATCAAGTGTTGGGATAGTTTGTTATAATGCATGAAATAGTATTAACAAATAAAGGTGGAGAGGAGAACTCCAAGATGACCCTGAAGTTGTGAGCCCAAAGATTGAAAAAGCAATTACACAATTGAAGCTAAGGGCTCTGGAACTAAAGTTTATAAGTTTGAAGACCAAAATGATAGACTAAAGCAAAGCAAATAGATCACAGAGCCACTGATATTGGCTAGACATTAGGTGATTATCTGATTAAAGTAATTCACACTAAGATGTTACTAGAGCCCAGCTTACTCTCTAAGGGAATGCTTGCATTTTAAAAGAAGAAGTTAATAGAACAAGTTAGTAGTCTTCAAAGTAATGCTACTGTGAGGTGTTCTGCTGCTGAAATCAAATAAAGATAACTATTTATATCTGAATTTGCAATGAAAAGACATTCCAATGAGTAAAATTTTCTAAATTTAAAATTTTGTCCCATTAGAAAACCAAAGAATTCCTTAACTCTTCCATGACTATTACAGTTTTGCTGTTGGTGAGTCCTAGCAAATGACAACACAAATTATTAAGTACTATATTAGTGTCACCAGAATTATTTAGAATCACCCTTAGTTCTTTGGCACATGTGATTATGGAAGTGATTTCAGAGTGCAGCATATAATGCAGTCATATTTCTGCTGGTTAAGTGTTCCTCGTTTGTAAATGGAATTAAGTACATCAATATTTCATGGAGTTCTTCTCAGAGTACTACTTCCTCCAGGTGTTTTGCCAACTGAACAAGATTGAGAACCACTAACTTAAATGAATCTGTCATTAGTGAAATGTAAGAGAGGATATTTTCTTAACAGGTGGGAAGCCTCGCTGAACCATCCCTGCTCTGAACAGCTGCCAGCCTGCACCACAGGACAGAAAGAACAGTAACCAGCAACTTGGCATCTTCTGAATGGCTTACTACCCCGGCCTTAAGGCAGCAGAAAGAAGCCAGGGGCTTTCTGAAGGCAAATGCAGCCTGAAGACACAAGACCATATGGCGGTCCGGAGAGACATGTGATGATGAGATTAGACTGCATACATACAAAATGAAATCAAAATCAACGTCTAAAGATGAAACCAAGGTCATTGGGAACAATTAAGGAAAGTGAGAAGGGACCCACATTACTAATCCTAGTTCTATCATGCCTATGTAGTGGCTTTGAGAAAGTGCCTCTGTGTGTGTGTCTGATTATAAAATGAAAACAAAAGGCATACCTCTGAATAGTATTATAGACTTAAATATAATTTCACTGATACTCAAGTGTGATGGCTGAATTTTCCAATATTTGGACCTCCTAATAAAAATGTTAGCTAGCCAGAGGATCCTGAGTTTATGTAAAATAGAAGGATAATTGCTTATGAATATATTTTGTGGGAAATATACACCCATTTCCAAAATGGATATGAGCAGCATTCCTTCTTTAAATCAAAGTTGCCTCAATCTCTCTCTTTCCCCATTTCTCTTCCTTCTCTCTCACAAAAATAAAAGGATTAATCGATCTTGATTGTTACTTTTCTTTACTGCCACTTGACACTTTTTAGTCATTTAATGTGTTGAAGAAAGTAACCGTCTCTGAGTATCTTAGTCTACCTTTAGGGCCTATGCCAACACATGTTCTCGCTATAGCTGTCTTCTTTCCATTATTGGCTTGTCCTGAACACTCTATTCTTCTTTTACCTTAAAAAATTAACTTCAGCATCAAGGCTAAGGCAGAGGGGTGGAGGGTGGGGAGGGAAGAAAGCCCCTGTCAAAGATTCAAAAACAATATTGAACCCTTTGCTGGTAAGGGTATGACCAGAGTCGTGCGCTCATACAATTATTGGTCTAAATGTGACAAAGCTTTAAAATTGACCTTATCCTTTGACCTATTAATTTCAAGCCAAAAAATGTAGTCTGAAGAAATGTTAAAAACATTTAAAAAAATAATATGAAAGCATATTATTGCTAGTTATAATAGAATTTTAAAGTAATATAATTGCCAATAATATAACAAGTTTAAATACATTCTCTTATATCTATATGGTATCATAATCTATAAAACTCTATACACTGTATGATTCCATTAGTGTATGCTTGTGTGTGAGGGCATGCATCCATGAATCAAGAACGAAAGAAATAAAAATCCTAACAACAGTTATTTTCAGTATGAGAATGATGACTTTCCATTTTCTTCCTTATATTTTTCTATACTTTCTAAATGTTCTGCAGACTGGATATTTTTTTAATAACCATAAAAAAGAATGATAGTATAAGTAAATTGCCCATTCGTATTCTTAAAAAATCAATCAGAATACCCAATTGTCTGAGTTATTCTAGCATCTGATGTTGGGCTAATTCCTTTTTCACAGGATGTGCCCTGCTAGGCCTCGGCTTTAGCTTGGCTCTTCCTCACACTCCTGTCTCTGTGCTGCATGCTCCAGGGCAGAAGTGTGCAGCTTTCTCTCTCCCATCCACACTGCTACTCTCTACTGTCTGCTTCTGCTGAGGACTTATGAGCCAGAGGCACTTCCTATTTATTTTTTCTCTCCCTTTGTCCAGGTCTTGGCCTAGCAAACATACCCTTTTTTTTCCTCCCCATGAAACTTCCAGAAGCCAATTTTCTTTCTGGGTTCACCTACAAGCAGAAGATGTGGTCACCAGAATTTTTTAATTACGAAAAAATTTGGGCCTGGCCAGTGTGGCTCAGTGGTTGAGCACCAACCTATAAAACCAGGAGGTCACAGTTCGATTCCCAGTTAGGGCACATGCCTGATTGAGGGCTTGATCCCCAGTAAGGGGTGTGCAAGAGGCTCTCATCATTGATGTTTTTTTTTTCTCTCTCCCTCTACCTTCCTCTCTGACATAAATAAAAATATATATTAAAAAAAGAAAGAAAGGAAGATTTTGGTCAGCTTGATCCTACTTATACTGTTTATGTTTATCTTCAGCACCTTTATGCAAAGATCCTTAGCAAAACATAAGTCCTTTGAGGTTTTTTGGTCACTTCATCTCATATATATCAAAAGGCTGAGAATATTTATATCCGTTGACCAATATCCCTTTTCTTGGAATATAGCCCTAAGAAAAAAAAATCCAAAACTTGGAGAGGGGCAGAGGATATGCTATAAGGTGTTCATTGTAGCATTTATATATATAAAAGCCCAGTGACCCGAATGGCAGAACGACCAGAACGACTGGAACTACCTGTGGCTATGACACGCACTGTGGCAGCCAACCAGCCTGATCCGGGCCCAATCACCCCCACAACCCCCCAATCAGCCTGGCCCCCAATAAGCCCCCAACACCCCAATCAGAGGCATGGCCAGCTGGCCAACCTCCCTCAGCCCTTCCCCCCAGCCAGCCCCACCCCCAATCGGCCTCCATCGGGGCGGGCTGACCAGACCCCATCCATACACGAATTCGTGCACCTGGCCTCTAGTAATTTATAAGAGCAAAAATTAGAAGGAAACTAACTGACCCACAATTGAGAAATAATTTTAAAAAATTAAGTACATTAATAAAATAATTTTAAAATTATAGCCATTAAAATAAATGACTGAGACTAGGTAGCAATGGGAAAATACTTAAATATCCTATGTAATAAAAGGCTAATATGTAAATTGACCGCATGGCAGAATGACTGGTCACTATGACATGCACTAACCACCAGGGGGCAGATGCTAAATGCAGGAACTGCCCCCTGGTGGTCAGAGCACTCTCACAGGGGGAGCACCACTCAGCCGGAATTGGGCTCATGGCTAGTGAGCACAGTGGCAGTGGCGGGAGCCTCTCCGGCCTCTGCGGCAGCACTTAGGATGTCCAACTGCTGTGGGGAGCGGTCCTAAGCCATCAGGCGGACATCCACCGAGGCGTCCTGGACTGCAAGAGGGCACAGGCCAGGCTGAGTGGACTCTCCCCTCCCCCACCAAGTGCATGAATTTCATGCACTGGGCCTCTAGTAGTTTTAATAAAAAAGAAAGCAGCCCTAGCTGGTTTGGCTCAGTGGATAGAGCATTGGCCTGTGGACTAAAGAGTTCTGGGTTTAATTCCAGCCAAGGGCACATGCCTGGGTTGAGGGCTCGATCCCTAGTAGGGGGTGTGCAGGAGGCAGCTGATCAATGATTCTCTCTCATCATTGATGTTTCTATCTTTCTTCCTCTCCCTTCCTTTCTGAAATCAATAAAAATATATTTTTTTAAAAAGAAAGCAAAGCTTAAATAACTTCTAACCTAAGTAAAAGGGTATAAGAAAATCTGAAAAGACAGGCAGAGATGATACAGAAAAGCATCATTTTCCTCTCCAGTTAGTTTCTCCTATTAGTTGAGGACATATTCAAACCCATAACAAGGTGCATATAAACAGTTCTACAAGGTCCAGTACTGAAGGATCTCACTACCCACCTGTGGACTAGAGTGACATCTCTTTCCTTCCCATTCCCCCCACCTCAGCAGGGCAATGGTGACCTCCTTTCATGTCACAAACATGGGAGGCATCTTGCTTTCCTCCCACCCAAATATCCTGCTTTGAACAAAGCAAATGAAAACCAGTATTTACCTCTGTCCCACCAACCATCTGCAACTCACTGTCTCTCCCTGGATCTACCTGTACATCAAACATTATTGCTACCCACCAACCATGGCTATGATCTGTACAGTGGAGTTAGCAAGTCTGTAGGGACCCAGAAGTGCCAATCGGGCAGTCCTGTAGGCAGGGATTTCCCACTACCTCTTGGAGCTAATATCCCTTTTCTGGCAATGCGAGAGGCCACCACCTGGAGAGGTCTGAGTAAAGCTGCACTCGCTTTGACCACTGCTGACGGGACTCCTTTATTCCTCCTGTCACCTATCCCACTGCCTCCTTTGTTTTCCACTTGCTCCCTAGCTTTGCTGTTCTGCCTTCCACTAGAAAGTTCTTAAAACCTCTCATTATGGCAGCTAACCCTTGTACTATTTCCGCAAAGGAAAACCAGTACTTCTCTTCCTTGTTGAGGCTCCCCCTAGTGGATGGCTGAAGAAAGACAGTTTACTTATTCCCCAAAGAACTCCCATCCAGTGGAGGCTCCAGCTAAGCCCTCTCTCATGGCATTCTTTCAGTGTGTCTGGGAACACAGAGGTCCCATGTCCAAGGCGTGCACCTGGATGAGCAAAACCATATGCATCATCACAGAGCCATTTTTCAATGCTTCTCAAATTCCCCAGCCTTCCAGCAAGAGGAAAATCCCTCACTAATAAGACAGTCTTAAACTCTGTATAGAAATTACTTTGAAGGCATTCATTCATGACCTTGCTCCCCCTTTTCCCAGGCAGCCTTCCTTGGGCCCAAGCTAAGACTCTCCTAAAGTCCCAAGCTGTTGTGAAGTCCCAGGTCCCTGCACTCACATTTTATTTTGAGCTTTAGAAAACTGTTTGTACATGTTAGAAAAAAAGAAGTTGGAAGAAATACATCCAAATGATCACTACATTTGTTAGAGTGGTGGACTTATAGATGACATTTTTTAAATTATTATTTTCCAATTGGTTTATATTTACTTTTATCAATCTGCAACATTCAGGGAAAATAATCCAAAAATATCTCAAGGTCTTCATCACTGATCAAAATTCTCTACAAAACTAAAATAGTTCTTCTACTTGATCTTTGTTTTCTTTTCTCCAATTTCTGTCCTTCTCCTCTGGTGGGGATATCTCATTCTGGTCTCCCATCCACCCATCCATCCACCCATTCCTTTTTCCATTCCTGCCATTGAGGAACTAAGCAGGGGAGCCATGAGTTGCCTTTTAAAAAAAAAAAAAAAAAAAAAAGCAAGAAGCACTCAGCAGCAGCCACAGGCACTAATGTGAGAAGCTGGAGAAGGTGTCGTTTTTCACTCAAACTGACATTTAAGCTGTTTCATAAATATGAAATCAAACAAGGGTCCAGATGGACTGCCGCCCCCTCCGCCTTTTGCTGGAATGACATGCTATTTACCAGTCTCAGAAAGGGGGACTGAGAAATAAAACTTTCAGATGATGAGTCACTGGGGGAAATGATTGATGAGTGATGAATGAACTGGTGATTTTTTTTCATACAAGAATCGAGAGAGAACCACTCCACCATGGACAGTGATACCCAGCATGTACAGCTCCCAAAGTTGAATCGTGACAAGGATCAAGGTAGCCACATTTTTCTAGGCTCTGCACAGATAAGTCACAGCTCATTACCTAGGCACATAGAGGCAGTTCCCAGAGGGAAGGGTCTCTATTATTGTGGGTGACCCTATTGTAACACTTGTTTCATATCATGTATGCATCATAAGAAGAGAATTGCATGAAACCAGATACTACGTTTGGGTTTTGAGGACACAGGCATCTGTTGGTCTCTTCAAATCATGAACTGGAGTATTTGCAATAGCACTGCCTCGTCCACCAGGCACTCCCTAGAGCACTGTTCTGAAGGTGAGCCTTGCAGAGCCTCGTCTGCATCTCCAGAGTCAGGTGGAGCAGGAAGAGGTTAGGAAGGCAGGGGATTTAGGAGGCTCCATTGCCACTCCAGCAACACCATGCCCTAGACAGGTGCATCCTGTTGTTATGCTGCAAAGCTACAATATACTCTGAGTTATGAGGATTCTCAAGAGTGCCCAGACATTCATTTCTGATTTCTCCTTACATCTCTGAGGAGTCTCTGTTTCCTGAAAAACAAACAACAGCTCTGGTTTATATTATAACTGTTGATGAGAAAAATTATGGAAGACTTTTCTAAAATGAATATTTCAGGTAGTAAAGGGAGATGTTAAGGAATCCCATTAGCTTGAATGTTCTTCATTGTTTGAAAGGCAAGAACTTGAGGTTGGGGAGGACACTTTCTTTCTTAGTGAAAATGTGGTGATTTGTAGGCAGTAGCTATGACTTTGAGCCACACATTTCCCTGAATGGGCAGAACAGACCTCTTACCACTGAACAGATTCCAGCTTGTTTGATTAAATTCTTTGGAGAAAGCAGCTTTGTATTATGTACCTGAGCACCCAGAGGAGAAGAGCTTTGTTATATTTCAATAGACCAGCAATATCAGAGAGCTATTCTACATGCTCTTCCAAGCATTCTGCAAAACTGAGTCCTCCACAAGGGACTGTCAGGTTAGAGTAGGAAATGTTCGAGTAAGAAAACATTCCCTCCCTTTGCACCTCCCTAAACCAACTACATCTGTAATCCTTGCACCAAGATCTCCACCCAGCTCCAACTCCAGATTGCCTTAGTCCATATGCCACCTTTGGGAGATCTGGTCAGAGGCAAAAACGCAAGCTTAGCATTTATCTGAGCTGATGTCTCTTGGCAAACAAAGGAGAGAGTATCTGCTGGATCGCCTGGAGGGGTAAGAAAACTGCAGTGAGCATCTATTCTATTAGAATAAGGACACTGGTAGGAGAGAGGTGGACAAGAGGTAGGGACAGGAATACCTGGCCAAGCCTGCAGCAGGCCTCCCTGCCCTCTTTTAAGGTCTCCACTTACCAGTGGGCCACTGGTTTACATGCAGATACATGTCTTGAATTTAGTGAAAAAAATAAGTTTTCATCTACAAATATATGTAGTATATACATATATATGAAATATATAGGTATGGAAATTTATTATATATTTTATATATAAATATATGTGTATATACATATTTACATAGACTCAGAAGATCTTTATAATTTAGCTTGACTTGTGCTTTATACAACTCTCAATTGTTCTAAGTGAAAATCTCCCTTGAATGCGCCATTGGATTTCCAGCCTGCCAGGATGACTAATTCTAGGCACGCTGTTTATCCTTTCACGCAGAGATCTGTGGCAAGGGGCCCCATTAGGGCTATTTGCAAGAATCACTCAGTAGTTTCCATTGCAAAGATGGGAAGATGTGCACCAATTAAGGGCATATAGAACCAAAATGTAAAGCTGGTATCATAAAAGTACCACTTAAAGAGAGCTAGTCTCTTCTCTGCTATTTAGGATCCTAATCATTTCATTGAGATACCGGGGCATATGCTGCTTACTTCCTCACTAGAAGAAATGCAAAGGCTTAGCAAGAGGAAGTTCTATCTCCCTGCTAAATATTAAAATCTATGCTCAATGTAATTCAAAAATTAAATCTTAATTAAATATGCGCTTAACCCTACACTAGACATTGAATAGGGGTTTTAAAACATTGTTTCCCCCCCTACATTTAATGTCATATATGTTTGTTAAGAACAAAATAAACAATAGCATAAGGCAGTAAATAAGATGAAATTCTCAACTAGCTCACTTTATTGAAAAGTTTTGTTTTGTTTTGCCTTTTTCACAGTGATCATATGATCTCTTTCATACAATAAATGGAAGCAAAGTGAGTGTAAATGGGCAGGCATTAGGGCTGGAGTTGCTATCATTATATAAACGCAGATGGCTAGAAATGACTGCTCCCACCAAATATACCCATTAGCTGCAGTGGAGAAAGATCTAAAGTTCAGTACTTCCGCAGGTGAGTACCAAGGATCCACAGAAGGTGCAATAACAGACAACAGGCTGGAGCCAGGACAAGCAAATGCCTCAAAGAGTCCCGTGATTACAGATGTGCATGAGGCAGTGGAGAAAAACGGTGGCGGTCTTAGGATGAAGAGAAATGCAGAAAGCCAAAGGCAGCATTAGGAAAATCTGGGAGTGAGGCAGAATCTCAGCCATAGGGCTGCTTTACAAGGTCTCTGCGGAAGACAGGAAAGGCTAAGGTCTTAACCATAAAAACAAAGGGCATAACAGGTCTTCAAAACAGGGTGTAAGATTTGAAAGAATAAGACAGGGACCTACTCACCAACTTAGGGGTCCAACAACAGGAGGTGATGGTCTAGGACTCAAAGGGCACGGGATTAGAGTCAGGCATGCAGGAACAGTAATTGATATTTGCACACAGCACTGCATAGTTTCAAACTATTTTCATCTTTAGTAACACACCGTATGGGTCCTCAGGTCATCCACTTAATAAATTCACCAACCATGTGCCAGCACCCACGGCAGGGATGAAACACCCGGAGCCGGAACCTGGACATGCAGAACACTTGGCCCTGACAGTGAGGAGAGCATGGTCAAGTGTGGAGAACTGATGGGTAAACAGACAGGACAGGAGAAGGGAAGCCATCCTGTGCTCTGTCCTTCTCCTTACGCTTTGTAATGGAATGGAAAGTTCACAAGTGACAGCACTAGATCTAGCAATAATGACTTAGCAACATTTCACATACCAAACAACCAGAATTCAAATTTCCATAAGCATGGACATTTAGTTTCTGCCCCACGGGGCTGCACGTAAAGCAAGGGATCATTTAAAAATTCCATAGAGTAGGCCCTGCCATGCGGAGCATCAGAGGACTGGGAGGTGGATGGTCTCTAATGAGCTGCCACGTGACCTCGGTAATGTAGAGCTCTGAGAAGGGACCTCGTACAAACGCTGGGTGATGAACTAAAGAAAAAAAAAAACATGGAAACCTCTGCTTCAGTGAATGTGGAAAGATTAAAATAATGAACACATGGGGATCAGGCCAGGGGGGACCCTAGGATCCTGAGAACTTGGAATAATTTGAACCCAGTTTCCTCCCTCCCCCAGTCCTCCACCCAAATGTTCTGTTGCTAAGACAACAGAATGCTAGCAGGCATATGCAAGTGTCTGCTCCCAGCATGCTGTTGCCTAGCAACAGGATTCAGCAGAGCCTGAGCTCTTGCTCTTTACACCTACCCTGCTCCATCCATTGCCTTGACTTGCCAGTTGCTTCCCCAACCCCCAAGGCAAAGAAACCAGAAGCAGAAGAGTGCCGGAGGCTCAGTATCTGATCTTCTAGTCAACAGCCAGTTATCAACACCAGGAGAAAACCCAAGCCTGGCTTCACTCAGCTTAACCCCTACACCATGAAGTTATCAAATGCAAACTTACAATTCCAGCTGAATAAAATCAAAGGATGATTTGACAGTCTTAGTATTTGAAAGCCAGTTGTGGAATCCTCGTCTGTAGTAACCAAAGGAATGTTGTGATGAGGAAAATACTGAACCATGCAGGCAAAATTAAAAGAATTTTACACCTCGAATGAGACAGCAGAAGATAGGAGATTTTAAAAATAAGGAGGGTTGGGGTAATAAAGGAAGAAGAAATAGAAATAGAGGGTGGAAAGGAGCAAGAAAGAGGAGACGCTTTTAATTCACAATAAATACTATCCCTTTGGAATATGATGGTGTGTAAACTGGAAAAAAATCTGCAACAATATGTAGAGTAGGATCGGATGCCTAAGAGAATAACAATAGAGCTTACTGAGCTTCTTTTTAATACCAGACATTTCCTTAAGTTCCCTACACAGATTATGTCCATCTGTACAATAACCCTGCAAGACTAAAGTCGGAAAAATGATTTCACAGCCAGGACTCAGAACAGTTCAGTGACTTGCCTAAGGCCACACAGCTAGGAAAAGCAACAAAGCTGATAAACATAGAGAGTATTCAATCCAATATTAGTCTGACTCAAAATCCACATGGCTTCTTGACATGTATGATGATACATATCTGGGACCATGTGTGCCAAACTTGTGAAATCACACAAATTTGTTAAATTGGGGACCTTTTAAAGGAGCTACAAATGTTTTATCTAACATTAAAGGAATGGCTGCTTCTTCAAAGCTTTAATGCAGTAATTTATGAAAAAGAACGTCATCTTGCCGAGTGGGGAAGGAAAAGCTGATCCTTTCACACAGTGCTCAGGAAAGAGAGTTGAGTCCTCTTGAAGAAGCTGAAGAAAGGAAGCTTCAGGGTTTGCTTCCATTGAGAAGAAAGTATACATTTTGGAAATGTTTATGAAGTTCTGGGAAACTTTGTATATAGCAACCAGTATATACAGGAAAGCCATTGCTCCAGGAAAGTCATATGTAAGCAAAAGTACATTTGCTGAAACCTTATGGGTCTCCTTCATAGTAGCAGCATAGTGCCTGTGACAGTCGGTGAACATGGAACTATGCACCATCAGCAGGGATGGACACACATGTACTCAGTATTCTTTTCTCAAACCTCCAAACCCCAGGTACATAGAAGACATATGGCATTGTGGTCACATCAGTACAAGAATGGTGCCCAAGCTTGCCTGACCCAGGCTTAAGCCAGTAACCTTGCTAAGTATGTTTAGTTCTCATTCTAAAGGGTGAGTCCAGGCATTTTCAGCAAATCCTGTTTTATTTATCAATTAGAGGCCTGGTGCATGAAATTCATGCACTTGGGGGAGAGGGGTCCCTCAGCCTGGCCTGTGCCCTCTCACAGTCCAGGAGCTCTCAGGGGATTTCCGGCCACCACTGCTGTGCTCGCCAGCTGTGAACCTGGCTTCTGGCTGAGCAGCATAGTAGGCTTTTATTATATAAGACTAGGGGCCTAATGCATGAAATTCCTACAAGGGGCTCTGCCCTAGCAGCCCTGGCAGCTTGTCTCGGCTCTTGCAGCCCCCGCTTTTTCCAGAGGTCATCCGGAAGGACATCTGGAAGGTCATTTGGCTGTCTGTTTTAATTAGCATATTACACTTTTATTATTATAGATTCCCATGGCAAAGGACATCCTCTATTCTTTTTTTTTTAATTAAATGTATTGGGTGACATTGGTTAATAAGATCATACAGGTTTCAAGTGTACATTTCTGAGATACATGATCTGTATATTGCATTGTGTACCTACCACCCAAAGCCAAATCATCTTCCATCACCATATATTTGGCCCCTTTACCATTTACTACACCTTACCCCCTTCCCTCTTACAACCACTGTATTGTCTGTGTCTATGAGTTTCAGTTTTATAGGCCAAATATAAGTGAAATCATACGGTTCGTAGCTTTTTCTGACCAGCTTATTTCACTTCGCATAATATTTTCAAGGTTCATCCATGTTGTCTCAAATGGCAGTATTTCAACTTTTCTTATGTTTGAGTGGTATTCCATAGTATATATGCACCATGTCTTCTTTATCCAATTCTCTATCAAAGGACACTTTGGTTGTCTCCACGTCTTGGCCACCATGAATAATGCTGCAATGAATCTTTATGAATAATTTTTTTTTAATTTTTTGGGTACCCAGAGAGGGATTGCTGGGTCATATGGTAACTCTATTCTTAATTTTTTAAAGAACCACCTCACTTTTCCATAGTGGCTGTTCCAGTTTACACCCCCACCAGCAGTGAATGAGGGTTCTAAAGGACTCCCTCTAAATATTAATAGACAGACCCTACCTTTATCCTAAGTGCACAAAATTAGTTGCACAGATTAATGGCTCCATCCCTCCACAAATGTAGTGTGATTGTTATACTATCTTATATAATAAAAGCCTAATATGTTAAATGACCAGTCGACTGGTCAGCCATTCAACCAATCAAAGCATAATATGCTTATGATATGCTAAGGCTACTCAACTGCTGGTTATAACATGCACTGACCACCAGGGGGCAGACAGTCAACTGGTCAACCAGTTGCTATGATGTGCACTGACTACCAGGAGGCAGGTGCTCTGACTGGTAGGTTAGCTTGCTGCTTAGGTCCAGCCAATCAGGACTGAGCCAGATGGGCTGGGCACATATTGGAACCTTCCTAGAGTCCCTCCCCAGCTGGCCAATCTTCCACATCTTTTCCTGACCACAATCATGAACTGGTGGGGTCCCTTGGCCTGGCCTGCACCCTCTCGCAATCCAGACCCCTCGGGGAATGTCGGAGAGTCGGTTTCAGCCCTATCCCACAGGGGGAGCACTGCTCAGCCAGAAGCCAGGCTCACGGCTGGCAAGTGCAGCAGCAGTGGTGGGAGCCTCTTCTGCCTCTGCAGCAGCACTATGGATGTCTGACTGACGGCTCCCAAGGGGAGCAGACCTAAGCCATCAGTTGGACATCCTCTAAGAACTCCCAGACTGCAAGAGGGCGCAAGCCAGGCTGAGGGACCCCCCAAGTGCAAGAATTTTGTGCACCGTGCCTCTAGTCACATATAACAGTTATTCTCCAGAAATAACTTGGCTTTTCTTAAGAATCAGGGCCAAACATGAAATAGGCTGTCCAAGCTCCATGAGGTAACTATGTTACAGAACTCTAAATAAATATCCTATATAATAAAAGCCTAATATTCAAATTGTCCCCTCAGGTGGTCATTCGATTAGGATACCAGGAGTTCGACCACTCACTATGATGTGCACTGACCACCAGGGGGTGGTGCAGAACATGGCAGGCATCAGCGACATGGCACTGGCAACAAGCAGCAGAAGAGGCACTGCCGGCCCCAATGGGCCCCAATGAGAGCAGGACCATGGGGGAATGGTGGAACAGGTGAGCGGGTGGCAGTAGGCCAAGGCGGGTGTGAGTGGGGGCCCGATCGCCCCACCAATCGCCCTGCAGATGGTGACTAGTGGCAGTTGCAAGGGGTGGGCCGCCACCCAGTTCCCAGGCACTGAGAGAGCTGGATGGGATCTTGGCCCCAATTGATCACCCCGCAGGTGGGATGGTAAAGCAGGTTAAGGGGTAGTGCCTGGCCAAGGCGGGGCTTCAGGCTGCAAGGCTGGGTTCGCGAGCTGGGGCCCGACCTCCGCAGGCCACCCAGGGGACCCCACCTGTGCGCAATTTCAGGCACTGGGCCTGTAGTCATATATAATATATAAATATATAACCAAGTAATCTCATATACTAAAACCTAACATGCAAATAAACCTAACAGTGGAATGACTGGTTGCTATGATGCTCACTGACCACTAGGGGGCAGACGCTTAACACAGGACCTGCCCCCTGGTGGTCAGTACACTCCCACAGGCGGGGTACTGCTCAGCCAGAAGCCAGTTTCATGGCTGGCGAGCGCAGTGTCAGTGGCGGGAGCCTTTTCCACCTCCGCTGCAAGCGCGGGGTAAGGAGTGAGGGGTCCTGGATTGCGGGAGGGATGTCTGACTGCCAGCTTAGGCCCGATCCCTGGGGGGAGTGGGCCTAAGCTAGCAGGTGGACATCCTCCGAGGGGTCCTGGACTGCAAGAGGGTGAAGGCCGGGCTGAGGGACCCACCCCCAGTGCACGAAATTTCTTGCACTGAGCCTCTAGTGCCTATATTATGTCACAACACAATCTGCAAAGACTACTAATTATCCCACAATATCCATTCTATCTTTCTGTCATAGTCACAGAAAATTTAGCCACTCTGACTAAAGGCTGGCCAATAAGATATCAGTGGAATTGTAGTGTGGCAGTTTTTCAGATTTTAGAAGTAGCTCTTGCACATACTCTGCCCCTCTTCTCTTTTCTTCCTTTCCCACCTGCTGAAATGTGGAGGATGTCATCTAGGAGCATGAGAGAACGAGCCTCCCTAGAGATGAAGCTGGAGTAGAGTTTAGAAGGAGCGTAGGTACCTGAGGACACAGTGAAACAAAGCCACTACCTGATACCACCACATTTCATACCGGAGAAAGGAAGCTACTACCTCTTTAAAGCCCCTATTTGCTGGCTTTTATTATTACTTACAGCCAAATCCTATCTTAAGTAATATGCAGAGATTATGGCATAGCTCTTGTGGCCTAATTGGCTATGTAGGCAGGTAATAATTTGAATGACCTATAGCAAAGAAGAAATCCTGAATAGAAATGAGGGCCGGAATCATCTCAAGGTGAGATTTTCTCATCCTTCTCTGGTAATCTAAGGAACTCTTGTCATTTTCATTAAAGATATAATTTTTTTATAGTATGCAAAATAAGATGTTCTCTTCAGAAAAAAAAAATTATCCACAAGCAAAACCCTGTCCTTTAAAGTTTCCATGCCACTCTCTATAGGGTAGAGAACCCCACTGAATTCTCCTGAGCACATCCCAAAACGATCAGCCAAGAGGTGCTGTGTCTCAAAACATTTCCAAAAAGTGACACCCAAGAGGCCCATCACCAGAGCCCTTGAAGATAACAAAGCAAACTTTGGGGGTTATGATGAAACGCACCCAGCAAAACAGATGAATAGAAAATATGACTTGGTGTTTTTTCAATGTTTAAAAAAACTCTGTACATTGAAAATATATGGGATCTGTATCAGTATTGTCTAAGAGAACTATAATGCCAGCCACAAATGTGAGCCACATGTGTAATTATAAGTGTCTAGTAACTACATTGAAAAAAATAAACAAAAATAATTATAACAATATATTTTATTTAATCCAACATGTCAAAAATATTATGAAAATTACCTTATCTAATAAAGAGGGAATATGCAAATTGACCATCACACCATCACAAAGATGGCAGTGCCCACAGAAGAGGGGGGGTTTCTGTAACATAAGATGGCTGCACCCACAGCGGAGGTTGAGTTCTCCTAATGAGCCTTAATGAGCAATCAGCAGGGACCTGAGGCTGCACCTCCTGCCCAGTAGGGTTTGACTGGGGCCCTCAGGCTGTGCCCCCCACCTGGCAGGGCTTGACAGGGGACCTCAGGCAGCACCCCCCACCCTGGCACTGGGCCAAAGGACTTGAGGCTGTGCCCCCCACCAGGTGGTGCTTGACGGGAGACCTGAGGCTGCACCCCCCTCCTGGCGCTGGGCTGGGGGACATGAGGCTGCGCCCCCTGCCTGGCGGGGTTTGACGGGGGGCCTCAAGGCATGCCTCCCACCCTGGCCCGGGCTGAGGGACCTCAGGCCATGACCCCAGTCCTGGCACCGGGCCAAGGGACTTCACGCCATGCCCCCATCCAAGCACTGGGCCGGGTGACCTCAGGCTGCACCCCCCTCCCAGCAAGGCTTGACAGGGGACCTCAAGGCATGCCTCCCACCCCAGTGCTGGGCCGGGGGACTTCAGGCTGCACCCCTGCCCAGTATGCACTGGGGGACCTGAGGCCGTGCCCCCCCACCCTGTGGGGTTTGACAAGGGTGGGGCTGGCCAGGTCTGGATCTCGCCCAATGGGGGTGGGGCCAGCTGGGTCTGGGTCTTGTGCAATTTTGAGGTACTGTGGGTGGGCAGGGACTTTACTCTGGGTCCCGCGGCACACCCCAGACTCTGACAGGAGGAAGATTTTCACATACATTTTACTACTTTCTTTCATCTCTTGACACTTCTATTATAGAGAAAGGGCAAATAGCAATATTAAAATATTTCCTCTAATTAATCCCCTTTTAATGTGCACAAATTTTGTGCACCCGGTCACTAGTCTATAATAATAAAAACATAATATGCTAACTAGACCAGACAGCCGAATGACTTTCTGGACATCCTTCTGGACAACCTTTCAGATGAAGCCTGGGCTGCAAGGGCCGAGTCCCTTGCACGAATTTCATGCTTCAGGCCTCTAGTATATTATAATCCATATTTTATAAAATAATATACTTGACTTCTTTTTAACAAAGCCTTCAAAACACAGTGTGTATTTTACACTTACAATACATTTTGGTCTGGGCTAGCTGCATTTCAGATACTCAGCAACCACTGTGGCTAGTGGCTCCTATAGCTCTAGAACATTATAGCTCTAGAGTACACCATCCACTGGTTAGCAGAATAATAACATCATTGAGCCATAACCGGTTTGGCTCAGTGGATAGAACATCGGCCTGTGGACTAAAAGGTCCCAGGTTCGATTCTGGTCAAGGGCATGTACCTTGGATGTGGGCACATCCCCAGTAGGGGGTGTGCAGGAGGCAGCTGATCGATGTTTCTCTCTCATAGATGTTTCTAACTCTCTATTCCTCTCCCTTCCTCTCTGTAAAAAATCAATAAAATATATGTTTTTAAAAAAAGAATAATAACATCATTGAAATATCCTGGGCCTCTTAAGTTTCCCAAGTCCAAACAAGGCCTTTGTCTTCTAGTCATTATCTTATCTAACCAAGGATAGTGAAGGTGACTCTTTGTAAATAGCGACTGAAATGGTAATGCTATTATACTACCACTTATAATAATTTATTCAACTCTTACCTATCACGAGGTTTTCTTTTTGTTGACTGCTGGATTTAACCTATTCTTCTGACTCTATCTTCCATAGAGGAGAGAAACTGTGATCCAAATCCTCCACATAATAATCCTCTGTGTTAGGGAGCAGAAAAGTCCAGCAGTATTTTTAGCTCACCAAGGGGCAAAGGTGGTGGTGATTGACAAGGGCCCAATCCAAATCCCAAAACATTCAGTCTCATTTCCTCCTGCCAACTCACTCACAACTACCCCATTTTCCAGTACAATTTAAGGCCAAGGACACTTTGGTGAAAGCTTTCCTTTAACCATAAAACAATGTCCAGTGCAACTTCTGACTCTGGGGTCTACAGACCTTTAAAGAGAAGCATTTGAAGAACAAAGAACTAGGAGGAAGACAAGAAAGAGGTGGAAGAAGAAAAGGATAGAGAAAAAGCAGCAGAAGAGGAAAGAGGAAAGCAGAGCAATGTGCTATGTCCAATCACAGGGTTTGAGGTCTGACATTGGAATATAAACCTGAGAAAAATATCTGCTTCACCTTCCTGTCTGTCTGGGAATTCAGGCATCAGTAAAATATTCTTTGAGCTAAACCAAGAGTGCATGCATACCCAGTTAAAATGCAAATGACCCTAGAAACTAAAATACCAAACCTTCAAGTCTTACTATAATTTAATTCATTGAATACAAGTTACTTGGTCAACCATGCAGTCCCTGGGCAGGCAAACAGAAGTCTGGTGAGTTCTGACATGCATGGTGGGAAAGATGCAGGAAATAGGAGCCCCAAGCCCTCTGAGCACTCGTGACCTGGGAGACCTGAGATGCCAACAGGGAACAGAAACTGTCAAACTGTGACCCTTTCCATTGTCCAGACCCAGCCCTGCAAGGACTTCCACTGTATCCTAATCAGTAAAAAAACCACAGTTCTTTCTCTACATTTTTTCCAAACCTTTATTTAAACTTTCGTCACTTTACTATGAATTTGCTGCTTGGGGTCATCTGTACTTCTTGAAGATTTAAAGAACGTGACATTCACTGTCACTTCAATTATCATGTTGTATGAAGATCAGCTTCTCCTCCTGGGCTCAGTAAATCTCTGTCCTTCCTGTTTATTTGACCTAATTAATACTGAAATAAACCACTAGGTCTCTGGACTTTCTAAAAAACCATATTTTTATTGAATTTGGGGAGAAAGGAAGAAAGAGAGAGAGAGAGAGAGAGAGAGAGAGAGAGAGAGAGAGAGAGAGAGAAACATCAATGATGAGAGAGAATCATTGATGGGCTGGCTCCCGCACACCCTATACCAGGGATCGAGCCTGCAACCCGGTCATGTGCCCTGACTGGGAATTGAACCATGACCTCCTGATTCATACGTCAATGCTCAACCACTGAACCACACTGGCCAGACAAGATCTCTGGACTTTTAAAATTCAACTGGACAGTCTACTGAAACCCAGTGCTTAACAACAGAAACCAGAAATTTATGAATACCAGGAAAGGTCCAACAGTTGAAAATAAAAAAATGAATGTGTATCACTTCATAGCTCATGGCAGGTTATTCATTCAGTCATGCAGCAGCAATGACTAAGTAGCAAATAATGGAGATGGTAATGCATACCTGTGTTGGGTGCCAGAACAGAGACGTCCCCAAGTAGAGACGGGGAACAGAGGGGAGTCTAATCCTGTTGGTTCAGGCAAGTGGTTGGCCAGGGGTTTGTTCCCTTTCTTTTTCACAGGTCCAGGTGTCTCTTTCTCCAAGTTGCCTACTCAGACAGAGGAATGCTATTCACCAGCCATGAGTATATAAGCAGCTGTGCTTTCCTTAGAAAGCAAAGAATGAGGACACAAAAGGCAGAGGAGGAAGAGGAAGGAAGAACTAGAATCACAGCCCATTCTAAGTCCCACTTTCCAATTATTATCAATCTGAACATCCTGGAGGTAAAATCAGATCTATTAAGCTTTTGGTGCCATGTCTCTGCCATTCTTTCTCAAGCAAGTCCATGAAGTAAATACACCACTTTTAAAATTTAAGTACATGCACACCACACAGTGTCAGTACAGACAGTGTCATCCTCAAATGTCCCTGGGGACTCTGGTGGTGACCTCTGAACGAACAGAAAGATACTGGGATGGTCTCAACTGTACCTAGTACAGGAACAGGCCCTCTGTATGCTAGTCCTGTATCTAATCATATTTTTAAGTGATTTCCACCTCCATTTCCAACATATGTTCTTGACAGAAATAAGAGAAGGGGAGAAAAAGCTCCAGTGCATCACAGAAATCCCATTCCTGAGAACCTAATAGCCACTCCAAGGTGCATTCCTCTTTGGTAAACATGCAGTCTGTTTGCGTTTAATTCTGCTACACAAGCCCTGCAAGAAAGTTGGCCAAATTGATAATCGATTCACATGATCTTTGCTCACTCATTAAAACACACCAAACAGTTAATTCCCTTTTCTGTTGGGAGCTCTCACTGGCTGTACACAGCTAGAATATTAAACAGCCATTCAGAGCTCCAGGAATATAGCAGAGCCATTAGGTGGTAACTGTTTCAAACCATTCAAAGCAAGTCCCTGAAATGAATGGCTTCACTGTCCCTTCAATTAAATCTTTGGTGAATCATTATTGATCTGATGACCATCAGATGATAAAGAAGATTTAAAGATCTCAAAAGGACCTGATTTTCTTGACCAATCCACCTTCTGCCCTGACTCCATCTACTTGAATGAGGGGAGAGAGAAGAGTTTTTGAATACTCTTCACTCCTGCAGCTG
This sequence comes from Myotis daubentonii, assembly GCF_963259705.1. Lineage (NCBI taxonomy): Eukaryota > Metazoa > Chordata > Mammalia > Chiroptera > Vespertilionidae > Myotis > Myotis daubentonii. The sequence continues at coordinate 62,196,017 of NC_081842.1, read as the reverse complement.
CAATATGAGACTATCAGACACATTAGCCAATACCTTACTAATTCCCTGCCAATTTCAATCTCTATCTCTTTCTCTCTCTTCCTCTCTTTTCCTCCCTCCTCTCTCTGTCTCTCAGGTCTACCCCCACACCCCATTCATTAAACAAATCCTCCTCTTTATCCTGGTCCAGACACTGATATCAGAGACTCTAAATAAATTGTGGTGGTACTAGGAAGTTAATAGAATATATAGGCAAATTCCCTCTCTTTACAAAAGAGAAACCTTGGGCCTCTGCCATTATTTGGTGGTTACTCTGTGCTAGCCAAGTTTCCCAATACCTGGGGTAATGCTATTCCCTCAGGTCCTGCTGCACAGGGCCCATAACAGCCATGCAGTCCATGCCCCATTCCTGACAGTGTTGGAGGGGATAGAGATAGATGACCTCTGAGCCCTAGCTTCTCTGATCTAGTTACATCTGGGAAGATGGATTTTGTTGTTGTCAAGCAGTGTCAGACAGTGATTCATTCATTCATTCATTCATTCATTCATTCCTCAAACATGTGTTGAGAGCCTTCTTACATATATCAGACTGTGCTCAGGGTTAAGGGTACAGAGATAGGACATGGCCTCTATTCACAGAGGCAAACAAACGTTCTCTAGAAACGGCTCCAATCACCTTCTTGGTTGGCCAACCTGTGCACTCAAATCCATGCTCCCTCTCCTTCTCTACCACCACAAGTGCTTTCCTCCAAACTCAGACAGCACTCACTCCTATCTACTTTGACTCTAATTTTCAAATTTTGACTCCACCACTGTTCTAAAAATCTTGTTTTAATTTTCCTATCTTAAAGTACGAACAAATGTTAATGCTAAGCCTTTTGCCCTCATTCATTCATTGGACAATCAGGCACTTCCATCAATCCTTGGGAATATAAAAATTGAATTAGCCCTCGCTGGTTTGGCTCAGTGGGTAGAACATTATCCCGTGGACTGAAGGGTCCCAGGGTTTGATTCCAGTCACAGGCATGAACCTTGGTAGCAGGTTCGATCCAGGCCCTGGTAGGGACACAAGTGGGAGACAACCAACTGATATGTCTCTCTCACATCAATGTTTCTCTCTCTGTCTCTCCCCCCTTTCTTCCACTTTCCCTAAAAATCAATGAAAAAATATCTTCAGGTGAAGATTAACAAAACAAAAGCAACAACAACAAAAATGAATTAAAACTTTTCAGTATGGTGGGGAATATAGATGAGGAGATAGTTAATTTGCAATTCAATAGGTAATGATGGAGATATTTAAAGAACAATAAAAACACATGAATATGATAACTAAAGAAGGAATCATTAATGCACATAGTAAGTGCTCCATAAATGCATGTTCCTCTCCCCTTTACAGTACTTAACAAATGAACGAACTGCCTCAGGGTTTTCTGGGGAGCTTTATCAATATTCTTGAGTGTAGTTCTAGAATCTGTATTTTTAATTGTTCCCTGGGATGTTCTAATACAGAGTAAGTTTTAGGACTCCGTGCGTGGAGTAATAAAGGCAAAGAAACAACTGCTGGGGAGCTTCACAGAGGAGCTGGTATTCAAATTAAGTTTTAAAAGATAAGCAGGGACTTCAGACAATTATGGGTAGGATTATTGTGTGCAAAGAAATTATAATTTTTCTATAGCTTTTCACATGGTAGAATTAGGACCAGAGTATTAAACTTAATATTTAATAAGATTTTTAGGGAGCTGTTTTAAAATGTAGGGCTCCCTCTGGGAGGCAAGGAGCTGTCCATCACTGGAAGCATCCTCGTAGGATTGGTTGACTATATAGCCCCTGGTTCTCTTCTATTTGGGCAGGTCTTCCCCATCATTACTGTGCATGTTATATTATATGCTTAGTTTACATTGTCAAGGAGTGCATCATATTATTGAGTACCTGAATAAATGAAGGAATTAGTAGAATTAATTTTTTCTTTGTAACACTGAAGCCAGATTTTACTTCTACCTCTATTACTTCTTAAAAACAAACAGACATTAAGGGCTAGTTCTGATGCATATTTTCAATCTCATTCTCAACTAGCTTTTTACTCAGGATGTATTTTAAAAAATCATTCACAGAATGTTAAATGAATCCCTATTAAATCCTATTTTGTTAGTTTTACCCATTGTTTCTGAACTTTAAAACTATTTTTTAAGTTCAGTACTGACAATCATAGAGGGTAAGTTTAGAGGAGTTGAAATCCAAGATCTTTCAAACTCTGAAATCAGTGACACTATGAATGGGTTGAATTTCTATGAATTTATTAAAATCAAATTGGGTCTACTGAATACACTAATAGCTGTCCACTTATCCTCAGAGGGGAGTTTCAGGGAATAAAAACAAAGAAGCTGCCCTTCCTGTACTTAATTCAGCTCAGTCACCAGGTATTGGTCATCTCCAGGCATTGTTCATCCTCTCTGTGCCAAGAATGTAGAGTCACAAGATAAGCAAGGCATGCCCTGCCTCAAAGACCTCACCATCTAGTATCTACTATCTCTATCTTACTGTCCTTCATTAGATATCTATACATTTAGTCAACCAAATGCAGATCTTACCCTTTGAAATGAAAGGAAAAATATTTCCATTTTTTTGCCCTGCAGACTGAAGGTTTGCAGGTTCGATTCCCTGGTAAAGGGCATGTACCTCAGTTGTAGGTTCCCCAGCATATACCAGGGTGGAGATTATTTTTAAAGATACTTGCATTTTTAACTCCTCAGAGTTACTATGTGCTGAAATAAACTGTGCAGAGAATAAATGAAATAATAAACAAAGAAATATTGAATATTTTCCATACAAAAGAATAATATATTTTTCAGTGCTTGCCAGATTCCCCAGTCAATTCAAGACTTACAAACCCAAAGCAAAAGAGGTAGATGAAATAGAGACATCTGAATGGCTCTTTCTATATAAGTCGTATGCTAGAGATGTGAGAAAGTGATGAGGAAGGAAAGCATGAAGAAACTCAAGCTCTGAACCCCTGGCACAGAAGCAGGTGGATGCAAACATGCCTGCCCCTCAAACGCTGATTCAGCAGCTATTTAGCACCCTCCACTCCACCTCCCACCTCCAGGCCATCAACCTGGTGGCCCCCAACACCATCACCTGTCAGTGGCTTGCCATTCCTAGTATTTTATGCAAATGAAGAATAAAAAGCCTTTAGTGTTTTCCTGCTGTAGGTGTCTAATCCTCTACCTGAGTCCAAAAATGTATAACCCAAAATGAGATGCTTTGTTTTTGCCCAAAATAGAAAAGACTGAGAAAAAACATTTTTAAGAGTTGGATTTTCTACTCAATGGAGACGATGAAAATAATTTCTTTATTAAACAGAATTTAATATTTTTCAAGCATTTATCCTTTTCTCTTTAACCCCCTTCAGGTTCAAATCTAATATGCCCCCCCCCCCCAAAGAACCAGCAAATTGATTCTAAGAGAATAATTGTGAAGGCGTGAAAGTACCACTTGTATCCTGGAAACAGGCTGTGCCATGGGTCGTTTCTTAATTTTCACCCTATTAGGGTAATTTCCTGCTACCCTGGGTTTTTTCCTGCATGCTGGCATCCTGGCTCCTTCACAGCTGCTTTGTCAAAGCAAAGGGAAAGCAGACCATTAACATCTTCTGGAAATAGTCCGGTGCAGCAGTGCGACTGTCCTGTTAGCCTGCACAGGGTGAGGACAAGGGAAGGAAGCAATGCTGTAACATGGGAGGGCGTGTCCCCTACAAGAACTTGGCTGCTGTCGTTATTTAACCTGCAATGACACAGCTTATAAATCCAGTGTTCTAAAAGAAAACAGACAACTCACAAACAAACTAGAAAACACATTTGAAAAAAATGTTCACCTTTCTCAAGTTAAACAGAAAATGCGAGTTTTTAAAAAATCACAATACCCCCCTTTTTTTGCCTCAGTGTTTTTTAAAATGAAAAAAAAAAAATCAGATGCTGGTGAGAGTCCAGTGACATTGATATTTTTCTACAATACTGATAGCATTATAAAGTTAAACAGCCTTTCTGAAAAGCAATTTAGCAGTAAGTACTAATGACCATCAAAATATTCATGCTCTTTGACCCAGTTATTCCACTTATTGAAATCTATCCTAAGAAAATGTAGGGAAAGCTGTTTACCCAAATATATTCATTGGACTTCCATTTATAATAGTGGAAAAATTGGGGAAACATGTAACTCTATAGATAAATGGTTGAGTAAATCATAGTTCATTTATTGAATAGACCATTAAAAAGAGCCCAGATGAGTACTTATCACATGTTAGGTACTCAATCCTGATTGCATAGAAATATATAAAATGCTTATAAAATAAAATTAAATGAAAAATGTCTCATACAAATATGCATGCATGTTTATTACAACTCTGACAAATATATACAAAGAAAAATAAAACCAACTTTCTAAATTTTTAGTAATGTATATATACTTGCACACTATAGTGAAAATTTAAAAATAAATGAATCAACTTATCTCCCTGGATGGCAGTAAGTTGGGCATCCTATTTGGCCATAGGGTATAAGAATTCATAGGCAAACATTCCTCTCATCCAAATGGGCCTCAGATGATAAAAGGGGTAGACCTAAAAGGTTGTATAAATCTTCTGATAGGAATTGCATTGCCAGAATGGCTACCATCAATAAATCAAACAAGTGAAGATGTGGAGAAAAGGGAACCCTAGTACACTGCTGGTGGGAAATGCAGACTGGTACAGCCACTGTGGAAAACAGTATGGAGTTTCCTCAAAAAATTAAAAATGAAGTTGCCTTTTGACACAGCAATCCCACTTCTGGGAATATATCCTAAGAATCCCAAAACACCAATCAGAAAAGTATATATGCACCACTATGTTCATAGTAGTGGTATTGACAATAGTTCAAATCTGGAAACAGCCCAAGTGCCCATCAGTAGATAAGTGGATAATAAAACTGTGATACATTTACAAAATGGAATACTACTCGGCCACAAAAAAGAAGGAATCTTATCTTTTGTGACAGCATGGAGGGACTTGGAGAATATCATGCTAAGTGAAATAAGTCAGTCAGAGAAAGACAGATACCACATGATCTCACTTATATGTGGAATCTAATGAACAAAATAAACTGGTGAATAAAATAGGTCTAGAGGCATGGATGCACCGAACAGACTGATGATCTTAGAGGAGAAGGAAGGGGTGAGGGAAGAGACTTATATGCATATGTGCATAGCCCATGGGCACACCCATGGTGAAGGCCTGGGGTGGGGTGGGGGCTGGTGGAGGGGAGAGTTGGGGAAAAGTATAGGGCATCTGTAATAATGTCAACAATAAAAAATAAACTTAAAATTAAAGAAGAATCTTCCTTCTTTGGAAGAGTGCACAGGGTTATGATCAGACCTGGACGATGATGAGTGCAAAGGCTTTGAACAGCAGTACCTGATGGAGAAGCACCAAGTGGTCTTTGATGGATGGAGTAGCAGCAAGTGGTCTTCTCAGGGACCAAGCAGAACCTCCCTGGCCCTTCCTGCTGCTCCAATCCCAGTCTGGCAGTTGAGACCCCAGTGTAGATACACAGACAGCTCAGTGTGATGCCATAAGGGCTTCAGGGTGAAAATCAACAGGACCCTCTTTTAGGAGCTTAGAATCAAGTCTATAAATAAGACACTCACGTTTGATGCTATGGGAAATCTGCTAGGCTAGGAGTCTAGAAACTGGAGTTGGATGAAGTTCTGCACACCTTTAGCTGCAGAGTTCCAACAAATTGTGTCACTTCTGTCTGAATCTCAGTTTATTTATTGGCGAAATGAGCAGGTTAAAAAATTCCTGACCCTGGTTACCTCCCAAGGCTGTTACAAAGATCAAAGAAACCAGCGCAGTGGTAAATGCATGTCGTGTGAATCATGGTGTACCATGTGCACATAAGAGATGCTGCTAATCAAAAAAAGAGACCTTGGAGTGTGCCACTTTGTGGCTCATTCTGGGGTTGAAAACTGCAGGGCTCACATAGTCAGAACTCAAAGAAACCCCCATGAATTCCCAGCCTATGGATGAAAACAACAGGCTTCCTCCAGATCTCCTTCATTGCTCTATAATTGCTACAAGGAAGAAAATTACATACAACAATAAGACTGACACATGAAAAATCCTATTTATAAAGAGTAATATTTACTGACAATACATTTAGAGATGCAAGATCCCATCTTCTTCCTGCCCTCAAGTCTAGAAAACCATCAGTGAGTGCCACTTCAAAACTATTTTTCCTACAGATAGTGAGTTAAAGTAGGAAATGCCAGAGGACCTACCAATAAAAGGAATGTTTCTTATTTCTGAGATGCAAGAAATAGAGTCAGAAATAGAGTCAGTCCCTGTAAAGTGAGAACTTTTCAAATACCCCTTTCTGGAAGCGTGTTTTCCTACCAGAGATCAAGGCTGTTTGTGAAACTCGTCCTACCATCGCCTTCCAGAACAGCTGAGACAGAGGACACGTATGGCAGCAGCATCCCCGGAGAATGAGAAACTGTGCTGAAGGAGAAGAAACCTCTATTTTGTCAATAACTATTTGTTGAGCACCCACTAGATATTGGGGACAAAACAGAGAAGCAGATAGGCAAGGTGTCTGCCCCACGCAACTTATATTTTGGCTGTCTCAGGTCTGACACTGCAATCTGCACAGTAGCCAATTAAGAACATCGAAACATAGTTTATGACGTTTTGCAATTAAGGTCTAAATTCTGAATGGTGGTGAGAGACTGAAAATTCTGTAAGAGTGAAACTACCAATACAAAGAATTGTCCATTTGGAGATGGAACATAAATAATATGGAATAAAGAAGTAAATCAATGGCAGTCGGGCACATTCCTGTCAGCATCTACTATCCTGAAGTGATAAGTGAGAATTCCCTTCAGTTGAGGATCTTCTCTCGCCCACCCTAGTCTGCGTATTTTCAGTGGAGCCAGTCTAACCCCAGATGTGGGAGTAGAGCATGTGACTTAGGTTAACCAAACCAGCATAGTCCATTCCTCTGGCCACAGTGATTTGTTCAAGGATGGACGCCAGATCCATATCAAGTCAATGAGGTCCAAAAAGACTCAAGGATCTAAGACACTGACTTGGGAACATTAGAAGGCTGTTTCTGCTTTCTTTCTCTCTGGAGATCACAAAGAGAGAGAGGCTGTAGTGAATCTGAGAACAGGTGGGGTCTTATTACAAAGCCATGCTTGAGGAAGTAAGGCCAAGAACAGAGAAAGAGAATCTACATCAGGATGGCATCCTGTGAGTCCTGGATAAAGCCACACCCCAAGCCTTTCCTTTGTAGGTGATTAATTACATGAAGCAGATAAATTTGAATTGGGTTTTCGATCACTTGCAATGACAAGCACCCTAACTGAAATAATGAACCACAGCATAAGAAAGAGATGATCTGAAACAGGCCTGGGCAGATATATTTTACTTAGGCCGTGGCCAAGTATTTCTTCAGTTCCTTTAAGAAGAGGAATTAAACTTAATACTAGAACAACCACACATATTATTTGAGTTATACGTTTGACCACTTTTCTAAAATATATAAGGATTAGGTTGAGTTGCACATAGGATAAAAACAAACAATAAGAGTGGTTTTAAAAGCAGTAAAATAAAGCCTACAGCCCTTTTCTGGGCCAGGTAGCAATCTCACTTGTTGTGGGGAGACTCGGGATATCCCTGAGTTGGGACACTGGAAGCCACAAGCTGGATGAGAGGAGTGATTAAATGTTAAAGGGCTCAAAACAATGACTATTTATCAACACGTACAAAAGTACTTCAGCATTTTGACAACTGGCATGCTTATTCCAGTGTACAGTTGGCACAAATCAGTCCAGTGTATGGTCCCACCTACCTTTACCACACAGTTCTCCTTGATCCCCTTTGAGGTCTGGGTAAATGCAACAACACAAGTGAGAGAGAAGAAAAGCACCCAGTGGAGTGAAGAGGCCCTTAATTATTCCCTACTGCATGGCCATCTGTCTCACACCTGGCAAGGGAAAGGTGGGGAACACAAGGAAGAGAGAGAAAGGGAAAGAGAAATTAGAAAAACTAGAGTAATTGATTGTTTTATTATATCGTAAAACAAGTCAACCAGAACATACTCCTCCAGTTCCTTGCAGGCTGCAATTCCCTGTAAGAATAAACTTACTGAGATGGTGATAATGTCACTAGAGGAGTTGCTCAAGCAGGAAAGGTTATGTTACATGGACGTCAAAAGCAAGATGTGTTATGAGTAAATCTCAATGTGGATAATCAGTTCTCCAAAAATTAATAGTTGATACTATTATATTTATTGCATTTTGAATATAAATTATTAATAATAAATATAGATACTAAAAAGGATAAAATAAATTCAAACCCTAAGACTAAACCATAATTTTCCCTGAAATCTTGGAAAATTTAGATTGGATTTTGGGCAATTATTTTTAATCTTAACAATACTTTCCTGGCCATGTGAAGGCTTTAGGCAGTAACATTCTAACAATACAAATAAAATCTTTTCTTAGATTTTCCGTCCAGTATGCAGGATAAGAAGTTTTTCCAATTACATTGATCATGTAAACTCTTGAGCTCGTGCTCCTGAGGGCACATATTTTGCTCCTCATTAACCATAAAAAAGTAGGGATGGTATAGCATTTATTTTAAAAGCAATTTCCTAAAAACTGACTAGGAAAAACATGGTTATTTTCCTCAATTTGGGTATGATTTCTTCTATTTGCATGCAATTTTATAAAATGATTATTCTTAGGCTGATTCTGCTTTTAGTCATAAACTTGTAAGGAGATAAAGCAAGTGGAAGGGAGTTTGAAAATAGTAAAAATTTATGTTGAATTGGACTCCCAATATAATGTTATATCTGAATGTTGGAAATTACATCATAAGCCCCTTGATAACCACCATAGATCCATGCAGATCTCATTGGTAACCAGAATGTTGTTTTTCATTTATGAACTATTTCCTAGTCTTCCATTTTTCTTACTGAAAGACTTTTTTCATTTAGTTTGAAAAAATGTGTTCTTGTCCACAGATCCACTTCTTCCCTTTCAAATCTTATTTTCTATTAAATGCCAACTATAGTGAAATGTATCAGATAGTTAGACATAAATAAAAACCAGATTCTCACCTCAGATTGCTTACAATCTAGTCTCTCTCTTGGTTTGGTATCCTCGCCCTCCCAAGTCAATGTACTAACGATGAAGAAGAGCCTTTCCTCCCCACTCTTTTCTTCTCTTCCTAGAGAAACCTCTCTTTCCACAGCCTTTCTTATGCCCTGTTCTGTTTCACCTGCCTGTGCTTATTGGACAACTGACCCATCTTAGGCTGGGAAGTGTTACTCTCCTAGAAAATGAGAGTCAAAAACGTTGAGTCTAGTTGTGCCTGCTAGCAACAAGAATCCAGATGAATCAGGGAGTTGGCTGTGCTGCCACTGAAGCAGGAAAGGCTGGTCTACAGACATTGTCACAGAGAGAGATGCAATGACACAAAACCAGAAGGTTCAGAAGTAATGGAGTTCAGGACTACCTTTCCAGTCCATGTCCCACTCCCACAGGAGGCTGCACTCCTGCTGTGGAGTTTGGTGGGGTGGATTTCCCCAGTGTTCCTGTATCTTCCCAATGTATTTTCCCTCATCAGCTTACATGCATTGAATGGGTTTCTGTCCCTTCAACCAAATGTTCCTTGTCTAACACAGAGCTGGTAGAATTAAAATTATAACAAAATAAATTCCAGCAAGGGGTAGAAAAAATAAAACTAAGTCAGGAGTATGTAGACATCTACTAAATCTTAATTTAGGTCTTTCCACCAACATGATAGTGGTCAGATGATCCAGATTTTCTAGTAGAGTCCTGATGTTTAAAAATCCTATCCTATTGTTCAAAGAACAATATTATAAAAATACAATTAGGCAGGGATGTGTTGGTAAATGTTTAACAACTCGCAGTTCTCCAGAAAATAAAAATCGTGCCCTGATCTGTAGCCTGTGCCAATTCACATGATGTAAATACTTTCACCATGGCTGATATCAAGCTACTAACATGATGTCTGAACACTGAGTTGGAAAGAGATGTCAATAATCAGCTCTCATGAACCAGCATAAGATGGCTCCAGTACCCCACAGTGTAGGGCAAAAGTTCTGAATTAAAGAGACTAGGATTTACAACCTTGCTTTGCCCTATTATTATTATTATTATTATTATTACGAAGTAGATTTCTGTCTGAGCCTCCATTATCTATAAAAATAATAACCTGGCATGCAGCGGATTGCTAGGAGGATCTAATAAGATGCAAAGTATCTTGTACAATGCCTGGCAATATGGATAACCAATTAACAGCAGTGATTATTGTTGTTATTGCTGCTGTCTTTGCTGCACTTATTGTAATTATTACTGTCAGATTATGGGATTCAGTTTTGAACTGGAAAATATAGTCCCTATAATTTCCTGAATGATCTTAATCATCTCACCTTTACATAAATCAATATCCTCATCTCCAAATTATCCCTACTTTTGTCTTCAAATTCTAAAGTTCTATATTTATGGACATACTGGTAGAGTGAAACTATGTGTATGTGAAAAAGAGAAATATTGGGGTGAAGGAGGAAATGGAAAAGAAATGATGAGTCGTACAGGGTTGGACTGCCAACCAAAAAGCAAAGAGCACCTCAGGGGTTAAAGCCATTGAGTGTGATGTCCAAGGAGGTCAGTCACCCAATCCTCTCACCTCTAGCACCTTCCAAAGTATAGAAACCAAGGCATTACCCAAAGGCTCAGCCTGTGTTTTTTGTTGAAACATCTCAATGGCTTATTTAGGAGCAAGAAGACAGAAAAAAAGGCGGGGGGCAGGGGGAGTAAAGCAGAGAAAAGCCTGTAGTGTCCTCCTCTTGCCTTTTACCACAAAAGCAAAATAAACATGTTGGACTAGGGCCAGTAACTACCCCAAGGAGTCTGACCATGTACTTGGTGCCCTTGAGATGTGATCAACCTCATGCTCCTTTCCTTCCTTGCTTCCTATTCCCAGCATGCATATGCACATGCACATGCACACACACCCTCCTTAGAACATGTGCGTGCACATACAAAGGACACAGATTGCCCTGATGGCAGCAGATTCATCTGCTTGTTGGAGAGGAGAGGGGCATGGGAGCTGATGGTAAGTGAAGTCTAAAATCAATCCAGTTCACAGCAGACCACAACAATAAAAGCATCTCTGCTCCTTTTTAAGAGAAAGGGGTAGACAAACTGGGGGAGGAGGGATGGGAATTGGGGCCCAAAGAGAAGAAACACTAACCTAAAAGGGAGAGAACATATACAGAAAAGATTTTTTTAAGGTAAAACAAAAAGGGGATCAATTAAGGAAAGAATGAGAGGGAATAAGAGACTGCAAGCTGAGAGAGGAGAGACATGGGGAGATCAGCAAAAACGGACAAGAGGAGGAATTAGCCATGGATGAATTTTTTATTGACTTTTTTTCTCACAGCATCAGAATTTCCTAAGCCCCAATAGAGCAGTAGTGAGTTTATTGGTGGATGTGCAGCAACTCTGAGTGAGCATAGTTCTCTCTGTCTATAGTAAGTACTGAGGCTGTGCAAGGAGACACTTTTGTTACGTAATTTACATTCAAATAAACGTAGGAGGCAGGAGAAAGGCAAGCTGCCTGCTGTCTCCATTTACAATCCTGAAACACAGGAGCCAAGTACCCAGAATATTCTGAATGGATTAATCTTTGCCAAGATCTATATAAAGATGAAAAAATGCAAAATTAAAGTGATTCTGTTGCTTAAAATAAAGAGTAATTACTTATGGGAGAAAGAAAACCAAATAAAGTAGCAAGAAAATTCTCTGATTTAGTGAAACACATAGAACTGAAAAGAATTTCCATATGATCTGTTATTTGCACTGTAATTTTCCAGGACTGCAGATGTGGGATTTGATTGGGACTTTTGATCAACTCTTGTTAAGGTTGCTGCTCCCTCTTATCATTGCTAGCACAGGATAAAACTTCCGCATCCCGACATCGTCATATTGCCCCATAAAGAAACGCAGTCAACTTGTTTGAAATTGGGCTCCAGATTTACCACCGGAGGATGTGAGCCTTGCCTAAACTTATCTTTCGGGTCTGGGAAGTTATTATTTGTTTACTACTTAAAACACACCATTTGCGCATGAAATGATCATCCCTGAATCACAACCTATAAAAATGTTCTCTCTGGGTAAAATCAAATGAAGAATTAAGTTCTTCTACAGTGAACCTGGGACCATCCTTACAGTCAATTTAACTACTTTGATGGAATGAGAAGGCACACACTCAAATACAGTTAAAAATTTAAAAATATATATATATTTGCCTGCCTTATCCCCAAACACTCGGCAACTCGTTTTAGCTTTCACTCCCTATCTTAGTTTGACTACAGGAACCTGTAGGGTCTTCTGTTACACCAGAACATGGATCAGTTACAATCGAGTTTCAAAGAAAAGAAAAGAAAAGAAAAGGAAGTCAGAAAATTAGAGGCAGATGAAATGAAAAAGTAAGGGGTATCTCTTTCATGATAGCCAATAAATCTGTTGGCTCAACACCTCTAGCATGTGAGCTAAGCTTTCAGAAAAGATGAAAATGGTTCGTTTCAAATCAGATTACAATGTGCACACAAAAGGATCTGCAAATAGAAATAAGAGAATTCCATTAACATGATAATGATATCCTGAACGACCTGAACAAACAAAGGAGATTGGAACTTGGGATGTAATTTGTCGATAGTTTCCTCTTCCAGGTTTTGTGAGTGCCTGACTTGAAAGGTTTTAGAAAAGGCTGCTGCTAGGCCAGGTTTGTTCCATCTGTCAGAGAATCCCTACAGGAAAAATTAATTCAATAAAACATCATTTAAATCCTGATCTTAGATTGTTTCCACTTTCCATTAATTAAAAAGAATATATTAAGAGTCAGTCTCAGGGACACATTGTGCATGTTTGAATAGGTGTGAATTGAAAGGCACTGGAAACATGCCTCTAACTTGAACTTCCTGGAGCCTGTTTTCTGCCTGAAGTAAACCAAGGAATCACGGTGAAGCCACTATTAAAATGTTCACGTAAATGGGCAGGAAGAAGGTGAGGTTCAGTTCTTAACAACTTTGAATGAGACTCTAAATTTCCATCTTATTCCCCTCCCCTGGATGGGACCACATAAGCCAGAACTGGGTCTAGTATGGATATTTCCCTGAAGGGGCACAGAGCAGATTCAGGGGGTAAATCTTAATGAAGTATTTACCCCAAGGACCCAGAGGCAAATAAGGGAAATTGATTTTTACCTTCAAGTCCAGGAGGACAGCATGAAGATGGAAACAGAAGGTAAGACCTAGAGAGAGAAGCAGATAGACAGTGAAATAATGAAGTGGGTCAAAGCAAGAAAGAGAGTAAAGTGGGAAGGCTCTAGGAGCCCAGAGACAGGCAGGAGATAATGATTCCATTTTACACTGGACCTCATGGGGCAGGATGTGTGGTTTACACACAGATTTGAAGTGAACAGTTTGCCAAGAAAAGTTGGAAGAAAGTCCCAAGGCAAGAGGATTAACTAAAGAAATAAGTCACAGTTAAATAAAATGTGATCAGTGCAGTACAGATGTTAGTTTCGGTTGGTTGGTGGGAGTATAATGGGAAAGGTGTGAGGTGTAGGAACAGGCCAGTAGGATGGGGCTCTGTGTGAGGTTGCACTGGGCTCCTGGACATAAAAGAACTACCTGGACAAATCACAGAAAGATTTAGCACTAAAAACCAGAACAGAAATCATTCTGCTACAAGAACTGATATAGCACAAGGGTTTTAGACTATGGATCCCCTGAGTTTGAACCTTGGCTTTGTCACTTACCTGCTCTCTAACCTTGGATAAATAATTCAACCCTCCTTCTTTCAACAGTAAGACTAGTACTATATCAACAGATTATCATGAAGATTAAATGAACTAGTAAATGTAAAGTGCTTAGAACAGTGTCTGATACACAGCAAGCACTCAAACAATGTTAGCAGGTATTAGTATACTTAGTATTAGTATAGATGCTATATTGTGAAAGAGAGGGAAGGGACAACAGATAGAGCCCTAGTCACAGGAGCTTACATTTTTATATTACAACTAGAGGCCCGGTGCACAAAATTTGTGCACTGGGGGGTGGGGGGTCCCTCAGCTCAGCATGCCCCCTTTCACAGTCCGAGAACCCTCAAGGGTTGTCCTACTGACAGCTTAGGCCCACTTCCCCATGAAGTGGGCCTAAGCTATAGTCTGGCCTCCCTCTGTGGGAGGCAACCGGGCTGATCAGGGGACGGCGCCACCCCCATCACCCTGCTGCTGCTGCCACTGCTGGCTGTTGCAGTCGCCAAGGTGTTTTCACAACACAGATTCCAGTCCCTTCACCATGAAAAAATGAAATGACAACTTTCTTTAGGCATTTTCAAGATGTCTCTTTCATAGGATATGCCGTTTCTTTCTCTTTTTTTAATCCTCACCTAAGGATATTTTTGAATTGATTTTTAGAGAACATGGAAGAGAGAGGGAAAGACAGAGAGAAACATCAATGTGAGAGGCACACTTCGATTGGTTGCCTCCTGCATGAGCCCTGACCTGGGCCCTAGCCAGGGAGGAGCCTGCAACCTAGGTACATGCCCTTGATCAAAATCGAACCTGGACCCTGTGGTCTGCAGGCTGAGGCTCTATCCACTGAGACAATCTGGCTAGGGCAGGAAATGAAATTTCTTAGCTCCTTCAGCAGTGGACCTTCGTTTTTTCCTCCAGGAGTGAGGTGAAAAAACCCTAGATCACCTTCTTGGATTCTTATTACCCAAGCAAGTGGCGTACCGCAAGCTTAGCCAATGAGCGGTCAGAAAAGGTGTTTCCTCTGCATCTCCCAAGCAGAGTCAGGACTGCTGGTGTGCCACGGCCATGGGGATGCTAGGGGCCGGGACCCCTGCAGATTTGTGTCTCCACTCCGGCCCTCCTGCATGTTGTTCTCTCTGGCTCCAGGGCCAGGCGTGGGCTGCCCTGTGTGTTATTCTCTCCAGCTCTGGCCTTCGCCTGGCCCCTCCTTCTGAGCTGGTCGTGACCATTATGGCATCCTGGCCTAATTTGCATATTACCTCTTTATATATAAAGATGCCTAATAACCCTATCTGCTTTCTATCTTCACTTCTCTACTTTTTCTTTGGTAATTTAATGTCAACAAATTAGAATCTCCCAATTGAAAATAATTTTTTAAATGTTAAATTATAATTTATGTCATTTTTATAAATTATTGAATTATACAGTATTGTCAATTGATTTGTTGAAACAATTTCACATTTTGAAGTTGCAAGACTTTTGCCCTGCAATAGTGTTGGAAAGGTAATTGCGCGTGCATCTAGCCCATGGACCCTTGAAGGACAAAGTATTACAGAAACACTTTCTAGTATCACCTGCTTCTGTTCAGAAAGAAGCACAGTCTCTTCCTTGACCACAGGGATATTCTCATTTAGTAGCTCCTTGAACCAGTTTGCTCTCTTGCCATATTCCTGGAGGTGGATCCCAGAACACAGAAGCCAGCCATTCTCTCCAGCCCAACCTAAAAGTGGACTATTTAGCTAAAGTAGTGACACCAGCAAAAGGCTATTGCTACAGGTCCTGTCCCCAGACTATCTGTATTCTAACCAGGTCACCAAGGAACGTAGATTTACTTCCAAGTTTTGAGAAACACAGAAATCCCAAGGAGGAAGGAACTGCCCAAGGTCACAAAGATGGTAAGTGAGAGACCCAAGTGCACTGTTCACATTCTTACCAGTAAACCATGGTTTTACCCTTCTTTGTACCGCCTTCATGGGTAAAATAAATAAATAAATAAATAAATAAATAAATAAATAAATAAATAAATAAATAGATAGATAGATTAAACTATAGAAAAAGTATCAAATTCCATTTTAAAAGCATTTCCAGTAAACATTGCAATTTTCTCCGTTTTCCACAACGTAGCACGTTTTGACTCCCATATCAACTAATCAAATATTTCTCCAGAAGCATTTCCAATGCATAAAACTACCAGATACAATCTGCCTTCTCCTAAGAAAATTCAATACATAAAAATGTGCTTACAAAACAGATAAATCAGAGTTTTAACTTTACAAAAGAACTTGCCACCTAATTTCTTTTCTTTAAAAACTAGTTTCCTGATACATTTACACAGTGATCCATTTTACAAAAATTTAATATACATGAAAAACTTAGGCGGCATTTCAACTGAGATTGTGTTCAGTATCTTATAGAATTGGATCATTCATTATCTTTCTCATTAATTCTCTGTGACTGTTCATCATTTTTTAAAAATGAACATTCCACTTAAAACTTCTAGGAGATGCTGCTAGGAGTCACTCCCATCTTAGGACAGTGGTCCTCAAGACTGAGATACAGTGCAGAGAGGCCTTGATAAAATACTGGTTCCTACCCCTAATAGTTCTAACTCAGTAGGTCTGGGATGGGGCCCAAGATTTGACACTTTGAAGTTCTAAGAACTGCACGTTGAGGACTTATGCTTAAGGAGTGATCAGGGTAGAGATGAACAAAAATCCTCCTGCAATATTCTTCTTCAGTTTTCAAACTGTATTGAGATATATTCTACTGACACTGGTTGATTGTGATAATTCAAGAAGTACTTTCCTCAAATACACAATTAATAAACCTATCACCACCCACCAGGAGACTTCTCAGACCTAAATTCAGAAAGTGAAACAATAGCAAATCCTGACCACCCAGCAACTGATAAATACCCAGATTCAGTTAGTTACAAGAAGCATCCTCAATAACAAGGAAATGGACTACTTTTCCTGCTTTGTGGGACATTATCAAAAGTCCAACCTTGGCCACCTAGACCAATTAAGTCTCAGAAGGTTACGAAATTGAGGTCTCTACTTTAGCTTTGGTTCCCTGATGAGAAGCTTCTCCACAAAATTATATAATTCAAAAGAGATGCTGAAAAATCAGTCACTAAGCCAACTGACAACTATTAAAAATAGGTCTTAGTGAGCACTCACTACACTTCACATACTACTCATTTCATCTGCATGATATCCCTGCTCAATAAAGAGGACTAAGCCTATTTTGCAGGGGTAGCCAACAAGGCTGAGAGGGGTTACCCAGGTAGCACAGTGGGCAAATGGCAGACGCAGGACTTTAATCCAGTTGTGAGACCCTAAAGTTTAGGATTTTTTTTTTAACTTCAAGTTGACTGCCACATAAATGGAAGTTTCCCCTTTTCTTCAGAGAATAGATAGTCCCTGAGAGCAGAAGCTTGGACAGAGAGCCTCCATGGGTTTAATGGTGTATCAGTGCCCTACTGCTGTATAACAAATTAGCACAAACTTAATTTAAAGCAGCGATTTTTAACCAGTGTGCCACAAGAATTTTAAAACATGCAATGACTGTTCATTTAGCCAGGGGCACTGACCTCTTTTCCCTTGGATTATCAAATTAAAAAAATGACAATAGCCAACACAATAATGGCCGTCTGATGTGAATAAATCAAAATTGTACCTCTGTTTTGGTCAGATAGCAAAAATATATTTATTGATGTGCCACCAAATTTTAGTAATCAGTTTATGTGTGCCATGAGATGAAAAAAAGGTTGAAAATCACTGATTTAAAGCAATATTGCTTTATTAGCTCATAACTCTGTACATCAAAAATCCAGACACTCTCCACTGGGTTCTCTGCTCAGGTGGCATAAGACTGAAATTGAGGTATCAGCCAGGCTTGGCTCTTCCACAGACACCTGGGAAAGACCCTAATTCTGATTTCATTCGTGTTGCTGCCAGAACTTAGTTCCTTGGGATCGTCATACTGAGGTCCCATTTCCTTGCTGGTTGTCAGCTGAGGGCCACTTACAGCTTCTAAAAGTCACCTCCTCTCCTTGTCCTATGGCTCCCTCCATCCTCAGGCCAGCAACAGCGCATCAAATCCCTCTTGTGCTTACATCCCCCTGACTTCCTCTTCCATGGCTAGCCAGAGAAAACTCTTCTTTTTAATGATTTCATATGATAGAGGTTCATTCAGGTAATCTCTGTATTTCAAGATCAACTAACTTGAGTATTTAATTACACCTGCAACGTCCCTTTACAGCAGCATCTAGATTAATGTTTGTTTGAATAACCAGAGGATAGAAATCTGAGGGCTGGGGGGGGGGGGGGACAGTACGTCTTTAGAATTCTGCCCATTACAGAGGGCTAGAAGGATATTTGACTCTTGAAGATCAATGAGTCTCAAACTGTACACACATGCCTGTCTGTACAGGGAACTTAGGGACTGTTTTTGTTTGTTTGTTTGTTTGTTTGTTTGTTTGTTTGTTTGTTTTTACCTCCAGAGTAAAACCCTGGGGTTTGCTTTGTCCCCTTGCTACATTGTGGTTATTGGCAAGCACTGACCCTGAGGAGAAATATTACCCAGAGGAGGGGCCAGGGTTCACTACCTCCTGGAAATTAATCCAAATTCTAACTTGAGAATTAGCCAATAAGACAAATGTCCACATTATTGAAGAAGATTGTTTTCTCATTGATCATGTCTTTGAGTGATTATTTTACATATTTGTTTGGTGTGTAGATATAATCTTATTCTCCTATTAGACCAGGAGATCCTTCAGGGAAAAAAATGTATCTTAAAAGTCTTTGTATTCACATAAGTGCCTAGCACGGAGCCTGATATTCAGAAGATTCTCTGCACAAATTAGGTTGTAGGGAACACAGCTTATTGCTTACTAGGTGCTCAGTGAATTTTATTTTCCTTTCCTTTTTTTCTGGTTAAAGTTAGAGAAGACTTCACTTCATCTTAAATAATAAAAACCTACAGATATTTTCAGTACAGTTATTCATGGTATATGGTGGGTGCTTATGATTGTAAAGGAGAGAGATGATGGTATAATCGTGTTCCCTTTACAGTGAATCTATAAGCATCTTTGGGATTTCTTAGTTTAAAGCTTTGCGAGGATAACTCAGCTCTTCATTTTAAATGTAGAAAAAACAGGACTTGATGATTTTCTTGTCAAGGGACTTAAATACTCAAATCAAAACAGGAACTTTTGCCCATTAAGACTATTAAGTAAGGTGGGGCCCCAAGTCCAAAAAGAACCCCTTGGATGACTAGAGAGGAGCACTGCTTAGAAGATGTGGCACATCCCATGGAAGCAACAAGTGCTGGTAAACAGAGAGCTTAAGCTTGATCAGCCTACATAAACCAAATATTTTATTGGCTATCAAAACGTCTCAAAGCCCTCATGAATGGGATTAGTGTCCTCACAAAATAGGCTCCAGAGAGACCTCCAGCCATGTTTTCCATGTGAGGACACAATGAGAAGTCTCACAATGAGGGGGCCCCCGGAAGAGGGTCCTCCCTGGATATTGCTGGCATCACGATCCTGAACTTCCAGCCTCCAGAACTGTGAGAGGTAAACTTCTGTTGTTTATAAGCTACCAAGTCTGTGGTATTTTGTTATAGCCGCCCAAACATACTAAGAGAGAAAATGTAAGTAGATGTGTTTGCTGCTCTGCAGGGAGGTGGAAGTAAAGCAGCTTGTAATGTAAATTCCAACTCTGCTGATAACTGGCCACTAGGTTTTGGCCACAGAACTTAACCTTGCAGGACATCAGTTTCTCCATCTGTAAAATGGGCACAATAATACTTAACCTTTTAAAATTACTCTAAAGTTTGGAGATAATGTAAATAAGTCATGTGGCACAATAATGCACTCAGTGGTAGCTACAATTATTATTATTGTAAATACCTCTCACTAATTCATAAAAGACACCTTTATATGTGAATTTTTCCTCTTTCCCAGTCCTGGGATTTTCATTCATATTCACTTAAAATTTCTCAAGCTTCCAAATCCATAAAAAAGATTATAAAGCAAACTTTTAAGTAGTTATGATTGTGCGTGTAAAACATTTGTACAACAACATGTTCTCTGTACCATATGTTATGCTGTGTTGGAATGGAGACAGCTAGAGGACATTTATTGCAGAGTCTTTATGCCTTCTTTTGGTATTCAACGCTTGTGAAAGAATAATAATGGTCATCAGGACTACTGCATACATATTCCGCATAAAAGAAAAATCCAATTGATGTTTCAGAGCTCCTGGTTTTAGAATCTCTTTCTGCTTCAGCTGATATATAGTGTAAATCTAAAACTTATTTAAAAACCTGTCTGGGTAAGACAGCTTTTAATTAATCTTCTCTTGGTTTTTATACTATATGGTACCTGGAAGATGCAAGATCAATCACTACTGTATTGTAATGTCGAGTTGTGAGACAGAAAGATAAATGAGCTATCAAGCTTAGCATTTTGATAGCTAAGTTAATTTAACTAGCTCCAGAACACACTCTAGATTGGTAGATAAAGTTGTGAGCTGGGGCACTGAATGTTATAACCGCGAATGTGGGATGTTATTAAGAAAACGGGAATGTGCTAGTTCCTATCTGTCCTTTATGGAAATTAAACCCAGGATTAGAGAGGTGTAACTGGGTGATGAGGTCATATTGCTAGTTCTGTCAATCCAATTAAGACAGCTTTATTAATTCAGACTTTTAATTGAGCACTGGGACAAGGTCTGAGATGCCTTGCAGTTTCCCTCTGCAGTACGCATGAAGAAAAGCCTGGCCAAGCAAATTAAACACAATTTATGCCTAAGGACAGACCTTGAGTAGAGTTTGTTTCCTTATGGGACCTACAAGGGTTTTGTAACCATAAATTGTATTTCAAATTGTGTTTTCTCAATTATAGGAATTTTGAACTGATTCTTGTCCCTGGGGGTAGGACACCCCATGCCTGGGATATCCATTTACACAATGATGTTTCAACCAGCAAAAGGAATAAAAATAAAACTTCTAGCCTGGCTCCTCACAATTACCAATCTAAATCGTAATAAAACTTCAGACAAAAGAAATATGTTGCAGAAGTCATTGGAGAAGTATTTGGATATGCTAATCACAGCTATTAAGAAATACCAACTTTGGAATGTCACATCAATTCAAATAAGCAACAGTAAATGGAGCAGTTTTGAAAAGGTCTCCCCCTCAGAAAATAATGGTATCAATTTTCTATAAGGTAGAAGAAATCTTTACCCAGCTCCCATCCTTACCCACCCCCAATCTAAGCTACACTAGACCACTTTCAATTTCTTTTCATTCATTTGTTCACTCACTCTTGAACAAACATGTATTAAGTACCTATGACATATAGGCCAGCTCCTATGCTATATTGGTTATTAACAAGTCACAATTCCTGTCACCAAGAAGTCCCAGAGAAATGTATAGTTCATTAAAAATGGTAGGGGTGATACTAATTTTATGTGTGAGCTTGACTGGGCTATGGGAATTTGATTAGATATTCTGGACATGTCTGTGAGGGTGTTTCTGGGTGAGACTAACATTTGGATAGGTAGGCTGAGTAAAGCAGATTGTCCTCCCCAGTGAGGGTGGGCCCCCTCCGTATGACAGGAGGACACCTGTCTTCTGCCTTCATACTCAAGATTAGGATTGGAAATGTATACCATTGGCTCTCCTAGCTTATCAGCTACAGATATTAGGACTTCTCAGCCTCCATAATTGCATGAGCCAAATACTTTGAATGAATTAATGAATGAATATAATAAATGTATTATACATACACTGAGTGGCCAGATTATTATGACCGACCAGATTATTATGACCACCCCATCAGTATTTCATTGGGCCACCTTTGGCCTTCAATACTGTGGCGATTCTTCTTGGCATTGACTCCACGAGATGTTGAAAGGTGATGCGAGGAAGCTAATACCATGCCTGATGAATAGCACTGTCCAGTTCTGTGAGATTTGATGGTGTGGAACCAGCTGCCTGATGGCTCTTTTAACTTCGTCCCACAAATGCTCAATTGGATTGAGATCTGGTGATTGTGGGGGCCACTTCAGCAAGGTAAAGTCTCCCTCATGTTCTTGAAAGCACTCCTGCACAATACGAGCACCGTGGCATGGCGCATTGTCTTGTTGGAAGAAGCCATCTCCATTGGGATACACCATCAACATGATAGGATGAACTTGATCAGCAACGATGCTTAGGTATGTTGTGCTATTCAGACGTTTATAACGATCTGGGCCTCTAGCAACTTCAGCGGGAAATTATAGCTAATTTGCCTACAAACATCAGGTCGTCATAATAATCTGGCCACTCAGTGTAATAGGTAATAATAAATGTATATTATATATAAGGAATGTATATGTTCTGTATAAATTATATATGTAAATTAGTTATGATTCTCTGGAGAACTGTAGGAATTCAGAACCAGCCTCCCCAAAATGTGCCACATTGGCATGTGAGTTATTTTCAACTGAAGACCCTGCAGGCTCACAAGAAACTTCAACCTCTCTTTAATTTAAATTAGGGACCTTGCCCATAATAAGAGTTATCAACAGAAATAACAACTTATGACCTATCTATGGAGCAGGAAAAACTTCTAATTAATGAACACCTGCTCTTCTTATCATCCTGCAATGACCCTTTGAATCCCCAAAGGCATCTTACCCAATCCTTATCTTGGAATGCCACATATACCTAATTTTAACTTTCTGCTGATGAACCTCTCATGCACTGGTATGTAGGGATCCTGTGCATACATATAAAATTAAATTTGGTTATTTTCTCTTGTTCATTTGTCTCTTGTAGATTTTAATTATTATTTAGATCAGCTGAAAGGACCTGAGGGAAGTTTCATACTCCTCACAGATCCCAGACTAACAGTATGACAGGTGAAAACTAGAACAATGGTGCCCATTAGGTATACAGTTACAACCACAGAACATCTGTAATTCGCATAACACTTCCTTGTTCATCCACGGACATCGACCCTGGCTGTCAGAAATCAATAAATTCAAAGACTCATCCACTTCTGATATTCTACCCTAACAACTTCTGTCCCCCAACCCATAAGCAATAAAAAAATATTACTCACCTCATGTGCTGCCATCTCAAAGCTGCCTATGTAGTGTTCTTTATTGCAATTAATCAATAAATTTCATTTTGCTTATATCATAATAGGTGTCTCTCTTTAAAGAGAAGACTCCTTTATATGTTTCAGGGTGGAAATAATTATTTTCACAAATGTATGACTGTTTAGAGCTCAAAGTCAGCTTATAAGCAGTCTAGTTCAACTCTCAAAATTACCTATCCTGTATAAAGAAGGTAGAACGATTCTCCTTGAGTCAACCGAAGATTCTCTTTGCGTCAACCAAGCAGTTGGTGACTTAGTCAGATGAGAACCCAAATCTTGAGATTCCAACAAAAACAGGCTCCCTTCCACACTGGCCATTGTTGTGGTTTAGTTGGATAGAGTGTCATCCTATACACTGAAAAGTTGTGCGTTCAATTCCTGTCAGGGCTCATACCTAGGTAGTGGGTTCACCCTGGTTGGGTGTTGTAGGGGAGGCAACGGCTTGATATTTCTCTCTCACATCAATGTTCCTCTCTCTCTCTCTCTCTCTCTCTCTCTCTCTCTCTCTCTCTCTCACTGGTGAATATGTCCTTGGGTAAGGAAAAAAACAAACAACCAGGCTCCTGTCCTGGCTGGTTTGACTCAGTATTTAGAGCATCAGCCTGAGGACCAAAGGGTCTCCATAGGCTGAACTCCTGGTCAAGGGCATGTTCCTCCTTCCTCAGTTGCAGGTTCCCTGGCCTGGAGTGGGGAAGGGCACATGTGGGAGGCAACCAACTGAATTCTCTCAATCAAGTCAATGTTTCTCTTTCCCCCACCCCTTTCATTCTCTCTAGAAATCAACGCAAAAATACCCTTGGGTGAGGATTTAAAAAAAATAATAATAAAATAAAACAGGCTCCCTTGCTTTCATACCAAGTACTTAGACAAAAAACATGTTTTAAATAAATCCCTGACTCATTAAACAAATCTTTTTAATTTCACTTTTACAAGTAAAATGTTATTGTTTTTAAAAGTCCCACCAGCTAGAGTTAACTAATTCAAATAACACACATACACACAAACACACAAACACACTCTCTCTCTCTCTCTCTCTCTCTCTCTCTCTCTCTCTCTCTCTCTCTCTCTAGTTTAGCAGGGGACAGAGGGAGAACACCTCTGCTTTTGACATATACCCATATGGTGGGTGTGTGTGTGTGCATGCCAACATGATTATAAACTTACATAAAGAATTCCATAAGTATCCATATTCATATAAAGTGTTCAGCTTTATTTTTACTTATATTCAACTAGAGGGTAGATGCATGAAAATCATGCATGGATAGGGTCCCTAGGCCTGGCCAGCGATCAGGGCCAATCTGTGGGACAACCGGCAGGGTGATCAGGGCCCCCACACACACACACTCACTTTGGCTGGCCAGGCGCTGCCTGCTAGCTGGCCCCACCCCTCACTGCCACCACAGGTTGCCTCCCTCTGTGGGGCGACCAGCAGGGTGATCACTCCCCTCTCCTCCCCCCCCCCTTCCCACACCTGCCTCGGCTGGTCTGGGGCCTGTGGGCTGGGGGCGGCTTCTTCATTGAGCGTCTGCCCCCTGGTGGTCAGTGTGCATCATAGCGACTGGCCATTCCACCAGTAGTTGGGCTGTTTGGTCGATTTGCATATTAAGCTTTTATTATATAGGATTAGAACCAGGAGTTGAATGAAAGCTTCAACTCCTAGTTCTAAAATCTAAAACCTAAAGAGCCTAAAGCATGGTCATCTCACTGGAAGTAGAAAAGGATGATGGTTAAGAACATGGGCTTCACCATTAGCTACAGCCAAGTTAAAACTATAGTTCTGCTACTTGGAAGAGACTTTTTAAAGCTCTCTTTATAAGCATAACCTCTTATGGGTAGAAAGACAAAAAAATAAAAGCAGATGGCCTCTGCGTTGGCAAAAATTTGTTAGGATCATCTGTCCAGGTTGAGGGTAGGGAGTGTGTGGGCAAATACTATTGGGAGTAAAATGATAGTGGCCATATTTAGAGCTAATATTTAGAGCTGACATATTTTAAATGAAGTCTGACTTAGTATACAATAAACGATTAATAAAAGGTAACTGTATTATTTAGCAAGAACTACCTAAAAGAATATTTTGATTCTTAAGGGCTATAAAACCCTTAGGAATCAAAATCCTGTCTCTAGAAAAAAGATAAAACAAACAATAATTGTTGCCCCCATACCTTCTACCACATCATGGAAGGAACCACTATTCCATCATGTAGCTGTTGCTTCCTTATAATATTCTTGCAAGAGATGTACCAGTGGGGGCCTGCCCTGGTGTGATGGACAGGAGCTAGTGAGGTTGTGTATGGCCATGTAGCATGTTGACTATTACCACTGGTTTAAATCTAGTCACAGACACAGGCTACAAGGATTAAACTAACACATTTCCACAATTCAGAGAACTCCTGAGACCAAACAGTAAAGCTTCTGACTCTCTCAGAAAATGTAGAATCAGAACAGCCAAATCACAGTTCAAAAATAGTCATAAATAACATATCTGTCATAAACTACCTCTGTCCTCAAGAAAAAAATTCCCAGATGGGAAAAGTGTCCAGTCCTCAGAAGAATGGAAGAGATCAATAGTTGGTACTGCATCCAAAATCATTCACTGTATTCAGAGAGGAGGCCTCTTTTCACTTTTCTTTCAGTGGTGGGGGGAACTAGCTGTAGAATTCACTTGGCATTAGCCATTTTCTAACTCTAGGACTTTGGGTATGTTATAGAACCTCTCTGGTTTCCTAATCCCTAAATTTAGGGAATAAAAATTGTTAGGTAATAAATAAAACATGCTTAACATAGGATCCAGCACATAATAAGTGCTTAACAGTCTATAGTCATTATTACTTATTTTATTCCTCAAAGACTTGCTTTATGAAAGATATACCCATCTTGCAGATCATATAATACTAGAGGCCTGGTGCATGAAAATTCATGCACTGGAGGGGGCGCCCCTCAGCCCAGCCTGCCCCCTCTCACAGACCAAGAGCCCTCAGGGGCAGGAGGTGACCCAGTGATCAGGGGAAGGAGATGCCCCATCACACCTCTGCTGCTGCCACTGCCAGCAGCTCACGCCTCGGCCAGCCCTGGTTACCTGAGCCTCAGGCTGGCCCTGGGTGGCTGGGCAGCCACCATCTGAGGCTTGCCTGTGCCTCAGGCCAGGCCTGGGTGGCTGGGGGGCTGAGGGTACTAGGTGCTGCCATCTTGTGACTGTGAGCACCGCCATCTTTGAGGGTGTGGCAGTCAATTAGCATATTCTCTTCTTATTGGCTGTGCGTGCCACCATCTTTGAGACAACATGAGGGTCAATTAGCATATTCCCTCTTTATTAGATAGGATTATTGCTAAGAATTATTTAAGGAACTATAGAAATGATCCCTGAAAGTATAGTCTTTGCTAAGAATTATTTAAAACAGGTACTATAATCAGAAATGTATATTTAATACAATACATAAAAAAGATGAGATGAAATGAAGAAAGCAGTATTTTCTCTTTTACCCTGCCATAGAGTATAAAGTGTTAAAAAAAATCCTTTGCAGTTTAATTATTTGTATATAATTGGATATTGTTAATTTAATTACAAGTGACTCTTACTTATTCACTACGGTAGTTTTCTATCCTGCCTGACTTTGTTAATGATTAATTAATTTCAACTACATTGGAGAAAAACAAAAGTTCACTTGATAAGTACGTCAAGATCATCCTAAGTTCCAACCTACCTTCTATATATCTGATTCTCCAAGACAGTGTTTACTGCTCCGTTAGACAGAGGGTAACAGGACACACCAAGAAGTAGTGAGTCTTCAACCTCTGACATCCTATTCCCCACCCTCATACCTTGGCCCAACCTTCAAAAAATCAATAAACTGGGTGCAGTGACAGGTGTGTCACAAGATCCAATGGTGACCTTCATCTCTACTCCTTATCACCTTAATGATACTTGATACTTGTAGATGCTCCCAGTTCAAACTGGCCTGCTCACTCTTACTCACAAAAGAGATCTTCAGTTCGGACATCTTCAGTCCCCATTTTATTCAGAGCCAAACTTCCCCACCGCTGAGGCCTGGATCCATCTGTTACTCTATGAAACTAGGCCTCCCTCTGATCCCGGTACCCCACAAGGAGAAAATGTTCAAAATCACTTTTCCCAGACTGTTGAGGAAAATGCCATGCAAATGCCTAATCTAAAGCACAATAAGCACCAAGCCACTTTAGCACATTCACACTGCGGTAGAAAAAAGTCAGATTAGTTTGACAAGATGATTTCTTTTAAGAGTCATTTTGATTCTCCACCCTCACTCCTTTGTAATCCCCCTCAGACTGTAAAAACGAATCCTCCCATCAGTCTTGTATTCCTAGATATGAACATTATGCTGCCTGGTTTATGGCATCTGGTATCACAGGCCCTTCAGCAAGCCTCCCAGAGTTTTCAGAAGGTTTTTGTTTCAGTTAATTCCTTAAGCATCCCACGATTCAAGTCATTGTGTCTTGCAATTTATTTTATTAATCCTAAGTGTATCTTAAAAGAAAAAGATAGAAAGTAAGGAAAATAAATTAGCATTTTTGATTACAAAAGATACCTTCAAGGGCACTCTCATTTCTTGAAAGAGATCTTGCACGGCATAATAGTACTGGAGCAGGAAAACGACAGGATGGCCCAGATTCCCTCAGAAATGGCTGGTGTCTCGGTGTCTCCTTTTAGGTGGGGCCGTGTTCAACCAGGGAGTGTAGGGGTCTGAGCCGGAGATACAGTCCAGATGTGAGAAATTGGTGTGGCCCTGAAGCAAGAGCTGGCAACCACCATGCGACAAGCCAAGCCATAGCTGACTTCCAAACACCCCTCTCTAACCTCACGGCTCTCATTTTAATCCTAATCACAATCATGCTCACCTGGACGTTATAACAGAATCCCAACTAATCTCTCTGCTTCAACTCTCAGCTCCTACTGTAAACATTACCACCACACAAATCACACCGTGCTATGCCCCTGCTGAAAATCTTTTGAGGGTTTCCCATTATAACCAGGAAAAAACAAAAGTTCTTTTACATAGTGTGTAAGGTTATGTATAAGGATCTGGCCTCTGCCTACTCCAACCTTCCCAGGTACCGAGAGTTCTGCTTTAATGTAACATATGCATTCCTGAAAGTGCTGTGCTCTGCAAAATCATGCAACAAAAACCCACGGAGGAGCAATGCCCAAAACTTCATCAGCGGCACATTTTATAAAGGTAGAAATTTAATAAAAATGGTAGCATAGTCTTACACATTTATTTTACATTTTTAAAATGTATCTTTATTGTTGAAAGTATTACAGATGTCTCCCTTTTCTTTTTCCCATTGACCCCTTCTAGCCCGCCCCTGACCCCTACCCCAGGCCTTCACCAACCTATTATCTGTATCCATGGGTTATGCATAATACATACAAGTTTACTGGTTAAGCTCTCCCCACCCCCACCATCTCTCTGAGATTCATTAGCTTGTTCCACACTTCTATGTCTCTGGATCTATTTTGTTCATCAGTTTATTTTGTTCATTAGATTCCACATATGAGGGAGATCATGTGATACTTGTCTTTCTCTGACTGGCTTATTTCACTGAGCATAATACTCTCCAAGTCCTTCCATGCTTTCCCAAAGAGTATGAGACCCTTCTTTTTTATGGCTGCATAGTATTCCATGGTGTAAATCTACCACAGCTTTTTTATCCACTCATCTACTGATGGGCACTTGGGCTGTTTTCAGATCTTAGCTATTATAAATTGCACTGCTATGAACATAGGGGTGCATATATTCTTTCTGATTGGCATTTTGGGTTCCTTAAGATATATATCCCTAGAAGTGGGATCACTGGGTCAAATGGCAGTTCCATTTTTAATTTTTTTAGGAAACTCCATACTTTTTTCCATAATGGCTGCACCAGTCTGCATTCCCACCAGCAGTGTTCTAGGGTTCCCTTTTCTTCACATCCTCGCCAGCACTTGTCATTTGTTGATTCTGACAAGTGTGAAGTGATACCTCATTGTCATTTTAACTTGCATTTCTCTGATGATTAGTGACTTTGATCATTTTTTTCATACGTTAAGTGGTTAAGAAATGTATAGTACTACAATCAATATCTTGAATTTTGCTTTTGGAAGTGGGTGCCAGAGAGTTTCAGCTTATGAATTATTGCCAAATGATGGGAGGAGGAATATTTAAAATCATTTGAGAAAGATTGTAATGCCAGGGGGGATGGATGTGACTTGTATGCTCACAGTGAACTGAGGCAGCTGGTAGATGTCTGAGGTATATGCACGTGTACATTTAGTAATTTCCCACACCGCTTGGTTCAGCTGGGCATGGTTTCCTGCATTCACCTAGTGTTCCTCTCAGACAAAATCACACATAAGCAAATGCAAAATCCACATTATGCTCAAATTGTTCCCGTTCAATGTATTGAAACAAATTTGCATTCTGAAAGCAAGCATTATAATAGGCCCACTAAGCCTTCCAGGGCACACCATCCATGCTGTCCTGTGTTCAGCATCTCCATCAGGCTAAGTTTCTTCCCTTTGCGTTCACAGCTCCCTCTGCTTAGACTGCTCTTCCCCGCTTTTCTTCACGATTGGTTTCATTTCATCCTTCTGGCCTCAGTTTCAATGCCACCTCTTCAGAGAGCCCTAGCCTGAGATTATCCTCCCTAATGTAGACCTCCACTCTCATTATTTTCTTTCCCAGAATCCATTTTTTTTTCATTTCTTAGAGCTTCTATGATGAGAGGAAAATAACTAATTTATTTGTCGTTGTTGTTATCTCTCTTCCACTAGAGAGTAGGCTCCATGAGGTCAGGGAGCCTTGTCTATTGGCACTTTTTAATGGCCTGGCCCTGGCAGGTACCATGCTCAGTACAAGCACAAGGTGTAGGCACTTAGTATATATCACTTAAATGAATAAAAGGATGAATGAATAATTATAGCTATACAAATACCAAATATATCCAACAGGCTTTCACAGAATGGCCTTATTAACAATGCCTTTATGATACTTACTCTGTTAAACCCCTTACAGTTTAGCTCTTACTCAGATTTAATGCTCTCATTAAAAAGAGCTTGAAGAGAACCAGTACAAAGTTAAATATTTAAAAAAGAATATGTGAAAGAGAATCCAAAGAAAAGATTATTGACTCACGCAACACAAATATAACAACAGAAGAAAAAAATGAGACTGACAAA
Organism: Myotis daubentonii; assembly: GCF_963259705.1. Taxonomy (NCBI): domain Eukaryota; kingdom Metazoa; phylum Chordata; class Mammalia; order Chiroptera; family Vespertilionidae; genus Myotis; species Myotis daubentonii. Next base: position 62,165,801 of record NC_081842.1, on the reverse strand, counting down.
ACCGATGACTCATTCATGCTCCTTAAAAAAACTGGACTCTAATCCCATGATGGTAACAGAAAAGTCTCATATTTGACAAGTGAGTAAACAGAGATTAAGGATTTGGTGAGGCCCTTATTACAACTCCATGTCTAGTTTTAACATCCATCTTTTAAGTGGAATCTGGAGAAACTGTGTAGGATCTACAAAGAATCACATGAATAAGATTAAATAGTCACTATAAAGACAAGCTAAAAGCTACTTAGAGCCTTCTGTTTACACCTTCTGCATCACAAAAAAAGAATTGCCACTAAAATGCCTGCATGTCCCTTAATACAATTTTTCCTTCTTCTGTGGCAGTAGAACCCTTAAGTTCTAGCAGGGGCTCCATTCTTGATCCTCCCTTATAGCTGTGTGTGATGTGTGACCATGGGGCAAAATTCTGGCTGATGAGATGTAAAGAGCTATTTTCAGTTAATTGCATGGCAACTTTCATAAATCTTCCCTAAGATAAAGCACTGTCTTACCCATTGCCTTGTTTTCATTCATTCTTTCAAGGTGTAACATCTTGAGCTCAAGTGGTCACAGGATGACCTTGAGGATATAGGTCATGGTCAAAGAAGCAAGACAGAAATAGCCTGGGTTTCTGTAGATTTAGTGGAACAGGGCAAACATAGCACCATGAACTGTCTCACTGTAACACTTTAATATGACAGGGAAAATGTGTGTCTGCTTTAAGTGAATTTTATTTTAGATTTTAATTTTAACTAGTAAGTTACAGAAGTAAATGTGCCCACATTTCATATTCTACAGATCAGTTAAAGAAGACACTGTCCTAACCAGTTTGGCTCATTGGATAGAATGTTGGCCTGTGAACTGAAGGGTCCTGGGTTTGATTAAGGTCAAGGGCACATGCCCACATTTCGGGCTCAATCCCCAGTAGAGGGTGTGCAGGAGGCAGCCGATCAATGATTCTCTCTCATCATTGATGTTTCTATCTCCCTCTCCCTTCCTCTCTGAAATTAATAAAAATATATTTAAAAATGAAAATAAAAGACTTACCCATTCTTAATGGGTGTCTTCAGTTAAAAAAGCCGGCTTCAGCCCTGAGTGGGTGGCTCAATTGGTTGGAGCATCGCCCCGTACACAGATGGCGGGTTCAATTCCTGGTCAGGGCACATAGCCAGGTTATAGGCTTGATCCCCTGTTGGGATGCATATGAGAGACATTCTCTCTCTCTCTCTCTCTCTCTCTCTCTCTCTCTCTCTCTCTCTCTCTCTCTCTCTTCCTCTTTCTTCCTCTTTCTCTAAACTCAATTTTTAAAAAAACATATCCTCAGGTGAAGATTTTTTAAAAAGTCAGGCTAGCCGAAACCGGTTTGGCTCAGTGGATAGAGCGTCGGCCTGCGGACTGAGGGGTCCCGGGTTCGATTCCGGTCAAGGGCATGTACCTGGGTTGCGGGCACATCCCCAGTGGGAGGTGTGCAGGAGGCAGCTGATTGATGTTTCTCTCTCATCGATGTTTCTAACTCTCTACCTCTCTCCCTTCCTCTCTGTAAAAAATCAATAAAATATATTTTTTTTAAAAAAAAAGTCATGCTACATGGGCATAGCCAGAGAATGAGAATGAGAAGTTGAATTGCATTGCCTAATCAAGTGCTAGGAATTTGGGGATTTACAAGGGAAATCCTGAGGGAAAATGGGGAGACATGAAGAGAGACAAGAGAAACTCCCATAATTGAAAGCAAGGGTCAATGGAAATTCTATGATAGTTACTCTAAAGTTGTCCTCCTCCACTATTAATAATTGCCCTCTACTTTCTCCAAACCTCCAGTAAAAGATGTCTGTATCCATGGAGCTTGGAAACATGAAAGAAAGAGGGAAGGTAGAGCTGAGTAGGCAAGGGTGACAGCTTCAGGGGCTGAAAGCTAAGATTATTGCTGGTAAAAATTTCAAAGCATCTCTCAGAGTGGAACCACTTAGAACAGTGGTCTCAACCTTCCTAATGACGCAACGCTTTAATACAGTTCCTCATGTTGTGGTGACCTCCAATTTCATTGTTACAAATTGAACATAATTAAAGCATAGTGATTAATAACAAAAACAATATGTAATTATATATGTGTTTTCTGGTGGTCTTAGGCGATCCCTGTGAAAAGGTTGTTCGACCCCCAGGTTGAGAACCTCTGACTTAGAAGATAATAAATGTCTCTTACCTAAAACATAGACATAGATTTCTACTAAGGGCTTGATGGACATCTGCAAAGGATAGAGTTAGGGGCTCAATGTTATAGGAAAGAAGACATCAGACCCTGGAACACTTGGAAACATCCAGGCTAAAGACCTTTGAGCTGCATAATATAAAAAAATCCTTTTTCTGGTCTACATGGTGACTCTTATCTCTCCTTCAAAATTGTGCTTCAACCTCACCTTTATTCAGAGATTATTCTTAATCCTCTTGCATAGAATTAATCAGCCCCACTTCCACAGTCACAGTATCTGAGACAGTTCTCTACTGTTGCTCTTTTCCATGGTGAACTATTTCAGACCATGCTATCTCATATTTGTTTTATGTTTGGTGCTTAGCACATAGTTAATACTCCCAAAAAAGCTTTAGAGAATTGAATTGACTCGTGAGTTTTATAATAAAAACAACCGCATGGTAGAAACCTTAAAGGTATTCTTCATAAATCTTTATTTTTTTTAAAATATATTTTATTGATTTTTTACAGAGAGGAAGGGAGAGAGATAGAGAGTTAGAAACATCGATGAGAGAGAAACATCGATCAGCTGCCTCCTGCACATCTCCTACTGGGGATATGCCCACAACCCAGGTACATGCCCTTGACCGGAATCGAACCTGGGACCTTTCAGTCTGCAGGCCGACGCTCTATCCACTGAGCCAAACCGGTTTCAGCGATAAATCTTTATTTTGCAAGTAAAGAAACTAAGAACTGGTGAGATTAACTGAGTTTCCTAAAATCACCCAGCTAGGAACAGACAGAACACAGACTAGAACCCAGATCTTTAGATCCTAAATTACTCATGGTTGCCATGGCATTATGTTCACTGATATGAAGGCAAACACCTCAGGAAAACCTGGAAAAATATGTAGATATTTTGAGCTCTCTCCCAAAATAAGTTTCTATTTTTCTGTATGTCAAATGAAGCTGCATCTATTTGCTTCAAATTTGGGGAAAGAAAAGCATGAAATTTGTGCTTCCTGTTTTCAAGATTCATTGTAAGTGTTGAATATAAATAATGAGGTAGATTTAGCAATGTACAAATAAATGTATAGGTGCATCAGCCCACCTGGGGATCAAAAATTGCAGAGAAAAGTACATTTTTTTTCAAATTAAATATTGTTATATGATCGTGACTCAAAAAAGGGAAAGAATTTGTATAAAAAAACAGGCAATGCAGTATACATAATTGAATTATTTTATCCCCCATGCATAGAAACACACTTGAGCTGTTTTCCCAGCTCTTCATCTTCACCACAACATCTCATTTTATCTCCCTTATTTTTTTCTCCATTATTTTTCCTCCTTTCCTAAAGCCACTCAATCATTTATTGGCTTGTTGGTGCTCCAGGATGCTTCTTCTATGCTTTACTATCTCCCTCTTTTCAAAGATAAATGCCTCACCCCTGGGAAATAGATGCCTCTAATTAGTATTAAAAACCAAAGTTTATGTCTGCCTTTGATGTTTTCTAGAATGCATTTTGGTGAATAATAATATTCTCAAGTCAGCACCATTCAACACAATCGAAACTCAGCTTAGTAAAGATATTCTCTCAGTTATTCATCATATCTTCATCCTAAGTATGCATGTTAAGTGAAATTAAAGAAGTGGATTCTGAAATTAGAAAGTCTCTCTTTCACAAAACACACCTCTATGAGCTAATGTTTTGGAGAAATGGGGACACCAATTTTTAAAATCTGAATAAAATTTCAAATATTGAAGAAAAATAAAAGTTGAAGATAGAGAAGAGTGGCATCAGCAAGGTGATGGAATAAGAGTTTTCTACCACCATCCCCTCACAGTACATAGATCAACCACACTCAGACAAGAATACTTTTGTGCAAGCTCAAGAATATGGAGGTAATCAACACAGCTAGTTAAAGGATTGGTTGAGGCTGGAAGCATAGCAACCAGGGCTCAGAACTTAACAAAGGGCCACAAATCTTATTAAGTGCTTCACAGATTCCACCAAGAAACCCGCCCATGAGTTACCAGAGAGGCCTCGCCTGTGTATCCTGCAAACTAGCCCCCAGGAACACCCAATGCTCAGTCCGCCCCACTTACCACCCCACTCACCTATGGCTAGTTCTCCATGAGCAACCCTGTGGATTGCAAGTAAAAGAATTTGCTGACAGATCACAAGCACATGCAGAAACTGGCCCGGCTGTGGGATTCGGAGAAAGCATACAAATTTGAGCAATTCAGGGCATTGCCCAGGAAAAATAAATGAGAGACTCTGAGCACCATACTGGCTCTGCAATATCAAGAGAATCATACAACCTTAAGAATCCCTCCACCAAGATGGAACAAGAAGTGTGGAATAGCTGCATATATAAAAAAAAAAGTTTTGAGAAAGCCTCAGAATCCCTAGCGAGGCTTATTGGTAAAGGTATTTCTGTCCAAAAGTCAGTCAGTAAAGACTGGAAGAGGTGACTGCTTCTTCAGATGCAAAGATAGCAATGCAAGATTTAAAGAAACATTTCAAAGCAAGGAAACATGGCAATACCAAAAGAACAAAATAAGTTTCCTGTAACCAACCCCAAAGAAATGGAGATAAATGAATTGTGTAACAAATAATTCAAAATAATTATTTTAAGGAAACTCAGAGAGCTACAAAAGAAAGTAGACAACTCAATGACATTAGGAAATCAATATATAAACAAAATGACAAATTTAACGAAGAGCTAAAAATCATTTTAAAATAAGCCAGAAATTCTGGGGCTGAATAATGCAATAAATGAAATGAAAATGCAGTAGAGCATCAATATCAAATTTGATCACAGAAGAAAGAATTTCTTCACTCCAAGACAAGTCATTTGAAATTATCCATGGGAGAAAAGAAAAAAGAAAAAGTAAAGAAAGCCTATGGGATTTATAAGACATCATTAAATATATACTATATGCATTATGGGAGTACCAGAGAAGAAAAGAGAGAGGGGAGCAGAAAACTCATTTAAAGTGAAAATAGCTAAAAACTTCCCAAATCTAGGGAGAGATATAAATATCTAAGTACATAAAGCTAAAAAATATACAGAGTCAACCCAAGTAAGACTTCACTGAGACACATAATCAAATTGCCCTACATCAATGACAAAGAGAATACTCTGCAGGCAGCAAAAGAAGAGAGAAGCATAACATACAAGGGAATCTCCATAAAGCTTTAGGCAAATTTCCTGGCAAAAACCTTGCAAGCTGAGAGAGTAGGATGTTATATTCAAAGTACTAAAAGAAAAATAACTGTCAACCAAGTATACTTTACCCCACAATGTTATTTTTACAAGTGAAAGATAAAGATTGTCTCAGACAAAATCTGAGAGACTTCATCACCACTAAACCTATGTTACAGGAAATGCTAAAAGGGGTTCTTCAAGCTGAAGCAAAAAGAAGCTAGTTAGTAACATGAATGCTTATGGAAAGTGTAAAACTCATTGGTAAAAGTATATATATACTCAAGTTCAGACTACTCTAATATTATAAGGGTGATGTATAAATCACTTATAACTCAGGTATGATGGTTAAAAAACAAAAGTATTAAAAATAACTATAACTACCATATTTGCAAATGTAAATATAATATAAAAAGATGTAAATTGACATCAAAAACATAAAATGTGGAGTAGGGAAATAAAAGAGTACAGTTTTTATATGTGATCAAAGTTAAGTTGTCACCTTAAAATAGAGTACTATAACTATGAGATGTTTTATGAAAGCCTCATTTTATGTAACCAAAAGAAAAACCCTATAGTCAATACACAAGAGACAAAGAGAAAATAATCAAAGCATGACCCTATCAATAATTATTAAATCACAATGGAAGACAACAAGCAAAAGAAAAGAACAAAGGAACTAAAACAGCCAGAAAATATTAACAAAATGGCAACATGCCTTATCTATCATTAATTACTTTAAATGTAATAGATTAAATTCTTCAATTAAAAGACATAAAATGGCTGAATGAATTTTAAAAAAACAATAATCAATGATATGCTGTCTACAAGAGACTCACTTCAGCTACAAAGACACACAGATGTTGAAAGTCAAAAGATAAATCCTAGCTGGTTTGGCTTAGTGAATAGAGTATTGGACTGTGGACTGGGTTCGATTCTGATCAAAGGCACATGCTCGGGTTGTGGGCTCAATCCCCAGTGCAGGACACAGCCAATCAATGCTACTTTCTCATCATTGATCTTTCTATCTCTCTCTCCCTCTCCCTTCCTCTCTGAAATCAATAAAAATATATTTTTTAAAAAGAAAGTAAAAGGATTAAAAAAAATACTCCATTATAATGGAAATCAAAAGAGACCAAGAATAGCTATAAATATACCAGACAAAATAGATTTTAAGTAAAAAACTGTAACAAAAGATAAAGAAGATCATTATATAGCTAGTGGCCTGGTACACGAATTTGTGCACACTGAAAGGAAATTATTTAGAAGAAATATTTTAATATCGCTATTCTCCTTTTCTCTATAATAGAAGTGTCAACCAAATTCACAATCGACAATGACAGAACAAAACACATGAATGCAATTGGTGCCAGTAAAAGCTTTACATGTATCACACATGCGTGAGTTAATTTAGCCTTTTATAGATATACAATAAACTTGCTTAATTAGACCTGCTTTCTGATTTAGCTAAACTTTTTCCAGCCCAGTGAAGCACCCCAACTTCTCTTTCAGGTAATTGTCTGCAACACAGCAGTAAATATCAACACAAAGCAGATTATTATTGTAGATCACGCAGGGAGAACAAAGGGTAAAATATTTAACTGCAGCAGTGTTTGACTATATTCTGTGCAGTGAGAAAACCTGAAGTCATTTTCAAGGCCCACCATTTCTTACTTCTTTTCAGTTGGGTCAAGTTTCTAAGCTTTCTAAATCTCCATTTCCTGGCTAATGAAAAGAAAATAGGATTTCACCGAGTTTCCTATCTATCTACTCCAGGACTTCTGTGAAGATCAAATGAGAAGAGGCATGGGAAAATGTTTAACAGACATTTGGTTAAAGTGTAAAATGTTTCCACCTGGCTAAAAAGCAAGTTGTGTTTCTGGGGTGAAGAAACTGCAAGCAGGCTAGTTGCTAGGGAGAGGAAGCTGGGTGTTGCTACATGATGTCATTACCCAGGGCCCACAGCAACTGTTTTGGGGCTGGGTTGGGCTGGGCTGGGCTGGACTGCGCTGGACTGTGGGCCACATTTTGTGACATGGGGTCTTGGCAGCGATTTGGGGGAGTGTCACTCCAGGGTGGTGGCAGGGCCTGTGTCCCACTTGGGGGAAGCCAAGTATTGCTTTGTGGGTGCCAGGTCCACAGTGCCATTTCTCTGTAAATGGCCAGTGTGCTTCATGGTAGCTCCTGCATTGAGCATCTGCGCCCTGGTGGTCAGTGCACATCATAGCGACCGGTGGACGATCAGACACTTAACATATTAGCCTTTTTTATATATAGATGATAAAGGCTTAAATTTATCAAGAAGATATAATAATTGTAAATATTTATGCATCCAACATAGGAGCACCTAAATATACAAAGTAAATATTAACAGATCTGATAGGAAAAATGGATTGTAATACAATAATAGTGGGGGACTTCAATACCCCACTTTTAAAAATGGCTAGGTTATCCAGGCAGAAAATCAATAGGAAACATTGTACTTGAACTATATTTTAATTTTTATTTATTTTAAATATATTTTCTTGATTTTTTACAGAGAGGAAGGGAGAGGGTTAGAGAGTTAGAAACATCGATGAGAGAGAAACATTGATCAGCTGCCTCTTGCACACTCCCCACTGGGGATGTGCCCGCAACCAAGGTACATGTCCTTCACTGGAATCGAACCTGGGACCCTTGAGTCCGCAGGCTGGTGCTCTATCCACTGAGCCAAACCGGTTAGGGCTGAACTACATTTTAGATCAAATAGATCTAATAGATATATGCAGAACATTCCATAAAACAGTAACAGAATACACATTCCCTTCAAGTGTGGGTGGAACATTCTCTAAGATAGATCATGTGTTAGACCACAAAACAAGTTCTAACAAATTTAAGAAGATTGAAATTATATCAAGCATCTTTTTATGACTACAATTGTTTGAAATAGACATTAAATAGCAGGGGGGAAAACTGAAAATTTTCAATCTAAACATTAAACTACATGTTACTGAACAACCAACCAATGAGTCAAACAAGAAATAAAAAGGAAAATCGAAATATACCTTGAGACAAAGGTAAATGGAAACACAATGTACCAAAATTTATGGGACATAGCAAAACAGTTCTTAGAGGACAGTTTGTAGTGATAAATTCTTCCATTAAGAAAAAAAGAGAAAGTTCTCAAATAAACACCCTAACTTCATAACTCAAGGAACTTGAAAATGAAGAACAAACTAAGCATAAATTTATTATAAGGAAGGAAAAAAAACAAATGTTAGAGCAGAAATATATGAAATAGAGACTAGAGAGATAGTAGAAAAGATCAACAAAACTAAGAGTTTTTGAAAAGATAAAGAAAAAACAGAGAAGACTGTCCTATGATATACATGCAATTGTATTTTGTCTCATGGATATTAGCTAAGGTAAGCTGTTATGATGTCATAAAAAATTATCCCAATATATTTCAACAAGGATTGATTTCTTTTTCACGCTATCTGTCTATCACAGAGGGGCTGTAGTACTGCTCCCAGGCTCAGGCTGACAGAGTAACCTCCATCTGGAACATTGCTGGTAGTCATATCAGACAGGAAAAAAAATGTGGCAAGCCTCCTGCCACGCCATAAAGCTGCTGCTCAGAAATGACATGCATCACTCATTGTGATGGCCCAGATGAGTCAAAGGGCCCTGCCTGAGCCTAACAGAGTAAGAATATATGATCTTTCCCAGGCAGGGTCCTTAATTATGAGCCATACAATCTTCCACAGTATGTTCAAGATAACTGTGCATAGTCAAGTGTATAATTCTGGTTCTGTAATGCCAAAGCTTTTCTGAAATAAAATTATCTTTACAAAATTTCAAACCAAGGAGCTCCAGGCATTGTTATAAGCTAGAGGCCCAGTGCACTGGTAGGGTCCCTAGTGGCTACCTGCTGCCAGACAGGTATTCCTTTCCTCTGGCTGGCCCCGCCCCCCTGTCGAACTCCCAGGATGAATTCCTGGTCAAGGGGACAATTTGCATATATGCTTTTATTATATAGGATAGCTATCTGGATAGGGCAGGTCTTATTGGAATGGTCAGTATTTAGTATTTATAGTCAGCAGCTTTCCTTATATAAGGATATCTTAAATTTTTATTCTGGGTATTTTTGTGATTTTTAAGATTTCAGGTTGTCTACTAAGGTCCTTAATGGTAAACAGTGAAAATCAAAGTAACTGGGCTTTTCCTGAATGTCTATTCCAAAAAGTAACATCATACTTAAGAGTTTTAATAAAGTTGTGTTGTAAAGTGGCATGTGTGAATTTCACATATTTTCGACTTCCCACCAGGAAACCAGATCTTTAAACACCACTCTGCAACCAAACCTTCAATAAAAACAAAGGTCTCCTTGACCCCAATATCTAATTTTAGAACAGAAAGCATAGATTTGATGGCAAAAACATCAGTCAGGAATATACTAATTATTTCTCCATGAGCATTACTTTGGTAAAGAAAATGAAAACAAATTTAATTTGATGAGCCTGGCATATCTCTTTTGGATAAGTAAAGCTTAGAAGAGGGGCTAGTTGTTATCCAGGTGAGGGGCTCTCAAGTAGAAGCCATAATACACTCACTCTGTTTGCACTGGTGTATAGCACTAGTAACCTCTTGTGGAATTCACATGAAGCTATTTCATCTCCATATGAATAGAACTCCCAAATAATCATCATTTCCCCACACTGGAATAGGGTCTATGAGAGATGGTGTATTTCTTATTATCACTGGAGCTATTCAAGCAGGTACTGAGTGACCACTTTCTGAGAATACTATATTGGTTTTGGTTTCAACTGGTTGCGATTACAAGGGACTTAAGACAAAAGATACTGTAGGTTGTTAGTTGTCTTATGGAAGCCATGGATAGGAATGCAGACAGGACCCCAATGTCATCGCATGTGTGCATTTCTTCCATCACTCTGAACAAAGAGAGACTTCCTCTGCTTCTCAGTGTCCATGACAGAGTGTGAACCCCAAAACTTCACAAATTTTAAACTTTACAGGCACCCAACATGATAACAGGACTAATGCTCTCTAGTTTTTGCAAACCCAAATTCTTGCGGAAGGAACTATGCTTGGTTCAACTGCCATCATAGCCATTCAAATCAATCAAATGAGGTTAGGAATCAGGATCCCACTGTATTAACACTGTCCTTCTCATAGTAAACACTAAATAGATGAAAAAGGAGACACAGTGCCCCAGAAAGAAGACAGAAGTTCATATAAGTGGGGAGAAGGCCATGAGTATATTAGGACAAACAAAATATGTCTCCACTACACTCTGAAATAAATTAAAAGTGCAACAAATTTCCTTTAATTTTCATCTACCCCTGTAAGTCTATTAGTCCAGAGTAAGACTCTCCACCACCAGATTCAAATTAGTTATTAATTTAAACAGTCTGAAACATTAAAAATTATGAAAACCATTCACTTACTTCTTCAAATTAACAATGAAGGATTTAGCCAGATGAAGACATCTGCCACATGTCATTGAATATAACACACCATTGATTATAAAACACATTATTATTTTATGTACTACTAAGAAAGAAAAACATGCAAATGTAGTTATCAACTGCAAAAATTATTCCAATTTCAGAGATGTTAAATTGTGAAGATATGTGCATCTTAGAATTGATGAGATATGAAAAATTATTTTGAACATTCTGTACGCTCTGACATAGGCTCTCTGCTTTCCTTCATTTAACAAATGAGGTTTGAGTCAGGCAAACATTTAATGAGCATATGATAGGCAATGTGATAGGCAGGGGGATGCAGAAATGCTTAAGAAATCATCTCTGTTTTCTTGGAATTTATAGGGTGAGAAAGGATAGCCACAGAAACAAATAATTGCAATAGAGGTGCTCATGATCGAATACTAATAAGCATCCTCTAGGGTTTTGAAATGCAACAAGGTCCTTCCTTGCCTAGGGCCTTTCACATGCTATTCCTTCTGCCAGGAATGCTTTCTCTCCTTTTCCTGGTTGACTGCTCTTCATCCTTAGATCTCATGTGTCTTCCAGAGGGACACACACAAGAGCCCTTTTCCTTCAAAGCCCCTACCCCCACTGTAACTGAAATTAATGTTCAAAACTTGAAAAGCAAATACTTTTGTTTGGTTTTGCCTCCTTTTTTATTTAGCTGAAGACATTTTCTGCTCAGTTTTCATGAATACATAAATGTATACATTAACACTAGTGGCCCAGTGCATGAAATTCATGCATGTGTGTGGCGGGGGTATCCCTCAGCCCGGCCTACACCCTCTCCAATCTGGGCTTCTCGGGGGATGTCTGACTGCCGGCAGTTGGACATTCCTCTCACAATTCAGGACCGCTGGCTCCTAACCACTCACCTGCCTGCCTGCCTGATCGCTCCTAACCACTCTGCTGCCGGCCTGATCAACCCCAGCTGCTCCCCCCTTCCGGCCTGGTCACCCCTAACTGCCCACCCATGCCAGACTGATTGCCCCCAACTTCCCCCACCCCTGGTCTGCTCCCCCGACCCAACTACTCCCCCCACCGGCCTGCTTGCTCCCAATTGACCACCCCAACCAGCCTGCTCGCCTCCAACAGCCCCCCCTCACTGGCCTGCTGGCCCCCAACTGCCCTCCCCTGCCAGCCTGATTGCTCCTAATTGGCTCTGCCTCAGCCCCGCCACCATGACTTTGTCAGGAAGGACGTCCGAAAGGTCTCTGGAAGGTCTCCTGGTCTAATTAGCATATTACTCTTTTATTAGTATAGATTATACAAAGCAAATTAGGAACAGTCCCTGTGAAAACCAAGGACAGTAGACGCTAACGGGGTCTGAGCATAGACAGGATATCACCTGGTAAGGGGAGTCAAGAAAGGCTTCATGGGGAAGTAGCATTTGAAATAGGCTCCAGGCATCTCACAGGTAAATGTTGGTGAAAGGCATTTCAAGCAGAGGTGCTGAAATGAGTCAGGGTCAGAAGTGGTAAAGATATAGGCATCTTTGGGGAGCAACCTTTAGTCAAGTTTGCAAGTTGCAAAGGTAGATTGAGAATAAGTGAAGAGAAGAGGTGGGTTTAAGCTTACGCTAATGAAGTTTAAGTTCCACTTTCCTGGCTCCTCCTAAGGATGGTGAGGTTCTATTCCAGGGACACGAGGATGAAGCAGTAGCAGCCTCGGTGGCCCGTGGAGGCCTGGCATGCTGCCCCAGCATGGAGGTCATGATTATGGTTTCCTGGGCTTGCTCTTGCAGCAGCACCGCCACATCCACCTCTCCTCCAGCAAACACTGCCTATGGTGCACCTGAGCGAGAATCTGGACACCATCTCTGACTCCAAGAAGAAGGGTCTAAAAGAGGGGCTGTTCTGAAATCAAAAGGAAGGTGTTGACAAAAGGATGGGCAGTGAGTACACTGCTGCATCTCTGGAAGCCCTGCCGAGAGGCAACAAGGGGCCGGGCTTCGGCAAGGCCTGCCCTGGGATGAGAAGCATCTTCTGAGCAAGATCCCACTGAGGAAGTTACAGGTGCAGCATTTTCAAGACAACCTTCTGAAACAGAAAACTCGTTTTTAACCAATTGGAAACAAATTTCTGTCGACCATGCTGAAGAAAAACTGAATTTTCTCTATAGAAAAGTTATAAAATCACTGTCAGATGAAGAAATGACCCAAGAGCCTGCAACCAAATATGTAGGGAAAGAGTGTTATGAAGGTTGTTATAGAGGAAATTAATAAGCCATTTTTCTTAATTTTGTTATGATTGTGATATGACCTCTTTTAAAAATTAGTAATGGGTATGATTTCTTTTCTCATTTAGGAGGAGTACGTATCCATATGTTCTGCCTAATTTGGAATTTGTTACATCTTTTTTCTTAACGAGGGCTCCAAAAAGTAATTCAGCTTCGGTCTCCCCCAAACCTTCATGTGATCCAGGTTGAGAGCCTGGGTTGTCAGTCTCAGGAGCTGAGGTTATATTTGATCAGGAAAGGAGGAGCAGAGAATATGTCAACTAATCCATCTTAATGCTAATTTGTATGAGAGTGAACACAAATCTTTATATATCAGTGCTGCAACTTTATCCTTCCTGGCTAGTGTTAGTAATTACTTGGAAATTAAATGACTTTTTTATTTTTCTTAAAGTTTTTCTTCTGCTTTCTGATTTTGCTGCAGGAGTTTATCTGCAGGTTCTCCATTTTGAAACAGAAAGACTTGCCTGTAAAATATAACTATTTTGCTCAGATCGAAATTCCTTCCCTCACATCATGGTGTTATTAATACATTACATCAATGTTATCCATATCACTTTTCCTGAGTTTGGCTACAGGCACAGATTAATAGTTGTCTTTGCATTATGCAGTGGAACTTAATTTCTATTTGAATGTTTAACAGCATTGTAATGATTTTATTGCAATTAAGAATGATAAATGTTTCCCTTCCAGTCTCAAAATCAATATTCACAAAGTGTAGGAGATAGGCAGGAATGTGTGAGTTAGTAGAACTGGGGGCTTTCAATTAACTGAGGGAAGACAAAGGAAAGCTGAAAGGCACTAGCACTGATTAAGCACCTACTATGTGCCAGGCACCTTATTAGGTATTTTACAAAATAGAAATGGTAGCAATAGTAAGATCAGCTAACATTTACTGCTCATTTTACTCTGAGGTAAGCACTTTCCAAACGTTTCCTCAATCAGTCTCCCTACTAGTTATTTCAGGTCAAAGTAACTGTCCCATAATCATAGAAATGGTGAGTGGAAGACTCAACACTTGAATTCAGATCTGTCTAATTCTAAAGCTTCATAAACGTAATGCCCATTGGATTAGCTTTCTATTGCTGCATAACAAACTACCACAAACATGCACCCATTTACTATCTCAGTTCTGTAGGTCAGAAGTCCAGGGGTGCTCAACTGGGTTATCTGCTTAGATTCTCACTGGTGTTGAGGTGTCAGCTGGAATGGGCTCCTATCTGGAAACAGGGGAAGAATCCACTTTTGAGCTGATTCAGATGGTTGGCAAAATCCAGTTCCTTAAGATTGTAAGACAAAGGTCCTCATTTCTTTGTTGGCTGTCAGCCAGGATCTGTTCTCAGCTTCTAGAGACCTCCCTCATTCCTTGATATGTGGGAACCTCCATCTTCAAACCAGCAAAGGTGCACTGAATCCGTCATACACTTGGAATCTTTTTGACTTTTCCTTCTACTAGCTGGTAAAAACTCTCTGCTTTTAAATGATTGATCAGTAACTTAATCACATCTGCAAAATCCACTTGTGGTATAATGTTACATAATCATGGGTATGATATTTCAACATATCTACAGTCCTAGAGCTCAAGGCAGAAAATCTTTAGGGGGAATCTTGGACCCCTCCCTACCATACCCATACTATCCTCTGCACCACCAATATGTTCTATCATTCAGTCTTGAGCAAAACTTTGTCAAGTGTTTACTCTAAAACAACAAGGAAACCAGACTGATCCTTGGGGAAGAGACAAAGAAGGCTAACTCTGCATTCCACATAATGATAGTCTTATGCATATTGCAGCACCTTTCAGTTGCCTCTCCACCATCATCCTTCACTGGGCCATGCTCAAGCCACCATGAAGGTACCAAGATGTACATGTACTCACCTGTAGCCCTTGAAGGTAAGCACAGTTCTCTCTGCCTAGAACTCTGATCTGTTTCTGCTTGGCTCACTCTTATTTCTCCTCCAGGTCTCATTAAAACCTCCCTTCCTTTGCAAACCTCTTCCCATCCCAAGACTAGTAGAGATCTCTCCAAAAGCATCTTTTACCCACTATAAGATCACTTATTGATCTGTATTATAATTTCTATCTGCTTATATGTCCCCATTCATTGGTATTGTAGTCTGCTTTATTGCTGGTTTAGACATCTTTTGCATGGTTTTAGATTATCTCTTTGCAGTTTAGAATTTTTGAAGAAGTTAATTACCATTGGTTAAGAATTCTTAATAAATAAACAGTCAGCCCTCAAAATAGAGATGCTAAAGGAGCACAGAGTGGTAGCAAAGAACCTTGCTTATCTCTACAACATTTCAAAAGTCTGCATTAATGTCAGGACCTTCATAGTAGGCACAGGCCCATAGCTAATTATGTATACCTCTTCCTCTTTTCTACCTTTTGATATAATTTTGACTAAAAACAATCTATAAGAAAAAAGATATTTGGAACACTGTAGGTTCACACATTATGTGTCTTTGGATTTCATGTCCTGAGTTTATTGACAAACCAGACTAAAAATAGAAATGAAGAGGAGAAATAATGAGAACCTATTTGCAAATGTGTGCCAGCTTAATTAAAGCAAAATGTTGGGGGAAAATATTCACATGAGAAAATGTATTTAATTCCTAATTAAAATGTTTGGTTTCTTTTTAAAGTAATCCTATTTCAAAAAGGTTATTATAAGTTTGAAAGATAAAAAGTAAAAAGAGAAAAGAATATTTGAGAGACTCGAAGGAAGAAAAGCTAAGTAGGAAGTAGAAGTAACAAATTCTTCACAATTAAGTACTGAGCTTTTCATCCATAGCAAATAGAAAACTATACTGGCACCATCTGTACATGTTTTTACAAAAATAAAGAAGATATAAAACAATTAAAAAATCATTACAAAGCAGCCATCAATGTTTGAATCCTGAGACCTAGAAAAGAAATAAGGCCTAGATGTAAGCTGTTTAGAGACAAGTAGATTGAAAAAAGAATATCAGGTTTCTAAAGATGTTTCTGTTCTTCTCTGGCCACTTCAAAATTTCCTTAAGTCAGGGGTCTCTAAAATTCCTCAAATATCTAATATAGTAGCCCTACTATATTAGGTAGGACAAGTTTTTGGGTGTAGACCACAATTTCACGTGAGATAACTTGGACTAATCTAATATAGAAAAAAAAGTAAAAAATTAACAATTTCCTACTAGTTTGGGGCTCTGTTTGTTGTTGTTGTTGTTGTTGTTGTTGTTGTTGTTGTTGTTGTTTTTATGAACTGCTAGGCAGGCAGGCTATACCTAGAGAAAGCTATTTTCTAAAGAGATTCCAAATCAGATTTCATAAGATGATAATAGCTAGAATAAAAAGCCCTTCCGATGAAAGCTCTGAAAACATTTTCAAATGCTTATAGCCCTAGAATTTCTTTGACCCAGCGTCTTCCTCCAACACCATGAATAAATGTGGCTGGAAAGTTAATCCCAACTGTCAACAGACTAGCCAGGGGCTCAGAGCGAGCAGCTACTCTCAGACAGTCCATCCTGATGAAGGACAAGACAATGAGAGGCGCTGCCAAAAAAAAAAAAAATCCTCCAAGGAAACTGAACAAACATTTCTCCTGGTAATAAATAAATAGTTCAGCTGGGGAATTATAATTGTGTGTATAATGCAGCTCAGATATAGGGCATAATTACACTCTAGAATCCATACAGTAATAAAAAGCTCCAGTCAGGGAAAAGAATGCTTGTTTGCCACGGTTTGACAGGCAAGCAACAAACAAAAATCACTTTTTCACCGTTTATTCAATAAAATCAGCATATTAAATATTCAGACTGTGTCTCCATTAAGCAACTCACTTATACCTCTCCTCCTTCCTCCCTCCCCACCTCTTCCTTGTTTTGTTTTCATCAAGCCAGGGAGGAAAAAACACACACAAATCCGTGATGTGATTTTTAATGAGGCCACTGCTCGGAGGTTCTGCTGTATTTAGGACCCACCTTTCCAGTCCACGGGGTGCAGGGATTAGGACAGGGGTGGGGCCAGTTTGGGAAAGATTCCCCCCCCGCCCCCCCGTTCGCTCCCCAACAGTGGGCAGACCACCACCATTTTTAATCAAGGACAATGAGGTGGCAGGGGAGGGGGAATGTAGAAGAGGAAAGAAGGAATCAGCTTCCCCTACACCTCACACCAATAAGAAAAGGCACCTGCAAATATTTAACTGGATGCAAGGAGTTGTGAACTGTGGCTAATAAGACAGCTGGCAGCACACACAGAGTGAAAGAGCCAGGGCAGAGGAGAGAAAGGTGAAAAGGCTGGGGAACTAGACTAGAATGATTAGAAGAAACTGGCATACACAGTGAACAAAATCGACTAATCTCACTCTGATAGACACAGGCAGGGATTCAAATATTTTCTTACACAACCCAATTGCTGCCGGCCCCTTTCTGTGCCTCGTCTTTGGAAGGAGGTTTGGACCTCTCCATTCTAACCTGCCTTGGAAGGAAGAGGTTACAAGTAGACAGGAGGAGGAAGAAGGGAATCTGGAAATGTCACTTTGTCCAGAATGAAGGGAAAATGGTCATGCTTCCTTCCCAGCCCTGGCAGCAGCATCAAGCTTTCACCCGGCTCGGTCTCTGATGCTGACGGGCAGAGGTAAGGGACATCTCGAAGATGGGACCTGGGAGGCCAATCTGCTGTGGCACAGGAGGCAGTGAGGTCAGTGGTGATGAGCCACAGTGAGGCGGGATGCAAATTACAGAAATTGATGAAGTTGTTTCTGCTCAGTGAGCAGATTCCAGATAAGTTGAGTGTTAATAAGGCAGGCAAGTTTTCAGCTGTGCCAGCTGCTGGGAAGATGTTGGCATGTTCTTAACCCGGTATTTATTGGCTGCTACTCGTTGCTGTGACAGCACACATGCGTACGTAAGTGTGTTTATTCACAACATGCATAATCACCCTGTCACAACACAGATGCAAATCAGCGGCCTGTCTCAGAGCAGAGGGGCATGTCTGAGACCCAGGGCCCCTGAGGACACTTCCTGGAAGCGCTCCCTTTCTAAAAGTAATTGATCCCCGCAGACTGCCCTGGCATGGACTCTGGCTTCCCTGAGGAGGAAGAGGCAGAACCTGGGTTCTGGTTAATGTGGAGCAGAGTCTCATAAGGAGTTCATCTTGAACTGTAAAGGAAAATGGCAGGGGGGGAGGGCTGGGGGGGAAGGGCGGGTTGCAACCTAATTCAGTATCTGGTTAAAACTGTAGTCTTACTTCCCCGTTCTGCCTGACTGAAGCGGAGCTGCAGAGCCTAACCCCAGGGTTCCGCCACAGCTGACTTGGGTAGAGCTCCGAAGCATGCCCCCAGCACCCATCCACCCCCACCCCCACCCCCGCCGCCGCAAGACTGACTTGGGTGGAATTGCAGGGACCCTCAGGGGCCCGTCATAGGAGGAGATATATAGGTCACATATAGGTCAGAGCCTCCCCACGAGTTCAGTTCAGGCTTTGGATCCAGAATTCCCCTGGACTAGCAGATCTATGAAATAAAGGTTAACTTTCCTCCCTCAGAGTGCCGGCTGATCGTTCTCCCGTGCATCCTGCCACAACAGAACACGCTGAGCCATTTGGTTGCAGTGTCCTGTAAATGTGGGAGGTAAACTGAGTGGTTGTTATCTGTGAGTGCAGGGATTTAAGGAGCCGCAGTGGCCTCTGAGCACCTTGTGAGAATGCACCTTGTAGGATTAGTGGCCATGGGGAAACGAAGCAGCTCTGTGACAAGCTGAGCTCCCTTGAACATGTACGTAAGCCACTGAAGATCCTGTGTATGAAACAAAATGGCTCTTCACAAGTGACAGAACGACAGGAAAACTGGCCAAGGCGGAGACTGGGAAAGCCACAGGGATTTTGAAATGGAAGAGGAATTGTATTCCAGATCACTTGTGATTAGGCAGAGGGGAGGACACCAATACTTGGTACCGACTAGATGCCGACTATATTACGCACACTCCCCCATGTAAACCAGCTGGCTCCCCCACTTTACAGAGAAGTGCCGGGGTCCAACCCCAGCAGGTCCAGGGGTCCCCAAAGGTGTGGACGGAGTCGGTGAAGAAGGAATGACATGGAGGCAGCGTTCAGGTGATCACCATAGCCAGGTTCTGTAGCTAGGTTCTCCAGACTGGTTCTGTCTGAGATCTCCAGCCAGGTTCGGTCACCAGGTTCTAGTCAGGTTCTCTTGCCAATTTCTGTAGTCAGGTTCAGTCCAGGATCTTTTGCCATGTTCTCTCCAGCGAAGTTCTTCTGTCTGTAGGTTCTGTGTAGGTTCTGTCTTCTTGGCTCTCTTCTAAGTTCTGTCTCCTGAGTTCTGTGTCTTGCTGTCTTGTTACATCTGTATTTATACCAGTTGATTCAATCCTATCAATTTCTATTACAAAGGTTAGGGCGTTTCTTATCTCCATTCCAGGGAGTAAAGATTATGTAGCTTCAGCATGATTATTCGTAGTTAAAGTGATTAATTACCCGCCTGGCACTTAGTTAAGGGGTTTTATTCCCTCCCTAACTTCAGGGAAAAATCCCTACCTGGGGAAACAACCTTTCTCGGAGAGGTGACCTTGGTTAAAACACACAGCGCTAAGGGGAGCAAACATATTAAGAACAGTATGCTATATACGCCAGGTCCCTTGAAACAGCAAGGATGGACCCGCTCCCGGCAGAGAAGGAAACAGAGTCTTGGAGAAGCTAAGAGGTGCCCAAAGTCCCAGCAGCTCGGGGAGGGACAGCGCTGAGACTCCGCCACAGCTCTGGCTGAAAGCCAAGCATGTGCTTCTCTGAGTGCTGGCTCCAAACTGCCTGCTGCAGGGCAAGAAGGGATTTGTTGAAGAGTCGGCCTAGAATTCTGGACCTAAAGTGGGCTGAGTTTGAGAAGCCAGAAATAAATTCAGACTGAACAAGAGTACTAGAGAGACTTGCCCCGAAGATGAATTCATGATATAAATTCTGTGAGGGGTGATCTATAAACCAAAGTCAAAAGACTGATCCACAAGTCCCATCTGGTAGCCAGACTCACTGCTGTATCACGATGCATCCAACGAACTGCGCTCACAGCTTCATGAAGACGAGGTGTACCTGAAGCTAACCCCGGCCCCGGCACCATCTAAGGGGCCGTCCGTTCTCTGGGGTTCTTCCTGAGCAGCACCCCTTGCCCTCAGTTGCTCTCTTGTCTACTCCATACACTCCTTTCCTGTCAACATTTTGCTGTCCTGTTATTTCTAGGTTTCTCCAAAGTAGCCCAAGGGTGATTTGTCATGTCATACTTCCTTGTACTATTTGACCTGGGTGGGGACTACTGGAAATGCAAAACCTGATCCCAAAGAAATGGCTCTATGTTAGTGAATGGAAGGGGTGGGGTGCAGCTCCACCCTATGGAAGGATATACATGCAGATACCTTCTGGGTTTGGCTCTGCTGCTACTACACTGTGTGACCTTGGGCCAGTCACTTAACCTCTTTGGACTTCCATTTCCTCATCTATAAAATAAAGAGATTGAATTAGCACTGTGTGGGTTTTTAACCACGTGCACAAACTCTCCCAGGGGGCATTACAGAAATGTGAACATTTTTTAATGTCACAGTGACTAGGGGGCACCTATCCTGCTTCAAATGCCAGAGTCTGAGGTTGGAGATCACTCGTCTGGATGCTCTGTAGGGTTCTCCTCTGTTGTGGCATTTGTTGATCCACTGGGGGAAGTACTGTCGGACAGCAATGCCTTTCTCAGATTCCTCTAAAATGTTATCATGTGGCCTCCAAAAGGCAAGGCTTCTATTGTCTGATAGGGTTTGAAGTTAGGACAGATTGTTTGAAATCAGAATCTGGCCCAGTGTACACCCAGGCCACAATCAGCTCAGAAATCCAGAAGGCAACCAAGCTTTCTGCAAATCACTATGGCTGCTTACAGGCGATTAGCATTTTTCTCTATAATTACCCTTCTGAGTCCCCAGTTTCCTGGTCTCCTTTCCATTTACTAGTATAAACTGCTTTCTTCAAATGTTTGGAATCATTATAAATGGCAAAATGCTCTTCTGGGTTTTTCAGGAGAAAATAAGGCAGATGCTCAAATATCGGTGCCCTGAACATTTTGGGTCTTTCGGAGCTCCCATTCCTAGCACGCCAAGTGCACCCTACAGGAGAGAGAGCATGTGCTATGAACAAGGCAGAGCAGACATGTAGGATCCAGTCGACTCCAGGTGATTTATTCAGCAAACTTCCTCTGAGCTTCCACACTTTCTGCTACCAAGGACTCCAAACTAATGATCTAGCCAAAATTCTACCCTCTCAGAACCATAATTATGTTAATCTCTTTTTCAAAGCCTTCTTTTGATTCTTTGTATTTACATAAATTTTCAACTTTTTTACCCTTCACTCAATCCCTTTAATTTCCCAGTCCTCTTAGTGTTGGCATTCGTATTCTTGTATATTTCTTCTCAGCTGGTTCCTACTTCTTTTTTCCCCTCTGGGCATCTCCCTTCAACTATTTTATGTGTCCTGAAGCGAGAATAATATGTCCACAAAACTCATGCCATCTTACCCTTTTGAGGAGCCCCTAGGGAGTAGGCACTCTCCCCAGAAGCCTACACTGCGCTCATACGAGCATCCTGGCCGATCTGGGCCTATCGGGAAGGCCAGGGATGTCAACTTTCCTGGCAGGAGTCCACGAGAAAGTTTTTTCTAAAGGAAGAGAGAATGAGGGTCACATTTAGGGAGAGGATAGAAAACTGCCCACACTGTATTCTGCCCTCCTCTGCCTCCAAAGGCTTCTTGCCAGAGGGGAGAAATGAATAATCAGTGGCTGTAAAATCTGTCTGACACAAGTGCACCAGGCACCATCGCCAATTCCCAAGGCATGAGAGAAAGCCAGCAGTCCAAACACCAACCTGGACCCACCTCCACCTGGCCCAGGAGAGGAAATACTAGAATACAGGACCCAATAGCACAGCAGGGCATTGGGGAGCCTATGGGACTCTGTGGACGACTTTGTGCACAATAGCAGATGGACAGTCAGTGGAGAGTGACTGGCCTGGGGCCCTTTAGTTAAAGTCCTAAATGGGGTAGTCAGGGGAAACACTTGTGATCCTCAGAACATAACAGGACCTTCGAGTGTTCAAGGCCACTTAGGGTCTGTCAGGGGTCATCCCAGCAAAGAGTGTGTTTCCAGGAAGACAGCATCTAAACTCTAACCCAAAGTCAGTCTGTCTAAGTGGCTTCAGAAAGGACTCCTCAGCTTCCAGAAAACACTCAATGTGTTTTGAAAATCTATAAAAATTTCTCCCTCTAATTAAAATTCCTCCCATTGTACCCCAAGTCCATTTACAAAGGGTCCTTTAGTTGCTCCAAAACAACTCTTGACACTCTGTCTAATGTTATAACTTTCTCCTTTCCCTAGTGGGATATCCATTTATCATTTATCTCTTATGCTTTCCCATCTTTCAGATGAAAGATAAAATGGTACCAGTGGATATCTACAGGAGGTAGCTAATGCATATATTAGAGTGCCACCCAGAGGAGAAGTAGGAATAGGGTGCGGGTGAAGTGCCATAATAAAAATCAAGTTTGAACTTGGAGTTGATGCTGCACTTTGGGTTAGCCAATTTAGGCTTATTTGTTTAGCTGAGGAATTTTAGAAAAACTAGATGGCTTCACCTCTAACTCAAGCAATGTTTTCACCTAGTATGAACTCTAAAAATGACTCTCTGTGGATTTCCTGGAACTTTATTCTAGGAATCGTTTAATATATAGAACATGGATTTGTGAGTTGGAGTAGAGATTATTCATTCAGGGACCTTGCCTACAGAGGAATCTCTGTAACTACATTCACAGGGGCCCACGAACAGCTTAAACATGCTCAGGGATCAGGTAACCCATTCCATCTCAGAATAAATCTAATTGCTTAAAAAATAAAAACACAAGTCACCTTGACCTTAAGTTCAAATATGCTTCTTCAAAATTCCTACCACTGGCCTTAGCTCACCTGAAACAATATTAATACATACAGTAGTTCTCCCTTATGTGCAAGCGACACCTTCCAAGAACTCCTGTAGATGCCTGAAACCGCAGACAGTATCAAACCCTATATATACTGCTTTATCCTATACATGCATACATTTTTCACTTAAAGGACACACTTTACAGCTTCTCTTTGGCATATCCAAATTCAGCATCACATTACTGTCGTGCTTTGGTGTCATTATTAAGCAAAATAAGGGTTACTTGAACACAAGCTCTATAATATCTAGTGCAACTAATCTGATGATCAAGGTGGCTACTAAGTGACTAGGGAACAGGGAGCGTAACTGACAAGGCCCAGATGCTGGACAAAGGGATGATTCATTTCCTGGGTGGGACAGCACAAGATTTCATCACACTAGTTAGAACAGCATGCAACTTAAAACTATGAATTATTGATTTCTGGAATTTTCCATTCAATATTTTTGGACCAAGGTTGACTGCTGGTCACTGAAACCATGGAAATGAAACACAGATAAAAGGGGACTACTGTATAAACCTTCTACCTCCCTAAACTTTTTGATTTCTTTTAAACAGCTGTCACATCCCTCCTAAGATACTACTTCAGGGGAAACATTCCCTATTGATGCAACCATTGCTCATATTTCATGATTTCAATTCTTAACCATTCTCAATACCATTCTCTGGACAGATATCTGGAACAAAACACAGCTCTCTATGACTGTGGATATTATATCTCAGCCAGTGTAATCAAGCATTGCATCATTTGTGATGCCATTCTTCATGATCAGTACATAGGGAGTTATAGTAAAAACTTAGCTATGAAAAGTAATTTCCAGAAAGGAAACACAAGTGACCAAGGGCAACATGAAAAGATGTTCAACCTCATTACTAAGCAGGAAAATGCAAATTAAAACAAAAATGAAATACCATTCCACACTGATCAGGCTGGCAAATTTTAAAAGTCTAATGATAGAAGTGTTGGAAAGAATGTGGAGAAATGGGGACTCACACACTGATAGCGGAAGTGCAGATGGGTTTAGCCACTTTGGAGGGAAATTGGGAAACATTTAATCCTGCACAAGATGCAAATAATGTACAACCCAGAATTTCCACTTTTATGAGGTTTATTATAGAAACTTGCACACAGGTTCACAAGAAGTTTTGTCCACAATGTAATCAGAACATTATTTATAGTAATAATGGGAGGAGGGAGAAAAAGCAAGTTCTTTCAATACAAGAATGGTTAAATGCATACAACGATGCAAGGGAACACTATATAGCATTTAAAATGAATAGAGCATGAACTACTTTTTAAAGCAATGTTGAATGAAATGGTTGTAGAAGGATTTGTACATTTTTTATATTATACTATTTGTATATTCAAAAATACACCCAGCAATGTTTAACATTGTTTGTGTGTAGATAGATATGTAGATATATATATAATGTGGGTAAAAATGAGAAAGAAGCTCTTCAAATGTCTCTGAAACATTTTATATCCTTAAAAAATACTAAAGTAAATATGGAAAATATTTATATCATTAAATCCCAGTAGTATTGTAGTTATCGAATGTATTCTTTCTACTCTCAATACATTTGAAATATTTTATATTTTCAAATAGTACATAAAATTGAAAAATACAAAAATGTAGTCAATAAATAAATCTATAATAGTATTACCCAAAAAAATAACACTGTTTACATTCTGTCTTATTTTCTTTGAATATTTTTTTATGTTTTATTTTGAAACAATTTTAGGCTTTCAGAAGAGCTGAAAAAATAGTACAAAGTATTCTTGTATACCTTAATATTAACAATTTACATAATCTAATGAAATGATCAAATCAGGAAATTAACATTGGTACTATACCATCAGTGAAACTATAGACCTTATTTTAACTTTACCAATTTATTCCCTATTGTCCTTTCTCTAATCAAGGATGAACATTGCATTTAGTTGTGGTATTTCCTTAGTCTCCTCCAAACTATGACAGTTCCTCAGTCTTCACCTGTCTTGTGTGACCTAAGAACTTTTGATCAGAATGTCTCTCCATTTGGGTTTGTCTAGTATTACCTGATTAATAGATTGAGGCTCTGCAAATCTTAAAATAACACCTCAGAAGTGATGCTGTGTCCTTCTGAGTACAGAGAGTACATGATAGATCAGATTACTGGTGTTTATCTTGAGCATTTAGCCAAGGTGGTGTTTGTTGGATTTCTTCACTGTAGTTATTATTTCCCTCTTTGTAATTGATATTTTGGGTAAGATACTCTGAGACTGCTAATATCCTGTTTCCTCTCAAACTTTGATCCAATGATAGTAACATCTAGTAGTGGTTTTGCCTGCAAAAATCATTATTGTTGTTGTATCTGCCCAATGGCCATTTCTCTCCTCATTCCTTCTATATGTATTAATGGGAATTCTTCTGTAAGGAAGACCTATCACTTCCCCACGATTATCTACATATTCAATTACAGATTTTGGATGAGTGCAATTCAATGATATTTATTTATTCTATGGGTTATATAACCTATTAAAAAACAAAATCAAATTTACTAAATTCAGAGATATAATTGGCTTTATTAAAAGATTCATGAATCAGGCAGCATCCCATCTAACAACTCCAGGGGTCATACAAAATGGAAGGTTTTATAGGAAGAAGGGTGGGGCAAGGGAGCTACTAACAAAAGAAAGAATTACTTGGGGCCTGGAACATCTTTTGGTGGGGAAGAAAATAGCAAGGATTTTTATTACACCAGATTGCTTTCCATAGGGGATGGAGAGGGCCCACATGGCAGATTACCTCATTGGTGTTGACTTGTTGATTAAGATTATGTTTCTTCTACTACTTGTATGATTTCAAGTTTTGCATTTAGATCTCTAAACCATTTGGAGTTTATTCTTACTCGCAGTGTGAGGTACAGGCCTAATTAATCTTTTTCAAAATGGCTACAAGTAGTTTCAGCATCATTTATGTAAAAGTCCATCTTTGCTCCAGTGTTTTGAGATGACATCTTTATCATATTCTACATTTCCATATGTATGTGCCTCTATTCCTGTACTTTCTGCTTATGCACTAGTACTATGTCTTCTAGTTTTGTTAATGCAAATTTTAAACATGGTTGAGATCATAAGGTATAAACAATTTTGCATACTGCTCTTTTACTTCACATTATAGTAAAACACTCTAACATCATTTAAAATGCTTACTTAAAATTATTTAGGAGGTTTCATAATGTTCCATTATGAATATAATTTAATTTAATATCCCTCATTTTTGGACAATTAGATTGCTTCAAATTTTTCCATTATAAATAGCACTATAATGGAGAGATAATATTTGCTTCTTTATTAAACTTATAATTTTGTGATAATTGTAGATTCGCATGCAATTTTAAGAAATAATACAGGGAGATCCCATGTGTTTTTTACCCATTTCCTCAATTGTAGTATCTTTCAGAACTATAGTACAATATCACAACCAGGACATAGACATTGACATTGATGCAGTCAAGATACCAAACATTTCCATCCCCTCAAGAATCCCTCATGTTGTCCTTTTTAGCTATACCCAGGTCCCTTCCTTCAAGTCCATAACCCTGTGATTTTTTGTGGACTCTAAGTCCTCTCCTCAAGTATATGGTTATCACAAGAAAAGCAATCAGGAAAGTAAGTACAATTACCCAGGCACAAAGGAGAAGGGGAGAGGGGTACTGAATAAACAAGGGGGCATTCTCAGGATAGGGTAGATGGAGAGTTTGGATTATTAAAGAGTAAGAGACTCCAAGTTTGGGGGATCCAAAAATAAAATAGAATAAAACATTCCAGTAGAATTTGCAAGGACATTTAATGTTTAAGAAAGACATAGCATAAATATCAGAATGTACCTCCAGGTCTTGATTTTAAAAATGCAAAACTACTCTGGGACCAGTGCTACACTACTGAGATCACAACTTTATAAACATTGCATATTCATTAAGCCAACCATGTCTCCAGAGCTTGTTTGAGGGGTGGGAGGTAGCAGGATAGGGGAGGAAGATGGTATTTCTTTTAGAACACAGAGTACTAAACCATGAACTATTAACCATCCCTCTTAAACCATTAACTCCTTGCGATCAGGGAATATGTCTTATTTTTTTCCAATTTTATTGAGATACTAGGGGCCCGGTGCACGAAATTCGTGCACTGGGTGTGTGTGTGTGGGGGGGGGGGGAGTGTCCCTCAGCCCAGCCTGCCCCCTCTCACATACTGGGAGCCCTCAGGCGTTGACCCCCATCACCCTCCAATCGCAGGATCAGCCAGCCCCTTGCCCAGGCCTGACGCCTCTGACAGAGGTGTCAGGCCTGGGCAGGGGACCCTCATTTCCCCCCATCACTGTTCTGCCCCCAGCCCAGGCCTGATGCCTCTGGCCCAGGCATCAGGCCTGGGAAGGGGACCCCCAGACCCCTCCGATTGCTGGCTCTGCCCCTTGCCCAGGCCTGATGCCTCAGCCAGAGGCGTAGACCCCCATTACCCTCTGATCACCTGATCAGCCCCTTGCCCAGGCCTGACGCCTCCGCCAGAGGTTTCAGGCTTGGACAGGGGACCCCCATCTCCCCCTGATCACTGGCTCTGGCCCCGCCCAGGCCTGAGGCCTCTGGCCCAGGAATCATGCCTGGGCAGGGGACCCCCATCTCCCTCTGATCGCTTGCTCCACCCCCCGCCCAAGCCTGATGCCTCTGGCCCAGGCTTCAGGCCTGGGCAAGGGGACCATCATATCCCCCCAAACCCTGGCTCAGCCCCCCGCCCAGGCCTGATGCCTCGGCCAGAGGAGTTGACCTTCATCACCCTCCGATCACCAATCACCGGATCGGCCCCTTGACCAGGCCTGAGGCCTCCGGCAGAGGTGTCAGGCCTGGGCAGGGGACCCCCAGCTCCCCGTGGTTGCAGGCTCCGCCCCTGCCCAGGCCTAATGCCTCTGGCTCAGGCGTCCGGCTCGGGCAGCGGGGACCCGCAGCTGCAGCGGCCCCACGATCGTGGGCTCCGCTTTAGGCCCAGGCAAGGGACCCCTAGCTCCCGGGACTGCCAGCTTCGACCGTGTCCAGCTCCCATCGCTGGCTCCACCCCTACTTCCTGCTATCACTGGCCAGGGCGGAAAAGGCGCCTGATTCCCCGATCATGGCTGGGGGGGCAGGGCAAAGGCGGCCCCAGGGCCGCCTTTGCCCTGCCCCACAGCTCTTAGCTCCCCCCTGGGTTTCCGATCACTGTCAGTGGCAAGGGGCTTCTTCCTGCTTTCCCTTTCGCCTCCCTGCATTGTGCCTACATATGCAAATTAACCGCCATCTTGTTGGCAGTTAACTGCCAATCTTAGTTGGCAGTTAATTTGCATATAGCCCTGATTAGCCAATGAAAAGGGTATCGTCGTACGCCAATTACCATTTTTCTCTTTTATTAGTGTAGATAGCTGACATAGAACATTAGGTAAGTTTAAGATGTTCAAGGTGAGGTTTGATATACAGATAATAGGAATCTGCCCTATTGATAATTATATTTCCAATCCCTCACACATAGTCTTAATCCCTGGCACACAGTGGGTATTCCATAAATGTTGGGTGAATGAGTGACATATGAATTTTCTGTGCTGGCACCAAACTAAATTTAACTGAATGGTTTCTGAAAGTCAGATCAGTTCATTCTTTCTGGATGATAAAATCAACTCTACAAGCTAGTCTTTCTGGGAGAAACCAATAGCATGGGGCTGTGAGGACTGCAATTCAACCCTGTGATTCAGACTAAACAGCCATCATGGTCACCCCTGATCCCCAGAGAAGAAAAGAAAGTGAATCTCCAGATATGAGCCAATTTGCAGATCTGAGAAGAAAACATGTTAAGACTTTCAAATAACAGGTTTTTAATAATCCAATGAAAACAGACTTCAGAAATGCCTAAGAAACTTTGGAATGTCCAAAGATTAGAGGGATGAAAGCCTAGCCCACGGGGGTGAAACTGAATACAGTCGAAGGCTTAAGGACAGAGATAGGGTTCACTTATGCAGTTTATGTTCCTGTAAATGTGATTAACTTTATATACACCCAGAAGGAAAGTTTGTGTGTGTGACCTTATGATAACTCTCCAGTTCACTGTAGAAATAATAATGAATAAAGCACCATACTTTGCAAAGAGGGGCTAGGCAGCGGTTCTCAACCTGTTGGTCGTGACCCCTTTGGCGGTCAAATGACCCTTTCACAGGGGTCGCCTAAGACCACCCTGCATATCAGATATTTACATTAAGATTCATAACAGTAGCAACATTACAGTTATGAAGTACCAACTAAAATAATTTTATCGTTGGGTCACAACATGAGGAACTGTATTTAAAGGGCCAGAAGGTTGAGAACCACTGTGTTAGAGCATTGTTTAGACATAATTCAATAAATTAAAAATCTGCAAGAAAATTGGTGCTGGTCTAGTTAAAGCCCATCACGCACATAAAAGGCCTTTATTCTTTACACCTCTTCTTTCTAAGATGACGCTTGTTTTGCTGAACCATTCCAGGAAAGCTGGGAAAGCAGGAAAGGAGACAGGAGGAGAAGGGAGAGAAGAAAGGGGAGGGGAGCAGAAGAGAGGAAAACATAGGGCAAGGAAGGGTAGTAAGGAGCAGAGAGAGATGAAGACACCCGTGTCTGGCAATGTTGCAAATAAAATACTCTGAATAACTATCCTTGATAGAAGTGACTAAACACTGGATTAAAAAATAGAGAGAACTGCATTTTTTAAACACACTGCTGAAGGGCCACAAAAAGAATCCACAGAGCCCCAAAATTTAAGTGAAACCAAGAATCCTGAAAAAAGCCCTAACCGGTTTTCTCAGTGGATAGAGCATCGGCCTGTGGACTGAAAGGTCCCAGGTTTGATTCCGGTCAAGGGCATGTACCTTGATTGCGGGCACGTCCCCAGTAGGGGGTGTGCAAGAGGTAGCTGATCAATGTTTCTCTCTCATTGATGTTTCTAACTCTCTATCCCTCTCCCTTCCTCTCTGTAAAAAATCAATAAAAAATATTTTTTTTAAAAAAAAAAGAATCCTGAAAAAAAAAGTGAGCACCAGAACTAGAGTTTTTCCTTGAAGCCTTCCCTTGCACTCTAAAAAC
The DNA here is from genome assembly GCF_963259705.1 of Myotis daubentonii. Taxonomy (NCBI): domain Eukaryota; kingdom Metazoa; phylum Chordata; class Mammalia; order Chiroptera; family Vespertilionidae; genus Myotis; species Myotis daubentonii. The sequence goes on along the minus strand of NC_081842.1, from coordinate 62,135,584 downwards.
CCTAAACTTCTTCATCATCAGCTATATAAGCAGGGAGTGTGAGGAACATGGGATAAAACCCTAACCCACCTATAGCTACCCATAAGATAGAAAATGAACAAGGAACAAACCCTGCCACACGGAGGGTGGGAGCAAGGGTTACTACCACTCTCATTTCTGGCACTGGAGGGAGGTGAAGGAACATTACCTGATAATTTGTAATAACAAACCAGCTCTCATGGGGTTTTGGTTTATATTTATGTTACTTGAAACACCTTACTCAAATTGATTTAAAATGATCCCAGGTTGGTAGCCACTCCAGGTCCTTGGGTAAATGAACTACAATCCTCTTTGGAGGAATGCAATTTCAACCCAAGCCTAAAAGAATTCTTGCAGAAAAAGTTCCAAGACAAATCAAATGCTCCCAGTTATACACATCAAGGATAAAAATTCTCCTTGACCGGAGACCAGCAGAAACAAGCAAGAGTCTGTCCACAGCACACCAACAAACACTTCAGAAATAGTTCAGACACAGAACATAAAATACGTGTATTTATTAAGTGCCTAGAGATAGAAGAGAGGCTTGAAAACATGACAGGAAAACAACCAATAAGACCTAAAAAGTCAACTCAGTAAGGACAAATTAAACAACAGACTAGAAACTGTGCTGGGCTGTATATCTGGTGCTTCGGCCAGGCGGGGCACGCTGTCCTAGAACACTTAGATAGAAAGGTACTGACATCAGGCCAGGCCTTAAGATATGGTCTCATGGCCCCTTCCCAGCACACAGGCCTTCTTTCTCAGAAGCCCTGGAAGTCTCATTCCAAATTTGGAAGACAAAGGACTGGAAAAAGTATAAATAGAGTTTCCTCCATATTGGGGCCCAGAATTTGAAAGACACATTTTTCTCTGGGCCTCCACAGAATTTAATAATAAAATGTAACTCCTGTAGTCAGCACTGCAGTTCAGCCTCTGCTTTGGCAGGGTGCTGTAACTGTAGTCGCTGGCCAGCTTAATAAAGGCTCCTAAATTTTGATCTGAGTGCCTGGTGGTCGTCTCCATGGGTCACCCCATTACGAAACTAGCAAAGAGAGAATAATTTTATGACTCGGGGTATGTAAGGGCTTCTTAAACAAGATACTAAAATTACAAACCAGAAAGAATATAATAAAAACCTGCCTTCATCTATGCACCTCCTATAGGCTGGGCACCATTGACAGCACTTTACATGCATTATCTCATTTAATCCTCCCAGTATCTCATTGAGGTAGACATTATTATCCCTATTTTACAGAAAAGGAAACTGAAGTACTAGACCAGTGGTCAGCAAACTCATTAGTCAACAGAGCCAAATATCAACAGTAAGATGATTGAAATTTCTTTTGAGAGCCAAATTTTTTAAACTTAAACTATATAGGTAGGTACATTGTTATTAACTTAATTAGGGTACTCCTAAGCTGGCCTTTGCTAAAAATGTCCTCAATCTGATAGTGGTACATTCACTGAGGTCGACCCCTTCCAACTCTCCCATCCATACTCGTCTTGTATACTTGTTTCGTCTATCTCCTTTCATTCATCCTCTCTATATGTCCAAACTATCTCAACATACCTTTCTCAATCCTCGACACTACATCTTCTTTCACTCCACAATGTTCCCTAAAATTAACTTAATAAACTTTACTTAAAGCTTTAAGTCTTAGTTAAACTATAGGTATGTTGAATACAACTTGATATCATACTTAATAACGATATTATTTATTGATAAAATTAAATTCCTTACAATTTTCCTTACAATATCCATAAAATTAAATCATGACAATGACTGACAAACACTAATGTGAACAATGGCCTTGCATCTCCTTGGAAAGTTTGGGTAAGTCAGGTTTGCATGTTGTTGTTTTTAATTTTAGGCACGATTCCAGGTTCTCATCAATAAGACAACTTCTCAATTTGCTCTTGATAAGGTTCATGCTTGAAAATGTAGGATTTGCAGCTGGTTGAAAAAATACAGGTAACTTTATGCTTCGAGTAGGTACTTTTGTCACCCGCAGACGCGACTAGCACTAACCACTGCACAATGAGACTGCTGACTGACTGGCTCACTCAACTTGTGCATGAATCACGCACCTCACCCGCTCTGCGTATCTCGCGGCCCACCTGCACCTCGTCTCTCGTCGCCCGACCAACCAACACCCCCCACTTCTTCTAACACCACTTCTTCAAAATAGACTCACCCAGGCCGAAAACCGACTGCTGCGCATGGGCCATGAAGTTTCAATCGCACTGTACGTGTGCACCCGCACGTGGTATTTTGTGGAAGAGCCACACTCAAGGGGCCAAAGAGCTGCATGTGGCTCACGAGCTGTGGTTTGCTGACCACTGTTACTAGACTTTAAGCAACTTGCCCAAAGCGATACAGCTAGCTGGTGGCAGTGCTGGGATTTGAACTCAGGAAGTGTGGCTCCAGAGTCTATGCCCTTGAATAAGATATACATATCTGGCTAAATCAAAATGTAAAACTTAAGTAGGAAGAGCACAGAGGATATTTTATGGCCATGCAACTATTCTATGCAATACAACAGTGGTAGACACAGGTCATTATAAACTTTTCAAAACCCATAGAATGTATAACACCAAGAGTGATCCCTAATGTAAATTGGACTCTGGGTGATAACAGTGTGTCAATGTAGGTTTCTCAATTGTCACAAAGGTACCACTCTGGTGGGAAATGCTGATAGGAAGAGGGAGGCTATTTATACGTTTAGGGGAACCAAGCATATGTAGGAACAACCTGTACTTTCCACTAAATTTTGCTGTGAACCTAAAACTCCTCTAAAAATAAAGTAAAATAATATTTTATCAAACATCATAAAGAAAAGTAAAAGATGAACCTAAACTGGGAGAAGATATTTCCAACATATTTAACCATCATCATATTAGCCCCAACTTCTACACTACATTTCTCAAGCCAAAGCTGGCATGGAACCATTCATGTATGGCTGGTCATTTTCCAAATAACAACCTAACCACATGAATATCATCACAGATTAATTTCCACAGCTCCCCTCATTCAAGTTTAATTCCCCTCAGAATCAGAGCTTATCTGGGATAGGGTTATTGTACCTTCTGGCCACTACTATTACCTTTGTCTTTAAAAACCCGTGTTCTCAAATTTTCTTTAGAATTGACACAGTGAACAAATTTCTCAGAATCCTACACAGTTCTCTGGAGACATAAGTAGCATGCAGTTTTAAGGACTGGGCTCTAGCTCCACCACTCACTTGCACTGTGAATGCAGGCAAGTTACTTAAACACTCTCTGCCTGAGCTCTCAAAGTGTAAAAAGGAGATGATCAGCAAGCACCTCATAGGAGCACTGTCATAATTGAATCAGGTGATGCAGGTGAAATAGCATATCCTGGATGCCATATACATATATATGGCATTGCCATGTGACCCAGTGATTCCATTCCTAGGTATATATACAAGAGAAACAAAAACATATCAGAACTGATACAGTGAATTTGTACACAAATATTCATAGTAGTATTAAACATAATAGCCAGAAAAATGGAAAGAACCCAAATGCCTACCAATTGATGTTTATCTGCTCAACTGATGGATGAACAAATAAACAAAATGTGCTTTATCCATACAATGGAATATTATTCCACAGTAAAAATGAATGGACTAAATGAAGTACTGATTCATGCTACAACTTAAATCTTACTAAATGCAAAAAGCCCTCCACAAAAGGCCACATATTATGTGATTCCTTTGTGAACAAAGTGTTCAGAGCAGACAAATCCATGCAGACAGAAAATACATTAGTGGTTGGTTGCCAGGGGCTTGGGGGAAAGGGAGGATGGAAAGTAGCTGCTAAAGGGCACAAGGTTTATTTTGAGGTGATGAAATGTTCTGAAATTAGATATGGGAATGGTTGCACAACTCTGTGAATTTACTAAAATCCAATGAATTGCAGACTTTAAAAGTGTGACTTCTCTGGTATGTAAATTATACCTCAAAGTGGTTATTTAAAAAAAAAAATAGTACTTGATACATGGTAAGTGCTCAGCAGCTATTGTTATTTTGATTGTTAAGCAATCTATGTGTCTTCCAGCATCCCTAAATTATTTTAACCAATTGAGATATTTTTTCAATAAAAAAACTAAATGATAGTTCTAAAAAGCCATATGCGAGGACAGCATAAAGCACTTAAGAGGAAAGACCAGGAAGACCCTTGTTGGGGGAATGAAGAGAGAGTGTGTTCTAGTGCATGGGCATTTGGGAGGGCTTGGGGTATGGTGAGCTCCAGAGCTATTTGTGAACTCTTTGGGTATGAACAGCATGTGTCACCCTCCATCCTATATAATAAAGAGGTAATATGCAAATTGACCATCACACCCTCACATAAGATGGCCATCCCCATGTGGTCAAAGATGGCCACCCCCATGTGGTCACAAGATGGCCAGCAGGGGAGGACAGTTGGGGGAGACCAGTTCTGCAGGGGAAGGAAGGCAGTTGGGGGGGACCAGGCCGGCAGGGGAGTGGTTAGGGGGTGATCAGGCTGGCAGGCAGGTGAGAGGTTGGGAGCTAGCATTCCTGGATTGTAAGAGGGATGTCCAACTGCCAGTTTAGGCCCGATCCCATAGGGCCTGGGCGAAGCAGCCCAGGTCCTAGGTGCCTGTGACCAGCCAGAGGGAGGGAAGCCTGGGTCCCAGGTGCCTGCAACTGGCTGGAGGAAGGAATCCTGGGTCCCGGGTCCAGAACCAATGCTCTTCACTACTGTCATGCTGCTTCCCACACAATCACTGGAACCAAGAAATTCTTCCCATATAGATAATTATCATAATAATAGATATCACACAAGCTTACTATACTTGGGGCAGTATTCTAAGTATTTTACATATATTCATCCATTTAATTATCACAGCAACACTGATATGTAGCTATCACTTTCAGATGATGCAAGTGAGGCACAAAGAGGTTAGGTGGCATGCCCAAGGTCACACAGCAGGTATGTGGCTGGGCTGTGATTTGAATCCATAAAATCTGGCTGCTGAAGTCGGACCTCTTAATCATTCTGATGCATGGCTTCTCTAGCTGAAATATATATAGTACTGGCTTCATATCAAAAACTTGTCTAAATCCTCAATATACATTCTTTTAAATCTTCAGAACACTATGAATTAAGGATTATTATGAAAAAAATGTATTTCAAGTAGAAGAAAATAAGTATAGAGTATTAACTACTCTGTCCAAGTTTATTTAATGAACAAGTTTCAAAGCCAAGGCAATCTGATATGTGCCAAGGTGATTTGGCTTGGGAGTCCAGGCTTTCAACCACAACTCCATACTCAGTAGTGAATGAATATTCCTGGAATTACAAACAAGGTTTATTGGTATGCAAATAGAGATCAAGCTAAGCCTGAAATACTCAGGAACATTTCAAATAAAACAAAATAATACAATAAGTGAAAAATAAGGCAACTTTTCATCTGCAAGGATATGGTATCATTGGACAATATGGGAGGATCCCAGAATGAGATGGGGAGTACATTTGATCCTCTCTACATCACAGCTGGATTATATACTGAGCTGTCCCCTGAGATCCTCTGTAGAATATGACCATTCTGCATTCAACTGATTAGTTAAGATCACTCGAAACACTGGCTAATGAGTCAGTTCTCCCCTAATACACAGTAGCCTTCCATCCTAGGTCCCCCAAAGTCAAATGATGCGAGCTGTGTCCACCCCAGGTGCAGGTTCCAAGGCTGCCCAGTCCCCCACCCCCTCTCGCCCACAGACTTGTACGGCTTTGAAAGAGCCTATGAAATCCACTCTGCTACTCAGAGAACACCCGCTCAGTGTAGGTGTATAAGGGGGTATAAGGCCTCCTTCCTTGTCTTGACACTCAGGAACAGCTGTTAGTTCCTCTTTTGTAGACTTGAGAAATCAATCTATTTAGAGCCATTACTCTGTTGTCCAATAAGCCTGCTCAAGACATGCCCAGGCTTCTTCCTCACCTCTCCTCATCACTGCCAATACTTGGGCTATTTCTTTTTTTTTTTTTTCTATTTTTTTTTTATTAGTTAAGGTATTACAAATGTGTCCTCATCCCCCCCATTAACCCCCAACCTCCCCCCACACACACAAACTCATGCTCCCATCCCCCCGTTGTCCATGTCCATTGGTTTGGCTTATATACATGTATACAAGTCCTTCTGTTGATCTCTTCCCCTTACCCCCGCCCTCCCCTACTTTCCTTCTGGGGATTGATAGCCTGATCGCTGTTTCTCAGTCTTTGGGTCTGTCCCTTTTCATCAGTCTATGTTGTTCTCTATAATCCACAAATGAGTGAGATCATGTGGTATTTATCTTTCTCTGACTGGCTTATTTCACTTAGCATAATGCTCTCCAGTTCCATCCATGCTGTTGCAAAAGGCAAGAGTTCCTTTTTTTTTTACCGCAGCATAGTATTCCATTGTGTATATGTACCACAGTTTTCTAATCCACTCATCTGCTGATGGGCACCTAGGCTGTTTCCAAATCTTAGCTATGGTGAATTGTGCTGCTATGAACATAGGGGTGCATATATCCTTTCTAATTGGCATTTCTGGTTTCTTGGGATATATTCCTAGTAGAGGGATCACTGGGTCAAATGGGAGTTCCATTTTTAGTCTTCTGAGGTAGCTCCATACTGTTCTCCACAGTGGCTGCACCAGTCTGCATTCCCACCAGCAGTGCAAAAGGGTTCCTTTTTCTCCACATCCTCTCCAACACTTGTTGTTTGTTGATTTGTTGATGATAGCCATTCTGATAGGTGTGAGATGATAACGCATTGTCGTTTTGATTTGCATCTCTCGTATGATTAGTGACTTTGAGCAGGTTTTCATATGTCTTTCGGCCTTCTGTATGTCCTCTTTCGAAAAGTGTCTATCTAGGTCCGTTGCCCATTTTTTTATTGGATTATTTATCTTCCTTTTGTTAAGTTTCATGAGATCCCTGTAAATGTTGGAAATTAAACCCTTATCGGTGGTATCATTGGTAAATATGTTCTCCCATGTAGTGGGTCTTCTTGTTGTTTTGTTGATGGTTTCCTTTGCTGTGCAAAAGCTTTTTATTTTGATGTAGTCCCATTTGTTTATTTTCTCTTTAGTTTCCATTGCCCTAGGAGCATTTACTTGGGCTATTTCTTTGCTACCAGAGCTGATTGTGACCAGGAAAACATAACAAAATATACTGTATTGGGGTCCTTTATAGCACCATAGTTATATGTTTGATTGGGGAGAAGACTGACACTATTGATTAAAATGAAGTCTTTGTATTATCTATGAATATCATCCAGAACTCTGAAGAATAGCGGGTTTGCAACTTGCCAGTTTGCACCCGTCTGAAATAAATTACAGATGGTACACTTGTCCTCATGATTATCAGTTATACTCATGTGCATGTAAGTCCTAAAAATAAATATATAGTCTCAGATCCACACACATCCCAGCAAGTGACACAGATCTACACATTAACATCAGCAACTTTGTAAGAAAGGCTTATCCTTCTCATCAATTTTTTCTTGGTGCCAGCAGAGATTCACAAGTAGCAGTCAGCAGCAGTACTATCAAAATGTATTTTTAAGCCCATTGTACTGTTTTGACAAACCAAATGATTAATTAACAGCAATCTAGCAAACAGATCTCTACTTACAGCTTAGAGTGAGAGAAACATACAGATCGCCATAACCATTCCATAGTCACCATTACTGAAGAAGAATACTGCTTAATTAATTATAATTGATCACAAAGATTAGATTCAAATGCTACTAGCAGGGCAGAAGAAGCCCAAACTGAGGAAATAAATCAGAAAACCATTCTCTGAATCCATAATGAACTAACAAGCTTTGGAGATAAACAGATTTGTTTTAATTGTTATTTATAAAAAATAATTTCAGAACATTTGGAGGCCTTTGGAGAGAGAATAGAGTGGGGGAAGGGATAGAGCCACAATCAGGGAAGCACTGATTCAAGTGAACACTGAAGTTTTTATCTCTGACCCTATATAAATAATATGTAAGGTACTCCCCAGGTAAGGGTTCAGCACAGGAAGTGTATACATCATGCTGCAGAGGTGGCTTTGACAGATGCTTCCTGTTGATCATGGTCTCCCTGACCCAAAGACATGCCTTGTAAGAAGAAGATTCTCCAGCCCAGTCTGTGTGGATCATTGGAGTATCGACCTATGAACCAGGAGAACATGGTTCCATTCCAGGTCAGAGCACATGCCCAGATTGTGGGCTTGATCCCCAGTAGGAGGCATGCAAGAGGCAGCCTATAGATGATTCTCTCCCTTCATTGATGTTTCTGTTTCTTTCTCCCTCTCCTTTCCTCTCTGAACTCAAGGAAGAAGAGTCACAGTTTTCTCTTTTCAGCTCCTATGAAGAACAACTACTTTTTCTGCCCAGCACCCATATTCCCTTCCTCTGACTACAGAGCTCCTCCCCTAACCACAGGCATTTGTAAATGAGACAGCGGCACTCACCTCAACTCCCCACTCCCCACACCAGCCCCACTGCAGTGCCTGAGCCAAGGTGAGGATTAGAGATCCAAATTAGGCCACCAAAGGCCTTCTGAAAGGTTTGAAAAAACAGAATTTGGACAGAGAAGTCCCAGAAGTAAATGTCATGGCTGATGCAGATAGTAAAGATGGGGAGTGTGGTCCCCAGCTCCAGTTGGTAGCTTCTCAGCATTGCCCAGGTGCCTGAGCACTCACTCAGCTTGTCTTTCCAGAGACCGGTTTTCACTTTAGATACTTTAAGTTGAGTTCTAAGAGAGTCCCAACACTCTGCTACCTAAGTTACCTAAATTCAAAAACTCATAAAATAAAAGGCTTTCCACTCTAGTAATAGTTTGATACAGAATTGGGGTAATCCAGGACCAGACAAGATTTTCACAAATTCTTGGCTTGATTGCTGGGAACTCATCTCCCCTATGGGCTTCACTGAAGCTGTGGGTCTCATGATCAGGACTGGGTGGTGGGGAGAACATGAGCTTTGTAATGAAAGAAAGTCTGGCTACAAGTTGTGGTTCCTTGATCATGACCAAGTGTGTTAACCTTTCTGAACCATAGTTTCCCCAGTCGTAAAATTGGGATGATGATCCCCCACTGAGGTTGGTGAGGATTAAATGAGATAATGCTGGAAAAGGAAATAACTAATAGTGTCTGGAACAGTATACATGGACTCCCAGGTTGCATGTGGCCTCGCAGTCCACCATCATTGCCGCTTTCCTCCTTTCTCCAAGGACGACAACTTAGCGCCACAATAACATCACCCTCTTTCTCCTGGTACAAGAGAACATGACAAATGAATAATTAGGAGCTAAAATCCTATCTTACCTATAAAATATTAAAACCTGTTTTTAGCTTAGAGCTTATTGGATATGATAGATGTACAAGAAATGTTCATGAATTTATTAATATAGTTGGTTGTATTAATAGTGACCTCACTAATGTAAAATAACTTGGGAGATGGCTCAGCCCAATTATGGGATACTTTTTTAAAGTATACTTTAATTAGTTACAAATATATTCAGTAACTGAAATAATTCTGAAGATAATTTCTCGAGAGAACCTATGATGTGGTACAGTGACAAAAATGATATTTAATTGGTATATCAAAAGTTGACACACCAAATATCAGGTTAATGCTTATCATCTACAGTGGGACAGAAAGGGCCCTGACCTTGTATCTGAAAAGCTGACTTCTCCACATGTTTATCTATAAAATGGGAATTAAACGGCCCAAGACATGGGATTACATGGGATTACTGTGAGGTTTAGAATGCAAACAGATGAGAATAAAACAGCAAATCCTGTAAGACAGGTTTATACACATCCAGCTCATGATAGTATCCCAATATCCAGCACAGGGCCTGATACTTAGCAAGTTCTCAGTAAATACAGAAATAGATGAATGAGTATGCAAGTTCATAATACAAAGTTTAGCACATAAATTACCAGGTGTTGGCATTTCAGGAGGTAACTCTGTGGCTTCCAATCTTTGCCTGATTTTCAGTTATTCATACAGAACCTTTGGTTTCTTGCTGTAGCCCACACTAGCTATCTTTACTGGTGTTCACCCATTGGACTGAGTTTCCATCAGCCGTGCTTGTACTCCATGAGCATGTCATTTTGGTCACATTTTTTTGAACCAGAGATGGTCAATGGACACAAGAAGATTCAATCAGATTTTTCCAATTCAGAATTTGATATTAGGACTAAGAAAATCTAAATCTAGTTCTTACTAGGCGAGTTGCTAGAAAAAAATGTGCAAACTGAAGAGCTGTAATGAATCATAGTCTACCATGTAGATCAGAGAAGCAGGTCTCAGGGAGAAGAACAAAGAGACTTTCAGAAAGTCACAAATATTCCATTCCTACGTCAATGCCCTAAAGTCTAACTGCTTCTCTACCCTTGGGATCCATAGGTGTTCTCTACATCCTTATTGTATGTTTTCCCTTTGTGCTAACTTGGAATATAAGCAAAATACAACAGGGAAGGAATAAGTAATAAATTTTAATAAAAATCCTTACTGCTAAGTAAATCAGAAGGAATAAACAATATTTGCTCATGCTACACTCATGTTCTTGGTTTATGGTGCCAGGCTGAAGGTAAGCTTAGATTAGTAATAGAAGACTTAGATATGTGCTTATTGTATGTGTACAAACAGCTCAGAACTTTTCTAGGACTAGCTGATCATGGTATAACAAACTTACATTACTTGATTTTTTTCATATTTTATTTCATATTATTACTTCTAACAACCATTTTCATGTCTACTGTACAGAAGAAGTCAATGAGTCTTAGAGAGGAAAAGGTGACTTATCCAAAATTTCATAGTCAGCAAGAAATACACACAACCTCATCCTTTCTGTCTGTAAGTGCTATGCTCTTGCCATACCAAGTTCAAGGATGAGATGGAAACCACATGGATATTTTGTACTCAATCATTTTAGTATGGGAAAATGTTTTTGAAATTAAAAAAATATATCAATAATGCCTTAAAATAAATTTTTGTCACTAACCTATATAGAAAAATGAAAATGTTATGTGTTTATGTATGTTGGTGGGGGAGGGGTGTTAAAAGAGAGAGAGAGAAAGAATATAATTGAACAACACCCTATTTTTAATGTATTCCAAATATACAGGGTGGGGCAAAAGTCAGCTTACAGTTGTTCATATGGAAAATAATACAATAATTAAAAATTATAATATGATTATAAACTCAGTGTTTTGCATACTCACAACTATAAACTTACTTCTTCCCCCACCATGTAGTGATAGATGCAGGTAAAAATTCAGAAACCTTAGCATTATACCAAGACCTCATTATACCAAGAAAGAAATCATTCCAGTAGGGAAAGTTATTTCTAATTTTAGACATTTCTGAAAAGGTTAATTTTAGACTCTCAAAAATGGTTTCATTTGGTAAAAATTGTTTAGGGAGAGCCTTGCCTTACCCACCTCATCCGAAGTAGGGGATGTGGATTCAGCCTTTTGTGGTGGGGAGGGGGGAGAGGAAGAGACTCAGGCTTAGTACAATGGGTTTGGTAGGAAGACAGAAGCCACTCAAGATACTATAAACAGGAAGAAATTTCATAAGTAAATCAGGGACATACACAGTTTTTGTTGGGGCTGAGAGAGTAGAGGCCAAGGAGACCACTGCTATATTTTTGAAAACTCAGAAGTACATGAATCACAGGGAATCTGTGACCACAGCTGCCTGCGGCACAATCCGGGTGATTCCCAGGAGGCTGCCCAGAGCACTGGCTATGCCTTCTGTCTGCAACTGCTGTGTTTATGCACCTGCCTACAGATGCAGCCAGAAAATAATGGCTTCTCCTCTTTCTCCTCTCAAGTCTACAGGATTTCTTCTCACTGGCAGAACAGAACCTGCAATAATGCTAGCAAGGGGTATTGGGAAAGGTAGTTCTCAGTCTTTCCTGTGATTATGTAAGAGGAAAGCTGATGCTGATTTGATAATAGACAATCCTACAATTTACCCCTTTTCTCAACTCAAATCCAAAGATCCTTTTTACTCATATTTATTTTCTAGCCAACATTAGCAACTTCATGGGACTACTTCTCATGCAAATGTAGATGCATTCATCCTCTCCTGGAAAAGTGGAGACTCATCTCTGGGTAGTATTAATTCCTCTGAAGTTTAATCACAATCTTTTTTTTTGATAGACAGTAATATTAAATTATAAGGTTAATCCCAACTAATGCACCTTATATAAAACTATATGGAAAAGAGACAATACAAAGTAGTTTGTATATGAGATATATATAGGCAAAAAATACATAGCTAACACAGTCCTCATTTTTGCAAGCAGTCACAAGATCATAATTAAACTTCATTTTTGACCACCCATTCCTTATTCCCTTTATAATCAGTCTGTGCCTAAGCCAGCCATACCTACTTATCTGTTGGGATAACCCAAATCTTCACTCCTGAAGGTGCCCATGTGGGACTGTTGTAGACTTCCATTAAGCTCTATTTATGAATATGGAATGTACACCAGCAAATCTCTAGGCTCCAGACACACTCCACTTTACCTCCCTTATGTAATAGCAACCCAATTTCATAATTAGAATGAATCACCAGTGATACAGTAACTCCCTTCTTTGTCTCTTGTTCAGTGGTACAAAGGAGCCCCTAAATGGTCAGATTGTTGTCTCAACTGCCAGTAAGGATTAATGTCATATCCCCTGGTGAAAGAATTTTTCATTTGGGAACTAAGACTTCTAAAGCAGCAGGGTCCTTAGTTGTGAAGTTGGGAAGCAGAAATTAGTTTTGTAGACCTATGTATTCTGGCAATGGGATAAATGGTATAATATGTGATGGCTAATTTGGAGTATTTACTGCATTTTGCTTCTGAGTGAATGCGGGACATGATAAGACAAGTGAATTCCATGAGTGTGACTTATTCCCTCACTTTCTTTTTATTTATTATTTTGGCTACAAAATAAAATTCCTTGGTCAGAATAAAAATATTGTGTGTGATACCAAGACAGTGAATAATGCATTCAATAAGTCCACAGATGGTGGTGCTGGCAGAAACATTGCTGACAGGAAAGACAGACCCATATCCATATTATGCCTCTATTCCAGGGAGAAAAACTCACTGCCCCCTCAATGATGGAAGGAGTCCAATGTAATCAACTTGCCACCAGGTGGCTGGCTGGTCCTCCTAGGGAATGTTGCCATATCGGGAGCTCAGCTTTGGTCTCTGTTGTTGACATGTTGACACGTTGGACCCTCAGCAATAGCAGCCAGATCAGCCTTGGTGAGGGAAAATCTATGTAACTGAGCTCATGAATAACATCTATACCTGTTAACATGGTCACTTTGTTGATGAGCAGGTTATGGAGGAGCTTGGGAAAGAGCTGACAGCCAGCACCGAATAGGCCATCGAGACCCAGTGATCACTGAGTCTGCTCTGCAGCAGATGCCCTTTGGTGAGCAGTGACATGAGTAACAATTACCCCTAACGCTATGCCCATTAAAAAAGTTCACCCATGCACCTCTTCCTCAGAGCTCTCTGTCCCCAATTCTCTCATCTTTATCTAACCAAGTCCCTGATCATCCACTGAAAATTTTGCCACTGCCCAATATAAATCTATACTCAAAGTTTTCCCCATAGGTTTTCCCTTCCCTACTGTCCTCTAGGGCCACCCCTGTAATGCAGCAACAATCCATTCCTGCCTGGTACTAGAACATCATGAAGAATCATTGATAAAGCAGAGACCCCACTTTTTTCCTTCGCTAGTCAAAAGATCATAGGCAGCTTCCCATGAGTCCATAGGTATGGGAGGCAGCAAAATGGAAGAAGTAGATTTCATGGGAGTTCAGATCACTGGCTCAAGTAACTTACTCCTACCTCTAGGATTTAATCAAATCCAATCTGATATATAGCATTTCTACTTACTTATGAAATGCTGCTGCACATGCCCAACTTAATGGCTTGGTTAGTCAGAAAATATTCAGTACGTGATGCATAGTTCAGGTTGTGTGGTCACATACTGTCCAGTAATCAGAGATTCAGTCTCTATCATGCCTTGTAGCGAGCCAGGAGATGTTTTCAACAGGGTATGGCTTTACTTCATACCATTAGAAATATGCACTGTAATCTCTAACAAGAATTTTCCTGTGATTCCAAAAAACATCCCTGTCTGTCACGGACATTTGCACAGGATCTGATTTCACAAGGCTCAAGTCCCAGTGCACCTTGCACTACAGCCTATACATGCTGTGCAACCTTCTCCTGCAGGACCCCACTCAAAACTGGCAGTCTTATGGATTATTTGGTAATTATTCAAAGCACCAACGGAAATGTGGTATTCAGAGAACTAGACAAATGCTGCACTTCTTTGTTGGAAAAATGCAGCCACATGTCTATTATCTAAGGATGGGTAGCTCAATACCCCAGACCACAGAACTTAAACTGCTCTAAAGTGAGGAGCCCTGACCTTTTACAGGAGATATTTCCAACCCTTGTACACATGTTCTGATGAGGACATCTTGTATATCTGCTACTCACCAAGGGCAATTAGTAGAATGTCATTAATGTGGAAGACCAGCATGATGGCCTGTAAGTTACTTAGATGATCGTGGTTCCTTCACACTCATTAGGACAGAAAGTCTGAAAATTACCATAGATGTGAAATAAATGAGAGAAGATATACTACTATCCCTGTTAGGAGAAAGAAACAACCTCTGATGGTGTTTGCTAATTACTGTAAAGCAATTGATAGATCAATGACTGCATATAATGCACTAGACACAAGGTAGAAATTAATACCAAAAGGACAACAGGATCAAAGCCATAGAACAGAATGGTTTAACATGCAGATATCTGCTCTTGGAAAGAGACTGTTACTGGAGTAATTACTTGATTAGGATTAAAATAACACATTGTCCTGCAAGATCAAATTATGTTCTGTGTAGAATAAACATACATGTTAAATGGTAATGACATAAAAATCACAGTTTTGCATCTTTTAATGTTTTTATGGTAGCACTAATTTTGTAATTTTATAAGGGAATATAGGTTTTGGTTTACTATTTGTGTGGAAGAGACAATTCCATGGGCCCTGTTTGGCTCTTTCTACCATAATTGTCCTAAGTCTTAAATAACTAAAGCAGGGATTTGGGCCAAGTATGTCTTTCCAACTATGCATTCAAGAACTAAAGAAATTAACCACAGGGTGGGTGCACTGCACTCACTGTGAGATAGACTAAACTCAAAAATCCATGTATCATATGACTTCATAAATCCTCACTCTAATTGGTAGAACACGGTATACTGGATCCCCAGAGGTAGCATTAATTCAAAGTTCAAGAAGGCTGGTCCTGGCTTTCAGAAACTCTAGAAGGGTGAGAGTCGCACAGGAGTCACTGCTAATGATCTCAGCTGCCTGCAGCACCAAAGAAGGTGATTCTCAGGAGAATGCCAAGAATCCACTAAGATCCCTATGTCTGCCATCAACTAAGGCCCACACACAGTCTACAGCTGATCCAGTAATTCATGGCTTTTCTTTCCCTTTGGCTTTCAAGTCTCACAAAAGTGCCTCCCGTTAGCAAAATCCAGCACCGGATGAGAAGAGAATTTAAGAAATTTAGTCCCCAAAAAATCAGAATCATGAGATCACAGTAAGGCGGTGGGGGGTTGTTGCATGTTCAGAAGGAAGCAGGGCTATTGCTGACTTGACAATAGAAACAGAGAGCACATGGTGTGCTTAGTGAAGACACAGGATGCCCATGACAAAGCACAGCCTAGAACAGTTCCCAAACACCTTATGTGAGCATAGGAAGTGAGAGCTAAAGTGAGTTAAGCAGTCATGTGACCAGCTCCTCATTTTCAGAAAAGCAATTAATGCCCAGAGAGAAGATGAAACTCTCCAAGGTCCTTGTTAATTATTGGTGTCAAACAGACCCCCAAAGCAAAGACGATAGGCCAGGTAAAGAAACTCATGAGGGTAGAAAGCTACAGATGCCTAGCAAGGGACAAAACTGGGAAAACAAGAACCTCACCCCCAGGGTACCTTATCTTCCCCTAGCTTATCACTGGTCAGGCGATTTATACCCCCTGACCTTTTCCTTCCTAAAGATAACATCTAGGCCTCAGTTATATTTAAGCTCCAGGCCCAGAAAAGCAGCACAACCAGACAATGTAGCTGCCTCAGTACCAGCTACATTGACTAATGACTCCCTGCCCTGGCACTGACCAATAAATGGAAACCACGACCCTGAAAGAGCACAACTGGAAATCTGATGAATATTCTATTGAGACACTCCCCTGAGACCTCCCTAAGATTTCCATCTGCAAGAAAGAGATAAATACACTCAGGGCAAATGACCCAGGGCACTGTCTCCCTCTAAGGAGCATGCCTATGCCATTCCCTTCCTCATCTCCTCCCCCCACAGGCCCATATCCGCCAACCTCTAAGGAAACCCATGATATTTGCAACCAGGGGAGCAATGGGCAGTAGAAGCTTGTCCAGGGCTTAACCCTAAACCTGTCTCCAAGGCCCCTTTTTCTCTGACTTCCCAGTGAGCCAGAACAGACCAACCTAGGCTTTCCTGTTGCTTCTTCTACACCCTTTATTGATTCACTGTCCTAAGTATATTTTGGCTACCATTATCGATCCAGTGCCCCCTTGGCTTGGTGCTGTGCAGCCCTTCCCTTTGGATATCTCATCCCCCATCCCCTTCCCTTAAATAAATTCAATTTTTCTTTTAGCCTGCCCACACACCACCATGCTAACCTACCATGCTAACCTTTCAATGAGAATAGTCAAGATTTGAACCCATAAACAATTAAGATCCTTTCTACCACTTAGTGGTTGCATTTTGAGTTACTTTCTGGTCTCACCAAGGGCATAAGCTATTCTTTCCCAAACCTCATGCTCCTGGGATCACTCCCCTCCATCCCAGCAAGCTGCACCACTGCTCTAGATAACACACCCTCCCACGCTGTGCATATTAACAAATCACACCCAAAGCACCCTACTTTTAGTGAGAGGGAATCTTTATTTCTGAAAGTTTCAGATACCCAAATAGATCTCCATTTCTGGTTTTCCTTCCTTCTTTCTTCTAGCGGCTAGCGCCTCTGCTTGAAGACCCGGGTCCCTTAGTCACCAGAAAAGAACATTCTCTCTTCTAAGGAAATAAAACAAGCCTTCCATTTATCTGTACAAAAAAATCATGAGTGAACAACTGCCCTGGCCTCTGCCCATAAAATTTCCCTAAACTAGCTTGTCTTCCTCTAAGTCTACAACCGCTCCAGTAAGCACCAAAAGCCTTCCTCTGAGCCAGTCTCAAATCCTTTTTTTGTTCCCCTCACAAATCTGTTCCCACAGCTTCAGGATCCTGGCTTATTATCTCTGCCCAGATAAACATTAGTCTAGCATATTATCATATCTAAAACTCAATCATGCTTCAATGTCTCTAGTTTCAGATTGGAATAACTTAATCCTTTTGGAGAGAGAAAATTTGGCAACATTTCTGTCCTTTGGTGATAACAGTAGGATTGTGATTTTGCCAGGCCTTCAGGAAGAAAACGAGAGCTATGTTAAATCCTATTTTGCCAGGCACCTGTACCTACCAGCCCTTGGGAGGGTTTAAAGGAGCCTAAGGAACAAAAAACAGATGGGAAGCACAGTGATGGCCAGGGCCTGGTGCTACAATGCAAGGCCTCTGGAAAAACTCAGGGTGGACCTTGAGGGTCGAATAAAGTCTCCTACCTTGTCTCTGTATCTAAAAGCTAATATTACTTTCTTCCTGGACACATGGATGATCTTGTCTCAATGGCACCTGTGTGCAGAGACAGAAAGAGGGGATGCCCCAGAAAGGCTCAGACTCAACTTAGCAACCAGTTCCACAGCAGGAGGTTCACAGAAGAGAGAACATATGGTGTGGCTGCGTGGCTGGAACCCTACTACTGCTAAAGGCAGCCTGGAAATCTGACCAGCCTGATTAGTTGCTGCTCTTCCTTAGGGCCAATGGGGCAGCACCAGGAAGAACTCTCACACAGAGCAAAGGTCAAGGGTCAGCGTGAACTGGGGACCCTGAGTTCGGTTGCTGCTAAACATACGTTCCTTCTCCCTCCTCCATAAACCACCATGTATCCTCTCATGCCAGGTAGTTGCTGGATTAAGGGCCTTGGCTGATCCCAGGATGAGTATGGAATGCCTGCCAATGCTTGTTCCTAATTCCCCTCCAGAACTTGTCCCTTTCCCAATAGAACAAACACCAAAATAGATAAAATTTCACAAGTCTCTAACTGACAGGATGAAAAAAAAATCCCTGTTCATTTTAAAATGGTTTTGCAGTAAGAGCCCCCAGAGAATTCTTGAAGAGATTGGCACTGGCCATGTGTAGGCCAGAATGCATGCTTTCCAATTATCTGACACCC
Source organism: Myotis daubentonii (assembly GCF_963259705.1). Classification (NCBI taxonomy): domain Eukaryota; kingdom Metazoa; phylum Chordata; class Mammalia; order Chiroptera; family Vespertilionidae; genus Myotis; species Myotis daubentonii. Next base: position 62,117,133 of record NC_081842.1, on the reverse strand, counting down.
TCTTCTAACACATCCAGGGCACTCTCTGCATCTCATTTGCATCAAATTCATTTGAGCACATTTTTGATTACTATTTTATTATTCCCTTTCAATCCCAAACTTTCAATAACAGAGATTTATTATCTTAAATAATTCCTAGGCTTATAAGCAACCTTTACCCCTCACTACCTCCTCCTCCCCTCTTCATCTCCTCACATTATGCTTCCTTTCCCACCACTGCACACACATAAGTATCCCTCATTACCACTCCTAATGCTGGTGTGAAGTATTTCCCATAAAATCATCAAAACATGGTCAGGAACTTTCAGTCATAGACAGGCGATCCTCAAACTTGCTTGGAAATTATTCTCTTCGCATTCACCATTCCTGATGTCAAAAGAATCAACTCTTTCATCTAAAGTTCAATAAAATAGTTCATGGTTTCCTGTATTGGGGATAACTACCACAACAATGAAACATGCTCTGAAACTTTGATGATTCGGTCAAGGGTAAAATGCAGGGCGGGGGAAAGAAGACTAGAGCAAGAACATGGGACAAGACCAAGGAAAGAATTGGAGGGGCCACATGACCCCTTCTCAGCATAACGGGTTAGTCAGCATGTCTCCCTGCCTTTCAGAGGACTTACACACAGATAGAAAGGGGCAGGGAGTATGTTCCCGGAGCTCACAGTATTCCCTACAGGAAAAGAGACCAAGTGATCCTGGTGCAGTAAGGCTGACCCATCATCTGAATTGTCATAGCCACTCAAATTCTAGTTCTGAAACCTCACCAGTTATCCAAGGCCCGGTGTTTTTTCCATCCCCGCCTCATGTCTAGCATTTTGAAGTTTTTAAGTAACCTCACTTCCCTGTGCTCATTGACCCACAGGGAATTTTCCATCATGTAGGAAAAACTCCCCATTGAGAGAGGATTACCAAGTTCACACATAGAGGTTAACAACCACAGGGGAAAGCTAATGGTTCCTGCTGCATCTTTCATGCCCAGACTCTAGAACTGAGACTGGAGGAGTGAGCACATCTTAGGCTACACCAGACAGGTGAAAAATGAGCTGTGAACACTCCCCTGCTGGAGGAGGCGAGGCCTCTGGTTAAGGCATAGCGGCACAGTTGTTGCAATCTCAGGAGGAGGCTTGCCCCACTGACCCCACAGGAGAAAACTGTCCATGTATAACGTCTCCACCTCATTAGAGCTTCATCTATTAAGTACTGAGCACATCAGATGATCCTCTTAGGTGTAGAGGAGCAGAGTCCTTGTTCTTGGAGGGGGATGCTGTGTATCCTCCTGAGGAAGTCCAGTTGGCTGTGCTAATTGCGAACAGATTTCTCACACACTGTTATTTCTTCATCTGCCCGGGAAGTACATGCTGCACCACAGGAGATGTGGGACAGAACTTTGTTGCTAGGATTCTAAATGAATAGTTGCAATTAATTATTCATACCAGTAAAGGAAGAAACTTAATGAGCTGCCCAGCAATGGAATCTTCTCCAGGAAGTTGAATAAAATGAAGAAGAAACATAGAAATCCCTGGTCACAGTCCATTTATTGACCTTTTAGGTTGGACCATGCTCTATGGAAGAACCAGAAAGAACCTAGTCTAAGACCTTCATTTACAAATAATGAAACTAAGAACTGGAGGAAGGAAGTAACTTGCCCAAAAAAGTGAGTAGCCCTGAGCTCTTATCTGCTGTGTTATAAACATTTTATATCTAACACTAGAGGCCCAGTGTATGAAATTCATGCACTTCTGGGGTCCCTCAGCCTGGCCTGATCCCTCTTGCAGTCTGGGAGCCCTGAGGGGATGTCTAACTGATGGCTTAGTGGGCCTAAGCTGTCAGTTGGACATCCTTAGCATTGCTATGGAGGCAGGAGAGGCTCCCACCACTGCCACTGTAGTTGCCAGCTGTAAGCCTGACTTCTGGCTGAGTGGTGCTCCCCCTGTGAGAGCACTCTGTCCACCAAGGGGCAGCTCCTGCGTTGATTTTCTGCCCCCTGGTGGTCAGCATGCATCATAGCGACCAGTCATTCCACCATTCAGTCATTTGCATATTAGCCTTATGCAAATGACTTAAAAATCCTTATTATGCAGGATTATGTAGGATACCCTGTAGATGAGGCCCCCTAGAACCATAAGAAATGCAAAAAAAAAAAATCACTGTTAACTCATTCGTGAATTGCCCCCACTTAAAATCAAATTGCTTCCCCTGTGGGGCATGTGCTGCACCATGGGCTTGACACTTTTCCTCTCTGAGCTTCATTTCTGAATACATACGCATATACCATGGGAATTGTAATCTCTTCTCCGCCTACCTCACTGGGTTGTCATGAGGAGGTTCTGAGCTAATAAGCCTAGAAATGTTTCATCAAGTAAGTGATGTCTAAATGGGAAGGGATTGTTATTTTTAAGCTCACGGGTACCCTCTCAGGTAGCAGGTGCTGATTAGGGGAGGAAGGCATGATTGTTTCCTGGGACTGTAGCTATGGAAGCTTTGCAGAGGGTTCTGCAGGCCTAGGAGGGGGCGGGCTCTGGCCAGTAGCCCTGTAGCGATGGTCAGCCCTTGAGGCACTGGTGGGGCTTTAAGGGGGGCCCTAAGAGGGCAGCGAGAGAGTGAAGGGGGAGTAACTGTCAAACCTTCCTGCTTGGCGCCATTCTTTAAATTGTATGTGGCTATTTCACAGCTGTACCTGCTCAGGGCAAGGCTCCAATCTCCTGGAACAGGGTGGGGGCTGGGCTAGGGTGGAGCCAGGCAGGCTAGGAGGGCGGGTTTAGCCGCACCCCCAGCAAGGTTCAGAGCACTTCTGCTGCTGAGACAGCTCTGCTGCTGTGGGGGGGAAGGGTCTGACCCTGGGGGGCCGCTCAGGCCTGCCTCCACCCGGGTGTGGAGTTGTAGGGAGGAGAGGCTGCCTGGACCCAGCAGAGGGGGCCCATCAGCAGCTGGCTGTGGGCCCAAGGGTGCCTTGGGAGTGCTGACAGGTGGTCACTGACAGCAAACTATTGTTGTTGGGCCGAGGGGGGGGGGGGGAATCGGGAGTCGGAGGTGAGGGCTGCAGCTATCCCCAAGGCTGGGTCTTCTCCCCATCTGGTCAGCTCCCCCATTCCCCCATGGCTGGGGTAGGGTGTCCATCCATCCCCCCAGGGGTGCAGGGGTTGAGGTACGGTGTCTGTGCAGGGGGATTGGAAGAGCTCCCTGTGGCCACTTCCCCTTCCTTCTTTGGAGTCCCCGCTCCCGTCAGGCACTCTCCTCAGACCCTGGGGAACTTGGCTCTGGCCGCCTGGTCCCCTGCTGGGCACGCAGCCTCCTGCTGTCTGTCAATATGCAAATTGGTTGTTACTGGGACACGGTAATGGACAATTAGCATATTACCTCTTGTATGTATAGATGCTCATTTAATCCTAACAATTCTGTAAAGTAGTCACTTTACAGTGAAGCTTGATTGATTACCAGTTTCCTGCTCATCTGGAAACTTACCTAAGAGAACCTTCCCCTATTTAAATTTCTACAGCCTGTTTGCCTTCCTAGACACAGCTACCTAACCCAGCAGATGCCAGACACAAGAGGAATCAACTCAGAGTGAGCACACACACACATACACATACACAGATTTTAAATGTCTATAGAATACTGATATCAAGAGACAGAAAACAGGAGAAACCAAGATGGCGGCATAGGTTAACGCCAAAGATTGCTGCCTCGAACAACCACTTCAAAAAACAACTAAAAGATGGAACAGACATCATCCAGAACCACAGGAAGGCTGGCTGAGTGGAAATTCTACAACTAGGAAGAAAGAGAATATCATACCCAGACTCAGAGGAGGTGCAGTGCTGAAGTGAAATACTCAGGTGCGGAGTGCACATGGAGCGGGCTGGAGGCAGAGGGCGCGGTTATTGTTTTCAATCGGGAGGGAGTTTCAGAATCTGAGCTCCAGATCAGGGCGAGTCTCTAGGGACCCAGACTCAAACGGGAGAAGCGGGACTGTCTGGCTTCGTTCGGAACTCAAAGGCAGCTTTCTCTCCGAGGTTTGCAGTGGTTGCTGGGACTCTGTGAGGCAGAGCCCCTAGGGACGGAACTGAGAGCAGCCATAACTGCTCACTCCGGCCCGCCCTGTAGATCCCCAGGGACCCGCCCCGCCCAAGCCCTGCACAGAGCCATTTGCCAGATAGCCTCAGGCAAATGCTAGATTAGCACCGCCCTAGAGATCCAGCACAGAAGCTCTCCCACTGCAGACACAGCGGACTCTCATAGCCAGTTAGCCTGGAGGTCAAATCACCCCCGGTATTGCTGACAACAATCAAGGCTTAACTACAACAAGACTGCGCACAAAGACCACCAGGGGGTGCACCAAGAAAGCATAAAAAAATGCGGAGACAAAGAAACAGGACAAAACTGTCAATGGAGGATATTGAGTTCAGAACCACACTTTTAAGGTCTCTTAAGAACTGTCTAGAAGCCGCCAATAAATATAGTGAGATCCTCAAGAAATCTAATGAGACTCTCGATGTTATGATAAAGAACCAACTAGAAATTAAGGATACACGAACTGAAATAATGAATACTATACAGACTCCCAACAGCAGACCAGAGGAGAGCAAGAATCAAGTCAAAGATTTGAAATGCGAAGAAGCAAAAAACACCCAACCAGAAAAGCAAAATGAAAAAAGAATCCGAAAATACGAAGATAGTGTAAGGAGCCTCTGGAACAGCTTCAAGCGTACCAACATCAGAATTATAGGGGTGCCAGAAGATGAGAGAGAGCAAGATATTGAAAACCTATTTGAAGAAATAATGACAGAAAACTTCCCCCACCTGGTGAAAGAAATAGACTTACAGGTTCAGGAAGCACAGAGAACCCCAAACAAAAGGAATCCAAAGAGGACAACACCAAGACATATCATAATTAAAATGCCAAGAGCAAAAGACAAAGAGAGAATCTTAAAAGCAGCAAGAGAAAGAAACTCAGTTACCTACAAGGGAATACCCATATTACTGTCAGCTGATTTGTCAACAGAAACTTTGCAGGCCAGAAGGGAATGGCAAGAAATATTCAAAGTAATGAATACCAAGATACTACACCCAAGATTACTTTTTCCAGCAAAGCTATCATTTAGAACTGAAGGTCAGATAAAGAGCTTCACAGATAAGGAAAAGCTAAAGGAGTTCATCACCACCAAACCAGTATTATATGAAATGCTGAAAGGTATCCTTTAAGAAGAGGAAGAAGAAGAAAAAGGTAAAGATACAAATTATGAACAACAAACATGCATCTATCAACAAGTGAATCTAAGAATCAAGTGAACAAATAATCTGGTGATCATAATAGAATCAGGGACATAGAAAGGGAATGGACTGACTATTCTTGGGGGGTGGGGGGAAAGGGGTGTGGGAGATGCGGGAAGAGACTGGACAAATATCGTGCACCTATGGATGAGGACAGTGGGTGGGGAGTGAGGGCGGAGGGTGGGGCGGGAACTGGGAGGAGGGGAGTTATGGGGGGGAAAAAGAGGAACAAATATAATAATCTGAACAACAAAGATTTAATTAAAAAAATAAATTTAAAAAAAAGAGACAAAAAACAGAAAAGAATGCAGTTATGAGATAAAGGGGGTAGCCTCCATAATACAGTATAACATTCTAGATTCAATGTTCATGTAGCCTCTGTTTCCTATTTTTCTTTGTATATTGTCTTTTTATTTATTAATGAGGTAACATTGATTAATAACATTATATAATTTTTAGCTGTACAACATATCTCAATATCTACATACTCTACTGTGTGCTCACCACTAAAAGTCTAATTTCCTTCTGTTACATATAGGTCACCCCCATTTTGCCCAATTTTCCCTCCCCCCACCTCCCTTCCCTTCTGGTAGGCACAATTCTATTGTTTTTATGAATTTTTTTTCTGTTTTGTTTTGTTTTGTTTGTTTACTGTTCTATTTTAGGCTTCACATATGAGTGAAATCATACAGTTTTTGTCCTTTTCCCTCTGCCTTATTACACTTAGCATAACACTCGCATGATCCATCCATGTTGTCCCAAATGGCAATGTTTCATATTTTTATGGCTGAGCAGTATTCCACTGTATGTGTTTATATACCACATCTTCTTCATCCATTCATCTGTTGATGGACACTTAGAGTGTTTTCATATCTTGACCACTATAAATAATGTGGCAATAAACATAGGGGTACATATATCTTCTGAATGACTTTTCATATTCTGCAGATACCCAAAAAAGGAATTGCTGGATCATATGGCTGTTCTATTTTTAATTTTTAAGGAAACTCCATACTGTTTTCCATAGTAGCTGCACCAATCTGCAATCCCACCAACAGTGCACAAGGGTTCCCTTTTCTCTACATCCTCTCCTATTTCTTCTCTTTTTTATAATAGCCATTCTATCAGGTGTGAGGTAATAACTCATTGTGGTGTTTATTTGCATTTCTCTAATAGTTAGTGATGCTGGACATTTTTTCATATGCCAGTTGGTTATCTGTATGTCTTCCTTAGAAAAATGTCTATTCAGATCCTTTGTCCATTTTTTTTTTATGTTTCCTATTCTTGAATGCCTATTGATCAAACTCAAAATAAACTTCCTTTTACTTAGGCTAGCTTGAGTAACTTCATGCTTCTTGCAACCAAAATTTCCCTGTCTAAATTAGCATGAACATTCATTTGTGGGTGCAAGAGTATGTACATGTGTGTATGTGTGTTCATGTCTATGTGTTGACTGAAAACATGTCATGTAAAAGCTAATCTGCTGAGAAGATAAGGAGAAAAGACTTGGCCTAGTATACTTGAGCAGTGGAAGGGAAAACATCCCTCCTATTTGTAGTCACATAGTATCGTCTTATCCTGAATCCATAATAATAATCATAAGTAATGCCAATTAACACTAACCTAACATCTGAGCTCTTCCTATATGGTAGCTTCTAACCATTTTATATGCATGTACTCATTTAATTCTAACAACTTCGTAGCATAGGTATTATTGTTATCCCCATTTTATAAATGGAGAAATTAAGTGAGAAGTTAAGTAACTAGTTCAGTGTCATCCAGTGAGTAGGTGGCAAAGCCAGGATTTGAACTCTTAGAGTATAGCTTCTCAGCCTATGCTCTAAGTGGTGGATTGGCAATATAGTCCCTAGGTTCCTCCTTCTCTTTAAGGGACTACAGCCCAACAAGTGGCTTTCAGAATCACAGAGTGAAAATCTAGTGGGCATCAGCAAACAGGTCAGTCTAGTAGGCAACTAGAGGATAAGGATAAAAATTTTGAAAAAATTATTATTGCTTCAATTTGTCAGCCCTGTGATTTAAACCACTGCCTCAGCCATCAAGTAACTCTAATTGCATTTTAATTTTCACCTGAATGTTAAGACCTATAGATCAACAATGTTCCATTTTTTAACATTCTATTTGGCTATAAAAGCCATGAGTGACAGTCCAATCTCAGTCTTCATGGAGACAATGAGTAGTGGTGGTTTGGGTGTTACAGACACTAGCAATATGTTATATCACAGTGTTAGCAAGTATTTAGCCCAATGAAAAATAAGATTGAAAATAAAATTTGCAATTTTTAAAAATCCACATGTATTTTAATTACAAAGAATTAGATTGTTGTTTTGTGTGTCTTCCCAGGAAGGAACCCAAAATCAACCTGCAAACTCATCATACAGTTCAAACCAACTCACTGCTCTGAGCCAACCGATAGCCATCCATTTTACTTTCTCTTAACGTCTGAGCAGGAAATATGTAACTCTTTCACTTCTCACTGATATAAAGAGCTGATCTGAACGAGAGGGAAGGAATGGCTGAAAAGAGTGATGACACAGGCTTCAAAACGAAAGAAGCACCACTGTAGATGATTGAGAAACACATCATAAGGGTCATAAGCAGAGCTCGATAGTCACACAAAACATAAACTGCCTAAAGATAATAGATATTGCTTCAATGGAATCATCCTAACTTGTATCTTATGCTTGAAGACAGAAAAGAAAATATATCCAATTTATCGGAGTTTAGGGTCTGAAGTAGCTAGCTCATGGGCTTGTTTCCTATGAAACCTACTCAAAGGAATAACCTGATTTCCTATTCATCAGGGATTGCTTACCAAATAATTCAGTTTCAGCCCCCTGAATGTCTAGCAATACTTTATAATCCAGAGAATTTAGAAATGGGGCTGGGAAAGCAAGATACAGGATGGAACAAAAGCTTCTTTTTGTAAAATAACACAAGACACGCTGTCAGCATTTTCAACTTCAATAAGACACAGAAGAGAACAAAGAATTTGGAGACCTGAGGCCTAGAAATCTCTTTCTATTCACTCCCTCTCTACCCAGGTACTATGAGAAACCAGGGCAATTACTAAAGATCATTTAGACCCATAATGTTTGCTCAGAGACTATAATCAGGAGAGAGAATTTCTGGCAGGTGGAAAGAGAGGACAGAGCATGCATAGATTTTAGAAAGAATGAGTCAAAGTTTAGGAAGATCAGCCATGTGATATAAAGACAGCATTGTCCTTTATAGAGCAAGTTTTTAGTGACTCCCAGGGAATTCATCTAGAAACATTTATTTAGCATGTTCTATTCCCCTATGTTTATTCCAATCCATATGACATAAACACCTTATATTTATACAGTACTTTCTGATTTACAAAGCACGTTCCCATTCATTAGGTCTCCTAGTTCTCCAAGCAATCCTACTGGTAGGCACCATTACAGATGGGAACACTGAGTCTCATAAATACTGAGATTTTCGCCCAACATGTTATAAGGATCTCTCTGGCTATAACACATATCCATTTATTACCCCCCTCCTTTTTCTTTGCTGTTTTAGCTACCCAAATCCATTTACCCTTTTAAAAATAATCAAACACAACATTTAATCTAGGCAACTAGTCCCTCTTTTTCTCTCAATACATGTTTTCCAAGTAGAGTTGACTTTATCCAAAGTCTTATGACTCAGAGCTGGCCTATTAAGCGACATATGACCTTGAGATATAACCCAATTTGGACTAATGAGATGAAATTATATTTGGATGGGTCTGCAGAATAAAGAGGTGATCTCTTTCACATTAGACCTGAACCTCACAAGATGAAGGTCTGATGCTTCTAACAGTTATCATATAGAACCTGATGTTACAATCAACTATGAAGGAGTGAAGAGCTGAGGGCTCAGGGCTAGGGGGCAAGTAGAACCAAATGGCTCTTTATGGGACCCCTGGGTCAAACAACATATTTCTTTTTATTGCCTTAAGCTAGTTTCAGTTGGGTTTTCTTTCACTTGTTCTAACTGATACATTACCCAATTCCTTGGGTAAGTCCCTCCCCCAAATATCCCTCAAAACAAAAAGGATGATCTTCCCAGATAGAAAACTAGTACATAAAAGGTTACACAGCCAGAACTCCAACCTAAATAGTCTGTCACTAGGTAGGAGCTCTTCCCCCTGACGCCATGGTGCTTCCCTCCATGCTTTTGGGTATGCTATTTCCTTGGCCTGTGTAATCTCACTCTTCCTTTCCTACATGAGTAAATTCACTCATGCTCTACTGACAAATCTATATTCTCATTTTTCCCTTCTCTGAACTCCCATAGCTAATCATGGTACTTAATTACATAGATTTTTTTTTGTTACTGATCTTGTTTATAATTTTGGATAGCTTACCTTTCCAAATAGACTCTAAGATATCTGAGTGTAAAAACATGTTCTTGTACTATGTCTCTATCCTTCACAATGCTCTAACAATATGTACATAGCTCACATTATAACTACTCAATGTTTTTTACTGAACTGGCAAGAGAAGTGCAAAGTGGGTAGGAAGTGACACAGCAGCCAGATGGCTAAATGATAAAAGAATGAAGAGATAATGAAGTTAACCCTTGTGGTGTCTTTAATATTGGCTTTGTGACTCAATGTAAACTTTAGAAATTTTTTTCAAGAAAAGCAGCACCTATTTTTAAAGGTTCCATGCTGAGAACCAAGAAACCTATAGAGTCCTAACCCCACTGTAGGCCTTCAATTAATTTTTATGAAAGCTAATCAAGAGTTGGGTCCTATCCAAACTATTACTCTATGGAACATTCCCAGAATTGCTTTCTTAACAATAATAAATAATCCCAAACAGTTTTTCATGGCTTATTTTTTCATGTTTTATTTATGCGTTAACAAATAATAAAAATAGTAAATATTTTTTTTCAAATATCTACTAGGTGCTAGACATTGTCAGACACAGAGATATTTTGCATATATTATATCCAATCCTTTAAAAAGTTTAAAAGTATGTAGTTTCATTATTGACTTTTAAAAAATAAAATGAGTACCTTAAATGGCAGTTCTGTTTGGAAATCCAGAAATCCAAATAAATCTTCCTACCAAAAATCACATCGAAATATGGGCTAAAATAATATAAACATCTGTTAAAGATCTGAGCATATGACAAGCCTAGAGACAATGCCAAGGATTAAAAACAAAGAGGGATCAGAATCCACAAGAGTAAGTGTATGAGCTGCAGCTGCAGCAATCTAGGAGGTGGGGAGGACTCCTGGTTTTATAACCCAAGTTCCTGCGATTTAATGCCCAGGCAGGGCCAGGAGATAAAGTAAGGCACAAAGTTGAAATTAAGTCGCTTCACATAAAACCTCAATAGGAAACTCGATAGGCTATAAATTCAATGAAAAGATGAACTAAAAATACACACACACACACACACACACACACACACACTATCTACCAGAATAGAGAAAAACAGGAAAGTTTTTTCTGCCAAGGCCTGGGCACTAGTAGAAATAAATTCAAGTTTATCCTAAGAACTTGTAACCAGGAATGTGTCTCTGTTAGTGTGTTGAGCATTGATTTACCTCTCTCAAGCTCTAGGTACCATAAAAGTGATCTCTAGCTTGCTAATGCCCTCTGGAGCACCCAGAAGAAAAAAACAAACAACATTTTCTAAATAAAAGGACATGCCCTCAACCCAGGCCACTCAAGATTCAAAGAGAAAAAGCACTTTTGAATTAGTTTATAATCTGAAATTGTAAAACAAAGAAAATCTCACTCTTATTTAGTGAGTAAATATATATATAACATATATATATATATATATATTTATCAATATATATAAAACATAACAGGATTAGACTCTTAAGATTGCCAAATGATGGGACTACAGGAAAACTAAATATATATAAAAGCGTAATATGCTGATTAGACCAGATGTCCTTCCAGACGTCCTTCCATCTTCCTGGATAAAGCCAGCAGCCTCAGGGAAGCCCGGGTCCTGGGTGCCAGAGGGAAGCCGGTGCTGGCAGCCAGGGGACGGAAGGCCTACTCTTGCACAAATTTCGTGCATTGAGCCTCTAACATATATATATATATATATATATATATATATATATATATATATATATATATATAATTTTAAATGGTGAGTTGTAGAGGAATGGAAAATTATTTTTAAACTAGAGGCCCAATGCACAAAATTTGTGCAAGAGTAAGCCTACCCTCTCCCGGCTACCGGCACTAGCTCCCCTCTGGTACCTGGGACCCTGGGACCCAGACTTCCCTGCGGCCGCCAGCTTCATCCAGGAGGACGGAAGGACATCCAGAAGAATGACAGTCTAATTAGCATATTACTCTTTTATTATTATAGATGAATATAAGAAAAGTTTGAAAAAAATCAGAGTATCTATAGAAATTTAGTGATGTTATTAAAGAAAATAAAAGATATAAAGTTTTTTTTTAAATTAAATCTTTATTGTTCAGATTATTACATTTGTTCCTCTTTTTTCCCCCCATAACTCCCCTCCACCCAGTTCCCGCCCCACCCTCCGCCCTCACTCTCCACCCACTGTCCTCATCCATAGGTGCACAATTTTTGTCCAGTCTCTTCCCGCATCTCCCACACCCCTTTCCCCCCACCCCCCAAGAATAGTCAGTCCATTCCCTTTCTATGTCCCTGATTCTATTATGATCACCAGATTATTTGTTCACTTGATTCTTAGATTCACTTGTTGATAGATGCATGTTTGTTGTTCATAATTTGTATCTTTACCTTTTTCTTCTTCTTCCTCTTCTTAAAGGATACCTTTCAGCATTTCATATAATACTGGTTTGGTGGTGATGAACTCCTTTAGCTTTTCCTTATCTGTGAAGCTCTTTATCTGACCTTCAATTCTAAATAATAGCTTTGCTGGAAAAAGTAATCTTGGGTGTAGGTTCTTGGTATTCATCACTTTGAATATTTCTTGCCATTCCCTTCTGGCCTGCAAAGTTTCTGTTGAGAAATCAGCTGACAGTCATATGGGTATTCCCTTGTAGGTAACTGAGTTTCTTTCTCTTACTGCTTTTAGGATTCTCTCTTTGTCTTTTGCTCTTGGCATTTTAATTATGATATGTCTTGGTGTTGTCCTCTTTGGATTCCTTTTGTTTTGGGGTTCTCTGCGCTTCCTGGACCTGTAAGTCTATTTCTTTCACCAGGTGGGGGAAGTTTTCTGTCATTATTTCTTCAAATAGGTTTTCAATATCTTGCTCTCTCTCATCTTCTGGCACCCCTATAATTCTGATGTTGGTACGCTTGAAGCTGTCCCAGAGGCTCCTTACACTATCTTCGTATTTTCGGATTCTTTTTTCATTTTGCTTTTCCGGTTGGGTGTTTTATGCTTCTTCGCATTTCAAATCTTTGACTTGATTCTTGCGCTCCTTTGGTCTGCTGTTGGGAGTCTGTATAGTATTCGTTATTTCAGTCCGTGTATGCTTAATTTCTAGTTGGTTCTTTATCATAACATCGAGGGTCTCATTAGATTTCTTGAGGATCTCATTAAGTTTATCGGCAGCTTCTAGACAGTTCTTAAGAGACCTTAAAAGTGTGGTCCTGAACTCTATATCTTCCATTGACAATTTTTCCTGTTTCTTTGTCTCCGCATTTTTTTATGCTTTCTTGGTGCACCCCCTAGTGGTCTTTGTGCGCAGTCTTGTTGTAGTTAAGCCTTGATTGTTGTAGTTGATACTGGGGGGATTTCACCTCCAGGCCAACTGGCTGTGAGAGTCAGCTGTGTCTGCAGTGGGAAAACTTCTGTCCTCTGGAGAGGTGCTAATCTAGCGTTTGCCTGAGGCTATCTGGCAAATGGCTCTGTGCAGGGCTTGGGCGGGGCGGGTCGCATGGGATCAAACAGGGTCGGTGGAGCGTGCAGTTATGTCTGCTCTCAGTTCCGTCCCTAGGGGCTCTGCCTCACAGAGTCCCAGCAATCACTGCAAACCTCGGAGAGAAAGCTGCCTTCGAGTTCTGACCGAAGCCAGACAGTCCTGCTTCTCCCGTTTGAGTCTGGGTCCCTAGAGACTCGCCCTGATCTGGAGCTCAGAGTCTGAAACTCCCTCCCAATTGAAAACAACAAGCATGCCCTCCGCGGCCAGCCTGCTCCACGCGCACTCCGCACCTGAGTATTTCACTTCAGCACTGCACCTCTTCTGAGTCTGGGTATGATATTCTCTTTCCTCCTAGTTGTAGAATTTCCACTCAGCCAGCCTTCCTGTGGTTCTGGATGATGTCCGTTCCGTCTTTTAGGTGTACCCTTGAATTGGTTGTTCGAGGCAGCAATCTCTGGCGTTAACCTATGCCGCCATCTTGGTTCTCTCAAGATATAAAGTTTTTAATTTTGATGCTTAATGGTGAGTTACCAAGCATTCATTACAACATTCTCTATATCTTTTGTGTGTCTAAACAAAATAGTGAATTGGAAAAGTTAAAAATTAAACAAACTCGGTCAGAGGTAAACTGATTAGATATCACGGAGGAAAGAACAATGAACAAGAAAGTATTTATGAGGAAATTGCCAACAATTAAGTTTAGAGAACTAAACAGTTAAAAAATATATAATAGTATTGAAGAGTATGAATAACAGAATAAGAAGTCTCACCATATGTCCAATGGTAGTCTCAGAAAGAGAAAATAGAGAGAAATGGGCAAATGTATTTGCTGAAAGATAATAGCAGAGGGTTTCCCAGTATTGAAGAAAGACATAATTCATGATGTACAATTATTTATGAGCAGAATAAGGAAAAATAAATACACACCCAGATACCCATTGTGAAGCTCCACAACACCAAAAAGATCTTAAAAGCATCCAGGGAGAAAACCCAGGTAATCTACATATAAACAATTAGACTAACAATAGATTTTTCAACAGCAAAAATAGAAATATGCAGACTAAGAAATACCTTTGAAGTAGTAAAGTAAAATAATACCAACCTTGAATTCTTCAGCAATCTAAACCACCATTCTTTTTTTAAAAAATATATTTTATTGATTTTTTACAGAGAGGAAGGGAGAGAGATAGAGAGTTAGAAACATTGATGAGAGAGAAACATCGATCAGCTGCCTCCTGCACATCTCCTATTGGGGATGTGCCCACAACCCAGGTACATGCCCCTGACCGGAATCGAACCTGGGACCTTTCAGTCCACAGGCTGACGCTCTATCCACTGAGCCAAACCAGTTTCGGCTAAACTACCATTCTTGATTCAAAGTGAAATAAAGACCATTTCAGGCACACCAGTCAGAGAGCACCTGCTAACAGATACTTGCTCAAAGGACTGATAATATACTTTAGGAAGAAGGATTCTCAACCCAAAAGGAAGGGCTAAAATACATGAAAGAATGATAACTAATAAAACTGTTAAAAATGTGGTTAACCTAGACAAGCATTAATTTTAAAATCAATAATAACAATTATAATTGGTGAATTAAAACCAGACAAATCCTAAATATTACATATAAAAAGTTAGAGGATAAATAAATTCTAAGATTCTTCTGTTGTTCCGGAGAAAAATAGAAATTTTGTTAAGCCAAACATTCATTCTAAAATGTTAAGCGTGACCTTTAAAAAAATGAAAGCAGACAGCATGAACTTCAAATAGTAGAAACTGGAAAATGAATAAAAATAACAATCAATATAAGGCAGTTTAAGAAAAGGGATAAAAACAGAATAAACAGAGTCAAGAAAAAAACAAGATGAAAAAAATAAAGTCAATTATGTTATTAATCATATAAATGTATATTATACATGCAAGTTAAAAGACAGATTAACAGGTTACAATTTAAAATATCCCATAATATACTGTTTATGTGAACAGATAATTCATAAAAAGTCAAAGCAAAGACATATTAACGTATAAATAGATGCTCAATCTTATTAGCACTTGGGAAATGAAAGTTAAAACAAAAACGGTGTCACATTTCACAGCTATTAGATTGGCAAAACCTTAAAGTGTGATAATTAACAACTATTGTGAACTTTTTTTACATAGTTAGTAGAAATATAAATTGGTACAATTGCTTTGGAAATGTATTTGGCTAAATCTAAAGTTAAAAATATGCGCACCTTCAACTTTGCAACACTACTAGATAAATGTCCTAGAGAAACTGTTACAAGAGTATATACAGCTTTGTATTAAAAAATACTTATTACAGCCCAAATTGTAATGAAAAAGGAAAACCACAAGCAACTAATGTACATCACCAGAAGCATCATCTTAAGTTTCAAATTAAGCTAAATGGAATACTATGCAACCAGGAACATGAATGAATGAATGACAACTGTATGCAGAAAGTGAAATGTCAGAAACAATGTTGAACAACAAAGGCTGGTTAGCAAGATATTATAGTACTAGAGGCCTAGTGCACGAAATTCATGCACAGAGTGTGGAGGGGGGTGTCCCTCAGCCCAGCCTGCACCCTCTCCAATCCAGGATCCCTCTCACAATCCGGGACTGCTGGCTCCTAACCACCTCTACCTGCCTTCCTGATGCCCCTAACTGCTCCTCTGCCAACCTGATTACTCCTACTGCTCTCCCCTCCTGGCCTGATCCCCCTAACTGCCTAACTGCTCTCCCCTCCTGGCCTGATCCCCCTAACTGCCTAACTGCTCTCCCCTCCTGGCCTGATCCCCCTAACTGCCTAACTGCTCTCCCCTCCTGGCCTGATCCCCCTAACTGCTTAACTGCCACCTTCTCCCGCTGCGCTGGCCTTCTCCCTTCTGCCTTCTCCCGAGGCCTCTACAAAAGGGACCCAGCACTGGACCAGCACTCACAGCCATCATGGCTGCTGGCTCTCGGCCCTTGCAGTCACTGTGGCTTTGTTCAGAAGGACGTCAGAAGGTCTCCGGGAGGTCTCCCAGTCTAATTAGCATATTACTCTTTTATTAGCATAGATGATACTTATATAAAGCTTAAAAACATATTTTATAGATGCATGGATATGAAATATAAAAATTTGGGGGGGAAAGATCATTGCAAAGTTCAGGAAAGGAGGGAAGAATTGGGATCAGGGAAGAGTACACATTGTACTAAAACGGAACATGTTATTTTATTCTTTAACATATAAAGCAAAAAATATTAAATGTCCATAGATTTTGTTGTATCAGTGTTAGTACTTTTATTTACAGTTGTGTGAAATAAGTCATACATTTTTAAAATACATAAAACATATATAAATACAATTGTCATTTTTTAAAGCAAAAAAAAATTAAAAACAGTAACATTTGAACAGTGTGTTAGACTAGTGTTCCTCAAACTCTAATGACATATGAATCACCTCAAGATTTTGTTAAAAGACATTTTCTCGTTAGTAGGTTTGGGCCAAGGTCTAAGAAGATTCACTTTGTATAAACTCCTTGTGATGTTAATTCATTGGTTGATTGCCCACATTTTGAAAAGCAAGTTGTGAGATTATATTATTACCTAAAATGTGTTGCTTATCTCTGGGGTGGATTATACCTTCCGAATCCCATTGATGTCGAGCTTAGTCATGTTTGTTGCTTTGGCCATGAAATGGACAGAGTGATGAAGTGAGCACACACCTTGATTCATCCCCAACCGCTCTTTCCAGCCAGTTTCCCTCATTCTTCACCCTTCCTAATCCCAGACGCCAGGAGCAGGTGCCATGACTTTGCCAAAAGAGTCAGAATGAAAAATACAATGAATTTTAATGGACAAATGCAGATGGGACGATCCTCCGAGTGCCACCTTCTCATGGTTTGTATCTGAAAATCTGCCCTGATTTCATTGAGGAAATAATCTAATCATGCATACCTTCAGCTTATTACTCAACAAAGTAGAGATTTTTTGTTAAGTGCTTTCTCAGAGTCTACGATTGCACTCACATTTGAGTGATCTGGGAACAGGAAGAAATTAGCCTGCAATGCAGATAATATTGGATGGGAAAACACTGCATATGGTGAAAACTTAGAAATGGAACACAAAACCCTAAGGCTTTAACTATATAAAGAAGAGATTAAACTTAAAAATGCAAACCACTGTATATGCTCATTTTAGGAAAAATTATTCCAAAGCACAAATATTTATTGTGAATGAAATAAACAGAAGAGCTGAAAGGGACTAGGGAATGATAGGTAAGAATGAATATTGGTGATAAATATGAATAAAATATAAAATCTCAATGTGTTATTCCAACAAAAAAAAGGGCCATTGCTTTCATTTTGATTAGATAAGGAAAGAGACTACATCCTAGAAAAAACAAATAATCATTTATTTTTTAAAAAAATCATTAAACTATGTTATAATGCTGCACACTGCATTTGTAGCAGCTTGGAAACTATTAGTAAGTAGAAGAATAAAAGTTTTTCTGAATGGGATGATCTGAATGGCTACTGGGTAGTCAATTCAGAGTCAACAGACATTTATCCGGTGCCCACAGTGGGCCCAGCTCTGTCTTGGATCAAATGGTATAAAGAGTTTCTACTCTAATTTGGTTTCACTCCTGACTGGAATTAAAGGAAAGAGCATACATTAAATTTACTATTTTTACCTCCTGACAGGAGTAAAAAGCTTCCCAAGCAGCACAATTCACACACAAGTTTTTCTAATTTACTTTTAATCTCAAGATTTGGCTAACTGTAGTGCGCAAGCCACATCTGTAATAGCGGCCTCCTCTCTGCCGCTTTTGTAAAGAGGGCTCAGAAATACAAATTCTGTGATTGGAAAGAGAGCCCCTTTACTGTTAGAATCGACAGTGTGGTGTGTTTGGACGGCTGCCTAACAGCTCTCCCCCAGTCTCTATGCTGTTGTTAGAATTTGCTCTTTCAAATCAAAACGCTCTCCACCAAGGCCCTGCTGCTTCTCCCTGAATTCTACAGGGAAAGGTAAAAAGTTTCATTATGCCTCCAGCCAATAGCACAGTGCTGTTCATAGTGGAAGTGTTCCTCTCAGCCTCTCCCCAAGTACAACGTGGGGCATCAGCCATTACCATTCTCAATCTAAGACAACGAAGGGACATACCCGTCAGAGCCTAATGAAGTCTCCATACGAATAAGGGGATAGTGGCACCTCTGGAAATGAAAAGAGGGGGGGGGGAGATTGCACAGATACAAGAAGGAGAGGTGTTTCTGTGGAGGAATGAATGGGAAAGGCACTCTAGCAATCAGCGTGGATCACAATTTGACCAAGAAATAGTCACGTGGCAGCAAAGCTTAAACAGCTGTAGAGGACTAGGTTGGTTCTAAGCATAACTATAAAGAAGAGTTAATATAGCTGACACCAGGCACTGTACTAAATGTGTTGCACACATTAATTCACTTAATCTCTCTACCACAACTTAACCATCACCATTTCCATTTTAGTGATGAGGAAACACAGCAGAGAGAGACAAACAAGGTAGTGGAAGGTCACAGGGCTGGTACTTTTGCAGAAGGGATATTTGAACCCAGGCAGTCTGATCGAGGAAGTGTGCATAGACAATTACTCCAGGCTGCCTATGGTTCTTGGGAACAGAAAGTGGGGGCCAAAAAGAAGAGTCACACAAATAAATGAAGGAAGTTTTCAAAATAAGAGTTACAAGGTTAATTTCAAGAAAATCAGCTTTTTTATACTAGGGAATAAAAGAAGGAGTCCTCCCTGGAGGGGAAAGAGAAGAAATGAGCTACATTTTTATTCATTTGAGTAAAATAAATTTGCTTGAAACAGGAACATGGATTTTTGACACAATTGCTTGGGCAGTTTCAATGCGTTGTCCCAATTGAAGGATTAAAAGAATTCAAGATAGGCTTGTGCTTTTTAGAATATGTTTAGTCATCGTGGGGAAAAAATCAATTTTTCTACACTGTTTAATGTTCTATGGGCAAAAGCATGTTTTTTGTTTTGTTTTTTGCTGGGAGGAGGGAATATATGTATCAAAAATGAATAATGCCAAAAAAAAAAAAGGTAATCCTGAATAGAAGCACTTCCTGCTTTCACATGATTTCTCTTTTCTTTCTGAATGTTGATCCACATCCCCAGCCTGAATCAGGACCGTGACAGACATCTAAGAAGAACCATGTAGCAGGTGCTATGTAAGACTGCAAACACATGTTTCCTCCCCAAATAGGCCACAGTCTCACAGTACAGAAAAGACAAATGTAGAAATAAGTGAAATATAAGGTAGAAATAATACATTCTGAACAGTGGGGAAAGGAGAATTAGCTGTATAAATTTAAAGGACAGAAAGATTTAATCTAATTGAAGGGTTCTGAAGAGGATTAAAAGGAAAACTAGATTGGACTAGACCAGGGGTGGGCAAACTTTTTGACTCGAGGGCCACAATGGGTTCTTAAACTGGACCGGAGGGCCGGAACAAAAGCATGGATGGAGTGTTTGTGTGAACTAATATAAATTCAAAGTAAACATCATTACATAAAAGGGTACGGTCTTTTTTTTTTTATTTTAGTTTTATTCATTTCAAACAGGCCGTATCCGGCCCACGGGCCGTAGTTTGCCCACGGCTGGACTAGACCCTAGGGAGGATTTGCACAGAGAAAAGGCATTCCGAGAAAGAGTGTCAGCATGAATGAAGGCACAGTAGTGGACTTGTTTGAGAACCACTGAGGACCATAATTTGGCCAGAACATAAAATGTTTATAGGGTACAAGTGGCCAATATAATTGAAAAAGTAAGTTGAAGCCATATTGTAGAGGGTCTTAAAATTTTAAGTTTTGACAAAGATAGTTAATTAATGTTCCCATGCACAAGATTGGCAAGATCAGAGATAATATACTGTAAAAAAAAATCACTATGCCAGTAGTGGTATGAGCAATAGATTGGATGAGAGCTCTGAAGAAGAGTTGAAAAATCTTCACACCTAAACTATCAACTTCACCCTCAACTGTAGGCAACCACCATTTCAGAGGCCTGCCCCTGCCAACAGAAGGGATAAGTTAGGAGATCATAAATGAATCTATGTGCCCCATCATTACAATAAAAAACTAAGTCCATATAAATTGCATATGAAGGTGGCTGCCACACTGCCCACCTATGGGCTAGTCTCTGCCATCTGTCTTTCAAATTAAAAGGTCCTCTTCACCTTGTGCTTATGTTCCTGAACACAGTACATCTCTTCATAGACTATGCTTCTTACCCTCGGCTCAGTTATGCTATCTCTGATTTCTTCCCAGTTGACCTTCACTTTGTTTCTCTTTCTGTCCACCAGTACTTTGTTTGGTTGCAAATTGGTACTTTGGTTGACCAGACTCCTAGACTTTTCATGCTAATGTTTTCCCTGGGATGGTGCTTTCAGATCTTTCTGGTTCCTCACTCTGCAGCCAAGAGCCATTGCAGCCCTTGCCTGATCCAGTCCAGGATCTGAAACCTCTTGGGTCTGGAGCCCTAGGACACCACTTACCAGGAAAGATTAATAATCACTGTCACCTCAGTGGAAAAGCACTTTCCAAGTGTCTCCACCTCCCTGGCTTTATGGGAAGAATTTAAATCACCCCAGTGATAGCAGCCAGAGTCAGAGCTCATAAAATTCTAGAACAGGAAGGCTTTTTGGAAATCATCTAGACCTGTCTTCCCTCATTTTACCCAGAAACAAAAATGTGAAGTGGTGCATTCATAGTCACACAAAGTAGCATCTGAAACTAACATCCCCTTACTCAATCCAATAATGTTTGTTAGCAGTTGGTATATATAAAGTGTTATCAATCTAAATTGCAGATGCAATCAAGACCACAGTGACTATATAATGTTTGTCCACATTCTATGGCACTTTATATAGCTCTGTATTGCTTATTAATTGTTTTTATTCAATCATCTTGACTTTCTAAATGGGTTGGAATTCTTGGAGTGCAGGCACTAGATTGCCTTCATTCACCCTCAGCAGCCCAGCATGGTGCTCGACAAACAGTAGACCCCTAACAATTACAGAATATGTTTGTTGATTGCAAAGAAGAGATGGGCTTTTGCACCCTTTGTATTTAAACATATCATGTAGTAGATCACCAATGCTCTATTAGGAGGGTAAAATTGAGATCAGATTTTTTTTTCACTTTTTTAATGTTGGTAATTTAGGTATATTAACAATATAATCTGAATGGAGTAAATGAGAACTGATATCCTCATCTACCACTAGTAATTAAGGAAACCTGGGGTGACTCCTGTATCTGCAGATGAGGAAACCAGGTATTGAATCATTTCTCAGCAACAACACCTAATGCTTTATTAATATGCATTTCCTTTGCTGATTAACCAAGGTGTCTGCCCTGCCTCTTTTACCCATTCTCATTCTTTACCTTCAGTAACAAAACTGCAAGAACAGAGGGATTTCTTAATCTAGAATCTGGTACCTTGAACAAAGTAGAAGCTGTTTCCCCATGAATACTCACAGAATAGAAGCCTCAGTGAGATTTTCCCAAAGTTAGGGAGAACTAATGGAACAATTGTTCAACTATACAGAACCAATAATATAAACCAAGACACTGATAAGTAGTGGTCTGAACTTTTTCTTCTTCTAAACCAGTGATTTTCAACAGGTGTGCCACGGCACCCTGATGTGCTGCAAGAATTTTTAAAACATGCAATACCTGAGGTCAGGGGCACTGACCTCTTTTCCCTTAGACTGTCAAATAAAAAAAAAATGAAAAATAGCCAACACAATAGTCATCCAGTGTGAATGAGTCAAAGTTATACCTATTTTTTTGTCAGATCAGCAAAATATATAGTATTTTGGGTGTGCCACAGAATTTTAGTAATTAATTTATGTGTGCCCAGAGATAAAAAGGTTGAAAATCACTCTTCTAAACAAATGTATGCTTGAAAAATCTTGTAGCTGGATGTAGTAATTTTACAGACATTTTGGAGTAAATGGATTATTAAAAATATTAGCACTAATCATCATATTTATTACTATTGTATTTATATTCCATTTTTCTACAAATTGCTCTGGACACTTTCATGGTTAAATATGAAAAACAAATAAATGAACAAAAACATCCTAGCACCTCCTGCATTTGAATGTAGAATTTGCTGGGCTGTAAAACCAGTGAATTATTTGTCATGCAGCTTAATTCTGTCATAAAATGCTAATCAGCCTTTCTGTCACTTTGCTCTTGCCCCATATCTTTTTATGAGAACATTAACATGGCTATTACAGAGCAGAGACTCTTATGGCTGCGAACTTACTTACCATTTATGTATATTTTTGTCAAAAAAAAAAAAACTTGCCACCAAGAGACCAAGACTCATAGTTAACCATAATCCTCATTTCTGGCATGGAGGGCTTGAGTCTGCTGTGCCATATGGATGGTGGCATCAGGTAGCCAGGGCTGGCATCAGCTTTCTTCTGCTCAGACCAGGGTGCAGGGGTCAAACTGTGAATCCTTCTTCCCATCTTAGCATAGAACAACTGGTGCTTCCTTTGTAGAATTGGTCAGACAGGCTATATTTTAGGTGGCTCCATTTGAACAGTCCCTACAATGGAAATATAGGTTCTAGAAGATAATTTTCCAAAGGCCTTTAAAGTTGGAATCTCTTCCCAGAAACAGAAGCAGTAAGAACACCAGGGAGCTCCTCTTACACACGTGCAATCAACATTCCAAAGCCACTCACAATTCTTTCCAACACTGGGCCTTCAGAAGGGCTGTCAGGCATCTTATATCTCAGCAACCGTCCTGTGGCCCAGGAAGAAGCTACTGTGCTACAAAGCCATGTTTTAGACCACCAAATATGGTCTTTGATCTCAACAGCACTAAATTGGAATCTTGGCTCTACCATTTACTCTCGGTAGCTCATGTTGAATCACTTGTCTTTTCTGAGCCCCTGGATTATTGTTGTTGTTTGTGAAGCTGTTGCAAAAATCAGAATAATGTCTGAAAGCCACTTGGTGCAAAACAGTGGTAACCATTATTATTATCCTTATTACTACTATTGTTACTGCCTTTCAATCCGAACCAAGTGGGGTACTCACTTGCATTAATTGTATTTTAGTGCAATTCTTTCTGTCCTTCATCTGAATTTCTGAACTCCCTTTGTCTGGAATTTAACTCTCCCATTTCGTACGTTTTAATTTAGGCTGCCTCAGGTCCCCTTTGGAAGTAGAATAGACATTATAATTAAATGTTTTTATTGTCTTGTCCAAAAAAGTAAAGCAAAGAGGTTTCTAATGCCCCTGATGTTTCGTCCCTGCTTTTTATTCTAACCAGGGAGTGTCGAGGAAATCAGTCTTTTGAGCACTGTCCACTCCTCCCGGGTTAGTCACGAGCCCAGAAATCTGTATATAAACTCCACTTTGTATAGTACCCAGACATCTCAATCAGTCATTCTCATGTTTATTTATTAAACATGGTAGCTCTGAACTTGGATGAAAATGGGAAGAATGAAGCAGATTCACAGACATTCTTATGTTTAGTGAACTGCAGGCAAACTATTCCGATAATTGAAAATATTTTTGTTAGGTTAGGTGGCTCAGGAGGCAGCGCAAGAAATAGAGAGTCCAGTGAATCATAAAAGAAAGGAAAGGAAAAGGTTTATTTCTGCGTCCCCAGGAGACCCACGTACCCCAAGGATTCACACCAACAGGGAGGGGGGAGCTTTTTTTATACTGCAGTTGGGTGAGGGGCGGGGACATGAGCTGAGGTATTCAGTTGAGGAAGTTGCAGCTGCAGGGGTCAGCCAGGTATTCAGGAATGAGTCAGTATCTGTGTGGGGGTCATTGTGGATTCAGGGAGAAGCCTGTATCTGTGTCTGGCATGCTGATCTGTTAGACATGCCAGGGGGAGTCCATTATCTCGTCACATGTCTGCATGTATCCGATTCTGGGCTCTCTCCAACCTAACAATTTTCACTTCCCATGTGTATATCTTTGGGACTGTGCATGCCTACCCTAAAGTATTATGATGATAGCGATAACAAACTGATATAGACAAGTCAGGAATTATCAGAATTGGCAAACTGATCAGAGCGAGAGTCCACAACAGACGGGCCTGTCTCCGTGGTCATACTTCACCTTTGCTGCCACTCGGCCCTTCCTGGGAGCAGTTTGGGGGTCTCCTACTGGGGAAAAACCTAAAAAGAAGCTGGAGAAACTCTGGGCTCCCTCTTGTAGGTGACACTCTGAGTGCCCCCTGTCTCTCCTGTTTGCGGCTATGAAATGTCCAGGCAATCAGAAGGCGATTGTCATCAAGAAGAAAATTCCTGTCAAGAGTCACTTAAATTGTGTCACTCAGGAGGGAAAATCAATAGCAACAATCTCACAGACATTACTGATTTGGAAGTCTCTCCATCCCCTCCCACTCACACTAAGTCTCTATGTTACTGCACTAGTGTAGGTAGTAAAAAAAAAAAAAAATCACGGAAAATGTAGGCCCACCCCTGAGCAAGCAACACCTCACCCCAAAGCCTGCTGGCTCATCACTCACTCCCTGACATTCTCTCTAGTCAGAAAGGGCAGCAAGGAAAGGTTTCAGCACATAAGTCTGAATGAATTTTATAATTTCTTTTTATGGAATTGACTTCTCTTCTATCCTCTATTCACTATCTCACTCTCCGAATGCAAATTGAATCCCCCCCCCCCCCACTTTGCTCTGCTTTCATTGCATGAATGCTCAATAAGGGCTCACAGAAGGTGATGCCTTGCAGATTGGAGCTGGTGTTCTTTCCTGGTTCTGACCCATGTTCAGTAGAGAACAATTAGTATCAGTAATAATATTAGGAAGCGGGTACAGGCTGCTTAGCACAGTCAGTCTGATAAGTATCCAAGTAAACAGACATGATCTGGGAGGAGGTGTTGTTACATATTCTGTTCTCATGTCGCTGCATATTCTGTTCTCATAAAGGACTACTTCCTTTGTAGGGAAATGTCTGAGAAATTTGCGTCCTCTAAGAATTACTCAGACTTCATGAGTGTGGGGGAGAAAGTTGCTTTGGGGATTTTTTTAAGCCTTTTTGGCAGAAGATCTACTTACTATCTGTGGACTAAACTGTGAGGAAGGCCCAAATAAATAACATACTTAATACTTTCCTTTATATATGACAGAAACACAATCTAGAATAGATGGCCATTCTGGTCAGTCATGGTAGGTCTGAGCCCAGATGAAAATGGGCAGAATAAAGCAGGATTCAATGAAAAAAAATAATAATGCATTTTTCTAGTTTTTAAATGAAGCATTTAGAGTTTGACTTAGTTCTTACTGAACTCACTGTCAATCACACTACAAACCCAATAAAAAGTGTTTTTGTACAAAAGTTCAAGGGGAAAAATCATTGATGAAATTTGTAGAAACAACTTTAGTAAAGTCTGCAAAGAAATCTGAGGTCACTGTGTCCTCTGGCTGATTGACACTTGACACTACCCTAGGGCAGAGGAGAGGAGAGTCTGGGCAACCAAGTTACTAGTAACCACTGAGTTATAGAGAACAGGATCCTAAGTATCGTAAGGTAGTGAATGCAACCACATTATCTCCATAAGATGCTTCAGAAATTATCAAATCCAATAGCCCTCATTTTGAGAAGAGAAAACTGGAGTTCCAATTGTTTGAGCCTCTCACCTGAGAATATCTAAGGTAGTAGCAAAAATGTAACTAGGACTCAGGCAGCATGAGCCTCAATCCAGGGTCTTCTCACTAAGTAACACATCAAGTGTCAGAGAAGTGGAAAAGGCTGACAGGAGAGTATGCATGGCTCCTGATACCTCCAGAGACTGGGACCCACAATCTAGTCTCTGTGATACAGTGTCTTCTTTCATAAGGGGAATGGGGCCCACTCTTACTACATGACTATACAGGAAGAGCCTGCCAGGAGCCACAAGTCAACACAAGGAACCAATTGAAAGGACATCTAGACAAACAGATCAGAGAAACTGAGCCTGCAGCATCACTCTTTGCAGCACTTTCTTTTGCATTTAGTGAAGGAAATGCTGGCAAATGGAATTTTATTGCACATTTTTATTAGACTAGTTGAGTGTTGATTTTAATGTTTATAATACAGTTCTTAAATTTAGTTCCATCATTTTTATGTTTTTGACTTTTAATAAAGTTAATACTTCTGAATTTACTTCTATTAATTCCTTCTTTCTTTTACTTAGGAGGTTGTGGGGGTTTTTGGTAATTTTGTCCTTTTTCTATTTTCATAGATGGCTACTACATATCCTTTTATTCTTTCTTCTTTATTAATGAATTTAAGACCACAACATTTTTTTGGTGCACTTAGCTTTAATTATAGCCCTCATACTCTGATAGATAATGCCTTCATATGTTAAATTTTCTAGATAGTCTCCAATTTCAGTTTTGAATTCACATTTAATCTAAGAATGGTTTAAGAAAGAGCTTTTAGTGTACAGGTTATAAATTTTTGTTTTCTAGTTTGTAATGAATCTTTATTGTTACTATATTGGATTCTGTGAATGTTGTCTGTGGTTCTGAAAATTTTTAGAATCCTTCTTTAGGGTCTAACATAGATCCACTTTTGTAAATATTCTACAGCACTTGCTAAGAAGGTATTTTCTGTTTTGGGAGTATGGTTCACTATAGACTGATGCAGCTGGTATCAGTTAGGTCTATCATGTTAATTATATTTTCTAGGTCTTCTACATACTTATGTACTCATTTGTCTACTTAATTTGTCAGGGAAC
The DNA here is from genome assembly GCF_963259705.1 of Myotis daubentonii. Lineage (NCBI taxonomy): Eukaryota > Metazoa > Chordata > Mammalia > Chiroptera > Vespertilionidae > Myotis > Myotis daubentonii. Next base: position 62,090,249 of record NC_081842.1, on the reverse strand, counting down.
TGAGGAAAAGTTATTAAAGTCTACTTGTACTAATGTATTTCAATTGATAGTTTCTGCTCTATTTATTTTGATGCTGTTATTTGATTGAATGGTTATTAAATCTTAATTAAGAATAGTGCCTCCATGATTTTGGCATGTCCTACAACAACAACCAGAGGAGTTCAAGATTGTTCCAATATAAATGAGAGAAGGACAATAGTTGGAAAATTGAGTGACATTAAATAGAGAACTGAACCTGACTTAGTGTTGCCTGTTTTAAAAGCCATCCCCTAACTACCTGGCCAAAGTGACCTTCCTTCTACTGAAACCTCACAGCATTTGTATTGCACCTCTCTTGTGGCTCTTAAAATTCCCTCTCTTATGATAATTTAAGAGCAACTTTAAGGACTTACCAGAAGGCTTGAAACTTCTTCATCTTTATAGTCCTCATAGCACTTAGTACATTTCATTGCTTTGAATCTAACAGATGTTTAATAAATACTGGTGAACTGAATTGATTCATCAAAATAATAGTTTCTGTAGCCTCTAAAACATTCCCCTTGACTACAGGGTTCTCCAGAGAAACAAACCAATAGGAAATATAGATACTAGAATACAGTTTACTACTCCAAGAGAGTTATTATAAGGAATCAGCTCACACAATTATGGAAGCTGAGAAGGCGGGAAGCCGAAGGCCCAGGAGAGCTGATGGTATAGCTCCCATCTGAATCAGAATGTGAAGGCAATGGAAGACCAATGTCCTAGCTGGAACACAGGCAGAAAGAACAAATTTTTCCTTAATCGGACATTTGTTCTACTCAGACCTTCAAAGGGTTGAATGAAGTCCACCCACATTGGGAAGAACAATCTGCTTTACTCAGCCTACCAATTCAAAAGTTCATCTCATCCAGAAACACCCTCACAGGCACAACCAGAATAATGTTTAACCAACTATCTGGGCACACATGGCCCAGTCAAACTGACACATAAAATTAATGTGTCACATTCCCTAATGACACAGATAAAGACCTAGGTTGATAGTCTATCTGTTATGACACTAGATGCTATGCCTACTTCCCTGACATCTCTCTTTTCTTAATGCTTCAAACAAAGGAGAGAAGGGGAACTCAACTACAATGGTGTCAAATTTGCTTTTGATTTGGAATGACAAAGGTTTGGAGAATTTATGTATGTGGTATGAACACCACTATGATGGAGTGGGTACCCTGATTCTTTCTGGGAATATCAAGAACATGAGCTTTTAAAAATAATTGATTGCTTCTTCTAGTATTAAGTTCATAAAAATGCTTTTCTTAGATCTGATCCTGATTTCTCTTCAGTCCCTTTCTCAGTTTTAGAAAACTTTGGGTCTTTTAAAGCATTTGAAAATATACTTGTAAAACTTGAACTAGTACATTGAGTAAATGTCAGCCAAAGAGCATATAGAAACTCCACACTGAGGTCAGAGAACACATGGAATGCTTTTCCCAGAAGTGGTGAAGGCAGCACTCTCCCTGCTCTCAAAGAACTTATAATTTTGTGGGGACCATCTCACAAATGACCGACTGGAAAATATGACAGAATAAAACAAGTGTTGGTCTGAGGTATGAGAAATGTCTACAGAGGTCCCACAGAGGGACAACTCACTCTGCTGGGCAGAAAAGAGAAACATTTAAGAAGGATGTGGTACTGGAACACTAAAGGGAAGAATAGAGAAAAAACATTCTAGATTGAGCAATGAATATCCTCAAATATGAAAGTGCAAGTCATATATTGATTATCCCTATGACACAGGACAAGGAGAGATTTGGTGGGAAACAAAAATTGAAAAGGCCACTTGGGGTGAGAGCAGGAAGGGTAGAGCCCAGTCCCTGAAGAGTCTGAAATTTCTTCTGAAAGGAATGAGGGGCTAATAAAAGTATTTGATATGGGGAATGATATGAAGTTGGCTGCTCAGAGTCTCTATATAATGTTAGGAAGAAAACTCTGGGAACCTGAAATTGTCTGGAATAAATAGAAAGGGCAATGGAAATAAGAGAAAAAGAAATCAAAAACACTAATCAGAATGCATATTTGTTTTCTACTGCTGTGGAACAAATTATCACCACCTAACAATTTACATTGACACATATATATTACCTCAGTTTCTGCAAGTCAGAAGTCTAGCCTCAGATGGGTCCTCTATTTAGTCTCACTTGCTTGTAATCAAGGTGTCACTGGACATATGGTATTATCTGAGGCATAACTGGCGAAGAATCTGCTCCCAAGTTCACTCAGTTTGCTGGAAGAATTCATTTACATTATAGAACTGAGGGCTTCAGTTTCTTGATGGCTACCACCTATAAGCCATTCTCAGCTCCTGAAACTGCTCAGAGTTCTTTGATACATATGGTTTCCCAACATGGCCACTTGCCTCCTCAGAGCCATAAGACTCAGAGGAGAGTCTTCTATACAATATAATCACATACATTCCATCACCTTTGCTGTGGTCTACTGGTTAGAAGCAAGTCTCAAATCCTGCCCACAAACAAAGTGGATACTAAGAAGCAGGGATCATGAGGACCACCCCAAGAGTCTGTCAGCATTGTTATGCCACTGCAAGATTGTGGCCAAGAGATGATAAGGCTTGGAACTGGGCAGAGGCCATGGACATCAATGACTGATAGAAAGCATCACTACAGAATCTATAAGCAGAGGCTGGGACACAGGTCTAAGACATGTAGAAGTTGTCAAAAATGGACATGCTGAGGAGGTATGGGTCAATGGTTTATTAAGCTTAACAATCTCTGAGAAGCTTGTTAAAGATAAAGATTCTCAGTAATCCTTCTAAATTTTGATTATGTGAAGGTCAAGGAATCTATATTTAAGTAAGAATTCTCATTACCCTGCACTAGGAAATGCTAGAAGGATATGGAAAGAGAAGAATTCAATTGAATTCAGCTCATCAAATATTCATTGAGCATGTGATGAGATACTATGACGTCTAAGATTAAAAAAAAAAAAGTCTGCCTTGGATGACCCCAAAATCTAATGGGAGAAAGAGACATGTGGGCAGAACATTAGAAGGAATCACAAGGCAATAGGGTAATCCAAGGTGGCTCAGTGAGCTCAGTTTTAGAAAAAAGGTATTGGAAAGTCTGCCCATAGGATGTGTTTCCTAAAAGTAAAAAATCACAAATATTTAGCACGCCCTTAATATCTATTAGGTTAGGAAAACTACCTAATTTAATCCATATCATAACCCCCTTTATGCTACTATTCTTTTTCTATTTTACAAATAAGTAAACAGAGACTAAGGGAAACGAAATAATTTGTGAAAGTCACTCAACTAGTAAGTGTGAGAACAAGATATATCTGGGCTTTTAACCATTACATTGTATAACCTAAAAAGTGTTTTGAAGAATCAGCAGAAACTTCCAAGGTAGATATAATAACTTAGGAGGGGTGGAAGGAAAAACAAATATTGTAAGTGAAGTATAAGGAAATTACTCTGTAAATCATTTTTTTAAGCAGTTTGAGTCTACTCAAAATGTATTTAAGTGATTCCATCAGGAAAATGTTCAATTTTACATACGAAAACAATTTTGTCAACTATAGCTAGAAACTTAAGGAATGCTAAAGAATCTCTGGAGAGAAAAAATGGGGAGACCTTTGATATGAATGCTCAGTCTAAATCAAGTGAAATTATGTTATAACTAAGGGGACATTGTTATGGTTTGTGTCTCTTCAGTAGAAGAGGGCCAAGTAGCTGAAATGAATGACTCTTGACTATTTAAGAGAACATCTTACTCCCATCTTTGATAAAGAGAAACAGCTAGAGAACAGCCTGTGGCAGGAAGTGCTTATTTTGTTAATTCCAAAAGTACCCCTAACTACAAGGTAGGTTAGTCCAGAAAGTGCTCTCCCTCTAGCAGTGAGGACAGTGATACTATCATCCAGGGTCATGTTATGACCAACACTGAAGCTATCTGTGCTGAATATGCTGATCTATGTCCAAGGTCTCTTCAAAACTTGCTTCAAATTATATTTTCATAAATTGAAGAAATAGGCGATCTGTATTTGTACACATCTAGACAGTTATTAATATGGCATCATTGTTTTAATACAGAACTATGTCAAATGTCAAATGAATTGTAAACTTTAGTCATTTTTAACCAGCTGGGCTGGGAACTCTTGGTCAGTGTCCCAAGATCCTGCATGATATGGTGGCAGCTGCTGAAATGCCAGGTATAGCTTCTAGACAAAAAATGATTAGTTTTTAGAATGATATTTCGCAATAAATCTGTGGTTATGGGGCTGACTTTTTATTGTTTGTTTGTTGTTAATGTTCAGCCCCACTGCAGACCAGTATATAGTCCTACTGCACATGATCAGAATGTATATTGTACTAAGTTCTACTTAACAAGGGCATAACACAACACCTCAACTGGTCCTAATCAATGAGATGAGGTCATGAATCATCTGCTTGGATATCATGATAACATCAAATTGCTATAAAATGCTCTCAATTTCTGCACTTTTCTCGTCAGAGACTGGAAACTGTTTGCATTGTGACCCTGGTCTACAGATGTTGCTTTGGGAAGCACTGTATAGACCATGGCCTTGACCATGTGAATCATATCCCGTGGCCATGAATATGCCATGAGATGAGACTAAGGAAGAAGAGGAGACCAATGAGTGGAGACAGAGCAAAAGGTTCTCTATGGGAGAGGAAATGATGGCTGAGCCAATATTTTCCATCAGCGCAGCCAAACAGAATGCCAGCCCTGTGAGAGGAGGACCCTCTCCCAAGCCTCGCTTCAGCAAACACCATCTCCCGCCTTCAACACTGCCCAAGTGTCTGCAAACATAGGGCCCCATGACCAAATCCATGAGGAACACAAACATATGTGAAATGACTTTAGGCTCATTGCCTTTCCCCCAAGCTGGCCTGGCCTGTCCCCAGAAAGGAATTAGAAATAATGCAGTTGTATTGATGGGTTTGAAACACCTTAGGGGAACGCCTATCCTGCCCACAAAGCTCTGAGTGCTTCAGGGGAAAATTCACTGCACATAATCCTTGAGACAATTCTTCCTACATTTTATCATTTCTGAAATTGGTGTGCACATTATGATCAATGTGTACACTTAATATGGCAGTGTTCCATTGTTTTGCTGCCAACTGTGCTTAAATTCATATTTAACAGTGGTGGCATTTTACAAATGAAGGAAATTAGGTATATGCATTGTAAATAAAAAGCATGTGACATCTTATTTCTCTTAGGCAGCATTGTTTTAGGGAAGTACATCCAGAAAAAATGCTCATTCAATAGATTTCAATAATATAAATACAATACAAACTTGTATTTATTGAGATCCCTGACAGTTATTTTTATAAACTCATGTAAATCTTATAATGATCCTCTGTGGTTAGTATTCATTTTACAGATGAGGAAAATGAGGCACAAAGAGGTTCAGAAAATTTTCCCAATATTATACAAACAGCTAGGAAGTACTGGGGCCAGTCAAGGTTCAAACTGATGTTGATTGCTGACTACATGATGAAACAAAGTTGAAGTTCATTACTGCAGTAAGAAAGAAAACGTCCTTGACAGAGTCTTATTTTCTAGAAGGGATTATTATGATGTTTAGGGTCTTGTTTAAGAAAAATATTTCAATGCAGAGCCTGGTTCAGATTGGGCCAAGTTCCTGGCACAGTAGTTTGGGATTGGTTGACACAGCAAGGAAAGTGTTCCAAGAATCCTAAAGAGCAAACAGTAGCTTGATGAATCCGGTAAAGGGATTCATCGTCCTGAAAAGAGGTTATTTGCTCTCATGAGGGATAGCTGAATAATCTTTATTTAGATAAATGGATTTTCAGGAAGTTCCTTAACCAAATAACATTTGCAATATCATATTCATGGGCAAGAGTGTCATAAAATAAGGTCATGTTAATGCAGAGAGTGAGCTGTGTGGCTGCAGATGGCTTCTGTTCCCACCAGGTGGCAGGTGGTTGCTAGCTGGTATGACTGAATTGTGTCCCCCATCAAAACCCATATGTTAAGCTCTGACCCCCAGTGCAACTGTATTTGAAGACAGGGTATGTAGAAGGTCATTAAGGTCAAATGAAGTCATATGGGTGGGGCCCTGATCAGAGAATTGGAGGTCTTTTAAGAAGAGGAAAAGAGCAATTTTTCTCTCCCTCTTCCTCCCTTTCCTGCCCCTCCCAACTCTCTCTCTCTCTCTCTCTCTCTCTCTCTCTCTCTCTCTCTCTCTCCCCACCCCTTAATCCCCTTTCTCTCCCCACATTTCTCTCCATGTACACTGAGGAAAGGCCAAGTAACCATACAGAGAGAAGGCGGCATCTGCAAGCCAGGAAGAGAGATCTAACCCCACCACAATGACACCCTGATCTCTGACTTCATCTCCACAACTGTGAAAAAAATAAATTTCTGTTGTTTAAGCCATCCAATCTATAATAGTTTGTTATGGTCATCCATCTAACAAATATTCATAAACATTCACTTACACACACTCAGCTTCCCTTAGTGAGTAGCTGTAAGAATTCAATGAAATCGTGTATGTCAACGTGCTTTAAGCTGTGGAGAACTGTATGAGTGTTAGCCGATAGCAATGTTAATAGTAGTGGTCCCTGCAGCTTCTGATTTCTTGAAGGCTCAATACTTGGGCCTGAACTTAATGACATGGTTGAGTAAAGCAACTGAGCCTAGCAGTTCTCTGATGCAAGACTCGCCTTGAGTTAATCAGAAAAGAAGTTTGGCAAAGGGATCGAAGAACAACTTGGCACCAGAAAAATCTACATTCTCTGTATTTCTGAGAAAGTGAACACCCAGCTGTGAATTTATTGACTCTCCCTCAATAAGTTCTAATGGAATAAATTTTGTCTTCTTGGTGCCTGCTAATTAGACAATTATTTAACTCTGTTTCTTTTTTTTAATGACTCTCTGCTGTTGTTTGAAGACTTCTGTCTATTATTTATAATAAAAACCTCTGTCACATTTTTGCCTCATTATCCTTAACAAATAGTGCATTCCCCAGCCTCAATCCAGGGCTCCCTTAGTTCTCCCTCTCCCAGCACCATTCCAGGCTAGAACTCCCAGAGTTTCAAAGACCAGCTGTTATCATTTTGTTGACTGAGAGATTTTTAGAAACTTCTATCACAGGCACAAGGCTCCATGGGGGGCTGTTGAATTAAATATCAGCTCTTCAAACACAAATTAGCTCAGAGAACAAAAGCAGCAGGAAGACAAGGGACAAATAGAGGAAAGTGCTGCAGTCCTCCCACTCAGTGATTGGGAAACTGGCCCTCTCTCGCCTCCCTGGAATGGAGACTGCAATTCCTAAGCCAATGGCCACACTTGGCCATGACCAGTCACATAGCTCTTTCTAGGACTGGAAATCAAGCTTAGCTCAGCCCACGGTCACTCGTGCTTTCATCAGAAGATTCTGTGTGTTCAAAGGAAATGATCCTTTTCACTGTCTCCTACAGCACCTTAAAGGTGTTCCATTGAACTGCTATTTTTTTTCAAGGAGAGAAATGAGAAAACAAGAAAGTACAGAATTAACATTTGCTCAGCCTTACTACATTTCAATAGCTGCCTACCATGGAGATAGGATTAGCCTATCTTCGTTTTATAGTAACGTATAGAGCATAGTAGTGTAGAGAGATCCTACTCAAAGCCTGGCCAGGGTTGGATTCATGAATGTGAGACTTGGCAGTCACATAGGACCCTTGGCTCAGGATGGCCACACTTGGTTAAATGCCCTGCTGTCTTGAATTCAAAATGATTTTATCTTTCACCTTCTGTTTTGAAAATGAAATCCAATAGGTCACAGAGCACTCACACAAGCAGAGGAGGTGCAGGCATATTTACCGTGATACCCCTTCACATATGGCACCTGTGATGCCCATAAGCACAGAATTTCAGTGGATCCGTGATGTGTGGGAATTCAACAACACTCAAAGCAAGGGCAAGGTAAGCATGTTAAGTTCATGACTAGGTGAGAGTCCTGGCAGCCCCCAAAACTACACTTTCCTTTCCCATCAGAATTTTCTTTGAACACAAAAAGGAGGAAATGGTTTTCTAAGAAACACAAACTACCAAGGAACCCTTTCATAACCCTTTTTACTCCTATCACATCCCTGTGTTAGCCAGCCACTTATGCTGAAAATAATGACATTGACGGAAAAGGAAAAACAAAAGGTCGGGCAACCCATAGCTTCTCCTCTCAGTCCCTCCTTCCCAGCCCCTCCTTACTCATCAGTTAATGGAAGAGAGGGAATGTAGACTATTAGTGTATCAAGAAGTGAAACAACAGTTGCGTTGGTTTTGTTCAGTGATGCCGCTATCCTAACAAGAACAGAATACATATGGATGCACACACGAGCAATGAAATGCGAATTGCTTCATTTCAGTGAATGCATATGAGTTAAATGCTCTTATATTTGCATTTAATGTATTGAAATAAGACATTGCACAGTTTGAAGATAAATGATAAGTTCTATGCTAATAACTTAAAAGTTTAGTTTTTCTTTACTTAGTATGACATTAAATAACAAAACATACCATGAGGAGCAAAACGTGAGACTATGAAAGAAAGGAAAAAGCTTCATATTTTAATGCCTTTAACCACACTTTCTTCCTGCTTTGAGAACAAAGGGCCCCACATTCTCATTTTGCACTGAACTCTACAGTGCCCACCCTGCCTGTGGCATCAGTATGCACTAGAACAGTGATGGCGAACCTCTGACACGTGAACTCATTTTTTGGGTTGATTTTTCTTTGTTAAATGGCATTTAAATATATAAAATAAATATCAAAAATATATCTTTGTTTTACTATGGTTGCAAATATCAAAAAATTTCTATATGTGACACGGCACCAGAGTTAAGTTAGTTAGGGCTTTTCAAAATGCTCACTCGCCGAGCTCAAAAGGTTTGCCATCACTACACTAGAAGCTGGTTAGAAATGCAGAATCCCAGGCCACTTCTCAGATCTGGAACAGGAACCACAGGTGATACAAGTCCAGGTCCACATTAAAGTTTGAAGCCCAGGATTAGAGAATCTGCTCAGTGAATCGCAGGTGTCCAGTGGGGAAGCTGGGATTCAAACTCTGGCAGCCTGACCCCAGAATGAGGTGAGGACCCCATGCACACCACTGTGGGCTGTGAAGTCAATGCATATTTACCCAACTTACAGATGTAGATGTAGAAACAGCTCAGAGGGGGTAATGAACATACATCTTAATAAGCTACCAGCTAATAGGTGATAAAACAGGAATCAGAAGCAAATCTTCCTATTCCCAAATCTAAATAGTTTTCATTTACACCAGTTTTCAAATAAGAGTATCAGAAATAATGGGAGTTTTTTTTAATGTAGAATCCTGGGCCCCACCCCAGACACATCAAACCAAAATCTCTTGGTTGGGGTTTGAAAATCTGTGTATGTAGACGTAGTGGTTCTTAGATGTGGCTGCACAGAAGCACCACGTGCGGAGCTTTTTAAAAATCCTGACGACCAGGCCACCTCTAAGATTAATGAAATAGGAATCTCTTGGAGTGAGGCTCACTCAACAAAATGTAAAAACAACTGAGAACTCCTGTTTTAAAACACTCCCAGGTGATCCTGCTGCTCAGCCAGTGTGGGAATCCTGTTTCACACCTGATCGTGCTCCTGGTCACAGGGCTGCCTGCTGGGCTCCCCGGTGTAGGTTAGGAAAAAGTGCCCAGTGATCAGAAAAACAAAAACATGGAATTTCAAGAAGCTAATTTTATTTCTAGAGCCAACCTAATCAACCAGCTCTGTGTGTGAAAAAATGCAATTAGTACTCAGGATCACTGGTGCATGTTTTGTTAATAAAACTGTAAAAACTTATCAAAGACTCATTAGCAGCCAAAAGCAAAACTCTGTACTAAATATTTACATCTATTTCCAAATCAACATGTTTATCTTCAGGAATAATGATATTCACCAGGAATTATCCTAGAACCTTTGTCAAGTGTTCATGTTAAGAGAGAGAGTGGTGCTCTTGGTAACAGTCATGGAAGCTGGGGAGACAGGGACCCTCCAGGGTACGAGAAGGAGGCCGTGGGGAGAAAGTGAGGAGCCAGGAGTCTTTTATGAGCTGTGGGCAGAGAATCTCGGGAGATCAGGGTTAAAAAGTCCCCAGAGGTCAAGAATTAAAACTCTCTTTCAAAACCTGACCCAGCCTACAGCATCTGGCCATGACACCAAGTTTCTCAAAGCTTATCTGGTGACCACCACCTTTTTATGGGTGCTTGCTTCAAAGGGTAGCAATTTCTAATTCTAGCCCAGCATTAGATAATAATCCCACCTTCTAGATTAGCATCACCTGGGGTGGGTGGGGCTTTAAAAACAAACAAACAAAGGGATTCATATGTTCATTAAAGTTTGAAAACAGCTGTTCTGACAGTTCAGACAGTTCTATCCCAGTGTTAGTGGCAAATCCAAGCTAAGGCCACCCTGGGGATGTTTTGGTGGCTGATTAGCTGCCCCACCCCACCCCCTTGAACAGCACATATCTTCATAGCACTCTCTTTCTTATCTATTCTAGAGTGCCTTGGAGATTGTTCTACACATGTAGAACATCAGCCACCAAAAGGGCCTTAGACATTATATGATAAAAAAAAAAAATGCCCAATATAGGGGTCACTTCCACATAACCCAAGATTAGTCCCCCTAATTACCCTAAATGAGCCCAATTTGCCTATTTTGTAAGGTTTCACTGGCACACAGAAGGTTCTTGTCATTGAACCAAAACCTGCTCCCCAAACTACAGAACAAATGGTCCTTTATCTTACCTCCAGGGTTACCCAGAGGCAATCTCTCTTCTACAGGACTTTCTTCCATACCTACAAATATACACCACATCCCCTCAAACCTTTTCTATTATCCCATGTCCTTTACATTTTATTTTTATTAAATTATCTTAAAATTATGTTTGTATCTGGTCTTGCATAATATTTATTTTTAGTTCATGTGAATGGGAGTGTGCATATTTCATTTTTTGTTTCTTATTTTTTCATCAAACCCAAGGCTTCTAAGAGCTGTGTGTGTTACTCTATGCATCTCTTAGTTTTTTTCTCCAGTGCCAAAGTTTCCCCACACCCCTCCCCTACACCCCCAAGTCTTCCTGTTACCCATATAATCCTATTTTTACATATTCCTCTTTATCCATGTATTCTTTAAACCAAGTTACCCAAAACTGAATATCATCTGATACATTATAAATACACAGGGTACTGGAGATATACAGGGTGGACCAAAAGTAGGTTTACAGTTGTTCATATGGAAAATAATACAATAACTAATAAATAATAATACAAGAATAAACTCTGTGTTTTGTGTACTCATAACTGTAAACCAACTTTTGCCCCACTCTGTGTTTTATGGGGTATATGATCCTAGATTCCCCATATAGTTATCCATCGGTAAGGTTTTTAGTTATAATGACAATACCTCATTTCAGTCATTGACCATTGATAGACATTCCCCTCCTGAGGTTGCAGAAACCTGTGGCCTGCAGAATATTGTCTCTTAAGTAGACTAGCGCTGCATCCTATTTCCATGAATTTCTTTTGCTCATGGAAATGCTTGTTGTGTTGTTCCAGGTAAGCTTACTAAAGGAGACTCATAATATGCAAAATAAACCTTAGAGATCATCTAGCATGAAGTTGCCTGAGGAGGTACTTGTAAACTAAACATTTTCTGAAAGAGGAAACAGGTCCAGAGGGGTTCAGCGATTTGCCCAAGGACACAAGCCAATTCCAGTCTCAGAGCTGAGTCAGAAGCCCCAGGTGTCCCGCCTTCCAGGCGGGCTTTTCCCAGGGTCCCTGTGGGCCATGCTCCCTGCAGCACAGGAGGGCTGTGCATTAGCTCCTACAGCTGCCTTCCCCTCCTGCGCCCATGGATTCTCTGAAAGCAGAACACACAGACCCAGTCTATATTGGAGCTTCTGAGCTACAATGCCTGCATTATTTAACACTGGTGTTAGCTATTGGGGTGGAGAATAGATGGCACTATAATAAAATCCATAAAATATGCCAAATTGGATTTTTTTTCAGGGATGGCTCCAAGCACAAGTTGATAATCAAAAGGTTTTCAGAGAGACTGGAAATAGTGTTTGCTCTGTTGAAATTTCCCTGAATCTTAAGAACATCACTGTTTCCTATCATCCACTGGCTGAATACTTTGGGCATAGAGATGTGCATTACACTAAGTCATGAAGAAAGGGGACACTTCCAAAAGGCCTGATAAAGAAGGCTTTCTCCTCAGATTTAGAACCATTCCCACCTCAGGGCATGAAGGTCTGTAGCCCTCGTGGTCTCCTAATACTTCCTGAGCAGCCCAGTCAAGATGTTGGAAGTGATGGGTGCATTTGCCTACAAGGTGAGGAAGCTGTCAGTGACAGCGAGTGGCAGTGGCATCTGCTATCCCTTTATAGACATCTGGGTTTGCAGGGCTACTGACAATGAAGCTTCCCAGTTCTTCATAAGGACTCGACCACAATTCCAATATGTCACCAGGTGCTGCCTTTCTTAAAGTTTAGGAGTCAGAGGAGCTCTGTTTTCCATCAGTATAGTCAAGTGAGGAGCAGCAATTAGCACAAGCCTCCATCCAAAATTTCCTACTAATACAAGTACTTTAAAAAGAAAACTTCCAGTTCAAGAAGCTTTCATGAGAATCCCCAATTACCTCTCTTTAAACCCAAGTTCCCACAAAATGATATTATTTTAAAAATAAAATTGTAACAGTGATAGCACCTAAGAAAGAGAGTGATCCGAGCATCAGAAAGTTTAAGGAAATCCTGGAAGACAGAAGGTGGGATATTACAACCCAAAGCACCAGAAATAAGACATGCTCCCTGGAGAAGTTGGAGATGAGCCAAGCAACTTGGGGTCAACAAATGACAAAGCTCAGGAATAGCCTCTGAGGCAGCTGGATGAGTTAACTGAAGAACTCTTTTTAGACCAACTGAGCCAGCAAAGTGCTGATTCCCCTTCAAAGTATACAGAACACAAATGCAGAACGTTGGCCTGATGGGATGAAGCTTTACAACCACTCCCTAACAAAAACAGGCAATCATCTGCATAAAGGTCACTGTGTGGGTGTTCGAGGCAGAGAGAGAAAGAGAATAAAGCTCATGCATTTCTGTTTTCTTCATCAGACCCTTAAAGAAAGGAATAGGAGGAGGATAAGAAGGAAGAATAACAAAAGGAGAAAAGAAGGAGGAGAAGGTGGAGGAGAAGGTGGAGGACGAGGAGGAGAGAGCTCTCTTTCCAAATGCCCTCTCCTGGAGCACCTTCAGCTGCGGTGATAGCTGCGGACTGAGTGTCTGCTTCACCTCAAGGTACCCATCACCTGGCCCATCCACTCACATGCTTCCCTCTCATGAAAGAAGTTCCTGTTGACAGACACCAACACAACCATAGAGAAAATTGTATCAGGAATATATACTAATTAATCTAGCCCTTCATCCATGTGTCTTCACCAATAACCAGGACTCACTAGACATTTGAGTGAAACCAAGAGAGAAAGAATCTCTATCACAGTAACTGAATCAAATAACAGACTCAATAAAAATCAGGCGTTAAACCACCAACAAAACAACAAGAAAGCCCACTGCATGGGAGAACATATTTGGCAATGTTTTATCCAATTAAGGCTTAATCTCTAAAATTTATAGGGAACTCAGACATCTTAACAAAAGGAAAATAAATAATCCAATCAAAAAGTGGGCAAAGAACTTAGATACTTTTCAAAAGTGGACATACAGAAGGTCATGAGACATATGAAAACATGCTCAAAGTCACTAATCATCAGAGAGATGCAAATCAAAATGACAATGAGGTACCACCTCACACCTGTCAGAATGGCTATCATCAACAAATCAACAAACGACAAGTGCTAGCAAGGATGTGGAGAAAAAGGAATCCTTGTGCACTGCTGGTGGGAATGTAGACTGGTGCAGCCACTGTGGAAAACGGTATGGAGTTTCCTCAAAAAATTAAAAATGGAACTCCCATTTGACCCAGTAACCCCACTTCTAGGAATATATCCCAAGAAATCAGAAACACCAATCAGAAAGGATATATGCACCCCTATGTTCATAGCAGCACAATTTACAATAGCCAAGATTTGGAAACAACCTAAGTGCCCATCAGCAGATGAGTGGATTAAAAAAAAAAACTGTGGTACATTTACACAATGGAATACTATGCTGCTGTAAAAAAGAAAGAACTCTTACCATTCACAACAGCATGGATGGGCCTGGAGAGCATTATACTAAGTGAAATAAGCCAGTTGGAGAAAGAAAAATATCACATGATCTCACTCATTTGTGGAATATAATGAACAACATAAACTGATGAACAAAAATAGATCCAAAGACATAGAAGCATCAAACATTCTGTCAATCTTCAGAGGGAAGGCAGGGGAGGGTGGGGGTGAGGAGTAAGAGATCAACCAAAGGACTTATATGCATGCATATCAGCATAACCAATGGACACAGACACTAGGGGAGTGGGGGAATGTGCTGAGGGTTGGGGGTGGCCAATGGGTGAAAAAGGAGACATATGTAATACTATATGTAATACTTGAATTAAAAAATAAAAGTTTAAAAAGAAAGTTAAAAAAAGGTATCAGGTATTACTATAGTGAGCACATAAGAATTTTTTTAAAAATCTAATTACTCTGCTCTGAGATATCCAAAAAGGTTTTATTTCTTATAAAACTAGACTTGTGTGGATCCAAAAGATGAAGCAAAGGGTCCAAGAAATAAAAAAAGGGGAGAGAAAACTTAAGTGGCATGGAGGATAGAGTCAAGAAATCCAACATCTATTTAATGAAAGCTCTGAAAGTAGAAAACAGAGACAATGGATGTGAGTAAATAAAATATAATGAAATGACACCCTGGTAGATATTCTCAGTTGTTAGAGTGTTGGCCCTTGCACTGAAGGGTCATGGGTTCGAATCCCAGTCAAGGACAGTTACCTGGGTTGTAGGTTGGAGTGTCAGCCCCTGGTCGGGGCACATAGGGGAGACTACCAATTGATGTGTCTTTCTCACTTTGATGGTTTTTTCTCTCTCTCTCACCACCCACCCTCCCTCCCTTCCACTCTAAAAATCAATGGGAAAAATATCCTCTGGTGAGGATTAATATATAGAGAGAGAGAAATGAAATTTCCCAAAGCTTAAGACACAAGAATATTCAAACAAGTTCCTACCAAGTGCCAAATAGAATTAGAAATATATCTTGATGAAATTTCAGAATTCCAAGGATGAAGAAAAAAATCTTAAATGTTTTCAGAGAGAAAATAACCACTTATAACCACTTATAAAAGAAAAATCAGAACGCAGTTCCAGTGTTTTATTTATCAACCACTTACATAGCTCTCATTTTATGCCAGGCCCTTTTCAAGACACTTTAAAAACAAGAACTCATTCAGTGATTTAAAGTATCACAGTCCTTTTCATCAACAAGCTTGAGTACTAAAACACAATCAACTAATATCTTCAAAGTTATAAGAAAAATATTTTTAAGCTCAAAATCCCATACATATTTGAACCATTAATCACGTGTGGGCAAAATAAAGGCATTCTTTGACATTTAAGATTCAGAAAATTCACATGCCCCATGTGAAAAATAAAAACCACTAGAAGCTATTCCAACAAAACTTAAAAGAGATACAAAAAGACAATATGAGATATAATAAGCTGCTGAATATGACCTGGAAGAACTGAAGAGAGTTGACAAGAAATTAAACAAGAACTTGACTTGGATATTCTCTTTTGAGCATGGGTGGTTTAGTGACATTGGATGATATTGCCTTCTCTGTGGCCAGACACTAAGTTTGGTGTGGCAATAGATACTCTATGCATAATCATAGCACTGCAAATGCTGTATGGGGGTTAATTTTTGTAATAAACCTATCGTCAAAGCAAGGGGAAAATGTCATTGCAGGAAATAGAAATGCAAATGAAAAAATACAAATGGAACAGATTGAGGAGAGAAAAGGGAGATGAAAGACTGGGAGAAAGTGTAGTGAAATAAATGCTTCATCTTTCATGTCAGAGAATCAACAAATACAATCCAGCATTAATAAATCAAGAAAAGAAAATGTTGGTAATGATTTAAAGTTTATAATAATGAGCATCAGAAAAACTAAAGGTCAGAAACTAGTAGTTACTGGGAGTAGGTTCTTCTGTAAACCTAACACTGCTCTAAAAGAGTCTATTAGTTAAAAAAAAAAGAGCAGCTACCTGTGGAGTAGGTGGGTAACCCTTCTGTGTAGTTTAAAACATTTTCATTATGATTACTTTAATAATATGCTTAACCTTAAAATAAGTATGAAATAATATAGTGAAACAGAATGGAGAATTTTTGACAAGTATATCTGATCCTTACTATGGTTATTTATGTATTTATCTTACCCCCACAAACTCTTTGAAAGCTTATCTGTGTATTTCCTATTGTGATCAACACAGAACTTTCAGCCTTATATTTAATTTAAAAGGTTATTTACAGGGTGGGGCAAAAGTAGTTGTTCATGTGGAAAATAATACAATAATCTGTATATATAAAAGCCTAAGCAACCATTATGAGCAGACAACAGGACAACCAGATGAAAGGATGACCAGCCAGTAGCTATGACACGCACTGACCACCAGGGGTCAGATGCTCAATGTAGGAGCTGCCCCCTGGTCATCAGTGCACTCCCACAGCCAACCTCCTACAGCCAGCCAACCTCCCACATCCCCTCCTCCCCTCCACCCCCTGGCCCAATCGGGACTGGGCAAGACGGCCCAATTGCCCTATCTCTGGCCAGGCCAAGGGACCCCCACCCATGCACAAATTCATGCACCGGGCCTCTAGTTAATAAATAACAACACAAGAATAAACTGTTTCATGTACTTGCAACAGTAAACCTACTTTTGCACCCCAACTTGTACAAAAATTTTAAAAGAAATAGAAATAAAAAGACACATTTATTGATGTTTCTTACTAATTTTCAACTTCCACCAATCATTTCATGTGTGTAATACCATCTAGTTAGGATGCTGGCTGGGAGCCAAGGTCTCCTTGGTGCCATCTGCTGCCTGTCTGGCACTCCTTTGCCCTTGGCTCCCTGTTTCTTGACAGCTTTCCTAAACTCATAGCCCTTCCCTGGGCCCTCCTGGCAATGTCTACATCTTCCTGCACATCTGCTTTTCCACTGCTTGCTCTCAGTGTGATGGCTTTGCTTTGTCTGGTCTCTAAATGGCCTTCCTTGCTGCAGACAGACCCGCCATCCTCTACTCCTCATCCCCACGCACCTCAGTGTGCTTCTGCCTCTTGGTGGTTCTGGGGTCCTACTCTGCACCTGCCTTTCACTGATTCTGGGCTCACTTCTAAATTTTAAATATATACTAGAGGCCCGGTGCACAAAAATTTGTGAACTTGGGGGGGTCCCTCAGCCCGACCTGTGCCCTCTTGCAGTCTGGGACCCCTCAGGGGATGACCACCTGCTGGCTTAGGCCAACTCCCCAGGGGATTGGGCCTAAGCTGGTAGTTGGACATCCTTCTGGCAGCCCAGGAGCCCTCAGGGGATGTCCACTTGCCAGCAGGGAGCAGGCCTAAGCTGCAGTTGGATATCTTTAGTGCTGCTGAGGAGGCGGGAGAGGCTCCCACCACCACCACTGTACTGGCAGCCATCAGCCTGGTTGTGGCTGAGCAGAGCTCCCCGCTGTGGGAGCAAACTGATCACCAGGGGGAAGCTCCTGCATTTAGCATCTTCCTCCTGGTGGTCAGTGTGTGTCATAGTGACCAGTCATTCACAGTCATTCTGCTGTTAGGGTCAATTTGCATATTACCCTTTTATTATATATAAGTGCCTGGCCAGCCTGGGTGAGGGGCTGATGGCTGTTTGCAGGCTGGCCACAGCCCCTTCAGGGTGGGGGTCCCCCATGGGGTGCCTGGCCATCCTTTGTGAGGGGCTGATGGCTGTTTGCAGGCTGGCCACAGGCCCCAGCCACCCAAGCTCCCAGTGGAGGCTGGCTGGAAGCAGGTATCTGAGATTTATTTGTCTTCTATAATTGAAACTTTGTTGCCATGAGCGGAGGCCACAGCTGGCTCAGGGCCGGTGGAAAGCTTGGCTTCCTCCATCGCCCAGGCAACCAAGCCTCCTGCTTGCTCCAGCTCCATGGCTGCTGGCCGCCATCTTGGTTGGGTTAATTTGCATAGAGTTGCTCTGATTGGCTGGTGGGCGTGGGTTAGGGCATAGTGAAGGTACGGTCAATTAGCATCTTTGTCTTTTATTAGTGTAGACTAGTAGCCTGGTGCATGAAATTCATGCACATTAAAAGAGAATTAATTAGAGGAGATATTTTAATATTGCTATTTTCCTTTTCTCTATAATAGAAGTGTGAGAGATGAAAGGAAACTAGTAAAATTTATATGAAAATAATATATAAATTTATTAATAAATAAGCAGTAACAAAAGGATATAACAACAACAGAGGCATGATATAAAAAACAACAAAAACATGATATAAAAACAACAGTGATGCAAACAATGACTGATAAAGTGATTCAACTTATTCTAATATCTCCCTGTACACCACATTAAGAGTGAAAACACTTTCAGAGTGCTTGACTAATTTATCTTTGTGATAAAGTATTTAGAACTTTAACTGTAATATCACATGCTCTTCAAACTCGAGAAAAAGCAACATATAACTGACCATGTGCAAAAACGGGTTCAGGTAGGAATATGCCTACTCTGTCTAAAGTTTGTCTTTGTGATTTATTAATAGGCATCACAAATGCTGGCATCACAGGAAACCATCATCGAATCAATTTAAATGGGAGGCCAGTGTCAGATGGGGACAAATTAATTCTTGGAATCAGAACAACCTCTCCCTCTGCAGATCCTGTTAATACTTCAGCTTGGATAATGATAGGTCGTAATCTTTTGATAATAAATCTGGTACCATTACAGTGACCCCATTTACTACTGAGATTTCTCAATAGCATGATGATTGCACCCACTTTCAATTTTAATTTATGACACGGCATTTCCAAAGGAGTAATACTATTAAGAAATTCGATGGGAAAATTTTCCTTTTCAGCATTATCTGTGGAATCAATGGAATTATCACTCAAATATGTGGGAAAATCTCCATCAAGTATATCCAAAATTTCCTCATTTAATTTTTGAACATGCTCATTTTTTGGACAAAGAATTGCACATTTAGATATATTTTTAATATTATCTATAGATATAGTATTTCCAAAAGTAGCTTCAATAATAGATTCATTACAAATCATTTCACAGGGGATTTCAATAATATCCATTCCTAAATGAAAACTGCTATCAAGTTTGCCATCTCCAAGTTTTCCTAACCATCCACTATAAGCAGAATCCTCTGATCTCATATTTGTTGTAAGAGACAACTTCCTGAAACATCCCCAAACATTACAGTACTTTAAACTTGTTTGTACTATGGCCAACCACATAGCCTTTGGTACAATATTGAGCCATTGTCAAAAATCCCCTGCAAGAAGGAGAACTTTCCCACCAAATACAACATTCAAACTCATAATTTCTCTTAGTAATCTGTCTATGGCGTTTATAGCATGACTGGATGCCATGATGCATTCATCAATAATGAGAAGTTGGGCCTTTTTAATAGTTTTAGCAACTTCCTATCTAATAATAGCCAAACATGGTAATTGACCGTACCTTGACTATGCCTCCCATTGGCTAATCAGCATGATATGCAAATTAGCTGCCAACAAAGATGGTGGTTAATTTGCATATACCAGCTGGGAGCAAAGCAAGCCAGGTGGCCAAAAACAAGCCAGGTGGTGGAGGCGGGGGAGAAACAAGCCAGGCCAGGTGGCAGAGGGAGGTGGGGTTGAAACAAGCCAGGCCAGGGGGCGGAGGGAGGTGGGGGAAAAACAAGCCAGGCCAGGGGGCGGAGGGAGGCGGGCGCGAAACAAGCCGGGCCGGGCGGCAGAGGGAGGTGGGGACAAAACAAGCCAGACATCCCCCGAGGGATCCCAGACTGCGAGAGGGCACAGGCCAGGCTGAGGGACCTCCCCCTGCCCCCCGAGTGCACAAATTGTTGTGCACCGGGCCTCTAGTCATTCTTTATATTGAGTCTAGAAATTGAAGTTTCATTTATGGAATCAGTAATTTATATTGGGAATGAAAGGTGCTTCCACCAAGAAGTAAATTTGCAGCAATTCCTGTAGACACTGTGGGTAAAAAAGTACTACCACAACCTCTAATATAATGTATTAAAACTTTATACAGATATGCAAGTGAATAGGATTCCTAGCTGGCAGGCCCCTGACAGCAAGCTGGCCACCTGTCGATTCCGTGAGGAATGGGGCTCCCTCCTCCCTCCTGTCAGGGTCCAGGCTGCAGGTGAATGGGGTTCCTGGCTGGCAGGCCACTGACAGCAAGCTATCCAACAGCAGATTCTGTGAGGAATGGGGCTGGCTCCTCCCTACTGTCAGGGTCTGGTTTGAAGGCTGGACTCAGTACTTCCATGCTCTGCTCTGAGTGCAGGTTCCTGCCTGAAACCTCACCCTGTGGGCGGGTTCCTGCCTGAAACCTCGCCCTTTGGGAAACAGCTGGGGGAGGGCGCAGCCGTTTCCAAGACAACCCCTTCAGGACTGACTTCCTTCCGGTTGGTTGAGCTTCTGGACGTGATGTTACACCCAGGGTTTTTATATAAGTAGGTATTTAAAAACACACACACACACACACACACAACACCACTTGGGTTTAAAAAACAGAGAGTTGGAAGTTAGGCAAGTATTTTTCAAGAGTGGTTTGATCAAGAATGTTGACCTCAATGAGGTGATTCTGCCCCCTCCGGTCAAGCCAAGGGCAAGGAGCTGAAACAGAACCCCCCAGAGAACTGAACATGCTCTCTGCAGTTTAGAGAGCAGGGAATAGTGAATAGCTCATTCCTGTAAAATCCAAAATATAAGAGAAGTTATGGCTGGCCTCTCATAACATGAGAAAAGAGAGACTGTCCTATGGAGGCAACCAGCACTCCCACTATTTGTGAGGAAAATACATATGGCAGTGTTTCTGGTGAGCCAGGTGCTGGCTACCCCTGAGCCAACATGGAATTCTCATAGAATCTGAACAAGAGAGCCCCCTACAGGAGCAAGGAACTCTGCCAAGAGAGGCTGGGCAGGTGGCCAGCTGTAGGCCAGGGGTCTGAGCAGCATTATAAATTACAGCTGTAATACAAGTACATTCAGATGTTTCTAGCAAACCTCAGGTAAAAGAACCCCTATGGTGGTCAGGGCAGGAAAGGGAATTGGGGCATTTCCAAAGCCTATCAGAATTGCTAATGAGAATGTCAGCTGCAAACACTTGTCAAGCCCAAAAAGCACTGAGGCCAGCTCATAGCAATGTTTATCAAGTGAGAAATGTTCTCCCCACCTGTGGTAGGCAGCTTTCTAAGCTGGCCTCTGAGACTCCTGCCCCCAGTAGCCAAGCCTTTGTGTGACACCCCTCCTCCTTGAGTGCGGGAAAAACCTGTGATTTGCTTCTAACCAATAGAATACAACAAAAAGTGGAGGCATTTTATAAATGTGAGTAAAGTCCCTAATCAGCTGACTTGAAGTAATCAAAAGGGAGACTGTCCTGGGTTGGCCTGACTTGGTCAAGGAGCCCTTGAAAAGAGCCTCTAGAGATCAGGGATGCTCTCTCCTGCCGGCCTTGAAGAAGCAAGTCACAAGGAGTTCTACAGGAGCAAGGAACTGAATTCTGCCTGCAGCCATGTAAGCTTGGAGGAGGATCTCAAGCCTCAGATGAGATCACAACCCAGCAGACAGCTAGACTTTTCATTTGGTGACTGCTGTACATCCTTTTGTTCTTCTGGGTCCACTTATGAGACTCTGAGTGAAGGACTCAGCTGTGCCTGCACTGTGAGCTCATGAATTACTAAAGTAATAATTTGCTTCACATCAATATAAAAATAATATACACACACTACAACTCCATGGGGGTTGAAATTAAGGTTTACAAGATGAGAAAGGATTGGTCAAATTACTCGGTGGGGAAAAGAAGGGAAAAAAGCTGACCTTACTCTGTCTCTTTGCAAGGGATTAGCTTAAGGCCAAGAACTAGCTGGAGAAGAGGGAAAGCATAACTTTACATAAGGATTAGTTTTTATTATTACTCGGAATTGTGTTTGTGGTAGGTAAACTGCCCTGCTGCCCTGGCTTTCAAGAAAGGAAGGTAGCCACCGGCCCCAAAGTCTGGGAATTGATGGGCAGCACAAGAAGCATAGTTGCCTTCAGATTACACCTTGAAAGTCTTACTTGTTTATTATGTTGCTTCTTTACACTGAGATCGCCACAAACCAAATTGGAATTGTTTATGTCTGATGCTTTCTTTCATCCTAGCAGACTGTCCATTTACCCACACTGCCAACAACCATTAAGAAGAAACTCCAGGCCTCCCAATCCCCTCAAAAGACTTCCCTCATCCTCATTTTGTTCCATCTTCAGCCTTAACCCTGCATTTTCTCAGCTCCAGTCTTCCTGGCCTCATTTTTTCTTTCTAGCCCTCACCTCTTTCTTTAGACTTGATAGATCTGTTCTTTCTAATTAGCTTTAGTGCCCCCTCTGCAACAGGTCTCTCCCTGGGCCCATCTACTTATGTCTGTGCTGGGTAACTCCCATGCCTGGCCAACCCCTGGTCTTTATTGCCCAATCCCAGCACAGGTCTACTTAACTGGCATCCCTACCAAGATCATCACAACTTCCCATGATGGGGGATTCAACAAAAGTTGGATATTCTCAGCAGTCTTCTTATGGGGAGAGAAAACACAGGAAGAGTGACCAATAAAAGCACAGCCTCAATCGCACAATCTGTGTGCACACCTGCCAGCACGTGCATGCACACACGGAAATCTTGGAAGCATAAACAGCAAGACTTAAAGAGACATTGCATTTAGTGACTGCTGGGTGCCCATTTTTTCCTTCTGGATCCACTGTGGAGCTACAACTAAAGGGTCCAGCTCAAGAGATTAGAGTCATGAATGCTGAGGGTTTCAAAGGGCCTTAAAGGAAAACTCCAAGAAAAGCCTACAGTATGACAGATGTCTGTGCCAAGGGCCCCTAATCCAAGTGCGAACCCAAGTCCTCCTGCTATAGCTGTGACATCAGAGGAGTTAGAAGGCAATCTCATCACCATACCTAAACTTTAACTCAGAGAAGACGGAGATCTCATCTTTCTGTTAACCACTGTATCCCCACACCTAGAACGATGCCCAGCATTTGGATCATGTTCCATAAAGGTCCACCAAATGAATGAATGACTGAAGGACCAAGTTCCAAGATGACCCTGCAAGCATAGGCCTTTGCCAAACAAGTAGACACTCACTTAGCCCTGCGCTCTCTCTCCTTTTTCCCCTCTCTCTTTCCCTTTGCTTTTTTGTCTATCTATCAGTTTTATCTACTTCTCTATCAATTCTCCCAAGTCTCTCTGCTCCTCATCTCTCTTGCTGACCCTTCTGAGGCTTCTCTACTTCTACTCTCTCAATTTTTCTTCTCTCTCTAGCTCATGCCTCTGCTTTACCTGACTCCCTCTGTCTCTCATCCCCTTTTCTTCATCTTTCCTATCTCCCTTTGTACCTCTTCCTCCCACCCCCTCACCTCACAGGAAGATCCATTTTCATCTGTCCCTCTCCCTACCACTTACCTACCATACTATTCATTTGAAGGACATTTTATCTGTTACATCTATTGATTAAAAAGTTTTATGTTCCCTGTTCTTAATTAACTTATCATTCATTCTGCTCCCATATATTGCTGTTGCATATTTCAAACAATAGATAAATTGCTGATAAAGCTATTTGTAAATCAATGTTCTGTAAACTAAACCATATTTCAAGTGTACTAGAATTTGCTAGATAAAGGAATCTATGATGAAAAATTAAGCAATTTCCAATAATGCATATTTTTGTAAATCTAACGTTTCAGAAAATAGTCATGTAAAATAAAACAAACTCATTTTAATGTCACCACAATAATTCTGCCCCAGTTTTGGTTGATCTCCTTGAGTTGGATATTATTTCTCAAAAAATGTCTGTAAAGGGGACTGAATTCTCCTGGGAGGCTCTTCTTTATGGAAATGGAATTGTTGGAAGGTGAAAGATGAATGAGAACATGCTCAAAGTCTGCAAATTTATAAAAGGTAAAAATACAAAGAGTGTCCATTCATTATACATATGCCTGCTAGTTACTATTATATTCCAGGCACTCCAGTAAGTACTGAGGATAAAAACTTGATTAAGACATAGTGCTTGCCCTCAAGGACTAACAATCTGATAGGGGACAGAAACACATAATTTCAAGACAATTAAGTATTTCAAATAATAGTAGCACACATGTTTGAGAAGGCTTGGCAGTGGCACCAAGTGGGGAGAGCTACACAAGAGCAGGAACTGGGTGTGTTTGATTTGCTGTCTTATAGCCGGTGCCTAGCATGGAGCCCCCTTACATTAGACACACAATGAATATGTGTTATTAAATTGTTGAGTAATCTACTCCACTGTGGTGGGAGTTGAAAGGAGCAAATCAATAAAGGCTTCATAAGTGAGTAGAAGATATGTACACCGGGGCTTCAAGGAGGATGGATGGGATCAGCTTCTGGTGTGGAAGCTCCAAGTTTAAGGTACAGAGGTGAAGAAGAACTCTGTACATTCAAGAACTAATTTCAGGCAAGCACATGCCATTCACAAAAGCCTTCTCTCAGATTATCAGGAGAAGAGAGAACTTAATTTCTTTTATGTGTAGTTCACCATCTTGTTTTTTTCTCTTTATGTCTTTCTCTGTTTTACCATTGAGTTACTTCTTGTCTCCCTTATGCCTCTTTGTTTTAATTGGTCCCTCCAGGGTCTCTCTGTCTAATTCTCTCAAATTCCAGCTCTATCCTTCATAGACTCCTAAGTTACTGTTGTATCACAACTATTTGAGGTAGTTCCCTACCATGGTGTGTGTTAGGGCAAATATTTGCTATGAATTCTAATACATCCTTGATTGCCTGCCGGGAGCCGGTCCATGCTTGCTGTTTCAAGGGACCTGGCATATATGGCATACTGTTCTTAAAATGTTTGCTCACCTTCTTGGCACTATGTGTTTTAACCAAGGTCTCCTCTCTGAGAAAGGTTGTTTCCCCAGGTAGGGATTTTCCCCTGAAGTTAGGGAGGGAATAAAACCCCTCAACTAAGTGCCAGGCGGGTAATTAATCACTTTAACTACGAACAATCATGCTTAAGCTACATAATCTTTACTCCCTGGAATGGAGATAAGAAACGCCCTAACCTTTGTAATAGAGATTGATAGGATTGAATCAACTGGTATAAATACAGATGTAACAAGACAGAAAGAGACAGAACTTAGAAGACAGAACTTAGAAGAGAGCCAAGAAGACAGAACCTACACAGAACCTACAGACAGAAGAACTTCGCTGGAGAGAACATGGCAAAAGATCCTGGACTGAACCTGACTACAGAAATATGGCAAGAGAACCTGACTAGAACCTGGTGACTGAACCTGGCTGGAGAACCTAGCAAAGAAACATGGCTACAGAACCTCTCTGGAGATCCAGTCCAGAACTTGGCTGGAGATCCGGGCTAGAGATCCTGGCTAGGCTGCTGATCAACTGAACGCTGTCTCCGTGTCCTTCCTTCTTCGCCGACTCTGTCCACACCTTTGGGGACCCCTGGACCTGCTGCGGTTGGACCCCGGCAATTGCCCCTCAGAACCTGTTAGATATGGTATACCTATTGTATTTATTGGTTTCCATAAGCAGCATAAGCTTACATCCAGGATTTTCCAGGAAAGTTTTTATCTCAAACACTCTCTTGTGTTGTTCCCTAACCTGCAGAGTCCCTGAAATTTAAATATTTCATCTTTTATCTCTGTCTCCCAGTCTGATCTGACAGCATGAAGCAGCACAAAATTCTTTTGTTAGGCCATGTGTCACATACAATTTTTGTTCCAGAAAATCTGAAGACCAGATTCAGGGGTCTTGTCTCCTATGACAATTTGTAAGTCTTAACATTTGCTGCAATAACTTCCCTACACTGAGGCTTCTCTAGGAACAGGAGCTGTGTGGTTGCAAGCACTGTGCAGCATATTGGCTAAAAACTGAAGATCGTCAGCATTGCCCTTAGGGAGGGCAGGAGAGATGATACAGGTGGCAAGGCAGGACATACAGCATATGGGCTGTGCAGCCAGACAGGCTGAAATTCTAATTTCATCTCTACCACTTCCTAACCAAGCAATTGCCTTCCACAGAGGCTGATATCAGCCCATCTAAGTGCTCTTCCTCCTCCACTTGGGGATGAAATGGAACCAGGAGGCCCTCTCCTTGCAGTTGAAGCTTGTCCCCCAACATTACCTAACACAGTAATGACATAGGTGCCTGCCTCTGGCCTTCTCCACCCCAAGGCTACCTTCTGTCAACAGCCACACATGCTCCTATATCACCTTCATTTGGCGGCATGGCCCACACACTAGTCCTTGTCTCCTCTGATTAGTGTCCCATTGACTCCCTGCTCTGGGGTCTCCAAGCAATAATTCCCCAAAGTTTGTCTCTGACCCACACAACTCCTGCAGCTTCGTCTGAAGTCCTGACCTAGCGGTCATAAGATAAGAAAGGGCTCTTGGCAAACCTTAGATTTTCATCCTGGCTATCCGATGCTCATGTTTCTGACGCCTCGGGAATGCTGCATAACATTACGTAAGTCAGTCCCACACAGAGGGGCCCACCCAGTAGAGGGAGGCACTCCTCCTCTTCAGCCACATAACTGCAAGGCCCTGTCTTTTCCCATATTACATACACTACATGTGCCAATTCTTCTGACCAAGTTAATGCCCTCTAGAAACCTGCCAAGTTCACCAACTGCTTGTCCCCAGTTCTCCTTCCTTGCTTGTCCTCCCCTCCTCCAATAGCCCCACTGTCTTCTTACAGATCTTACTCTTTCATTTATTCTTCGCCCTATTCTCCTATCACATGCCTTGGTCATTTTATGGAAATATAAAGGCCACACATTTCATCCAAGTTACACAAGACTCTCTTAATTCTGACTCCTAAGGACTGCAGGGCAGCCGTCTGAAGCCAGAGCATAAGAAGGACTGCAGAGCACAGTGTGGGCAGTCATTTTCTAAGAACTAAAATACGCACCCAATTTACATGACTATTTGCATTTGTGTATAAATTATACATCAATATGTATCCTCCCAAGACAGTGAGTTACTAAAATAATTTTGCTACTTTCAACTTGTCATTGCTCAATTTTTCCTCTCTCCCACTTGCAACAACACCCACACACATCTTTTCAGCCCTCAGAAGAGAGTGATAAAAAAGAGGCGAGAAAAGAAAACATAAGATAGAATGAGGTAGAGGAGAAAATATAACAAAGGAAGGAATAAAGATGAGAAAATATCAATGCAATAATAAATATTTGAGTAATTAAATAAAGGGCACCACTGTAATGAGCTTATGGTAATGATTATAAATACAAATGAAAGCAAAATAAATATAAAATCATATAAATGCTGCCCTAGCTGGTTTGTCTCAGTGGATAGAGCGTCAGCCTGTGGACTGAAGGGTCCCAAGTTCGATTCCGGTCAAGGGCATGTACCTTGGTTGTGGGCACATCCCCAGTAGAGGGTGTGCAGAAGGCAGCTGATCAATGTTTCTCTCTCATGGATGTTTCTAACTCTCTGTCTCTCTCCCTTCTCTGTAAAAAAAAAAAATCAATTAAATATATTTTTTAAAAATCACATAAATGCAATCTTTCTAAAATTTCCTACTTATTTCAGATACTAGGGTTTAATTTCTAAGGAAAGTGTCTTTAATAGGTCATTCTAGAATGCATATATGGATTTAGCCTTTTAATAATAACCAAACGTCATAAAATAGTTCAGCTACAACTGTTTTATGCCCACATTGAACTGCTTTCTTTAAAAGGATCAAGCAAGACAAGTGTGTAGTAGACAATGCTCAACCTACAAACCACTTCCTTGAGAACTTCTCTCCCCCACCCCATCCCATCTCACCCCAATTAGGCTGTTCAGGCAGCCATGTATTCACTATAGGACTCCTACATCCTTGACCAATCACAATCTTTCTCCTAGGAATCTGGACTTGGGATGTGGAGATGCTGGGTAGTTTGAGCTCTTCACTTGACTCAGGAGGTGAGTTTGCCCTTCTGGAACAGCCAACTTCAACTGGACAGAAGGAAGCACATATAACAAATGCAACCAGAGAGAAGGCCTGAGGCTGAAACGTGTCTCGGCCCAGGCTCTGAGGGTTCCCAGCTCCAGGTTGCAGCCCCATTTTCTGCCCTTGAGAATAGGAGACACCCATGTATCCTTATAATAAACTCTCCCTTCCTGCTCCAGCCAGTTTGGGAAACTATCTGTTATTTGTACCAAAAGAACCTTGACTAAGACTATTTAATCCAATTAGTCAGAGGCATTTTCAGTTTAATTTTGTATTTCTAATAATTTTTTAATATATTTGAAGTATTTTGTAGCTGATAAAACTTTTGTTCATTTTCTGTCAAATAAAGTTGAATTATTTAGGAGATAGTCACTTTGTCTAAGGAGCTTTCCTTAATTGTGTTATATTTCCAGCCAATAAAATATCAGATACTGTAGGTATACATATCACTTTGTGTTACACAATAGATTATGACTTTGTGAATCACACATCTTGAAAAATAAATACACTGAAGTTCAATAAAATTCTCACCCGTGGGTCTCACTTCTTCATTTCTGCCATCAAAATACCAATACCTCATTAAATGTGAACAAACATTGGGAATGTGCCAATTCAGTTAATAAATGCATAGAAAGAGGAAAGGCACAGATAATGGGGGGAAGGGGAAGCAGCAAGAAGGAGGCAATAATACTAAAAAAGTAGTAAGTCTAAGAAGTTCTGCAGGGCAGGCTGCAGGCTTGATAAGTAATTCATTACAGTAGAAAAGAAAGTAGAACGTGGTAGAGGATCCACAGGCCCTGAAAGAGGAATCTGGGCCTGTTCTCTCAGCCATGCTGTGTGAAGCTCTCACACTTTGGTACCAGAACCCCACTGAGTATTCTTTCTAATTGGTTGTATAGCCACAGGGTAAAGTCAATGTATGATCAAATGCACATCCTGCATATTGCACAATGTAAAAGCAGTAATTCTCAACTAATTGTTTTATGTCTCAACAAAGAAATACATTGCAAGCTTATACTAGCAACTGATATGATAATTAACACACCATTGATCCCTATGATAGACACAGACTGGGGACTGCACTTATGGATAAGAGACATGAGCCCTGCCTTCAGTAGGTACAGGTGTTAGTTCAGTCCTATGTCCATGCTCTACTGTCTCCACTCACTGATGCTAATACAACCAAAGTTGGATTGAAAAAACATAAAACTGCAATTATTATTATTAATATTCAGTATCTGCTCTATGCCAGACACTATATTAGGTGTTTTCTGTATAAATATTATATATAATTCTCTTTATAACTCTACAAGGTAAGGTAGGTATTACTCTACCTATTTTACAGATAGGTAAATTGAGGTTCAAAGAAATTAAGTAATTTGCCCAAGTCCCACAGGAAGTAAATGAGGGAATCCAGGATTGAACCCAAATCCCTCTTAATCCTGAGTCTATCTATTTCTATTTCATCTGGACTCAACATAAACTACACTAAACTATCTCTGCAAATTTAAAAAAAAAAGGTGTTTGTTCAATCATTCAGTTGCTTATTCATTATGCTTTTATTGGGCACAACTTCAGGGGGCACCACCCAAAATGTATTCCACAGTCACCCCTTCCTCTCTGCACAACAAGAACTGGTGCCCTGGAACTTCACAACTTACAGAAAATGTCTACCATTGGGCAAGGCATTCTGAATGACACCAAAGGAAGAAAGGAGCTTATTGTTGATTGCGGGGATACAGAAAATCATCATTAACAAGAGAAAATATAATAACGCCTCAAGCAGGGTAAAAATACAGTGGGCATTCTAAAGCAAGCATCCAAGGGGCTGCTGGAGGAGATTAATAAAGGAGTCTTTTGAATGCCATGAGCCATTTGCTGACTGCACAGGTGGCCTGACATGGCCCACTGCTGCCAAACACATTCAAAGACACCATGAGGAAACGAGGCGAGTGGGAAAAGCTTTTTACATTTTTTAATCTTCTGTGAATTATCTTTGTCTGTGCTATGAGTGGAAGCAAATCATTCTCCTGCCTCCTTCCAGTTTCACCGCCTCCCCCATTTCAACACACACATACACACACGTTACAATTTAAACTTATAATTCATATGTATCCTCCTTCATTTGGGTTTCAGTGATTTAATTTTAGGAAATGCAAATATATGTTCTCTTACTACCTTCCCTAGTTCAGCAATCACTTGTCAGTATACTGACTGTAGATGAAATTAAAGGACATCTGAAAAGACCTGTGATTCAAAGAATAAACATTAGAGAAGATTAAAAAGTAATAAATCCATATTTGGACACCAAGTAAACTTCCCTTAATGTTATTTATTTTTGGCTCATGGATAGCTGATAATGTGCTTCTAGAAAGTTAAATATAGTAGGTCAGGGATCCAATTTTTATATTTTTCACATATCTAACATGATCTATTGCTACCGTTTCATAAAAATAAGAAATTGATGCTAATCACATATATATGTGACTGCATGCTCACGCGCACCATGCAAGTCCCCCACCCAGAGATAAACTGCCTCTGTTCTTCATTTCCCTCCTTCCACTGGTATCTAAGTTTTTACTGTTACCGAGGAAGGAAGATATTAATTTTTTGCTCTAGTAGTCAGAAGATTAGAAGCATTAAAACAGATGCACCACAGTCATGTTTATTTGAAAATTTTTTATCTAAAGACCAAAAGGAAGCAAATTTAATTGATAGATACATGAAACAGAGCTGCATTCTCAAAAAGATTGTTTTCTTGCTGCTGACTTTCCTCCCTTGCTCTATGTAACACCTCATCTTTGCAAATATAGAGTTTGCTTTCTAATGAATCTCAGGAAATCCTCCCTGTCACTCAGCCTTCCAGGGAGCAGTCCTCTATGGCATGGCATGTCCCTTCACAGGTGGCTACGCCTGCCGAGAAGACATCAGAGATTCCACAGTGGGAGGAAAACCCACAAAACAGAAGGCTAAAGTTAAGGGAAGATCTAAGTGAGGAAAGCTGTCTTAGTTAGGGGAGGAAGGTGGTTGGGAAGACAGCACAGAGAAAAAAATGACCCGATCTGGAAAAACACAGTTGACCTTTTCAGGACAAAGTGAGATGCACTGAGCGGTTCCTTAGAGCAAACAAAACCTACCTGATCCTTAGAAACCTGGACTTTGTGAAATGCAGACTCTTGCTCACACCCCCCCCCCCCAAAAAAAAAAAAACCCTGCTGAATCCAAACCTCTGGTAATGAGCCAAGGAATCTGGACATTTTCAAAATGCACCGTGAGAGAGTTTATTCATGTTTGGAACAATGGCCTTTAAGACATGCACGTTCATACTGTTTTGTCCAAGTAGAAGCCAGTCTCAGCACTGTTATTGCAGATCCTGGAGGAGGGACAAGCCACTGGGAGCTCTGAGACCTGGGTTCAGGTGGGAAACTGAGGAGCAGGGGAGCAGCTGTTCTCCATGAGCAAACCCTAACAGGAGAGGGATATCATTCAGACATGAGTTCACAGCTCTGGAATTAGTGGCAAGAACAGCAATGGAAAGGCAAATCACATGCAAAAGATATTATACAGGAACATTTCATGGAATGTGTTGGTTAAACACATACAGTTAAATATGAAATATGTTCAGACATAGTGATTCTGAGGTTTGGATTTGTGTCCCGGAGCCAGCTTTTTCTCTCCATCTGCATAACCATCACCCTTTTCCTTCTCTGCACTATTGGAAGAGCCTCCAGACCAGTGTCCGTATCTCCATTTTTGCCCATTCCCTGCCAATCCATTCTCTTCCCTGCAGATTCTGATCATCTAAAAATGAAAGCCTGATTGTGTTATTCCCTTACTTAGTATGCTGAAATAATTCTTAGGGTAGAGATCAAAGTCTTTAATATGACATCAAGGCCCTTCATGATCTGCCTCTGCCTCCTCTCTTGCTACTCTCCCTTCCAGGTCACTTTCATACCTACATCGTTTTCTTCATTGCTTTGAATCACACAGTTTCCTCCCAAACCCAAGACTTTAAGGAATGCTATTTTTATGCCTGGATGCCACTCTCCAGCCCTGAATCATCATTCAAATATCAGGTCAAACATCAGTTCTGCAGAAAAGATTTCCCTCTCCTCCCAGTCTAAGTCAGGTGCTCATACTCCCTGCACTCTTCCTCTGCTGTTCTTTTCCTGCATGCATTAAGGTATATTTTTTTGAGTGTGTGATTAATTTCTAACTCTCCCTTTGGGATCCAAACTCCACTAAGGAAGGACCATATGTTTTAGTCCATAATCTACCAAGCACCTAGAACAACAGTGTCTGAAATATAGTAGCTACTTGTGTTTGCTGACAGTGGGAGGTGGCAATATATTTGACTGAGTAAGAGAATAAGAGTACCATGAAGAAGCATGGAAATCAGGAAAGGAAAATAAAATGAAGTGTTTCATTTCAAGTGTTGATGCTGTTGATAGCAACAAAAGCAGGTGGACTTAAGTAAGGATAATAAAAATTACAATGACATTTGACTTTAACAGACAATTGATAATGTAAGTTGTGGTCTAGGGCTGAAAATAAAGACTTAGATCATATCCTAATATATAAAAAGCCAGGGGCCATCCCGACCTAAATGACTGGGTGGACAACCAAACAGCAGGCTAGGGTCCCAGCCCACACAGTGGGAGTGAGTCTGGGTCCCAGCCGATGCACCAGGAGTGAATTTGGGTCACAGCCAGCACGATGGGAATTCGTCTGGGTCCTGGCCGGTGAGGCAGGAGTCATTCTGGGTCCTGGCAGC
Source organism: Myotis daubentonii (assembly GCF_963259705.1). Lineage (NCBI taxonomy): Eukaryota > Metazoa > Chordata > Mammalia > Chiroptera > Vespertilionidae > Myotis > Myotis daubentonii. The sequence continues at coordinate 62,057,223 of NC_081842.1, read as the reverse complement.
CTGTGGTGCAGCGGCTGGAAGGAGCTGTGGGAACGGAGCATTGTTGCCAACGGACTGGCCTCTGGGTCCCTCCTCCCTCCTGCAGGCTCCGGGGAATCAGAGCCATGCTGCAATCTTGGAATCTTGGTCCCTACCCCTGGCTCACAGGCTCTGGAGAACCAGAGCCATGCTGCAATCAGACTGGCTTCTTGGTCCCTCCTCCAACCTGCAGGCCCTGGGGAACTGGAGCCATGCTGTGATTGGACAGACCTCTGGTTTTCTCCCCCTGCCCACAGGCTCTGGGGAACCAAACCAAGCCTTTGCACCCCACCCCTGTCGTAGAGGGAGGCAACCAGTGGCAGGGGATGGGGGGACAGCACTGCACAGATGGCAAGCAGTGGCAGTGGTGGGGGTGGGGCCAGCTACCTGTAGCCAAGGGAAGGAAATACCCGATAGGCCCTGAATCTCAGACCAAGCCTAGGGACCCTACCCGAGAGGTCCCGGATTGTGAGAGGGTGCAGGCTGGGCTGAGAGACCCCCTCCCCTGCCCCAAGTGCACGAATTTTTGTGCACCGGGCCTCTAGTAATTATATAAGAGATAGTTAAATCCTGAGAAATTCAAATGCAAAAGTACATATAAACAATATCAAAGAACCAAATATTGAGCCTTATGGATGGTGACATTTTGTTCTTATTAAGAGACACTAAAGAAGTTACCAATGCCCTTGGGGGTGGGAGGGCCAAATGAGAGAAGGATGGACCAGAGGACATAACCAACCATCATGGTGTAGTAAAAAAGAAAGCACTAAGGAGGGATTTTCCAGAATTGAACTATCAAAGAAGTCAACTACTGTGGAGAACATAGGGATGGTGAGTGTCAAACAGGCCACTGGTATTGGCGCAAGTTTACTCCTCAAAGAGCTGAGCACTCAAAAACTTATCATGAAGGATGGGTAAGAGTATCAGGAAGGTAGATAAAAGCCGATTTCCAAACACCTCCCACCTGTACATCTGCAAATGTAACCCCAGCATCTTGGTTACGTCATTGTGCCAAGCACTAGGCAGATTAGAGGCTCTTGGGTGGCAAATGAAACTCAGTTTCCTCCTCAGACACTTGAGCTCTACTCTCATGTTGTTCATGAGCATCTATCCTGAATACTTGCTGACCTGCACACACTGTGTACTTAGACATGGTTATTCACCTTGCTTTCCTATGCCCTTATGAATGGAGACATTTTGTTCTTATTAAGAGATACTATGGAGAAACTAAGATGGCGGCATAGATAAACGCCTGGAAATTGCTGCCTCCCACAACAACTTCAAAAAAACAACAAAAAGACAAAACAGACATCATCCAGAACTACAGGAAGGCTGGCTGAGTGGAAATTCTACAACTAGAAGGAAAGAAAAGCACACTGAGAGCCAGAGGAGCTGCGGAAGTAAAGTGCAGAGGTACGGAGGCTTGCGCGCTCGGAAAGGGGCTGGCACCTGAGGATGCGGCTGTCTTTTTGAATGGGGAGGGAGTCACAAGCTCCCGACTGCTCTGAACTCCGGTTCCAGGAAGTCTCTGGGGATCCAGGACTCATACGGGGAGAAACTGGACCGTCTGGCAGTGGGCAGAACTTGGAACCTGGGGGCAGCTTTCCCTCAGAGGTGCTTGCAGCAATTACCGGAATGCTGAAACGCGTGGCCCCTTAGGGCAGGGCTGAGAATCCGCCATAGCTGCTGGCTCCGCCCTTTGATTCCCTGAGACCCCGCCCCACCCAGGCTGCAGCAAAGGCTTTTGCATATGAATGCCCCGGCCCTTTGCAACCTGAAAATTACCTAACTGCAGCTGGGCCAGACAGACCCAGAACTTCCAAGAGAAGGCTCAAGACCCCACAGCAGCTTGCATTGCTTCACAGCTGGGCCTCATCAGGGTACCGCCAAACTCCAAAAAAAAAGGGGGAATCTGCAGTTCTCTTCGTAGCTCCTGCTGTGTAACCTCAGGCAGAGACTAAATTAGCACCTCCTTAGATCCAAGAGCCAGTGTACCCAGTGGTCAGAGGAGGACCATCCAGATTACAACTCCTCAGATCCATAAGGGACACACTCAGGGTGCAGACTCAGTGAGCACCAAAACCCCACTGAAGCAAGTCTTGCCCCAGAAGGGTGTCTTCAGCACAGAAGTTCTCCCACTGCAGACACAGCTGATTCTCACTGCCAATTGGCCTGGAGGTCAATTCCTCCCAGTGATCCTACAACAATCAAGGCATAACTACAATAAGACTGTGCAAAAAGCCCACAAGGGAGTACACCAAGAGTGTCCACCTCAGGTAACTGGGGAGGCTGAGGCACTGGGCCCTACAGGACACCAAGCACACAAAACCACTCTACCAACACAAGGAAGCATAAAAAATGTGGAGACAAAGAAACAGGTCACAAATGACAGAAATGGAGGAAAGCAAACGACTGGATATAGAGTTCAAGGCCATGTTTATAAGGTTTTTCAAGAATTTTATGGAAACCACCGATAAATTTAGTGAGACCCTCGATAAATCTAGTGAGACTCTCGAGGATATGAAAAAGGACCAACTAGAAATTAAGCATACACTGACTGAAATAAAGAATAATATACAGAGATCCAACAGCAGACAAGAGGATCCCAAGAATCAAGTCAAAGATTTGAAATACGAAGAAACAAAAAAGACCCAACCGAAAAAGAAAAAAGATTCCAAAAATATGAAGATAGTGTAAGGAGCCTCTGGGACAACTTCAAGCATACCAACATCAGAATTATAGGGGTACCAGAAGAAGAGAGAGGTCAAGATATTGAAAACCTATTTGAAGAAATAATGACAGAAAACTTCCCCTACCTGGTCAAAGAAATAGACTTACAAGTCCAGGAAGTGCAGAGAACCCCAAACAAAAGGAACCCAAAGAGGACCACACCAAGACACATCATAATTAAAATGCCAAGAGCAAAAGACAAAGAGAGAATCTTAAAAGCAGCAAGAGAAAGACAGTCAGTTACCTACAAGGGAGTACCCATATGACTGTCAGCTTATTTCTCAACTGAAACCATGCAAGCCAGAAGAGAGTGGCAAGAAATATTCAAAGTGATGAATGTCAAGAACCTACAACCAAGATTACTTTATCCAGCAAAGCTATCATTCAGAATCGAAGGTCAGATAAAGAGCTTCACAGATAAGAAAACGCTAAAGGAGTTCATCACCACCAAACCAGCATTATATAAAATGCTGAAAGGTATTCTTTAAGAAGAGGAAGAAGAAAAAGGAACTCTTACCATTTGTCACAGCATGGATGGAACTGGAGAGCGGATAAATGCCACATGATCTCACTCATTTGTGGAATATAATGAACAACATAAACTGATGAACAAGGACTGATCCAGAGACGGAGAGGCATTGATTGGACTGTCGGGCCTTGGAGGGAAGGTAGGGGAGGGTAGGGGTAAGGGGGAAAGATCAACCAAAGGACTTATATGCAAGCATATAGGCCTAACCAATGGACACGGACAACGGGGGAGTGAGGGCATGAGCGGGGGGGGGGGGGGGGTAGAGGGTAACATGGAGATAAGGACACATATGTAATATCTTAATCAATAAAAAATATATTTTAAAAAAGAGATACTAAAAAAGTCACAATGAAAGAGTTTTTCCCAAATCTTCCCCAGATTAGAACTCAAACTGATTCTAATCTGAACCAATTATGTCATACATCCTCAATGGATGTTTACTGACCCTGATGGTGAAGTTATTTATGGCCTTTGATTTATCGGCACTGTACACATTTTGATTTCAGCAGAGCAGAACTGGTAGTGTTATAAATATCTGTGAAATATTTCATCAAGTGTAAATGCAAAAATCCAAATATATAGCGACATTTCTTCTTGAGATGCTAATTGACAAACATAAAGGGAGAGTAGTTGGGGGCAAACACTGAAAATGTCAGTTGATGAAGGTTTATACTTGTCTGTAATAACCCTGACACCCTAAAATGTATAAACAATGAGTAAGATAAAAATCAGAGGTCACTTATTTGAGTTTTCATAAAGCCATAAGGTAATATCAGAGATCAACATATGTACCCTACCATCTAGCTTAGTGCTCAGAAAAAAAGAGGGCTGAAAAAAATGGAATTGACCACTAGAAAAACTACTTCCTCTCAGTATTGATTAGCAGTTATATGAAAATCTTGTTACAGAAAAGAGTTCTATATCACTGTTACTGCCCACCCACCCCATCTCTCCCTTTTAGGTCCAGTTCACTTGCCAAATGTGCCCACCTCTAAACAAGCTCATCCATGGACCTTTAGGACCAGTGACATAAGTGGTCAGTTATCAAAATGTTCACATATGACATTAGGAATCCATGACTAAGCCCAGGGAGAAGGTAGAAAGAGAAAAGGAAGTTAAACTCCTGCACCCCCCTTGTTCTGATATCCTCAGCCTTGCCATCCCTACACTCCTGTCCACTCAAAGGAGAGATGAGCTCATTACAAGTGGTCCTAGATATATAAAGTCCTAATGGCTTTAACTGTCAGAAATTTCATGATAAACCAATAATGTATCATCTAGAAGTAAAAGAAAGTAGATGGCAGTCACCCTCTCTCCTCTCTATATTCAGACCACACATCTGACATCTGCAATTCACCCTAGGAGCCATTTGTAAGGGATGTAGACAACCTGAAGTAAATTTAAGTCTCAGTAGACAAAAGCCCTCAAAACAATGTCATATGAAGACAAGTAGAAGGAATTGGGGGTATTCTGCTTAGAGAAGAGTAAGATAGGGTGGGGTGGAGTGTGGAGAGATAGGAAGGCAACAGTGCAGTTGAGCTGCACCAATGTCAGTGGTGTATCCATCTTCCCCACCAGACTGTAAGCGTCATGGGTGCAATGACCATATTTTATTTATGTTGGGGACTCAGGGCAGGTCTGTGCCTATAATAAGTACTCAGGAAATATTTGGTTAAAAAGTGAATTACTGATAATTGCCATCAAATTTCAACCATGTGGAATGGTGAGATTTTTTCTTTGTGCTCCCAAATAACAGAATTGAGAACAATGGGTAGAAGGAAGAACTTCCTATAGAGCTCTTCTTTAGAGAGTGATCAGTTCTTCCTGGGAGGTATCTAATGGAGACCAGCCAAATTTTGGGCAATGACAATGATTCAGAGATTTAAGTATCAAGTGGGTTTGTGTTGATCATGGCTCTCAATCCTGCTGCATATTAAAATCACTAAGGGTTTTGTATTTTTTGTTGTTTTAATACAGCTACCTAGGCACAATCACCTGAAATTTTGTTTCAACTGGTCTAGGGTAGTGATTTTCAACTGGTGTGCTGCCAAAATTTTTAAAACATGCAATACCTGACTATTTAGCTCCAGCACTGACCTCTTTTCCATTAAATTTTCAAATTAAAAAAAGAAAAGAGCCAACACAATAATAGCTGTCTGGTATGAATGAATCAAAATTATACTTTTTTTGTCAGATAGGCAAAAAATATATTTTTGGGTGTGCCACAGAATTTTAGTAATTAGTTTATGTGTGCCATGAGATGGAAAAGGTTGAAAATTGCTGGTCTAAAGCATTTTAAAACACTCTCCAGATGATTCTGATGTGCAACTGCTACTTCAAACTTAGACTGATTCAACATCTGAGGAAATGAGCACTTCCATTCAAAACACTCAAATTTTGACTGACTGCCCAATCCATTACACGTTCTCTAACACTGGTTAAACTAATGAGGCATATAAGGCAATATTCCAAACAGGAAGATAGAAAATTGAGAAAGACAAGGAGAGAGAGAGAGAGAGAGAGAGAGAGAGAGAGAGAGAGAGAGAGAGATAAAAGCACATAATCATTATCTTAGTTTTTAGTTTGCAAAAATCTAAATAATTGAATTTTCACTTTGTAAACAGTACTGGCTGTCCAAACATGCAAAGCTCTTCTCCTGAAGTTTCCTGATATAGAATCCCCAACAGTTGGATCACCAGTAGGTATGGATTTAATCAAAGGCCTCAGAATTCTCAAACCTCAAAATGCGGTTTGAGACCTCTCAGCCCGAAGACTAAAAATATCAAATGGTAATGGGAGAGTACATATGGTTGTTAGAATGCAAGTAGGTGACAATCAGATAATTTCATATGCTGCTTTTTATCCTGAACTATTTTTGTAAAAGTCTGCTCTTTAGTAAATGAATTATTCACTTATATTCAACTGTATTTTAAATATGCCACATTTGAAAGCAGGGTAAGATATATTTAAAGAATATGTTATCACTTTTTAATAGGTTGAAAGTGGCTTGGGGTGTTGGTCTAGATAAAATAAACCAGTCAGCTACACATCTATAAAAACAGAAGGGATGGGCACTGAACTTTCCTTTAATCCAATAACTAGAGGCAAATTCCATGCGATAGCTTCTTAGTTCAGGTGGCCCTTCACTTGCTTTCTATGTTCCTTATTTTGGCACCTGAGCCTGTTCAGTATTTGGTTGCCACTACCTGTGGTTCCCAATGATTGGGAATTCAACTCATTTACATTCACATTCTTAGGAGAGAACATAATGCTAGAATAAATTTATCATATCATTAAAATATAAGGTCTTAAAAACACAGTGAGACAAAGATAATTAATTTCCAACATAGAAAGTTGGAGGTGGGAAGGCACAATGCCATGTCCACAGTCAGTACTCAAAGATTCTAGAATGCAGTGAAAAAAGGTCAGTTCAGAGGCAAGTATGTGGTATCTATGATCCAAATAACACAGACACTGCTCTTTTAAGCTGTATGTTTAAAAAGAATGGTTAGGGGTGATTTCCTATATTCTTGGTAAACAGCTTAAGAAATTGAAAACATTACCTTCAAAAATAAAAATCCTACCTGGCACTTTAATAAACTCACAGCCCTCAAAATTTATTTTTAAGACTATTTTCTTATTCTGTTAATTTATAGTAAATTCTATAATATAGCAGGAATAGGGGTAGGAAGCTCTGGGGCGAATGGGATTTTCCATTTTAAATAGGATGATCAGGGAGGGCCCCTTGAAGGTGACATTTGAGCAAAGACCCTAAGGAGTGAAGGAACTATGAACCAATCTGGAGAGAGAAAGTGCCAGGCAGAGGGAAATGCAGTGAAAATCTCATGGGCAAGAATGTGACTGGAGTATCAGAAGCCAGTGTGGGCACTGACAACACGTAGTGTGAGAGAAGGAGACTATTAGGACATTAATTCAGAAACAGGTGACGAGCCCTGTAGGCCTTTAAGGACCGAGTGAACTGGGGACCTCCCTTCCAGGTTTTGAGCAGAGGAGTACCATATCTGACTTTGTTTTTTAAAGGATCACTCAGCCTGCTATGTTGAAACTTAGCAGTCTAGGGCCAGAGCAGAAGCAGGGAGACCATTCAGGAAGGACACTGCAATAAAGCAGGTGAGAGAGGACTGTCTTCAGAACCAGGGTAAAGAGCAGGTGAAGGGGGATTAGATGTGGTCAAATCCTGGATTTTTAGGTATTTTGAAGAGGAAACCAATAAGATATTCTGATGCACTGAAAGTAGAATATGAGGTTAAAAGATAAGTTAAGGATGGTTTCAAGAGTATGGGCCCAAGCAACTGAAAGGGAAGAGTTGCCCTTTACTGGTAAGGAGAGATGAGCGGGGGCATGTGTGGGGGAGAACAGAAGTTTAATATGAGACATATTAAGTTTTCAACATGCCTATTACCAATTAAAGTGCCGAGTCAAGCACATGATTGTGTGCATTTCAAGTCTATCTGAAAGTTGCAGGCCAGCGATATCAATTTGGGAATCTTCAGCAGACAGAAAGTATTTAAATCCATGAGTCTGGGTGAGCATGAGTGTAGGCAGAAAAAGGACGGCATCTGAGGACTGAACCCTGGAGAGCCCAATATTTGGAGGTCAAGAAGAACAACAAGCATCAATCAAAGGGACTGAGATGGAGTGGCCACTGACCATTGACGTGTGAGGAAACCAGAGAGTGTGCTGTCCTGGAAGCCCAGGGAAGAAATTGTTTCAAATAAGCGTGTAACCGTACATGTTAAATGCTGTGACAGAGCGATTAGAAGCTGGCTGAGACCTGACCTGTTTAGCAATGGAGTGGGCACTGGTGGTCATTATCTGAGTAGCTTGGTCGGAATAGAGGAGGTAAAAAGCTTGCACAGAATGAACTCAAGGCAGGAGCAGAGTGGAACGAGCAGGTATAGACAATCCAAGTAGCTGTCACTGACTGTAGGAGACAATGAAGAACTAAATAGACATATCCCCCGAATTAAGTAGAACTTGGTATATATAAAATGGGCCCATATTCCTGTTCTCAGAGGAAGGAAAAAAATTGCTCATCGCTTTGTAATAAGGTGAGACATTTTTTAACTGCTCATTTTGTCAGCCTACCCAGCTTCTGAATTGAAAGTCACAGTGTTCCTGTTCAATTTGAAAAGCTCAGGTGACAGGCTTGGATTCAGTTCCATGTTCCTAGGCCATAGAACAAACCCAGACCCCAAAAGACTCAGCCCTCTACCCAATCAATAAATTGCAGTCAATGCCCTTAGGGAAAATGGTTTTGGATGAAACTCCCAGTTAGCAGCCAATCCAAGCCCATTAACTTCCACATCTGGAAACAGGCGAGTAAAGAACATAAGGCTGATGGCTTCAATTCAGTTCTCATTTATCAGAATCACAATAACCTGACTCAAGGATATACAATTCAGGGTGATTGGATGAAATTGCTGAGTAGAGGTCCAAGACCGAAATAATGAAGCTGAAGGTCAGGATCCACAATTACTGGTACAGTTGTTTCAAAGGACCAGGTATATTGTCATGGAGCAAGAATAAAGGGCACCCAGAGGCTCTAACCCAGACAAGCCATCAGGCTGATGCAGCACCCTATCATTTGCCTCACCCCTGTGACTTCTGACTCTTCATATCATTAAAAATATGCATAACAATAGTGATTAACATAAACCTTGTATTTCTATAGCTTAATTCCCTCCAAAATGCTTACTGTCTACGCTTTTCATTTGAGTCCCTTAGCAGGCATTTCATAGATAGAAAAACTGAGCTTGGAGAGGGTGATGTACACAGAACAGTAGATGGTGAGGGCCAATGAAGAACATACGTTGCTTCAGTGAATAACACTCCACCCCCTCACCCCCCGCTAATTAGGAAAAGAATTGGCTATTTGAGTAATCAGCTTTGGAGATTATATGAGATAGAATGAAAAATGTTTTATCTGTTAATATCAGAATGATGTTAAGGGGAAAACTATCTGTGGTTAGGAAAATACTTTGATAAATAGCAGATCCTGGTTTGCCCAGCACAATCCCAATGTTTTCCTTTTGTCTTAGAGAAATAATTAATATTGCCCACTTTTACCTTCAAAGGTGTTCTAGTTGTTAGATGTGATCACCTTATTGAGATGTGTTTGCTACTATATATAAGCTATCTGAAAGGAGGCAGGGAGGAAGGGAGGTGAGATCCTACCCAAGAGCCAGGGTTAGCAGGCAGTCAGTTGTTGGTCAAACTGTTATGCTCTTGACATAAGTAGGAATGGAAAGAAGAGCCAAAAGAAAGAAGAGAAGTGAGTAGAGTTGCAAGAAGCTAGGCAAATAATGTGTGGCTGGGACACCGTGTGGAGTTAACTCCCAAATCCCCAGTTGCAAGGTAACCTCAGGACAAGATATCTGGTTTCCAATTTGAAATTATTTTTATTCCTAAAATATAAAAACTTGCCTTGCCCTTCTTTCCACCACTTCAGTCAAGTCTACTATACATGTAAATGCTTGATGTAAGTAAGGTGCTGTTGTTCTTGTTGTTGTTTTGTTTGTTTGTTTTGTGTGTGTGTGTGTGTATGTAGAAATGAAGGAAATAAGTTTCACAGCTAAGATACACAGAACAAAGAGAACACACAAAGGACAAGTGATAATGCAAAGCCAAAATACAGAGGACCAGAAGTTTAGAGTCAGAGGTGACCATGAACATGTAAGCCCTCCAGGAATTCTCAAAACCCAGAGCCAAGTATGGAACTTTGGGACAATGTCCTGCAATTCTCACAGAGCAGGAACACCCAGTTCACACTGGGGCTGCATAACAAGTGAGTGCAATAGGGATTGACATTTGTTTGATTACTCAGTAAAGTCAGTTAAAGTTTCTTAAACATTTTATTAAAACTTAAACCTACACATGTACATTTATTCTCCAATGTATGGTATTCATGTGGAGCAGTGGTTCTCAACCTGTGGGTCACGACCCCTTTGGGGGTCAAACGACCCTTTCACAGGGGTCTCCTAAGACCATCAGAAAACACATATGTAATTATTATTGTTTTGTGATTAATCACTATGCTTTAATTATGTTCAATTTGTAACAATGAAATTTGGGGGTCACCACAACATGAGGAACTGTATTAAAGGATCGCAGCATTAGGAAGGTTGAGAACCACTGTGTTGGAGACAAGGCTGCTCCTTCGTCCATGAATCTGTCGACTGAAGTTCCCTATTGTCTTTCTTGTATAAACCGAATCCAGAATAATGTAGAATCTAATTTCATTAGAAGAGGCTCTAATTTCTTTAGAAGAAGCTCTCCTAGATGTCTGTGATATTTTTCTAATCTTTTACAGAGGTATTCCCATCCCTACTTTGATGACAACTTTTCTTAGCAACTTGTTTTATCAATTCTTTCCAAAGAAACTTAGCTTTCGTGGATATGTTTTCTTCTTGCATTAATGTCCTACTAGTTTAATATTTAATAAAATCATATAATTATGAAAACAAATACAATTGGCATAAACAAGTTTGCAACAACTGCAGCTGACTCTTGAGAGGTGGAGAAGTCATCCGTGGGAGCAGGCGTGGTTGGTGTATGAGAGCTCTCGACTTGCCATGACTCCGGGCAGTGTCTGTGTTTTCAGAGGAAAGGGAGAGCTCTACTATTCCAAGAAGCTTAGTAAGTGGAGGTGATTTTAAAAGCTTCTTTTTAGTTTATTCAAAATTTTCCTGAAGAGTTTAACAGCTTGTCAATGCACAGCACATGGGAACTATGGCCATGCTCTCCTCCCTCCAGTGACTGCATCCCTGCCAACCCAAGATCTCCATTCAGTGGATAGACCTGGCCCAGAGGCCAGAGACCCACTTCCCCTCACGGGGGAAAAAATCACTCCCATTCCTAACTGAACAATCAGAGTGTGTGGTGGGCTCTCACATAGGCTCAACCTTCAATGAAGCCCCTTACAAGAAGCCAAACTGCACCAAAGGCTGGACAGAACAGCTCCAGGAGATTCTCACTGAGCAAGACGAAACATTTAGTGGTAATGGCTAAACACGTGTATTCAATGTAAATTAGGACTCTCTTCGGCTGGAAAGGGCAAAGAGCTAAATCTAAGTCGCAGCCAGAGAAAGCACACTTCCTCCTAATCAGAAGAGCACAGTCAGGGTGCAGTGGAGCAGGTAAAGGAACTCGTGTGTATAATTAGGATCTTTTTTCTTTTTCTCCAAAGTGTGAAGAAGGAAAGGTTGGCATGTGAGGGGAAGGAAGTTAAAACTTCTGGGAGATGACTTCCTTGGTCACCTGAGGAGACAGGTTAGCCTTGATAACTGTCCTGGTAAAGAGCTGAGGATATCAGCAGCCCGAGGAAGTACATGAACTGAAGGGGCTTCTGATGTCAGAAATTCTTAAGTGATGATAGCATTCTTTAATGTTATAGATTTTTTTAAAGATTGAAATCAATCACCATAAGAAGTTAATAAGCAAGATTTCTAACTATACCTAGGTTTTATGTTTAAATTTACTTTAGCCCTAGCCAGTTTGGCTCAGTGGATAGAGCATCCGCCTGCGGATTGAAGGGTCCTGGGTTTGATTCTGGTCAGGGGCACATGCCCGAGTTGCAGACTCAATCCCCAGTAGGGAGCATGCAGGAGACAGCCAATCAATGATTCTCTCTCATCATTGATGTTTCTATCTCTATCGCTCTCCATTCCTCTCTGAAATAAATAAAAATATATAAATTAACTTTAATATTTACTCTGCTTATATATTCTTCATGATGGGAAATTTAGTACAAAGGTTGTTATTTTTATAAGAAAAAAAAATGTACCATTGTCTCTGGTACTCAACCTCAACAGTGGTCCAGTTGGGAATCCAGTTAAATTAATGAGAGGCAGTAAAATCTCAGACATCTCACATAGCAGAATTTTTTCCAATACATCTCCTAGGTTCTAGCAGTGGTCAGCAAACTCACTAGTCAACAGAGCCAAATATCAACGCTACAACGATTGAAATTTCTTTTGAGAGCCAAATTTTTTTAACTTAAACTATATAGGTAGGTACATTGTTATTAACTTAATTAGGGTACTCCTAAGGCTTAGGAAGAGCCACACTCAAGGGGCCAAAGAGCCGCATGTGGCCCCCGAGCTGCAGTTGGCTGACCACGGTGACCTAGGGCAAAGGAAACTAAGGAGAAAAATAAACAAATAGTACTACATCAAAATAAAAAACTTCTGCACAGCAAAAGAAACTACCATCAAAATGAAAAAGAAACCCACTGTATTGGAGAACACATTTGCCAATGATACATCTGATAAGGGGTTAATATCCAAAATATATAAAGCACTCATACAACTCAATAAAGGGAAGACAAACAATCCAATTAAAAAATGGGCAAAAGATCTGACTAGACATTTCTCCAAAGAGGACATACAAATGGCCAAGAGACATATGAAAAAATACTCAAAGTCACTAATTATCAGAGAAATGCAAATGAAAACCACAATGAGATATCACCTCACACCAGTCAGAATGGCTATCATTTAACAAATCAACAAACAAGTGGTGCTGGCGAGATTGCAGGGAAAAGGAAACACTAGTTCACTGCTGGTGGGAATGCAAACTGATGCAGCCACTATGGAAACGAGTATGGAGTGTCCTCAAAAAATTAAAAAATGGTACTCCATTTGAACCAGCAATCTCACTTCTGGGAATATATCCCCAAAATGCTGAAACACCAATCAGAAAAAATATATGAACCCCTATGTTCACAGCAGATTTACAATAACTAAGATTTGGAAACAGCCCAAGTGGCCATCAATAGATGAGTGGATAAAAAGCTGAGGTACATTTACACATTGGAATACTATGCAGCTGTAAAAAAGAGGCATCTCTTACCCTTTGGGACAGCATAGACAGACCTGGAGAGCATTATGTAAGTGAAATAAGCCAATCTGAGAAAGATAAATATTACATGATTTCACTTATTTGTGGAATCTAATGAACAAAATGAATTGACCAATAAAATAAAAACCAAAGCATGGAGGCATGGAACAAACTAGCATACCTTGATGTGGGGTTGAGGGTATGAGAAGAGATAAACCAAAGAATTTATATACTTACTAGAGGCCCGAGGCACAAAAATTTGTGCACTCGGCGGGGAGGGGGGTCCCTCAGCCCGGCCTGTGCCCTCTCGCAGTCTGGGACCCCTCGGGAGATAACGACCTGCTGGCTTAGGCCTGCTCCCGGGTGGCAGAGGGCAAGCCCAATCCCTAGGTGCAGCCCCTGGTCGGGCTCAGAGCAGGGCCGATTGGGGATTTGGGGTGCCTTCCCCTGTCATGCATAGAGCAGGGCAATCGGGAGGTTGTGATGCCACCCTCAGTCACGCTCAGGGTAGGGACGATTGGGGGGTTGGGGCACCATCCCCTGTCACACTCAAGGCAGGGTCGATGGGGATGTTGCGGGGCCACCCCCTGTCATGCACAGAGCAGGGCCCATCAGGGGGGTTGGGGCTCCGTACCCTGTCACTCACAGAGCAGGGCCCATCAGGGGGTTGGGGAGCTCCCCCTGTCACGCACAGAGCAGGGCCCATCAGGGGGGTTGGGGCTCTGTACCCTGTCACACACAGAGCAGGGCCAATCAGGGGGTTGGGGCACTGCCCCCTGTCATGCGCAGAGCAGGGCCCATCAGGGGATTGGGGCGCCGCCCTCTATCACCCACAGAGCAGGGCCGATCAGGGGGTTGGGGTGCCGCCACTCTCACACTCAGGGCAGGGCCGATGGGGAGGTTATGGCTCTACCCCGTCACACACAGAGCAGGGCCCGTGGGGTGGGGGGGGGGGGGTTGGGGCGCCGCATCCTGTCACACACAGAGCCGCAGGGCGATCAGGGGGTTTGGGCGCTGCCCCCTGTCACACTGATCCCAGTCCCAGGAGGCCTCGCGGCTCCGCTGATCCCGGTGCTGGGAGGCATATTACCCTTCTCCTATATAGGGTAGAGGCCTGGTGCACAGGTGGGTGCCGGCTGGTTTGCCCTGAAGGGTGTCCCGGATCAGGGTGGGGGTCCCACTGGGGTGCCTGGCCAGCCTGGGTGAGGGGATGATGGCTGTTTGCAGCTGGTCACACACCCTTCAGGGTGGGGGTCCCCACTGGGGTGCCTGGCCAGCCTGGGTGAGGGGATATGGCTGTTTGCAGTTGGTCACACACCCTTCAGGGTGGGGGTCCCCAGTGGGGTGCCTGGCCAGTCTGGGTGAGGGGCTGAGGGCTGTTTTCAGGCTGGGGGTGACTGAAGCTCCCAACTGCTCCTTCTTTTCTTTTTTTTTTTATTCTGGGCCAGCTTTAGCTTTGAGGCTTGGCTCCAGCTCTTAGGCCTCTGCTACTGAAAGTAGGTTTCTGGCCTTTGTGATCCTGCTGGCTGAAGCCCGGGACTAAAGCAGGTTTCTGGGGTTTTGTTTAGCTTCCATATTTGTTACATAGTTGCTTAGAGTTGCAGCTCAGAGGTCTGCAGCGGCAGGCGGGGAACGTTGGAGTCCTCCGTCACTGAAGCAAGCAAGCCTCATGTTAGTTTCAAGCTGCCTGGCTGCCGGCTGCCATCTTGGCTGGCAGTTAATTTGCATATCGCCCTGATTAGCCAATGGGAAGGGTAGCAGTCGTACGCCAATTACCATGTTTCTCTTTTATTAGATAGGATATGCATAGCCCATGGACATGAGCAATAGGGTGGTGAAGACCTAGGGGTAGGTGGCAGGTAAGGGCTGGGAGGAGGGGAGTAAAGGAGAAGGTGTAAACGAGACATCTGTAATACTATCCTCCTATCTAATAAAACAGAAACATGGTAATTGGGGTACACTGCTACCCTTCCCATTGGCTAATCAGTGAGATATGCAAATTAACTGACAGCCAAGATGGCGGTAACCACCAACAAAGATGGCGGTTAATTTGCATACTAGCAATGATGAGAGGCGAAAGGGGAAGGACTGAAGAATGGTGATCAGCAACCCAGGCGGCAGGCAAGAGCTGGGGGGTGGGCAATGGCTGCCTTTCCCCACCCCCCAGAGGGTGATCGCCATGGGAAAGCTGGGGTTGCCGGCTGGCCTGCGGCCCTGATCACCATGGCAATTGGAGGGCAGGAGGGCCGGAGCGCAGGCCAGGTGGCAACCGGGGACCGCACCATGGCAATTGGAGGGCGGGAGGGCCTGTGTCCCTCGATTGCCAGAGGGCGGAAGGGCCGTGTTGCAGGCCAGGCAGCAACCACGGACCCCACCATGGCGATCGGAGGGTGGGAGGGCCTGAGCAGGCCAGGCAGCAACCCTGGACCCCCACCATGGCGATCAGAGGGCAGGAGGGCCGGAGTACAGGCCAGGAGTAGCCACGGACCCCCACCATGGCAATCGAAGGGCGGGAGGGTGGGGTGCAGGCCAGGCATCAACCCGGGACCCCCACCATGGCAACTGAAGGGCGGGAGGGCCTGCGCCCCTCCATCGCCATGGCGATCCGAGGGCAGGAGGGCGGGGCGCAGGCCAGGCTGCAACCCAGACTCCCGGAACCTCTCTTAAAGGTTCTCTTAAGGCAGTTGGCAAGGGACTTAGGAGAGCCCCAGGGGGCCCTGGTGCCAGCAAAACTGAGACCTGGGGCGGCTCTCCCCAGAAGGTCCAGAGAACAGCCACTGCAGCCCGCCCCCACCCCAGCTCAAGGCATGGCACGCTGGGCCCGAGGACCCACCCCCTCCCAGAGGCCCCTGGTTTGCTCATATCACCAGAGCAGCTATAAGGCACAGAAAGCACCATGGACAGCCGCTTGCTCCCACTTGCATTTGCTAAGACAAGGCCGGAGGGTGTGAGGGCCGGCTCACATCTCCTTCTCCCTCCTTTTGCTCCTCCTCTGGCTACTTAGCTCGCCCAGCTTCTTATCCAGGCTCCTCTGCAGCTGGGCCCACTTGGCGGGGCCCAGGGACCGGTCCTTGGCCCCACTGCCAGCATACAGCACTCCCTCCCAGCTGATTCTCTGCAGGGCGTGGGCGTGGGCCCTCTCCCCACAGCCATGGATCTTGGGCAGGCAGTGGCTGAGGCAGTAGCGGTGGCTGCAGTGTGGGGAGAGCAGCCCCGGATTACGAGAGGGATGTCCAACTACTGGTTTAGGCCCAATCCCTGTAAACTGGCAGGACATTTTTCGAGGGGTCCCAAATTGGAGAGGGTGCAGGCCAGGCTGAGGAACACACCCTCCCCCGTGCACGAATTTCATGCACCGGGCCACTAGTCCTATATAATAAAAAGCTAATATGCAAATTGTCCCCTCGGGAGTTCAACTGACCAAGAGTTTGACCACTTGCTATGACGTGTGCTGACCACCAGGGGGAGGCACAGAATGAAGGAAGGCCCAGGCCAGTAGCTGGCAACCAGGGAAAGGAAGGCCCCAATCAGCCCAGATCGCCGGCCAGCCCTCAGGACTCTACTCATGCACGAATTTCATGCACTGGGCCTCTAGGCAACAATAAAAATATATATATAAAGAAATTAATGCGAGATCTAGAACTGGGGGCAAACCAGACATCAAACAAAATACCATCAAGTATTGGCAACTGGCAGGAGGTGGGGACATAAAAGGTGACAAACTGAGCTGAAGGACTCCTTTGCTTTTATATTTGTTTGTTTATTTGTTCATTATTTACTGACTCGTTTTTTTATATTTCTACTAGAGATTGATGCATGCAATTTGTGCAAGAGTAGGCCTTCCTTCCCCAGCTACCGGCACTGGCTTACCTACTGGGACCTGGGACCTGGGCTTCCCTCCCACACCTGGGACCGGGGCTTCTCTCACAGCCCTGGCTTCATCCAGAAGGTTGTCTGGAAGGTCATCCGGAAGGACGTCCAAAAGGATATCTGGTCTAATTAGCATATTGTGCTTTTATTATTATAGATATTTAAAAGACATAAAAAGAAGCAAAGAAATTAAGTGGAAGTTGCTGTTGGAGGTAATAGGAACAAATACACAAACTTTGTTTTACCTGCTGCCCACTCTGCTGAAGAAGGGAGACGTTGGTTCCAGCCTAGCTTTTGTATTGTGAAGTTGGACGGCAGATATTAGTGGAGTCTCCACATTTCCCTCCTTTCTCTAGCTCTTCCCCAGCTCAAATTCATGGCAAGGAGGCCCATGCTGAGGCCTCTGCGGGAAACCATCAACAGTAGCAGCTAATGGGAAGCCTAATGACCTTTTAATGGGACAAGTAAAGCTAAGAGAGTTGTGCAGATAATATTTATAATAGAAGAAAAAGAAACCACGCAGTAAGCTGAAGCAAGAGCTTGCTAGGCACTGTTAAGCCCAGTAGAGAAAAAGCTGCAGCCCTCCTAGAGGAAGACATTTATCACTCCTCTGAAGACCTCCACAGCATCGCAGCGCACACCACAACCACCAAACACTGAGTGTAATGAGATTACATTCACAGTGCACCATGGTGTCTCACAGGACTCCTATGGCAAGCAACAACAGCAGACAGGCAAGTTTCTTCATTTGCAGGTCTGAAATGGTATTAACCCATGGAAAACAGACTGCTGGGCCTCCAAGACCTGGATAAAATCTGACAGAAAGCAAACATGTTGTCAATCAAATTCAAATACGAGCAGGGTAGCAGAAGAGCCTGGTTGAACAAGTATTTCCCAAGGCCTGTTACATCACCTGGTTTTACCAAGCTAACCCAAATTTGTCTTTTAGAGCTTGGAGATTTTTTTATCCCATCCACTCTAGTAATATTAACATACCAGAAAACTCTACAACAATGGTTCTCCAAATGTGATCCTTGGACCATTGGCATCTGAATCACCTGGGAAGTTGGTAGAAATGCAATTTTGCAAGCCCCACTTGAAGCACAGTTACTGAGAAAATCTGAGGGCAGAGCCCAGAATCTGTGTCTAACAAGCTCTCCAGGGGATGGTGGCAACACGCTCAGGTTTGAGAACCATGGGTCTACAACACTGAATTGCAAACATGGCTGTGCATTGGCATCTCCTAGGAAACTTGAAAAAGCAAAATGCTGATGCCTGGTTCCTACTTTCTCTCCCACCTCCAAAGATTCTGATTTAACTAGCACCACGTGCTGCTAAGACCATTGAATTTTTTTTTAAATTCCCCAGGTGATTCTAATGTTCAAGGAAGTTTGAAAAACACTAGAACATAGACAATGAATGGAAATAGACAACTTCTCACACCTAGGGCAAAAAGCATACAAGCAGTCAACAGGTATTCAGAGCCATCAATTACAAAGAATAATAGGTAGTCTATACTGACAGACTCAGCAGCATTTTCCCTTGGTCATCTAATCTAATAAAAGAACAAACATGAAAATTGACCGTACCTTTGCTATGCCTTAAGCCACACCCACCAGCCAATCAGAGCAACTATATGCAAATTAACCCAACCAAGATGGCAGCTGGCAGCCATGGAGCTGAATCGAGCAGGAGGCTTGTTTGCTCCAGTGATGGAGGAAGCCAAACTTCCCGGCCGTCTCTGAGCTCCACTGAAGGCAACAAAATTTCAATTATAGAAGATAAATAAACCCCAGATACCCTCATTCAGCTGGCTGAGGCCAAGGAGCTGGAGTGAGCAGGAGCCAGCTCTGAGCTCCACTGAAGGCAACAAAGTTTCAATTATAGAAGGTAAATACATCCCAGAATTTTAAAAAAAAAGAAAAAAAGGAGAGGCTGGGAGCTTCTGTCACCAAGGGGCTTAGCCAGCCTGAAAACAGCCCTCAGCCCCTCACCCAGAATGACCAGGCACCCCAGTGGGGACCCCCCCACCCTAAAGGGGGTGTGGCAAGCCTGCAAACAGCCATCAGCCCCTCACCCAGGCTGGCCAAACCTCCATGGGGTGAGGGTGCTCACTGAGGGGGAGGGGGGGCTTGACCAGCCTGAAAACAGCCATCAGCCCCTCACCCAGGCTGGCGAGGCATCCCAGTGGGGACCCCTACCCTGAAGGGGGTGTGACAAGCCTGCAAACAGCCATTGGCCCCTCACCCAGGCTGGCCAAACCTCCATGGGGTGAGGTTCCCCACTGGGGGGGCTTGACCAGCCTGTAAACAGCCCATCAGCCCCTCACCCAGGCTGGCCAGGCACCCCAGCAGGACCCCCACCCTGATCCGGGACACCCTTCAGGGCAAACCAGCCGGTCCCCACCTGTGCACCAGGCCTCTATCCTATATAATAAAAGGGTAATATGCAAATTGACCCTAATAGCAGAAAGACTGGGAATGACTGGTCACTATGACACACACTGACCACCAGGGGGCAGATGCTCAATTCAGGAGCTGCCCCCTGGTGGTCAGTGCACTCCCACAGGGGGAGCTGTTCAGCCACAAGCCATGCTGACGGCTGCCAGTACAGCAGTGGTGGTAGGAGCCTCTCCTGCCTCCTCAGCAGTGCTAAGGATGTCCGACTGAAGCTTAGGCCTTCTCCCCGCTAGCAAGTGGACATCCCCCGAGGGCTCCCGGGCTGCCAGAGTGATGTCTGACTGCCAGCTTAGGCCCAATTCCCCAGGGAGCGGGCCTAAACCAGCAGGTGGTCATCCCCCAAGGGGTCCCAAACTGTGAGAGGGCACAGGCCAGGCTGAGGGACATCCACCCCACCCCCTCAAATTTTTGTGCACCAGGCCTCTAGTATTTCAATAAAAGAGAAAGTAACAATTTCCTCAAAAGTCTTAGGCTTCATTGATTTAAATGTATATTTCAAATTTCCTATTTTGTCCTTACTGCTAGGGAACTCAGAGGCTAATTTTGTCCTTGGGAATTTTACACACACACACACACACACACACACACACACACACACACCTTTGAAAGTCCCTGACTCCTGTTCTTTTACATCTGTTTGCAAACTCTGTGGCCAATGCTCCTCTTCACACTAAAGGACATGTCTCCCAGGCTATGCCGCGATGCATCATGGGATCCAGGAAGCACAGGACAAAGGTGGCTCATAAGTCTGGAATCCCAGATATAATCAGAGTTGGGTCATATCAATGTCTTAATATTAGGATAAACATAGTATGTTATAACTGATCATTCTTGGCTATTCCCCCAGGCCTCCTGAGAAGAGTGCCATACACCCTCCTCTGCCATTGGAAGCACCTCACTAAAGAAATTGGAAGGACACTACCACTACATGTGAGCCTTCGTGAAAACTGCCTGAAATTATTTTGGAAAAAAGCATAATATAAACAAGTAAGTGCAGGAATTTCCCCTTGAGATCTCAACCATGTCTTTATGCAAAGGCATTATTATTGATATGTCCTCTCCTTCAAACACTGTTTATTCTTTGGATTCCACTGAACACCAACACTCAATAAAGAGAAACAAGCTATTCCCCATTTGATATCATTGACACGCAAGATCCCACTGTGGCAGACATTCAGAATACCTTTGAAATAATGAAGTTAATCCCTTACCTTTGTTTTCAATGAGAACATATGCTGTGAGTGTCACTGCCGGTGAGGACTTCCGTCTCCAGGACGAAAGTGAGGGGAGCAAGTTGGGACCTAGGGGTTGAGAAATAAGAGAACCTAGCAGGAAGCAAAATGGAGATAAGTTGTTGAAATTGGGATTCAAGGAAAAAACGTGAAAAAACTTATAAGGCAAAAGCCTAATAAAATGGAGCATTCTCACCCTCTCCTGGAAGAATGAGAGTAAAGAAGAAAAAATGACAAAAACCCAAATCAAGACTGCAACCTCAAGGAGAAATTGTCAGCATTTTATATAGAATTCTTGAGCCATATTTACACATTGATTACACCCAAAGGCTTTATTGTTCGGTCTTTCTGCCATCCTCTAGGTGAAAAATAGGACTCTGTTCCTCGGAGCTTTTACAAAAAATGGCAATAAAATTCCCAGAGGGTTGGCCCTGTCTCCCAGCTTTTCCTTCTTCCTAATCAAGTTTGAGCTCGTAGAATTGGCGCTTTGGGGTGTATTTCACTAACTTCTGCTTTGGGCACCAGCACACCGCACTGCATCCTGGGGGCTTCTCACTTCTGCTGTTTCCTGCAGTGCAGATGGCAACACGGGTAAGAGCAGCATCCCTTGGGTGTGTCCATACTCTAGAGAAATGTACTTTCACATTTTTTGTCAGAAAAAAATAACATAAAACCCCTAACTATCCTTATTAGTACTAACTGTTCTGAGCAGCAAAGTAAGCTTATCCATTTCCCAGAACGTTGAGGAGATAAGCCCCTCATGTTCCATGAACGCTGCATTTGGAACCTGTGTATGAGAAACATATCAGCAACCATCTAGTCCACACCCATTGTAACAGCGGTGCACAAAGAGGCAAGTTGGCCTCGCAGAACCACACAGCCAATCAGGCCAGAGCTCCAGTGTCCCAGCTGAATTCAGTTCTGCTCCCAACGCACCTCACCACGCCCCTGAATGCCACAGAGCACAGCAGGGCTGGGAGCTGCTGCAGCAACTAGCAATCCATAAAGGAAACAGAATGAAACCTAACGGGATGGGAATAAAGACTGGGCCCTGGACGAGTGTGGAAAACTGATGCACACACAGGAGACGGTGAGCAGACCTGCAGTACAGGTCATGGCTCAGAGGGAATCAATGCAGGCAATCCACAGCAACAGGCACAGACAGGGCCACGCAGGATGGCACGGGGGTTCCAGAGATATCCTCAGAGCCTGGCACAGGGCAGAGACCCTCTCGTTTCTCTCCTGGTCCATGGACAGGTACAAAATACAAAGACTGACCCATGTATTCGTGCACTTAGGGAGGTAGAAGGTGCAATAGATGTTCTGGAAAATTGCTTCTAGCTTCTGTGTCCTTATCTGAAAAAGGGGTTCATGTGAAAAATGAAGTCAGACATGTGAACTTGTACATAAATCCTAAAGGAGGCTGAGCTCACACTGTTACTTCTAGCATCACAGTCACTACTACCCCAGGGGCAAAAATCACCTAGGGCTTGAGGGAGTTTGTGACATAGAATCCTGAGGCTTAGAGAGGAAGAAAGTATGCTGTGAAGTGAGAACAGGCTGTGGAGCCAAACAGCTGGGTCTCCACAGCAGCGGCGGGAGCTAACCTCGCCAAACCTCAGGCTCCCAGCACAGGTGAGGAAATCAGTCCATCGGAGCCCTGAGTAATAATATTTTCAAAAACAGAGATGTTAATATAGCTCTCTCTGAGAAACAGTCAATCTCAGGGCCATTACCAAATCTCTCTTCTAAACGTTCACTCACCTGCCCATTATAAATCCAACCCCAGGTGGGCTTACCTGGATAATACACCTTTGTCCTGTAAAATTCCCCTTCCGTCCCTTCCTGATTGTCCAGGAAGAGAAAGCCAAACTCAAGTCACAATTTAATTATCAAGTCAAGAATAGAAATGCAACAGCAAGAACAAAAGATAAAACAACCCATCTGTCAAAACCATTGGTTTTAAAATTAACTAGCTAACCAGAGAATCAAACATTCATTACATAATTTTGGGAAATTCTTCACAATAACTAGAAATGATTGCCTTTGATTGGGGTTTCTTATTATACACACACACATGAAAGTAAGTCCTCCAGTAAGTGAAAGAAGTTTAGGTGGGTAGAAGTGACAGAAATCGCAGTTACCCGATCTGGATCAAAAATATTAAACAAAGAAAAAATACTCATTATTCTGTCAGCCCTGAGACATTTTCGGCTTGCTCACACTGGAACGCGTCCCCCTGTGGTCTTGTAAAACTCACTGAATTGGAGTAAAGTAGCATAAGCAGCAGCTTCATCTTCAAAGATGCCATGTAAAATATGCATAGTAACAAGCAGGGTTTTTCTTATTCTTGCGCCTTTGCGCTGTTTCTCTGCTCTGTTCCAAGCATCGGTCATGCCTCACTTGCATAATATCACGTCGAGTTTACATTTTCTTGCACTCGCCACCACCTTCCAACCTGGAGGCCTCTGCCGCTGCCAGGGGAGCCCTGCTGGGTTCCTCCAGGAGGGACCCGACTTCCTGAGCCAATAAATGTGACATGAAACTCACATCTCTTTCCTCTAAGACAGTCCCAGGTAAATAGTGCTCAGGTTACACTGCTTGTACTTGAAAAAGCAAATAAACCAAAATGGCATGTTTGTGGGTGTGCGTCTGTGCTCTGCTCTGTAAATTCCTCCTGAATAACTGATCAGATCTGGGACACGCAGAGCCTTGATCTCAAGCAAGATTTGACCTGTGAATTCAAATGTACAGGTACAATCACCTCTTCCAAATGTGGAGGTTCTGATACATCTTGCCATTTCCATTTTGCAGAACATCGGTGGCTGCTGTAGACAAGATTAGGGATTTGTTGCCTCAGGATCCTGCACCACTCTGCAATGAGCAGGTGGATAAAGCCACGGAACAGAATGACCACGAACTAAGGGATGGGCGACCTGGCGATGATGTCATTGTCTTCTTCAGCTCTTTGAATTTTAACTTCCCTTTTCCTTCTCACCTATGAGCATTGACATGCATCTCTGTAAAGGTACAGTAGCCATCCAGGAAAGTGTGACTCTGCTTAATCCCCCAGGGTGCAATTAGGCAACCATCCTTGGAGACCCTCCTATAAGCCTTGAATTATGCAAAACCCTATATCTCCAGCACTTAGCACAGTGCCATGTGCATAGCAGACTCAGTAAGTAAAGTTTGTTGAATAAATGATCATTTGGCTTAGACTGTAAAAAGGATTTCAAATTTTCACCAAAAAGGTTAGTTTTGATCCACTGCTCAAAGAAACATAGAAGTAGGAAATGACAAAAGAAAAAAATCAAAAAGTCTTATCTGACCCCCCAAAAAAGTGCCTGATAGGAAATAAAAAAGGAGACATGATAAGAAGCAGAAGGGGCCAAGCAACCGAGGGTTGGAACCTGGGAAATGGACAAACCCTCCAGCGTAGGGCAAGTGGTCCTGCAAGCTTTAGGATTTGACAGCACAAGTATAGCCAGGTGGTCTGAACATCATAAGTAAAAGGCCACCTCCAGGCTGGCAGGGTTAAGCCCTGGTGAAGTCTAGCTGCAGTTGAGACTGATTTACGGGGCCTGGGGCTCACAGGTAGGACCTCTAGGAACTAGGTAAGCACCCACTGTTTATGCAGAGTCAGCAGGAAAGCTCTCATTGCACAGCGCTGAAAGGAAGCCTGGCGTTCCTTAAATCTATCTCCCTTGCCTAGACTCCCCTGGGTCTCAACTGACACTTGAGACCAGAGTGGAGCTGAGCCTACAGGAGTATCAACAACAAGCCCCAATATGGCACACTCTGTGCCCGACACTGTTAAGCATAGTCTTAGGAAGTAGGCACTATTGTTATCACCCCCACTTTACAGATGAGGCGACTGAGGCACAGAGTACTTAAGTGCTTGTCCAGGGTCATGCCTGCAGCTAGTGAGTGGCACAGCGGAGATCTAAACCTGGGCAGGCTGGCGCCACAGTCCGCGCTCTAAATGTAGCCACAGCTCACGAGGCCCCTGCTGTGGGACCCCGAGGGAGGTGGTCAGAGGACGCCCTGTTCTTTCTGCTCAGGACCAACATGAACGCAACCAGGTACCTATGTGGAGAACCACACTTTGAAATGCACAGAATTAGAAAGCGGCCCCGATAACCAAAGCCTCACACACAGGAAGGCATGACCCGTGAGAATAATTCAGTAGAGCAAAAGCCCGGTCAGGCGGCAAATTAATATTTACACACTAAGACTCAGATGTGCAGAAATAGAGTTTAATTCCCATGCTCTGGAGCCCTCGCCCCCTCTGCCTGCCCCCATCAGGCTTCCAGGCAAACCCCTGTGGCCTGAGACAGTCCCCTTGGGTGAATGCTCGGGGCACTCAGGTTTCACCCCATTAGAGTCCACAGAGGGCGACTGCCCCACTGCCCAGCCCTGGGAAAGCTTCTGGCTGAGGGTCCTGCCCCACCTCCTCCTGGGCAGGGGCCTCTCTAGCGTGTGGCTATTTCAAGAACTTAATAAAATTAAAGATTCAGTTTCTCACTCAAACTTGCCATTTTTTTAATTTAAATTTTATGTTGTTGACAAACTTGCCACATTTTAAGTTTTCTGCAGACACATGTGGCTAACAGCTACCAGACTCAGATAGTACAAATATAGAACATTTCTATTGTCACAAAATATTCTACTGGACAGTACACACACACACACACACACACAGGGTGTCCCCAAAAATGTATATACAATTTAACAGCTGATTACTCACTTAATTTTCACTCTTTTTCAAGTTTAACTGATTTGAAATTATGAGTGAAGCCAGACTAAGTTTTGAACAAGGAAAATTAATCCTAAAGTGCCACTAGACTTTTTATGGGGGTACATAAAAGATAAAGTTTGCGATACAAAATTGGTAACAGTAGATAAATTGAGGGCACACAAATACTGAAGAAAATGATTCTAGATGTTGGAGATTCCTTTGCTTCATGTTATCAGCAGTGTCTGGACCAGAATGGTCATCAATTTGAAAACAGGCATTGACAAAAAAATTTATTAATTTCCATTGATTCTTTTTCAATTTTTAAAATGAACGGTATGTTAATAAACACTGACTTTATAGCCATTCAAAGTGTGTATATATAGTCCAATAGAATATTCTGTATATATAGTCCAATAGAATATTCTGTGAATATGAAAATGTTCTATGTCTGTATTACATGTGTAGATATGTGTGTATTCTTATTTGTAGCTTCCTTTCTTCCAAAAATAGCATATATATATACAATAGAAAACATATATAACAAGACATTAAAGAATCAAGTTAGAAATCCCATGCTTTGTAGAACCAACCTCTGCAAACAGATGACATTGGGATCTTGAGCAAGTTCCTTAATCTTTTGAGCCTCGGTTTCCTCATCTTTCAAATGGGTACAATAATGACACCTGTTCTATGAACCTCTCAAGTGGTTATAATGATCACTTAAGATAATTCATGTAGAAGTACTTTCAAATTTTTAAGATGACACCCAAATTTAGCTAATGTTATTCCAGTTCTAAAAAAGAATCATGTTATAAACTGCATGTTTGTGTCCTCAAATTCATATGTTGAAACCTCATCTCCAATGAGATAGTATTTGGAGGTGAGACTTTGGGGAGGTGATTAGGTCATAAGGATGGGGATCCTCACGTACCAAATCAGTGGCAGTATGAAAGCAAATCAGTGGCAGTATGAAAGCGACTCCACAGAGCTCCCTTCAGCCAGGTGAGGTCAGTGAGAAGATGGTTATCTATGAAACAGGAAGTGGGCTCTCGCCACACACGGAATTGTGGGTGCCTTGATTATGGACTTGCCAACCTCCAGAACTGAGAGAAATAAATTTCTGTTTTTTAAGCCACTCAGTCTACAGTATTCTGTTATAGGAACCTGAACTAAAACCGATAGTTATTTTATTTTTAAAAGGGAAAAAAATGTAGCAGAACCCAGACTAATTGTATCTCAAGTGCTAGAGGAAATGCATCTATATCTCAGGGTTATGCTACGTTAGCATGACAAAGTCAGAAAAAATAGACAGTACCTTACGAGACTGAGGATGGGTCTTTTTAAAGGAGGAAAAAGAAGAGTTCCTAGGCCAGCCACAGACCAACACATTCCATGTGATTTCTTTAAAAATTTAGAACATACTTTATAACAAAATATTTTAAAATATTTATAACACAATGTATTTTTTAGAATTACTTACCAAGCTGAAATCTTCAGGGATATTGCAAACATGGTATGCTTTGATTTCAACCTTCCCGGGGATCTGGATGGTGAAATGGGGACTAATGGGTATGTGATTCTATTTGTGTCTGCTTGAAAACCTTCCCTCAGGTAGTATTGATTATGTTTCAAAGTTAGCTTGAAAGGGGGCCTGGAGAATATTGTCCTTGGAGCCATTCTGTTGCACAGTTTTGACAATGATGAATGCTCTCAATGGAGTGTTTGCATATGACAACACTGAACAATCAGCTAGGCCTCAGCAGAGAAGGCTTTGAAGGGGCAGGCAGGCCTCTCCTTAGGGGAGGGGGGTGGGTGGCTGAATAAAGAAGGTGAAGGGATTAGCTAAAGAACATGTATGCATACCTCATGGACTCAGACAACAGTTTAGTGAAGGCCAAGGGAGGGGGATGCAGGGGTGGGTGGGGGGTGGGCAACGTGGGGGGAGGGGGAGAGAAATACCTGTAATAATGTCAACATTAAAGTTTTTCATTAAAAAAGGAACACACACACACATTAATACTGGACATTTTGTCCTGTTCAACTAACTACAACCATGCAGAGATATGTATTGTTAACCCCACCTCAGAATTAAGGAAACTGATAGAATTGTTAAATCAATGACTTAGAGTCACAGGGTCAGCTAGCAGTACAGCTGGAATTCCAGCCCTAGTTTTCCTAACTCCCCAAGACTTCCAGTTTTTTCTCTACACCACATATAAACACATAGCTGCTAATTGCCTTCACTCTCAACAATGGAGGACTCCTTCTTTACCCCTTCTCTGCCTTCCTCTTCTCTTTCTCTCTTTCCCACCTCCTTGCATGTTCAGGACATGCTCTCTACCTTCTCCCCTGCCTATGCCTATCCCTACTCATGTGCAGGCAGGTTTGGCTCCACTAGAGTTTTTAAAGAGAGGCCAGGGGTTGGACCCTGCCCTAGAAAATGATGTGCATGTTCCCCCAAAAGCAAAATCACTAGATATCCCAAACACAGTTGGGAGTGACCCATATTTTACTGTTTGTTCCATTTTCAACTCCACTGGGACAAATAATTGTCCTATATTTTAAACTGGAACTAGGGTGTGTGTGATGGGGGCGGTATGCAAGTGTCTGAGTGGAGAGAATATGAGAGAAATATATAATACCCTTGCTTCCTGATTTTATAGTTGAAAACTGCTAGGTCAATCATATTTTGTCCAATCAGCATTCTGAAAGCATGACCTTTTCCACCCAATATACACATAAGCATCATCATATACCTAATAACCTCTATTTTTAATTTTGACATCTGGAACACATTTTCATTCCTATCATTCATGTTCACTTTTACCTTCATTACAACCTTGTCTGATAGGAAGGAAAAAATACTATCATTCCATTTTTAAAGAGTCATCAAATCAGAGAACATCAGTCATTAAATTTTAAGAAATTATATTTCCAAGTCTCTAGATCTAGAGTCCCCTCTCTTTAATCTCATGGGGCCTCTTCACAGCACTGCTATAAGGAAAACTAGGTCTCCTATCTTCTTATTCTGGTCTTTTTATAGAAACACAAATTCGTACCCTAAAGGTGGGGGGACGGGAGACTTAAATGGAAATGATATATTCTCCCTTTAAGTAAAATGGAAAACAAAAAGGAGTAGAAAAAGGAAAGGAGCAACAACCTACCACTTGAAAGGTAGTTATGACCATCCTCATGCTTGGGCAGAGCAACAGTAATGAGCCATCATGAAGAGTCAAGGAATGGAAGAGCAGAGTCCTCCAGCCCAAGCCCCAGCTCCGTGCACAGATGCTATGGCATCCTCAATGATAATGACAACCACTAATGTTCACTGAGCACCCCACCCTCTAAGTCCCAAGCACTGTGCTTACGAATTTTAAGTTTCCTCTAATTTACTTGGGCTACAACACTAAGAGGTAACTATTATTACTATCCAATTTTACAGAAAAATAAAAAACGACTTTGTCATCTATTTGTATTCCTCATAACAACCCAAAGTTATTGCTGTTACACTACCACCATTTAAAGAAGACAAACTGAGACTCAAAAAGGTCAAGTAACTTTCCCATGGCTCACAGAGGTCTCTGATATGGATGGAAAGCAAAGCTCCCTCACAGAGCAATATCTCAGCAACACACAAAATGCCTTCACACCCTCCTCCCATTTGACCATCCATCGTAAAACATTTAAAGCCAGAACCTGACGGTGACATTCTGCAAATAAGCCCAAGACTGGGCCTCATAGTATTCTACTGAAGAAAGCCCAGCACTGGCCCCTAAGGACATCTATAGTCAATAATTCAAAATGTAAACGTGGATTTATCACAAAAGCAAACAACTCTCCAAAATAAAAAATGGTCATTTCATAGGAGGAGAATTATTAAAAAAGAAACAAGAATTGATGGCTTAGGAAAGGTAAAGTCATGACAACGGGTTGTAAATCCTGATCATAAATTAGGGCTGAAAGAAGAGGATTTTTGATTCAATTGCTGGGTAAGCTGTTTTACTGGGTACACTAGCACCACCTTGTGGTGAAGAGGAGGAACTTGCAAGGTTCTACCTGTACAAATAAAACATGCCTTAGCTATGGAGGTAAAACAATGTTGGATACAAATCACAGGGCTCCAGAATTTCACTCACTTAAGTGATGATAGCTATTTTGACCCAATATCCTGCTTAGTGGAAATCTTGTTTTATCCCAGATAGGGCAAAATTCAAAACAAGGCTAGTCCTTATATTCTCAAAGATATCTTCATGAATATCATGAGAATCTATTGGTGAATGCTAAGACCTAATGTTGAGATATGACAATATCTCACATTGATATAGCACCTCTGCATACATAATGTTTATTTTATTATCAAAACAGCAGTGATTTAGGCAGACTAAATTTATCCCATTTTACAGATGAGGAAATTGAGGTTAATTTGTGTTACATTCACTGTGAAGTTATTTGTGAAGCTTCTAAAGATAACTAAGAAGTTAATAAGCCTGCATAGCAACTGAAAAAACTGAAAAGGCCAAGTATGAGAATAAAGACTCAGTCAAGTAAATGTTCCGTTCACTTTTAAATGACTTCTAAAGAGCTGATATCTCAGCAAAGATGCCTTCCACAGGTCCAAAAAATGAACAGAACCATAGCAACAAACACTCCCTGAAATAAGCAGCCATAATTGGCTGGAACACTGGGCAGCCCCATGTGCTGGTCCATCACTGAAGTCCTTCAGGGTCAACATACTGACATGGAAAGACATTTCTACCAAGCTGGCTTCATCAAACCACTGTCAAAATGATTGCATCTTCTTAACCAAACCACCTCACAACGATCTCCAAGTCATCCAAAATCTGCTTATTCTTTCTTGTGCACTGAACATCATCCCTCTGTTTAGATTGAGCCAGGAAACTCCACTTAGCAGATAATAGTCCTATGTGCAGTCTTCTTGCTAAGCCTGTGGCCTGATCACTGTGGGAAGGCACGCAGCAGTCAACTTTTTTGGACTATGCTTAGCGGGACCTGTGTTGGGGGTGCAGTGTTCACCTGTCCCTTCTGGAAGGGGGCTTACTGGATTTCTTATTTTTGTATAATGTTATGATACATTTGGTCATATGTGTGTTCAGCATTAATCTTATTTATCTCAAATGCCAATTCACCAAATCTGTTCATAAACATACTACAAAAATGTGTATACATTCATCTATGTCTGCATTTCTAATTAATTTTATTGGATATTTTTGGAATAGAGAGGCACAGAGCTTGACAGTTATTCTAAATTCCATTTGGGAAAATGAACAGACAAGGATGTCTTTTTTAAATACCTTAAAAATAGGAATGAGGAACTCTCTCCAGGATATTATATTATTTCAGGTACTTTTCCTTTTTCTGCTGTTTGCCTTTTAATTTGATGATGGGGTTATTTGAAATAGATTACAAGAATTGGAAGATTTAGAAGAATTTTTGGCCAAAGATAAGTACCCCTTTCTCCTTAGTTAGTGCCAAGTTAATTAATAGGTTTCTTTTTAAAAGCAGTGGGTGAATGGCCCAGACATCAAACAGACATTTTTTTCAACCAAGTCCCTTTATTTTCTACTCCAGTTAACATTAAGAAATCACCAGATATCAATTCTCCTTGAAATGTCTCAAAGGCCTGAGCCAAGCTGGACACACAGACACCACATTCACTGGCTTAGGTTAACCGTAGTTAAGACCTGGTTCCTCTTTCTCTCCCTTAAGAGGTCACAGCCTCGTATATTATAACCAAGCATGATTGACACTAATGATGTCCAATTATAACTTTCCTTTTTTCATCAGAATGCCAAGAAGTGAGCTTACCATGCTCTAAAAATATATTACAAAGTAGCAAACAATGAATACCTTAAGTGTTGATTCTCTTTTCCATTGTAAATAACATGATATTATCGTAGACCTCACTGTTCACAGATGAAGGCTGCAGTGTCAGAGAAACCATTGGCATGTGGCAGCAGGGTTGCCAAATGATATCATTAAGGGATGGAAGAAATCTCAAGGATATTTCTGATAGATTGGCCTATATTTTACTTAACAATAAAATAACAAATCAATAATAAAAATATTAAAGTACAGAAAAATAGGCAAAGAATTGTGCAGTTCCAAGAGAAAGTATTAATGGTTGCTAATACTCTGGAGCCCATCAGCTGCTTAAAATATATGTAAATAAAAATAACTATAAGTAAGGAAATGGAAATTGCCTCAGCAACAAGATACTATGTTCTCTATTGAGCTGGCAAAGATTAAAAACATTATAAAAACTCCCTACTGTCCAATAGGACTTATACCTTTCATATTGCTAATTCTCTTCCATTGTGAAAATGCTAAGACACTATGCATCAAAAGTCTCAAAATTTTTATAGCTTTTGACCTAGTAATTTTATTCTAGATAACCACCCTAAGGAAATAATCAGAAATACAGGCAAATTTATGTGCATATATGTTTATTATAGCATTATTTATTATAGTAATAAATGAGATAGATAAAAATGCCCAACAATAGAGGACTGCTTAAATAAATTACAGGCCATACAAACATGCATATTGTGAACTGTTACACACCATTAAAAATTTCATTTACAGAGAATTTTTTGAACAACATGGGGAAATGCTTACAATGCACAAAGTGAAAGAAACAGTATATAAAGCTCTTTATATAGCATAATTCCATCATTATTTTTTAAAAAACACATTTGTATGCAGAAAAACAGAAAGTGCCAAAGCATGAACAATGTGTAAGATTACAAGTGATTTCTATTTTATTCCTTGTAATACTTCTTTGTTTCTTCCAAATTCTCTGGAATGAACATGTAATACTTTAACTATTAGAGAAAATGTTTATTTTTTAAAATATATTTAATTGATTTCAGAAAGGAATGGAGAGGGAGAGATAGAAACATCAATGATGAGAGAGAATCATTGATCAGCTGACTCCTGTATGCCCCCCTACACAGGATCCAGCCCGAAACCCAGGCATGTGCCCTGACCAGGAATCTAACCGTGACCTCCAGGTTCATAAGTCGATGCTCAACCACTGAGCCACACCATCCAGGCAGAGAAAATATTTAATGTGGTCAAATACTTAAGGTGATGGAAGGAGACTAGACTTGGGTGGTAAGCACACAATAGAGCTTACCGATGTCTTATTATAAAGTTGTTCACCTGAAATTTATATGTTGTTGCCCTAATAAATTTCATTAAAAGAAATAAGAAAAAATAAATGAGTATATACCATAGCTTGGCACTCAAGGAAAGACTCTGTTCCAGCTCCTCGGTCTAGCCCTGATTGTTTCTTAAGCACAGCAGGCATTTCCACACTCCCTGCTTTTCTCCCTAAAGTCCCTAATGCTTGGAAATCCTTACAAGGACTTGAAAGTCACTTCTCGTGACACTCTCTGTGAGAACTGGTTTATCCTGCACCTTTATTTTAAAACCACTGGATACTTGGTCATAAGAGGCCATTTACTAATTTAATTCTAATTATTCATTTATTTGTCTGTATCCTCTGTTGAACTCTGAACTTTTCAAAGGCCCTAGGTCTTAGAAACCTTTAAATCTCTACTATCTAGTATCATTCCTGGCATGTCATAAACATTAAATATATAGATGAATGAGTGATAAATGGAAGAATGGAAGGAAGGAGGGGTGGAGGGGTGGATGGGTAGATGAATGAATGGCTGGGTGTATGAGAGACAGGTTAGAAACCCATAGATTTTCAAAAGGTGAAACAATGTAGAAAGGAAGTCCTCCTCAAGTTGCTTCTCATATTTAGATGTGTACACACAGCAGATGACACACCAGAAGCACTATGTTGAGCATTACTAAGACAATTGAGCCATAATTAGCTTATAATAGAACTGAAATTCTTCTAGTTGAAACAACAAATCTGTTATCCTGCTTTACAGTAAATGGCTTTCTACAAGGGATATCCACATGCTATTTTATTATTAAAAACATTCCAATAAAAGATATGCTGAAACATTATTGCAATTTCTACTAATTAAAAACTAATTAAGTCATTTGCTGAATAATACATATACTCTACTTGCATTATCTATGAGTATGCTCTTCACTTACAAATATTTGTCTCCATTTCATTAAAGTAATTAAAGTGCTTCAAGTATGGTTATTTTTACAAGCATTTTTATAGCCAACTCTCAATTTTCCATACCAATGGAGAAGCATAATTGAAATATTTAAAACTGAATAAAAGATAATACAGAACCTCCCTGAAGTTCTTTCCCTCCCCCAGTTTAACAACAAAAACAACCGACTTGAGTTTTAACTCAGCTCCCTTCTCTCACTCCCACTCTGGTAGTCTAATGGAAAATAATTGCACATCAACAGTAAGATCATATTCATGAGCACACAGCCCCTCCCTCCACCCCCTCTTCCTTCCCTCCTGCACCCTATATCCTACCTCTTGTTAGAGCAAAACCTAGGTAGGAGTGAGCCTACTTTACCAGGGCAGAGGGACCATCCCCAAATCAATGACAAAATTAATTGGACTCTGTCTCTCCCATCACACTGCCCATGCTTTGTCCCAGGCAATTATGACAATTCCTTAAGTTCCTGGGGGGGAAAAATGCTGCATAAAGCAAAAAATTATTTGCACTAAGCATCATAATGGAGGTGGTGAGTGAAGGTGTCAGCATGTGCACGCCTGCGGATCTGGCTGCAGCTCTGTTTGCTATTTTAGAGTGAGGGGAATGATGTGGAGGAAACATTTCCTTTCGCAGAACGGGAGGGAGCATAGTTATGGAGGGGCAGAGAGTAAATATAAGTTGGGTGCATCTAATTACATATTTTGAGAAATGTGACAAGAAAACATATACTGGAAACGGGTTGACAATCCATTTTCCATAATAGGCACTCAGCCGGGGATAAAGGGAGTAGAGTTCTTCTCACTCCCTAATGTCAGTTTTTGCCCTGAAAGGAAGCATTGCCTATGGGAGGAGGCAAATGGCGCTGCTCAGAGAAAGCACCATCCAAGGAGGCCGAGAGTCATGTGGGGGGACCGCCCTGAGCAGATCAGGCCAGGGAAAAGGTGGTTGGAGTGCAGACAGTGTATGGCCCGGGAAGGCTGGATCCAAGGGCCTGGAACTGCAGCTGTGATGGGAAATAGAAGATTGATGACGATGATGAAGATGAATGGATGGATGGATGGATGGATGGATGGATGGATGGATGGATGGACGGACAGACAGGCAGATAGGCAGGCAGACAGACTGATAGATATGCAAACAACTGCTTAGATAGATACACATAGAGAAAGAAAAATATTCGGTGCCCACCCCGAGCCTAGAAGAGCCTAATAAATGTACCAAAATCTCGAGGTCCTCAGAGACAGTATCTGGTTCCTAAGGTTAAAGACACAAAGCAGGTTGTGTGGCAGGAGGCCAGGGAGGGGGTTTTTATTGTTGTTTTCTTTCCTTTTTAATACAGGCCTCAGAGGCGGTCTCCAAAACGTGTTCGGAAGGTTACAATGGAATTTCATTCCAACCTCATTCGTTATATGGCATCTCCTTTATTCTGGACTTTCCCCTGCTTTAAATTTTATTGGATTTTAATCAGAGACCATCTGATGAAATGTTCAGAACCCAGATTAGAATGGAGCATGTACTACAGCTGAATGAGAGGGAGGACAGTGGAATCACATAATGGAATATAAAATGGATTTTAAAAGCAATAAAACTGCAGCAGGCAGAGGGGTCTCCTCAGGGGCAGGGAGAAATGGAGACATGCAGAACTGTACTCACCACCCAGAGAAAGAGAAGTCCAGCCAGTTCATTCCCAGGCCATGGCCAGGTCCCCTGCCCACAGCCACTCCCCTTGGGCCAGAAAGTGCCTCGTGCTGCCCAGAGCACAGCAGAGAGTAGAGGCGGAGTCTGGCTGGCTTATGGGAATAAAACTGAACAGTTATAAAAAGGGGAAGAGCTAGTGTGGCTCAGTGGTTGAGCATCAACCTATGAACCTGGATGTCACAGTTCAATTTCTGGTCAAGGCACAGGTCTGGGTTTCAGGCTCAGTCCTGGATTCTCTAAAGTGCATTGTGAGAAACAGTGGCAATTACTAAGAACAGGGCTTCTGGAATCAGCCATGGCAACTGAACCCCAGGGGACCTTATGAAAATACAGATGATGATTTAGAACAGTGGTTCTCAACCTTCTGGCCCTTTAAATACAGTTCCTCATGTTGTGACCCAACCATAAAATTATTTTCGTTGCTACTTCATAACTGTAATGTTGCTACTGTTATGAATCATAATGTAAATATCTGAGATGCAGGGTGGTCTTAGGCGACCCCTGTGAAAGGGTCGTTCGACCGCCAAAGAGGTCGCAACCCACAGGTTGAGAACCACTAATTTAGAAGGTCTGGGTGGGCCTGATGATGTGCATTTCTAGCTCTGAAGTGATGCTGATGCTTTGCTCCAGGGACCACGGAATGGAACATAGTGTTTTTCTCACCTGCATCAGCATCATTCAGTACCTAGTTATAGCTCAAAAGCACCTACCCACACTCGCATCTCTAGGGATGATGCCTGCTAATTTGCGTGTTTATCAAACTCCCCTGTTGATTTCTATGCCTACTCTGCCACAAGTCAGACAAATTATTGATAATTTATAACATGGCGTTCTCTATATAAATGACTATAAGACAACAAGTTGACTGATTGGCAGAATTAAGAGTAGTGTGAGGAGGTAGGGAGTGGCCCTCACCCAGGAGTTTAGCAGCAAGTCTACCAACAGAAAACAGTGTCAGGATCTCTCTCTTTGGGGCACAGACTACATGTTTTAGGGCAGGCACAGTCACCTAAGGGCTACATCTTCCTGAGCAGATTAAAAATAAATCCCATTACAGTCTCCTAGTCAATGCAACCATTTGGAGAGTCATCTTTAACTCTGCACTTACCCTCACACCCTTCTCCCCAGTCCAGTTGCCAAATCCTACCAGCTCAGTCTGTAAGATCCATCCTCATCCATCTCCTTCTCTCCTTTTCCACTGCTACATCATAGTCCCAGCCCCTAGCTTCTCTCACCTGGGCCAGAGCAAGTATCCCAGCTGGTGTCCCAACTGCTATCTAGCTCCCTAGCACTCTTTCCTCTTCCACAGCTGGCCTACTAGTAAAACTCCTTCAGAAGCTTCCCACTGCACTCAGAACAATGGAGCCTGAATTGCCCTACGTGATCTCAGCCCTCCATCCCTCTTGAACCTCATCTTTTCCTCTCTGTGCTTCAGCCACACTGGCCTTCTCTGTGTTTCTTAAACATACTAAGCTCTTTCCTACCTCATGCTCATTTCTTGTTGACTTTTCTTTGCCAGACAGATCCCACTCCTCCTTTAGGTGTAGGCCTAACTATCAGCTTCTCAGAGAGAGAACTCTCTGCCCACCTCACCTTACATAGGTCCCTCTCTGGCCCCTGTTGTTCCTTTACAGCATGCATTATAACTGGCAATTGATTCACTTGTTTACTCATGTACTTTTCTTTCTCTTCCACTATACCTTGGGTCCTCAAAGTGTGGCCCCGGGGAAAGCTGCACATCTCCTGAGAAACACTGAGGGCGGAGCCTAGACGCTGTGTTAGCAGCTCTCCCCGTAAACTGTCCGGTGCTGAAGGCTGAGAACCACTGCCCTGGACTGTGACCACAGGGGAGTAGACACCAGGTGTGTCTTGTCTGCCATTGTGTGCCCTGCACTAGAATAGTGCATATAATAGACATCTGGTATCGTTTTTAAGTATTTATCTATTGACAAATTAAGTCACATATGGCCAAAAAAATTTCCATGTCCCAACCAGAGTCCCAACTTAAAGCCACTAGAATACTAACAAAAGCTCTATTTGAAAGGGAACTCTCATATGAGAGCCCTGGCCAGGTAGCTCAGTTGATAGAATGTCATCCTAATACACCAAGGTTGCAGATTTGATCCCTGGTCAGGGCACATACAAGAATCAACCAATGAATACATAAATAAGTGGAACAACAAATCAATCTCTCTCTCTCTCTCAAATCAAAAAAAAAATTAAATAAATATTTTTTAAAAAGAAAACTCTCCCATGAATTTTGTTTCCAATGAAGGAGTTCTAAGCTGGCTTTGGAGTAGAAACTGGATTTTAGGGAGAAGGACAGAAGCTGGAACACCACCTGGGGTCCAGGAGAGATGATGGCAGGAACTAGGCTGAAAGTGGTGGGAAAAGAAATTAATTGAAGGGTGGATTTTAGAGGCTAAGCCAACAGGACTTGTGACTAGTTGTAGATGGAATGGTGTGAGGTAAAAATGAGTCATTAGGAAAGGAATAACAGGGTGAAATTGGGGTTCACAAGTATGCTGGGTCCCAAGTAAAGGAAATAGGACAATCTATATATATAAAAGCCTAAGTGACCATTACGACTGAACGACCAGAACAACTGGTAGACCAGTCGCTATGATGCACACTGACGACCAGGGGGCAGACACTCAATGCAGGAGCCACCGGGACCATTTTCCTTTCTCTTCATGACCCTTCCATCTCCTCTCCATCTCCCATCAAACACATGTAACCCAAGGATGGAATGGCATATTTGGAGAAAATCATTTAGTGGCCCCACTTCCTTATTCTGTGGCTGAGGATGCTGGAGGCCATGCAGGGGAAGTGACTTATTCAGGTCACCGCCTTGCTGGTGGCCATGGGGATAAAGCCCCAGTCTCCTCCTCCCTAGTCCATTAAGATACTTGGTTCAGTGGGTGTTCTATGGGGGGGGGGGCGACAAAAAACAACTCCAGGGTCCACCATGTTTGGAAATGCTGCAAACAACATTCTCTCTAGAGAGTTTTGGTGCACATTATATTAAAGCTATGAAAAGCCTTCCTTCCATCAGAGAAACCTGTCTAATCCAGCATTTCTCAGGCATAGTTGATCTGGAGTTTCACCATCCCACAGAACTCCGTAACACCTATTAGTACCCCCAGGCCACACACAAAGCATGAGCTATAGGAGAGAGAAAGGGTTAAGTTAATCCCAATTCAAAGGTTACATCTGAATTTTTCATATACTCACACAAGTCTTGGTGCCTTTGCCATGTTTATCCACATTTGGAAACCTTTAAATGACTTTTTAAGCAGCTGGCGGGGCTCATTTTAAAGGCATTTCGCTGTCCCCGAGGGAAGATACAGGAATCACTGCTGAGGTTGGGTATTCCTGCAGACTCAGGCGCCGGAGCTCCCAAGCCTAAACCTGGCTCTCCAGGACTCTGCCCTGCCCAGCTGCCCTTTCCTACTGTGAGGCCACAGCCTGAACAGGAGGGCACCCTGTGCTCTGGCAGGAAGAGCCCCCGGGCATGGCCAAGAGGAAGTGGTGCATAGGAGCACAGAGCCCGGGGATGACTGGGCATGGCTGCCCACCAGGAAGAAGGGGAGGGAATGGGGCTCAGTGCTCAGCAGTCCCTTACCTAGGGCCATGGGGGCTTGGGCAGGCTTGAGACTGAACCCAGAAAACTGGGGAAGGAGGACTCGCAGAAATGGGAGATGCCAAGTTAGGAGGGGTGTACAGGTGTAGGGCCTGCCTAAGGGAGAAGGGTCTGGAGGTGACACTGGGAGCTTGGCTGAGTCACCTCATCTAGGGAACAGCGAGGAGAAGAGTGTATGCTCTGGAATTTACACAGACCAAAGTCCAAGGGAGCCAGGTTCTCATGCTTTAGCTGCATGACTCTGGACAGATGCTTCACCCCCAGAGCCCTGGTTTCTGCATATGTAAAAGAGATCAATAATTCCTGCCTCCCAAAATTGCTGGGGAGTTTTAGTCAGATGAGTGTGAACACACTGACAGATACTCCAAGGTCTGATTGTAATAACTACTACTGGGGTTTAGTGAGCACTTACAATGTGCCAGGCATTAGACTAAGTGTTTCAGAGACATTAGGCTGTCCACCCGTTCCAGGAGACAGATACCAGTTTAGACTCGACTCTACAACCTAAGAAATTAAAGGCCAGGAAAACTAACTACTTGACCCAGGCACCCTGATAGAAGGCAGTGGGGCCAGCATCTGAACACAGTCTGAGTACAGAAAATATTGCCTGCTCTGGGAACACGGATGCAGGAGAGTAGAAGAGGTCAGGTTAACGGTGAGCCAGCCAAGCTCAGTGGGAAGGTGGGCTATGAATGCTGCAACCGTCAAGGGCCCCTCCTGGGGTCAGTTTAACAAGCATAATCCTTTGATTTCAATTTGCAAGCTCTGCCTGAGACAGAGAAAGAACTAGAAATCCTGTCAAGGGGACCCACCTAGTCCAGCTGAGTGACAGTAGCCGGAGGGATGTATGCCAGCACCTAGGGTGACCGTGGTATTCTCTGTGCCGATGTCCAGTCAGGAGCTTCCTTCCAGGCCCTCCGGCAAGGCGTCCTACAGAGCAAGAGTGTGCAGTTCAAGGCCAGCAGTGGACGTCCTGGCCGCAGTCACATCAGGCCATAGGCACCCTATGGAATCACGGCTAGCCTGCTTGGTTGCAGCCGCCTTTGGCAATCCAGAGGCAAAAGCTCCTGGGTGGTGATTAAATCATGGAAAAGAGATTTTTTTTTTTTTCCAGGTTGGAATTTGATGGCCAAATCTGGCCAGCCCTGCATGATTTTTGAAGAAAGCCAGTAGGGTCTTTAAGTAATGAGAGTTTCCAGGAAGAAGGGGTGTGAGGGTAGGGAAGGGTGTAGTGAGCTTTAACATCACCTGCTTGCACTTGGCCACAGCAGGTAGCCCCAATGCTTCAGTAAAGACCAATCCTAAAGGTTCCACTATTGCATGCCAGAGGGGAGAGAAGTTCCAGAAGGGCTTGATGTGAACCCAAAGATAAATTGCAGCTCTGAGTAAAGTCAGAAGAGGGGGAGGAGGCATTTCGCGGATTTGAGGCTGTGATGCAGGGAATGGGAGGGAGTGTTAGGCCCTAGCCCCCAAGCCTATCTAAGTCATAAAATTCAGGATAGAAAAGTTTGTCTCAGGAATAAAATTACATGATAGCCAGTAACCTATGGAGCAGGCCCTTAATCAAGCAATGCTGGCTGAGGAGGACAAATTCTGTCTTATAGCCCAGGAGGAAGGAAGAAGGTGGGAGAGGAAAGGAAGGAAAAGGAGGGATGGGGAAGAAGGGAGGAAAGAGAGAGAAGGAGGAGAGAGGAGATAGAGCTTCTAAATTAAGGTCAAATACCAGAAGAAGAAATTCTATATCCAAGGCCAGCCCAAGTGTGATAGAACCATTTTATTCTATTGCTTAGGATTTGAATAAAACCATTGTTTTAAAATAATGCTGCCAGATTTCTGGGGAAGCCTGCTCTTCATTGTAGCTTTAATTCCTGTAATAAGGGGAAAAAGAGTTTAAAATTAAACATAAATGATAAAAACCTCAAAATTTTTCAAGTCAAATTTCATTAATTGATAAAGGTCTACCTGAGCCCTGGGCAAGGGCAGTAGAAGGGATTTGGTTAATTTGTAAGATTAAAGGCATTTTCAATAATTGAGGCCACATTAGAGGGAGACTCTATAGTTTGAATGACATTCCAAGGTCAGAAGACTAAGAGTCCTTATCCAAAAACACCAAGTTAGCCTTTCAGACAGAAAAATTCAAGCTACTGTGGCCTTGAACTTCAAAGACTGATAAACAAGAAACAGACAATATAAATTGGTAATCTACCTGTTTATACATAGATTTATCTTTCCTTTGGTTAAGAAATCTGACCACTCAAGTCTTGAATATTTTAAGGTGTTCTGTATAAGGTAATGTGTTATCTTGACAGTTTATTAGCAACAAAGTCAAGAGGGTCAAAACTGAAGACTCCGTCTATAATTTTATTTCCACTCTGCTTACATCTTAATAAAAGGTGTCTCTTGCAGCAGTAAACAGAAACCAATCCACATTTGCAGGTACAGAAAAGGTGCTTTCAAATATATTATCAGCAGAGAATGACATAAGCCTATTGGAATCAGCATTACTCACACTTTTTGTACCTTGGCAAGATACAAAATGATCTGTTTCTTCTCCTGGCCAAATAGAAAGTGAATAATGAAATCCATGGAATATGAAGCTAAATCAATTAAGGTGATGATAATTTTATTTATTAGTATTATTAGTAACTAGAAGCCTGGTGCACAAAATTTGTGCACTTGGGGGCGGGGGGAGTCCCTCAGCCCAGATTGCAAGAGGGTGCAGGCCAAGGGACCCTGCCAGTGCATGATCAGGGCTGGGGAGGGATGCAGGAGGTTGGCCAGCTGGGAAGGAAACGCAGGAGGGCTCCAGGGTGTGTCCGGCCCTTCTCGCTCAGTCCTGACCAGCCAGATCCCAGCAGCAAGCTAACCTACCAGTCAGAGCATCCGCCCCTGATGGTCATAGCAACTGATCACCCAGTCAACCGTCTTCCCCCTGGTGGTCAGTGCACACCATAGCGAGCAGTTAAGCAGCCTTAGCATATCATTAGCATATTACACTTTAATTGGCTGAATGGACAACTGTATGACCAGACACTTATCATGTTAGGCTTTTATTATATAGGATAATAATACCATACACAGTGCTTCATAATCTTCTAGTATTTTTCCACATTTCATTGGTCAGAGAGAGAGCTGCTTTAGTTGAAGGAGCAGGTGTGTGTTAAAAGCAGGTTGAGGCTGAGTGTCCCATATCCCCTCATTCCCTCGCATCCTTGGAGGTGGCCCTTGAAGCTCAATGGGAGACAGAATTTGGAAAACCACAGACATAAATTACCTGATTTTATCCTCAATGTGATTAATATGGACATTTTGGTTGCCACCCAACTTCCCTTCCCCTTCCTCTTGGTAGCAACAAGATTTCCATTCTGAGGTCCATGCAGCCCACATGCTTTGGCAGGTCATGCCACACCTGGTTCTAGACATGGAGCCTATGGAAAAGGAGTATTATCCCACCAGCTTCAGTTACTGATTCAAGGGTAAGAGTATGACACAGTTTGGGACAATGAGATTGTACACTGGAGTTTTCTAGGGGTCTGCAAGAAAGAATCATCATCTTTCTCCCAAAGATTTTAAGAGGGTTCATATATGTGTATGTATGTGTATATATACACACTCCAAGCATGGACAAGGAAGCATATGGGCCTTAAGTTGTGACAATGATGGAAAGTCATTCTCAGGATGAGGCTGGCACCGGGAAAGGCAAAAAAAAGGGACAGAGATGAAAAGAAACATAATCCTTAATGACACTGTGCTCTGCTGAATCGCACCAATCCTGAAGCCCACCTAGTTCTAGACACCACTTACATAAGCTAATAAATTCCCTCTAGTGCTTAAGCTGATTGGACTTGAATTTCTGTTACTTGCAGCTGATTTCACCCTAACTGATATAGATGCTGTGTAAGGTGATTTAGGCAAGAGTCCTATCTCCATTTTAGAGATAAGGCTGAAGTTCTGAGATCTGATGTTACACAAGAGCACACAGTTAATAAGTGATGAAGTGATGAAACCATCTTTCATGTCCTCTGACACCAGGACCAGTGCATGGCCACATGCCATCTCCATGATATGGGCCTTAAAAGCCCCTTTTTCAGTTTTATGATTGCCACTAACTTTGATTTTAAGCATTCCAACATTACACAATTTAAACAAAAAATGTGAGTCTTGGCTCACTATATTTTAGCCTATTAAAGAAGTAGTGTTTTTATTTTGTTTTCATAGCTATAACCCACTTGTAAGATGCTAAACCCCTCACACAGCTCCA
The DNA here is from genome assembly GCF_963259705.1 of Myotis daubentonii. Taxonomy (NCBI): domain Eukaryota; kingdom Metazoa; phylum Chordata; class Mammalia; order Chiroptera; family Vespertilionidae; genus Myotis; species Myotis daubentonii. The sequence continues at coordinate 62,014,058 of NC_081842.1, read as the reverse complement.
CTCATATCATCACAAACAACATCAGGCATGAGGATAGGCTGCAGAAGCATGTGCAGGTGGTAAGTATGTTGTTCTTATTGGGCAGGCTATAAAGTACATGAAGTGAGAAGCCCTAGGTCTGTTATTTAGCACCAATTAACAATGTCTGCTATGCAGTGTGGAATCATAAACAGAGCTCTGGCCTTCCAGGAGTTTGCTACTAATGAGAGGAGAGAAGATGGTGATCCTTCCTCCTTCGGCTCCTTCCTCCAGCTGCCCTGGTGTGTGATTAATTCTATTCATGTGTGGGCTCAATAATTGTGGTTGAATCAGGACTCTCTCTACCATCACAGGGGAAGTCACCCTGCTTCACTTCAAGATCAATCAATTCTATGAAATTATATGGGTCTAGGCAGAAGGAACAAAGAGAGCACAGTTAGAAAAAAGAAAAGCAATTTGTCCTCTAGAGATACCGTGAGTTACTAAAGAGTAAACACACATTGAATCAAAGGAGAAAAAAGTCAAACTGCCTAGAGATAAAATATATATCAATTATTATTTCAAATTAATGTTTTATTAAAACTAATTTCAGACTGAGAGGGAACTAGGCAGGAGCTAGGCCGTCATCGCCAAAGCAGGTTGTATGCTCTTCCTCACACTGGGAATACTGACTTCTCACCTATCCAAATTTTAGCATCATGAAAAGGTCAAGAAGAGTGTTCAGGAGTTCTAGTTTCAAGACAGACCTGGATCCAAAGCCCAGTCCCAGTATGAACTAACATATGACTATGTGACTCAGTGAATTACTGAACCTCTTTAAAACTATTTCCTCATTTCCAATATGAGTTGGCGTAAGGATTAAGATTTATGCATGTAACATGTTTAAGATACAGGGCTCAATAAATTGAAAATACCATTATTATTAGCCATATGCCAATCATACTTCAAAATTTTGCCCATATTCTTAATTATAGATGCAGCCTTCTCTGGCTTCCCAAGAACCAGGATAATTTGACCTATTGCAGCTATTAGAGCAGCCATTATCATGAGTCTCTCCGAGTTCTGCAACATTAACTCTTCCCCTTCCAGAACCAATCCTTAGCTGGCTTTGCAGACTCTCACTGGGGCTAAGGCTCATACCTCTACATCACTGCCTCATTTTCTGGGTGTCTGAACACTCCTACCTTAGTCTCCCCCTTCTCTAGATGCCTATAACTTCTGGTGACCCAAAGAGCATTCTGGGGAAAGGGTGGCTCTCAATTAGACCCACATATAAGGCAGAATCCATGTGATCTGTTTTCAGAGAGAGTCCCGACACCTGAGAAAGTGAGAATGTTCACGCCTCTTCCTATTTTCTGCAGACTATGCGTGTCAAGGGTTCCCACCTTGGCCTTTTCTGAAAATCCGCACTACTGACCCAGGTACAAAAGCTCAGGTAGGGTCTCGCATCAGTTAAGGCAGTCAGAAAGCAAATAGCACAGAAGAGATGTGAATAGAGAGAATTTAATGCAAATAATTATATGAAGTTATTAATAAGGAAACTAAGAGCACATTACGGTATCACAGAGGCAGCAAGTACAAGAAGTAGCTAACACCCCTAAGGCTGGAGGAGCAAAGGGAAAAGCATGTAATTATTAAAACTTAGAAAAGGGGATAAAAACTTTCAGGAGGGATACAGTCTTCTGAGAGGGGAGTGCCTGCTGACTGGGGCTGGTGTCTGGGGTGGTGAGGGGAGGGGGCAGGTTTGCAATGAGACTGATTCTCCAGATGCTGGGAAAACTGCAAACCAAATTCAGGGGCTGCTACAGGACGGAACTGCTGCTTCCAGAATGAAGAAGCTTTACTGGGTGACACGCAAAGGAGCAAACAGCAAAAGGAGTAAAGCCCTCCTTCCTCCTCTAGCCTTGCAGTCTCCCTCTTCCTGCCCCCTACTGGCAAATCCGAATGAGGAACCTGCTGATAAAGCATAAATGTGGTTGGCAGCCTATCACAAAGCAGGATACAGGGGGGTGGCTTTGGAGGTGAGAGACAATAGCTTCTTGACTAGCACAAGTCTTCTCTCCTCCCCCTTGACTAGGGATTTCCCCCACTGGGAAATCATTAGAGCTTTCAGAGACATCCGCTATGCCCTTCTCTGCTCAAAGCACCTCCAACTCTCAGCCCCAATAGTCCCTGAGCAAGGTAGGAATTTCCCAAGGATATGAAAGTCTTAAAGGAATTTCTAACACTGCCCACACCAGATCTATCTCCTGCGGGTTAAAACAGCCTGATATTTTGTATAAGGCTGTGTCACTCCTTATTTTATTGGCCACATTTTCCAGCCTACAACACAAGATCGTATTAATCAATGAGCACTAGGTAACAGTCCACTTAATACAACATCAGCAATATAGTATGTCCCAAACTTGCCATCATCCTCTAAGATAAATGTTTTCTCTTTGTTCTCATGGGCAAATTCACATCTGAAATGTGTATGTACATTTTATTTGCATTTATTTAGTTTAAATTCCCATTCCCATTTCCCTTACTAATTTTATGCAGACTCAGCTTGGGCTTTTTTAAATTTCCACAAGAAGGGGGAGTCTGGGATGATGGCAACCTGGTACAAGTCCCTGCTATACTCCTAAAGCCACATGGTCTGCTGCTCCTACCCAATTAGTTGCTGGGGCTGATGGTCAGCTGAATGCCAGAGGGGTCTCAGGCTGCAATCCATGTGTAACGAGGGGAATTCATGTGTAATGGGGAGGCCTGAAGACCACAGTCAAAGAGCTGGGGTAATGACTAGATACCTTGAAGGAGCTTGGTCCCAAGATTTTTACCCCTCTAAGGGTGAGGTCAACATTGGCCCCTTGTGAGAGGTCTCACGGCTTCCCAGAAAGTTGAGATGTGCTGAGCTATGAGGCTGAAGTCTATCTGCCCCTCAGGTAAGGAAACTGTGTGAAGTCTGGGGAGAAGATAACTTTGTCCAGAAATTTTAGACGACTGTTTCCATTTCACCATCCACATTACTTCTCACTCCCATCAGGAAGCTGCCACTTGGTACAACCCAATGACAGATCTGAGTATCCCTAACATACAAAGGAAAATAACACAGCTAATGGTTCCAGAGAAGGTAAGACCAGACAAAATGGGCACCCAGCAAAGTGGTGCTTCAGAGGAGACAGGTGACAACTGACCAACAGTATTACTATCAATAGCACTTCATGAAATTCAAGCACAGTTCATAAGCATACACACAAGATTATCTAGAACTGAATATCTTGCTTTTCAAATTAAGCATCTTAGTAAATTAATTGACAGAGAAGTGGTGAACACTGAGACACAATTTAGTGCCCTGGAATTCTAATTAGAACAATCTCAAAATACAGAAAAGTAATTATGAGGGAAAAGATAAAAGACTTAAAGAATAGGTTCAGGAAAACTAAGATGCCAGTGATAGGAGTTCTAAAAATCACCAGTGGAATACAGTGACAAGAGAAAATAATTAAAATAAACAAATAATAAACTTTCCTGAGATGAAAGAAAGTGCAAGTTTTCTGATTAAACGTATACATTAAGTTCTAGATAAATATGAGTGAAAAAGATATACTCTTGAGCACATCACATTAAAACTCCTAAACTCTACAGATAACAAAATATTTATGGGTTTCTAATAGAAAGAATAAGTTATCCACTAAGAACTGGTATAGAAATTTGTATTCATCACATGGGAAGTTAGAAGATAAGATGTTGGAGGACATCTTTCCTACAAAGAAGAGAGGATTTAAACCCAAGAATTTCAAGTCCAACTCTGATATTGAACTGTTAGGAGAAAAACTATTTCTATATATTAATGGCACCCATTCCTCATCAGAAGAAAATGTTCAAGACAGAACTTTAGGGAAAAAAAAAAAAAACCTAATGAATCAGAGCTAGGAACTCAGTTTGCAACATAATGAAAAGAAGAAACAATGGTTGTCTTCAAGCTTTTGAGAGAGAGAGAGAGAGAGAGAGAGAGAGAGAGAGAGAGAGGGGGGAGAACTATAAATGGATACTAAAAACTGTGGGAATGAGTGATATATGCACTAAATAAGGTTTATCAAAACAGAAGGGATATACTTCAGGGAAAATTTTAAAGTACTAGGGAACTAATAGTTTAAGTAATAAACTTTTAACCAAAACCCTGAGGTTGAGGATAGAGAAAAGAAAGATGTCTTCCAGGAGTCTTATCTGGGTTGCAGCTGGGAGCTTACAATATGGGGGAAGTTAAAGTAATCTTTAAAAGTCTAATTTTATTGGAGCAATGGTGAGGAAAATAGAGGGAAGACACAGGGTCTTGAGGGGGGAGATAGACAAAATGTTTTCTTATATAATAAATAGTACAGAAATATGTATGAGTTTGAGTAATAGAAAAGGGAACAGGAAAGTACAGAACTTCCAAATTAATAAGAGGAAACAAATTAAATGAATATAAACTTCAACAAATCAGCAAAAACAATGAAAATGGCAAAGAGTACTCATTTAGATTATTTAAATACTGGTGCATGAAATTTGTGCATGAGAGGGGGATCCCTCACCCCAGCCTGCACCCTCTCCAATCCGGGACCTCTTGGGGGATGTCCGACTGCCTCTCACAATCCGGGACTGCTGGCTCCTAACCGTTCACCTGCTTGCCTGCCTGATCACCCCTAACCCCTCTGCCTGCCTGCCTGATCACCCCTAACCCCTCTGCCTGCCTGCCTGATTGCCCCTAACCGCCTATGCCTCACCCTGTACCCAGGACCCAGGATTCCCTCCTCCGTCCAGTCACAGGCACCTGGGACCCAGGCTTCCTTCCCTCTGGCCGGCCACAGGCACCCAGGCTGGCTTCACCCGGGCCAGCCACAGGGTACCATGGGTGGGTCGCTTCACCCGGGCCCCAGCCACAGGCACCTGGGATCATGGGGTGGGTGGCTTATCCCTCTCCTGGGCCATACACAGACTGGCTGGTCCCCATTCCTCTCTCCCCAGTGTTGAGTGTCTGAACCATTACGGCGTGACAGCATGAGGATGTGATGACCATTTGCATATTAGCTGTTTATTATATATGATTTTTAGTATTCCATTTAAATTTATCTGTTGACTTTGGGGCTAGATATATTTTGCTTTGTTTTGCCCTTTAGTGGTTGTTCTAGAGATTACAATGTAAATAGCTAACCTTACGATCTCAGAATAGTTAATGTTTCACTTCATGCAAAAGGTGGAAGCCACCCAACCATATAGGTCCTCCCACCAACCTTTATGCTATAATTGTCATACTATGTGTGTTGTATCTTCATATATTGACAATCCCACAAGTGTTTGCTCTTTTTCAGTGATACCTATATTTTAAAATCTTAAGAGAAAAAAGCTAGTTTCTATTCATGCAGAGATTTGCCATACCTGTTTCTCTTCCTTTATTCCTGAAGACCCTTCCATCCTGAAATTTTTCCTGGACATTTCTTATGGAACAGCTCTGCTAATGATGGATTCTCTTAGATTTTCTTCATCTGAGAAAAACATTTATTTAGTCTTCATTCTTGATGGATATTTTCAATGGACATTGAATTTAGGGTTGACAGCTCTTTTGAAGGTTTTTTAGTACTTAAAGTTGTCGTTTCACTCTCTTCTGGCCTCCACATTTCTTTATGACAAGACCACAGTCATTCTAATCATTGCTTCCCTATATGTAATGTGTCACTTTTCTACAGCTGCCTTCAAGTCTTTTATCTTTAGTTTCATCAGTTATACTATGATGTATCCAGGCACAACTTTCTTTGAGTTTGTCCAGTTTAAGTTTCAATGAGCTTCCTAAATCTGTAAACATGTGAGTTTATTTTCCTCAGATTTGGAAGTTTGGGCCATTATTTTTTTAAATATGTTTTCTCCCTCAATATCTTTACTTTCACTCTAGGGCCATCATGATGTATATGTCAGACCTTTGGATATCGTTCCACAAGTCTCTGAGGCTCTGTTAACATTTTCAGTCTTTTATGTCTTTGTTTCTCAGATAGGATTATCTTCAAATTAACGGACTTATTTCTCTGTCCTCTCTACTATGCCATTGAGTTCACATAGTGAACTTTTCTATTTTAGATATTATGTTTTGTAGTTCTAAAATTTCCTTTGGGTTCTTTATTATAGTGTTTACTTCTCTAAGAGAGCTCCTATTTTTTCATTCATTTTAAGTGTGTTTACCTTGGCCACAAGGAGCATAGTTACAATTGATGCTTAAAGACTATATGATGATTGCAACATATGAGCCATTTCAGGGTTGGCATCTATTTATTATCTTTTCCTTTGACAATTGGTCACATTTTCCTGGTTCTCTGTATATCAAGTAACTAGAAATTGAGAATGTTATGTCATATAGACTCTATAATCTTATATAATAAAAGAGAAACATGTAAATTGACTGTCCCTCTGCTCCATTTGCCAACCAATCAGGAGTGAGCATGCAAATTAACCCAACAAAGATGGTGGGTTAATTTGCATACACAGGCGCCAAGCAAAGAATGGAGCAGCTTGGGGAACTTGGCTTCCCAAGCCACCAGACAGAGAGCAGAGAGGGAGAGCTGGCAGTTTGGAGGACTTGGCAGAGTGGGAGGCCATGGGTCGGAGACAGAGCAGGAAGGGAAAACCAAGAGTGCGGGGAGCACCAGGAATTCTGGGAATACTAGTTCTGGTGGCAGACAGATCTCCTAGACACTAGAGCAAAGTGAGTCTGGAGAAAGTTACTGTTGCGGTGGGGGATGGAGGGAAAGCAAAGGAGAGAGACATAAGTAAAATCAGAGTGCCTAGAAAAAATTAAAGGGAAGATATCCTAAAACTTCCAGGAAATCTCCACCAATGAAGCAAAGAAAAAAAAAAAGGCCTCTATTATTCTGTGAGCAACAAACCAAACTGGGTTGGGGGTCTCAGACAATTCGCTCATATGATTGCAAAGACAGACACAAACTATTGAGGGCTCCCAGATTGGAGAGGGTGCAGGTTGGGCTGAGCACCCACCCCCAGTGCACAAATCTTCGTGCACCCGGCCCCTAGTGTCATTATAATCCTCTGTGTTGGTGAGAATGTGGAACAACTAGAGCTCTCATATACTGCTGGGTAGAATGTAAAATGCTATAAACACTTTGGAAAATAGTTTGGGAGTATCTTATAAAGTTCAATATACAACTATCATATAACCCAGCCATTTTACTCCTACATATTTTACCCAAAAGAAATGAAAGCAAATGTCCATTCATAGACTGCTATGTGAACATTCATAGCAGTTTTCTTCATAAAGTCCAAAAACTGGAAACAACCCAAATATCCATCAACAGGTCTTTAGATAAACAAATTGTGGTACATCCATAAAATGGAATATATTTTTAAATAAAAACTATTGCTACACACAGAAAATGAATGAATCTCAAAATCATTATGCCATTTGAAAGAAGTCAGGCAAAAAAGGGTATATAGTCTATGATTCCATTCATATAAAATTCTAGAAGATTCAAACTAATTTATATTAGTAGAAAGCAGAAGCATTTGCCTAAAGCCAGAAGTGAAGAGAGGGTGACAATAATGCTTGTTATCTTGAGTGAAGATATGATTTCACAAATGTATACATATATCAAAGTGATCAAATAGTGCCTTTTAAATATGTGCATTTGATATACTTCAATTATGTCTCAATAAGCCATATAAATAAAAAGAGGACTCAACTGTGTAAATGAATACAAAACAAAGCAAGAGAGATAGAATAACTTCAAGTATACCAGTCTTTGTGCACTGTGCGTGATTGAATTCTCCCATTAAAAGACAAAAGACAAAAATCAGATTTGTTCTAAAAACAAAAAACTCTAAGCCTACAAGAAATACTTAAAGTGATAGTGAAAGGTTGAAAATAAAGAAATATACAAAGACACACTGGGAAAATATAAATAAAAGTTAAATGGAGCTTTTTAAAATTAGACAAAGTTATAAAAACATCAAACAAAGCTAAAACATTTTTGCACTAATAAGAATTCCCTGTTTATAAAGTTACCAAATAACACAGTAGATAAATATGCTAAGCAAAATGCATTAAAAATGCAAACAAAACTTAATAAATAAGCTTAACAAGTATACTAGGAAGAGTCAATATACTTTTTTTAAAAATGAGTAGACCTACTAGAAGAAAAAAAAGCAAATACCTAAAGGAACTGAATAACACAATCAATAAATTTAATAATATAAGCAACAAAGGTATTAAATACATGGAGAACCATATGGCTCCAAATAGGCGATATATATTTTGTCTTCTGTCCATAAAACATTTATAAAAATATTGATTTTTGTACTTTTCTTAAATAAAAATATATCAAGAAAATCCTTTACAGCCTACCTTTTTTATTCATAATACATTAGGAACAAAAGATGAATGTGGCTAATGAAAGCAACTGTCAGGACTTTTCTGAGGCTGAAATACCACCTGACATTGAACATGATACAAGGCTAAACTTGTAGGAAGAAAACCTGGGATCCAATTCCACCTTTGCAAGACTGTGATATTGGTAGTTACCCAAACACTCTGAGATTCCAACTCCACAAGATAGCAGTTATTCTACTCATACTACAAATTTCATAAAAGTTTTCCACCAGTGATAAGGCAAATTGAGACCATGCAAATTAAAGCATTTTTCAAAGTATAAAGTACCATACAAATGTAGGGTTTCTGTGAGAAAATATGTCTAAGCAGCAATCAACTGGGCTCACAGAAAGACTTAGAGAGAAAAAGGCTCTTGAAATATGACCTATTATATCAGAATCTACCTGAGCATATATGCAAAGATCTTTTTAAAGAAATCTAGGAAGACCACACATACTTGGAGTAGTAGGAGCTGCAGCAACTAACAAGAATAACTTGTTACTAACAACTAATGAGGAGGTAAAGTCCCTCAGATAGGAGCTACTTAAATATTTGATGACTAATAAATTAAATGTTAATTAAATACTTCGGCAATTTTCTTCCCTGACCAGCATATAATTAACATTTAATTCGTTATAAAATATTTAAAGTTATGAAATATCCTATGGTATGTAAAATGTCTCCATTGTCAAATCATCTTGAGACAATGTGTCAAGGGTACAAGAGGTTAGACTGGCATTTAAACCTCAGGAGACAGAACATAAAAAGTACCTTTTGTGACTTTCTCACATAAAGAAATTGGAAATGAGATAAGGAGAATCTCATTTTCCAACCAAATTTGGCCAAGGAATTTATAACTGTTACTAGGGAGGAAAGGATGATATAAGAATAAGGCACCCTCCAAACCTAAAACTATAATGGCATGAACGTTGCAACCACTTCAACAGGAAGTGGAAAACATGATTAAAAGTTGGTTAGGAAGAAAGCACCATTCACTTTGGCCTCTGTGAATTGAAATAAATCTGGAAGAAGGAGCAGAAGGAAGAGACAGATTGGGTAGAGTAGTTATCTAGTAAAACAAGCGGTGCCATGAAAGAGGTATCCTGCTCCCAACTCCCCCAGGACGCTGTCTGTAAGTCCCAGAGGGAAATGCATTCCCGCATTGTTCAAAGCTGACCTTGGAAAGTACCTGAGCCTGAGCTTACAGCAAAGGAAATAGGGCCTGGACGGACTGAGAACTGTGGGGAGACATCCAGCTAGTGAGGAGAGAGGGATTTGAAGAACAAGCATCCACAGTGTTAGTCCTTAAACCAGGACCATACAAAAGAGTCACTGGACCAAGAGAAGTGACTTCTGTGGATCATCAGTAGAGCTATGCAGTGAGCCAGGTTAATGGCAATCTTCTAAAACAGTGGTTCTCAACCTTCCTAATGCCGCGACCCTTTAATACAGCTCCTCATGTTGTGGTGACCCCCAACCATAAAATTATTTTTGTTGCTACTTCATAACTGTAATTTTGCTACTGTTATGAATCATAATGTAAATATCTGATATGCAGGATGTATTTTCATTGTTACAAATTGAACATAATTAAAGCATAGTGATTAATCACAAAAACAGTATGTAATTATATATGTGTTTTCCGATGGTCTTAGACGACCCCTGTGAAAGGCTCGTTCGACCCCCAAAGGGGCCTCGACCCACAGGTTGAGAACCGCTGTCTAAAAGAAGGCTCCTGTGACACACCCCTACAACGTCAAAGGGAACAGGTGGGTTCCATTTCCAAAGATCATGACTTAGGGGTGCAGCCTCTCCCCTCCTGTCCCCTCATTACCTCTCAGCACGCATGGTCTTCAGCACAACCCCAGTTCAGTGATTCAGATAGCAACACTCATTCTAACAGCGGTGAGATAAATATGGCCTGAACATCAGACACTAGACTTTGGCCTTCACAAGGCCTGATTCTGATAGCTTCTCAAACCCCCTAAACACCTGTTATAATAGACATTGATGGTAGCCCACCCTCTTCTATCTAGTATTTAAAGAGTTTAGCTCCAACCCTAGCCCCCACACCCCAAGGAATACATTCTGCTCAGCATAATATATGCTAAGCATGGAAACCTCATTCTGCTTATCTGTGATCAATTCAAGAGTTAACAGGAACCTAGTTCTTGCCCAAGAGGTATGAGGTGTCTACTGGGATCTTTCTATGAAGAAGGAGAACCTGAAAGAAAGAGTCCTCATAATCCAGTTTGATGTTGTGTCTGTAGGCAACTACAGAACAGCAGCAGCCATCTCAACATTGGAGGGTTGATCCTAAGGAAAAAAGCACCTCAGTGGGCAGTGAGACCAGAAAGAATGAAAGATGCTGGCCACACGAAGACATTAATTAGTGAGTGACTGGATTAATCTAGTCTGGGGATGCCCCACCTCTGGCTTTCTGACACTGTCCTTTGTTTGACAGCCCTTCTCCCAACATGCAGCCTGCCTTTCATTGCTGTGTTCCATTTTCTCAATATTTTTGCTCCTTTTAACTCATATTAATTCCCCACTATCTGACTCACACATCTAGGGCTTCCATTTGTACAGACCCCAGCCTGCTCATGCTTCCAGCTCAGAGCTAGAAATAAAGTTCACACCAGCCCAATATAAATATTTCTCAGATCTGGATTGCAATATGATTGGTGGTGTCCCTTTCACTCAGCAGTATTCCTGAGTCATCCTATAATTTTGGATACAGGAGATATGCAAAATTACAGGAACAATAGTGTCGACATCAGGAACTGCCTTTCTCCTTGTGCTCCTGATTCCTACTGCATCCTCCGCTCTAGCAAGTTATTTCACTCACTTGTACGAGAGGCAGCCACTGCAGGGAACAGATTTGACCTTAGCAAGAAGCATCCGTAAACTTCTGGGACTACAGATGGCTTCATGACACAGCTTGATTTTACAGCTGTTCTTATAAACTGCAGTTTTCTTATTTGCTTTTCTCTATCTCTTCGGCTTCTGTATCACAAGTCCTGACCCTCTCCCTGGAAGGAAGGAAGGACACTTGCACTACTTTGCTCTTTAGGAAATTGTAGCTCCAGGTTCTGATCTGCCCGCATGGTTTCTTACCTGTTCATTGGCCTGGTTCTCATTCCTGGCACTGCCCTCCATGGCAGACCTTTATCCCTCACCCACCACACAAGAAAAGCTGCTGTCTACACTCTAATGTGTCAGACATAGCCAGAGCTCTGAAAAATATCCAGGAGAGGGGTCGGGGGGAAATGCTTCAGAATACTGTGAAACACACGGCCCTGTGAATATAAGCCAGGGGAAGTGACAGCTAATTTTCCATTGAGAAGGTGTGGAAGAGACTAAGAGAATGAGAGAAAACGGTAAATGCACCAAATAAGAATGTATGCAGAAATTCTCTGATATACATGCAGCTATTAAAGTCTAGATTGGAGGATGGTCAACAGAGTGAAAGGCTGAGAGAGAAAAAAAATGAGGCTTTTGAAAACATGGTGTGATCTACAATTTCAGAGCTCACCTGAACTAAGTCAGAATGCAGAGCGTCCTAGATTGGAATTGATTTCTGAGGAGGAGCTCTTGATTTTGTTGCACTTAACCTACCTACAGGGAACACAACAGAGGAGCTGAGAACAATGAAGAGAGTTTACTGATTTCGGACACAGCAGTGTTGGCACTCTCACCAGACGGTGGTTACATGACCTTCACATGAGGTTATGCAGTGACCTCAGGTTTTGGCGACGATTGAAACTTTGTTTACTGTGTCAGATGACGTTTTCTTGGTGGAACAGCTCTCAGCTGTGCCATTTAACTCTCTGATGAACCCAGCCTGCACGGTGATAGAGCTCTTCACTTCCCCAGACTAGCAGGAAACATCAGCGTCACCGGTAATTATCATCCTCAGAGAAAAGAGCCCATTAATGATCTGAGCTGAAACCAGGTCTGAATACTAATGACAGGGTGGCCTTCTAGGATATTAATTAGGGGTGACACTTTCAGGGCAAGCTTGACTTTTCTTCCTAGGATTCCAGTTGAGACCATGCATTGGATGTGAGCAAAATGCAGATTCAAGTAAGAAAGGGAAAGAAGGAACAGTGGAGAATTAAAAAAAAAAAAAAGGACCACCCTGACTGGTTTGGCTCAGTGGATAGAGTGTCAGCCTGCGGACTCAAGGGTCCCAGGTTCGATTCTGGTCAAGGGCATGTACCTTGGTTGCAGGCATATCCCCAGTGGGGGGTGTGCAGGAGGAGGCTGATGGATGTTTCTCTCTCATGGATGTTTCTAACTCTCTACCCTTCTCCCTTCCGCCCTGTAAAAAGCAATAAAATATATTTTAAAAACAAAAAGTACCACAAAAGCAAATCAGGAAGGTTTCCATCCTAAAACTCAAGAGGTAGGTAATTCAGTACCTGTAACTCAAGTGTTGCCTGCTCTCTCCTTGTAATTTGAGATTTTAATAAAACTGATTCCATCCCTTTTTGCTGTGCTAAGTGGGAAGTCTACTTCTCCCCCTAAGATTTCTGAGGATCTCTACAGTTTACGTTCTCAAGGTTTTTCTGATTCTAAGTTTCTCAATCTGCTGAATGTGACAGCTCAGCTGCATGTCTTACCTATGGTTCTCTTGCTTCTCCCCTTGATACTCAAAATGTGGTCTAGAGACCAGGGTCTGGACACTTGTTGCTAATGCAGAATATTGCACCCTACCCCAGACCAACTGAATCAAAGCTGCAAGTTTAGCAAGATGCCAGTGATTTGCATATACATTAAAGTTCAAGGAGCTCTGCTATACTCAATGTGAATAGTGTAGATGAGGGACTCTGTTGCCCTTTTATTTCCCTAAAAGCATGAGGAGATCATTACAAATTTGAGGCAATAGAGGGGTTTGCACAGAAGCAATTCCTATACCTCATATGGGATTATAAACTATCCCTGTACTTTAAAGTCTTCAGATCACCGTGACTTGTTGCTCAACTATCTCATTCCCTCAAATCTTACAGCTCAATTCCCCTCGTTTTATGAGGCAGAGTAATTCCATTCTCTGTTCTATTTTAGCTCTTTGCTCACTTTTGCATATATTAAAAACTCACTTATGTCCAGTGATAAGACAATGGGTTATCTCAACCTTTGGTTCCCAAAAAAAAGTTGCAGAGACTTTGAAGTGTGATGCTTTTCTTTCTTTCTCACCTCTGGCCTCAGTGAGTGGAGGGAAGCAGGACAGACGAATATTTTCTTCTGATATGAAATATGTCATCCTTACCCCACTTGAAAGGCAGGAACTGCCATAGTCAGTTTGGATTTTGGAACATTCTTTTTATTAATCCTGTAATGCCCAAATCGCAATTATTCATGGTAAAGCAAGATAACAGCAGTTTAGGTCATTTAAATCCAGAGTGTAAATACCATATGTGAAGCTCTACTTTCAAATGTTTTACCATAATTACACACAGAGAATGAAAATTATTCTAAGTTCTAATTGGTTTCTCCTTTGTCAAGATCAGCTCCTAGCCCTCACCGGTTTTGCTCAGTGGATAGAGCGTCAGCCTGCGGACTGAAGGGTCCCAGGTTCGATTCCGGTCAAGGGATTGTACCTTGGTTGTGGGCATATCCCCAGTAGGGGGTGTGCAGGAGGCAGCTGATCGATGTTTCTCTCTCATCGATGTTTCTAACTCTCTATCCCTTTCCCTTCCTCTCTGTAAAAAATCAATAAAATAAATTTTAAAAAAAGATCAGCTTCTATCTCAGGCTCCAGACTGAAGACTTTGGCCAGGGCAGCTTATTACCACCCTCTTTACTGGGTCATTGGCTTTACTTGTGGCAATAGGCCCAAGGAAGGAAGGTGGTAATATATTTGGACATGGGCCTTTTAACAGTGTCTCTCTAGGGTTGGCTATACTCCCTAATATGATCTTACTAAGAAATTCTTGGCTAAGGTAGGTGTTGCATATTTTTAAACCTTACTTTTCATGCTTTAGGATCCGATGACCAAGAACATGGGGTGTCATAAGATTTATTAACACTAGGGAGGCCCAACTGACATGGCTCAGTGGTTGAGCATCAACCTGTGAACCAGAATGTCACGGTTTGATTCCCAGTCGGGGCATATGCCTGGGTTGCAGGCTCGATCTCCAGTGGGGGCATTCCAAAGACAGCCAATCAATGATTCTCTCTCATCATTGATGTTTCTATCTCTCTCTCCCTCTTCCTTCCTCTCTAAAATCAATAAAAATATATTTTAAAAATAAAAGTAGGGCAGTGATAGCGAACCTATGACACGCGCAGAGGTGACACGCGAACTCATTTTTTTGGTTGATTTTTCTTTGTTAAATGGCATTTAAATATATAAAATAAATATCAAAAATATAAGTATTTATTTTACTATGGTTGAAAATATCAAAAAATTTCTATATGTGACACAGCACCAGAGTTAAGTTAGGGTTTTTCAAAATGCTGACACACCGAGCTCAAAGGTTCGCCATCACTGAAGTAGGAAGAAGTGAGAGAGGTTCACATGTCTCCATGTGAAGTGGAAGCCAGAGAATGTTCCAGGCATGGAAGACTGGAAGCACTGGCTGGGTACGGGGCCTGAATGACTGATAACACATCAGATTAATCTATTTTATAATGCAGGTGGACAGCAGCCTCTAGTAGGTACTAATAAACTTCAATCAATAGTAGAGTTTATAAAAACAGCCTTGAGCTTAACTGAGCATGACAAATGTTCAGAACAACAAACATTTTTTCAGCACCTACTAGTGCCTGGCATTATGCCAGGCCCTGGGAAAGCACACATAATTGCAAAATCACCCCTGCCTTGAAGGAATATAGTCACAGGGCAAAGTTAATTTGAGTATGATATGGTAAATTCTAAAACAGATATAAGCATAGGGTGTCATATATACTAGTAAGCACAGAAGGCTTGGGGAGGTTTCACCTGAGAAGAGATTTTTCTATTCTTCAGTAGTGGCAACTGATGTCCTTTTCATCACACCTTTCGTCACAAATATGTTTATGCTAGGTTTTTCTAACATAATTCTCAACATAACTCTCCTGGAAGCTTTGTAGCAGAGTTGTCAAAATAGAGGAGCCTAGAAGCCACAAGCTACAATGCAGAGGTGGAGGTCTATGGGAAATTGATATTAGAGTGTGAGCTTCTCTCATAAAACAATTTGGAAGGTGATTGTGAGACAATAGGATAATGACATTACAATTTATTGTCCAAACTGAGGCACTTCTAAGAGTGAAGGAGGGACACTGTTAATAATTCCTAGAGTACAAGTCTGAAACCATAAAACTCCTAGAGGAAAACATAGGTAGTAAGCTCCTTGACATCAGTCTTGGTGATGATTTTTTGGATTTGAAATGAAAGGCAATGAAAGCAAAAAATAAACAAAAGTAGAAATACATCAAATTAAAATGTTTCTGCCCACCAAAGGAAACCATCAACAAAATGAAAAGGCAACCTATCAAATGGAAGAAAATATTTGCAAATCATATGTCTGATAAGGGGTTAATATCCAAAATCTATTAAAAACTCATATAACTCAATAGCAAAAATCCAATTAAAATTTGGGCAGAGGATCTAATAAACATTTTTCCAAAGAAAATATCCAGATGGCCAACAGGTCCATGAAAAGATGTGCAACATCATGAATCATTAGGGAAATGCAAATCAAAACCACAATTAGCTATCATCTCACACCTGTTAGAATGACTAACCAGCGCTGGCCAGAATGTGAAGGAAAGGGAACCCTTGTGCACTGTTGGTAGGAATGTAAATTTGTGTAGCCACTATGGAAAACAGTATGGATGTTCCTGAAAAAATTTAAAATACAGCTAATATATGTTCCAGAAATCTACTTCTGGGTATGTATTCAAAGAAAATGAAACAATCTAAATGTCCATTGATAAATGAAGGGATAAAGAAGATTTGATATGTATACAATGAAATATTATTCAGCCATAAGAAAAGAAGGAACTCCTGACATTTGCAACAACATGGATGGACCCTGAGGGCTTTGTGCTATGTGAAATAAGTCAGACAGAGAAAGACAAATGCTGTATGATCCCCTAATATGTGGAATCTAAAAAATAAAGTAAAATAAAATTGAACTCATAGATACACAGAGCAGATTGGTGCATTGGTTCTTAACAGACATGGGGGATGGGGAGTGGAGGGTGGACAAAATGAGTGAAGGTGTCAAAAGGTACAAACTTAATGTTAGAAAATAAAAAAGTCTTGATGATGTAATGTACAACATTGTGCCTATGGTTAAAAATAGTGTGTTGTATATTTGAAAATTGCTAAGAGAGGAGATCTTAAAAGTTAACACAAGAAAAAATTTCTAACTTTGTGTGATGATAAATGTTAACTAGAGTTATTGTGATCATTGTGCTATATGCACATAGATCAAATCATGTACATCTGAAAATAATATAATGTTATATGTCAATTATATCTCAATTAAAAAGAGTAATAAGCCCTAGCTGGTTTGGCTTGGTGGCTAGAGTGTTGGCCTGCGGACTAAAGGGTCCCAGGTTCGATTCCGGTCAAGGGCATGTACCTTGGTTTCGGGCACATCCCCAGTAGGGAGTGTGCAGGAGGCAGCTGATCGATGTTTCTCTCTCATAGATGTTTCTAACTCTTTATCCCTCTCTCTTCCTCTCTGTAAAAACTCAATAAAATATATATTTTTTAAAAAAAGAGTAATAATTTCTAGGACTGATGGTATAAACTGAGACGAACCTGGATGAACTGGTAATAGGGTCACCCTAGTGCAAAGCCAGATTTCCAGTCATTGTGTATTTTATTCTGTTCTGGCTGCTATGACAAAAATTTCATGTACTGGGTGGCTTATGAACAACAAACATTTATTTCTCACAGTTTTTGAGTCATGGAAGTCCAAGATCAAGGCATAGTGACTGGTGTCAGCCCAATTCCTAGTTCAATGATAACCATCTTCTTGCTGCAACTTCACATGGCAAAAGCAGCAAAGGAGCTCTCTGGAGTCTCTTTTATAAGGGTACTGCTGCCATTCATGCAGGATCCGCCCTTACGACACCTCCCAAAGGTCCCACTTCCAAACGCCATCACAATGTGGGTTAGATTTCAACATCTGAATTTTGAGTGAACACAAACATTTGTCTACAGCATCTGATAAATGAATGGGAAATGCCCTTACAACATACCTTGTCATCACTATTGGTCTTCCTACATCATGTTGAGGATGAACTGCAATTTTTAATAGTGAAAGTAGTATCCCATCTGAAGGGATTATTACTTAAAATAGGTAGAGGGGAGATGGGAGAGGGGGAGACCCAGGTACAGGGGACAGGCACTGAGGAAACTGACTCAGCTGCAAATTCCAAGAGGCTTCTGGTCTACATCATTCTCCAGTCTTAGCCTGTGTAAATATTCACCAGTGGCTAGGGAGAGAGGAGGAGGAGGAGGAGCAAAGATAAAACTAGAGGCTACCTCAGTTGGTTAGCAGAGACCATTGAAAGAATGAGTGAAACTCAGCAAGTCGAAGCAAGAATGCAATATCTAAACGGTCCACTGAAAGGTGGTAAAGCCCAGTCACAACCTTGAGCTCACTCAGGTTCTGTCTGGAAAGACCTGAACCACAAATCTAATGAGTGGTACTGGGGCACTGGAGGGATAGAATCATGTTAAATACAATGCTAATCTGATACACATTTTAAAATATGTATTTATAACAAGTCCTTTCAAATAACAGTGATAGTAGCTAACATTTATTGAATAATGTTTCTAAGGGCTTCACAGTTATGAACTCACTGTATTTCAGAATAACCTTACATGCTGGATACTATTATAACCTTCCTTTTGCACTTGAGAAACTGAGGTACTGAGATGTGAGCTGTGAAGTCTTGGAAATACAGGAAGCAATGCATCCACGATTTTTGTAGTTCTGCCTTTTTAAAGGTAGACTTAAGCACCTCTTTAGAGGCAATGCCACTTGCCCTGGTGGTGTTTCTCGGTGGTTAGAGCGTCAGCCTGCACATCCAAGGGTCATAGGTTTGATTCCCGGTCGTGTACCTGGGTTGCAGGTTCCATTCCCAGCCCTGGTCAGGGTGAGGGTGGGAGGCAAACAATGGATGTGTCTCTCTCACATCTCTCTCTCCTACTCTCTCTCTCTCTCTCTCTCTCTCTCTCTCTCTCTCTCTCTCATTCTCTCCCTCCATCCCTCTCTCCTTCCCTCCCTCCATCCCTTCCAAAAATCAATAGAAAAAATATCCTCAGATGAGGATTAACAAAAAATAAATAAGTAAATAAAGGCAATGCCACTTACTTATGAAACATGAGGGAGAATCTGAGATTACCCTAGAGAGTTCCTCAAGAAATGTTGAGAATTTTCAAGTTCTGTTCACTAACATGACACTGAGCTTGGTGCATTATGTAAAGTGTAACCTTAATTAAGACAATAGCACAATGCCGTCCACCTAGAACAAATGGAGGAGGAGGAAGCAAACTGGCTCTTCTTTCTCAAAGAGGTGTGGTAAGAGAGAGAAGGTGGGTAAAAGTTCCTCATAGAAAATCAGCTCTTGTGAGAAAAGCTCAGAGCTTCAGTGAGGACCCAGGGCAAATTCAGAGAGGGTCACTTGGTCCTGATCCCTAGAAAGATAACTACCACCCAGCGAGTCCTACAGTAATTTGGTAACCTGCTTCTGAGGAATATCACATTATCGTTAAAGCACATTCCAATAAACTAGAGCTCCTAGTTGCCTTGGGATGAATGTTTTTAATTTTGAATGTTACACTGAATTGTTCATCATGAAGATGTTTCATAATGCAATATGGCTGCAAGACAGGAACACACCACAGAGAGAAGCAGAGGCTGAATAATTGACTGGGAAAGCCTCTCAGTGAAAGACCAGCACCAACACGCTGGCCAGTAAAGGAACCACTGAAGTTAGACACTGGAGGAAACCAGCCAGAAGAGGGCAAGAAGAATCAGAGAGTGTGACACAGAGAAAAGGAACGGCACTTCCTTCCCCTTTAAGCCCCTTACAGAAGGCCATACACAGTAGGTATCTCTATTACCCAGGAGTCCAAGCAACAACTAAAGAGGATGCTTTGGCAATGGAGTTGGGGGGAAGAGTGGGTTCCACAAGGGCCTCAGTGAGGAATATCAGCTTGGTACCCCGAGTCTTCAGCCACACGGAGCAGGTAAAGAACATCACATCTGACAACACAAAATATTTTGGCTTCTATATGAAATTAATGTTTATTGTGTGGTATTTCCAAATTAAATTTCTAATTAACTAATCCTTTCATAAGAAATCTTAATTGTTATAGAGTGCTGAAGAGGAAATAAAGCAACAGCATCCATGGTAGATAAAATTAATCGCCCGAGAACTTTTTGTAAAAGGTCTCTGAGTCTAGTCACAACACATTTATATTAAATGACATATCAAATATTCTCTAGAAAATATCCTAAATGAGGTCTGCATTTCTGGGCACCATCACATGAGGACTTTTCCTTCTCTTGGGACATAACAGATCTAATAGGTGGTGACCATTATTTGTTAGAAAGGTGGGGCTGGGTCTTTCGGTGCCCTTTCCAAAGACAGACTGCATATCTGTAGGGAGGGAGAAAAGCATGTAACATCTAAAGATTCTTGCTAGGACCCATATGACATAAAAATCTCCCTCAGTCTCTCCTTTGATAAGAGGGGTTTCTATAACTAAAATAGGAGAAGCTAAGCCATTTGTAAGCCAGAAAAGACAAAATGGAATTGTGACGGGATGTCATGTGAGCCCACAGTTTCAGCCCAAGATAAAATAATAAAAGGAATCAGCATCCTCATGCCCTTTGCTGAAACAGTTGCACATTGTCATCAGGCTGCCTGGTAGAGGAGAAGGAAAGGCTGGGGGTGGAGATGCTATTTTTGTAAAGATCTTTTGTAAAGAGCATCTCCGCATGACAGGGAGAACCATGTTGGTTCTCTATGGGAATTAAGCAGCTGCACTGTATGAATCTATAATTCCAGGGAAATGACAGCCTCATTGCCACAAAGGGTCAACGCTTTAGAGGCAAAGAACTATTAATCCCTATGAGGTTTGCAGCAAAGGGTGTGCTGTCAGCAGTGACCACCCCAAGGGCTGCTGGCATGAATTCTCAGGCCATGCCCACATGCACTGGAGTGTTTATACTCCACAGTGAATGGTGAGGCTTATTTCTCTCATCCTATTCCGTGAAGAACTGAAGCCTTCCTCGGGATTTTATATACCAAAGCAAAAGGACTAGGCAAGGGCACAGCTGTGGCATGAGATGTAAGGTTAGGGCCAGAGTACTCAGAGGAGCCCAGGCCATGACAGAGCCCCACAAGACTTGAGGGTCAACATAGTGACAAGCTCAGGGACAAATGTGATAAACTGCCAAAACTCCAAAGGCAAATGTGATCGCTACAATGACTTAGAGAGTTGCTACAGAGCTAAGAACGTACAGGGTGGGAAAAAGTAGGTTTACAGATGTAAGTTCGCAAAACACAGAGTTCATTCTTGTACTATTATTTATCAACTAGAGGCCCGGTGCATAAAATTTGTGCATATGGGGGGGTTGGGAAGGTCCCCTCAGCCCAGCCTTCACCCTCCCCAATCCCCAGGATCGGGCCTAAACTGGCAATCAGACATCCCTCTCACAATCCAAGACCGCTGGCTCCTAACTGCTCACCTGCCTGCCTGTCTGGTCACCCCCAACTGCCCCCGTCTGCTGGCCTGGTCAACCCACACAGCCTGCTGTTCAGTCATTTGGTTGTCCCACACTAACCCCCTGCTGGCCTGGTCGCCCCACGCAGCCTGCTGTTTGGTCATTACTGTTACTATGATGGCATCCTGGACAATTTACATATTCCACTATTATCAGTATAGATTATTCTATTATTTTCCATACAAATAACTGTAACCCTACTTTTGCCTCACTCTGTATTTATAGTCAACTCCATGGATGAGAATTTCAGGATCCTGTAGGATAATGGAAAGCAGAAAGGTTTTGTTTGTCTAATCTATAAAGTTTCCTCCTAAACATCATGCTAAGTAACAAGGACAAGAAAAAACAATGCAGACCACACTTCTGCTTCTGACCATAAAAGTGACTGATGCTAAACTAAAATTCTCACAACAATCACTTGTAAAGTTCGACAAACCTGTGATGCAAATGTGTTTAGATGTTGGCCAACAAGCAGCCTATAAAAGAGGATAAGCAGATGAGGTAAACCTTATAAACTCCCTGTGGGAAAGCAGTTTCTGGGTCATAGTTCAGGGAGGTATGGTCATGCAGAGCATACTGACTTCATTGCCTGAGAGACAGAGCTTGGAGACTAGGACCTCAAGGGGATAGAATTTGTGGAGCCTTGTACTAACAAAAAGGGAGCTTCACAGAGCCAGGGAACAAGACATCTGCAAAGGGTCTTGACACTTTGAACAAAGATTAAGTTTCACATGCACAAGATGAGAGTAGGTGAGGCAACACAGACAATAACTACTGGGGATGAGATCTATGCAGAGTGGAGTGGAGACTGCAGAGGTCACAGAGTGCACACAGAGATATGAGTATCCCAACCACCCAATGTAAAGAAGCCTTACTGCATACTCCAAGAATTCAACCGAGACCTCAGAAACACCAAAAATGAGTAGCCTTATTCTAGCCAGAGTTAAGCCTATAGTAGGTCTATTCTAACGTAACTTAAAAATATTCCTTGTAAACATCACATTGATCCCCCATTAAATTAACTGCTCAATAGAAAAAATCCAACACTCTTTAAATGAAGACAACCAAAGCCATGTTTGTAAAAAAAAATGTATTATCTACAATTGCCTAGCACACAATCAAAAATTACCAGACATGAGAAGTAATGTTATCCATAATTTTTCTTAAAAAAATCAATAGAGCCCTGACCAGTTTGGCTCAGTGGATAGAGCATCATCCTGTGGACTGAAAGGTCCCACGTTCGATTCCGGTCAAGGGCATGTACCTTGGTTGTGGGCACATCCCCAGTGGGAGGTGTGCAGGAGGCAGCTGATCGATGTTTCTCTCTCATCGATGTTTCTAACTTTCTATCACTCTCCCTTCCTTTCTGTAAAAAGTCAATAAAATATATTTTAAAAAATCAATTGAAACATATGCAGAGATGACAGAGGTTTTGTAATTAGCAAACAACTACTTTAAATAGCAAGTATAAAAATGTTTAAGGATTTAAGAGGAAAAAATAGATATAATAAATGAAGATGTAGCAGGATACAAAATCTATGGCATTTCTATACACCAATAGTGAACTTACAGAGAGACTAAAAAAAAATCCCATTTATCATCGCACCAAAAAAATTAAGATACCTAGGAATAAACTAAACTAAAGAGGTAAAAGACCTCTACTCAGAAAACTACAGGATGTTAAAAGATGAGATAGAGGAAGATATAAACAGATGGAAGAACATACCATGTTTTTGGATTGGTAGAATCAACATCATTAAAATGTCCATACTACCCAAAGCAATCTATAAATTCAACGCACTTCCCATTAAAATACCAACGACATATTTCACAGACCTAGAACGAACTCTCCAAAAATTCATCTGGAATAAAAAAAGACCCCGAATAGCTGCAGCGATCCTGAGAAAGAACAAAGTAGGTGGGATCTCAATACCAGATATCAAGCTGTATTACAAAGCCACTGTTCTCTGGTACTGGCACAAGAACAGACATATAGATCAATGGACTAGAATAGAGAGCCCAGAAATCGACCCAAACCAATATGCACAATTAATATTTGACAAAGGAGGCAAGAACATACAATGGAGTCAAGACAGTCTCTTCAATAAATGGTGTTGGGAAAATTGGACAGATACATGCAAAAAAATGAAACTAGACCACCAACTTACACCATACACAAAAATAAACTCAAAATGGATAAAGGACTTAAATGTATGACGGGAAACCATAAAAATACTAGAAGAATCCAAAGGCAACAAAATCTCAGACATATGCCGAAGCAATTTCTTCACTGATACAGCTCCTAGGGCATTGGAAACTAAAGAGAAAATAAACAAATGGGACTACATCAAAATAAAAAGCTTCTGCACAGCAAAAGAAACCATCAACAAAACAACAAGAAAGCCCACTGCATGGGAGAACATATTTGCCAATGGTATCACCAATAAGGGTTTAATCTTCAACATTTATAAGGAACTCATACAACTTAACAAAAGGAAGATAAACAATCCAATCAAAAAATGGGCAAAGAACCTAAATAGACACTTTTCAAAAGAGGGCATTCATAAAGCCAAGAGACATATGAAAACATGCTCAAAGTCACTAATCATCCGAGAGATGCAAATCAAAACAACAATGAGGTACCATCTCACACCTGTCAGAATGGCTATCATCAGCAAATCAACAAACGACAAGTGCTGGAGAGGATGTGGAGAAAAAGGAACACTTGTGCACTGCTGGTGGGAATGCAGGCTGGTGCAGCCACTATGGAAGACAGTATGGAGTTTCCTCAAAAAACTGAAAATGGAACTCCCATTTGACCCCGTGATCCCACTTCTAGGAATATATTCCAAGAAAACAGAAACACCAATCAGAAAGGATATATGCACCCCTATATTCATAGCAGCACAATTCACCATAGCTAAGATCTGGAAACAGCCTAAGTGCCCATCAGTAGATGAATGGATTAGAAAACTGTGGTACATCTACAGGATGGAATACTATGCTGCTGTAAAAAAGAAGGAACTCTTACCATTTGCAACAGCATGGATGGAACTGGAGAGCATTATGCTAAGTGAATAAGCCAGTCAATGAAGGAAAAATACCACATGATCTCACTCATTCATGGATAATAAAGACCATTATAAACTTATGAACAAAAATAGGTACAGAGGCAGAGCTGCCTCAAACAGAGTGTCAAACTGCAGCAGGAAGGCCGGGGAGGGTAGGGGGGGCAGAAGGGGGGGGGGTAAGAGATCAACCGAAGGACTTATATGCATGCATATAAGCATAACCAATGGACATAAGACACTGGGGGGTAGGGGAGGCTGGGGGATTGTCAAGGGCGGGGGGAAAAAGGAGACATATGTAATACCCTTTGTAATACTCTAAGAAATAGAAAGAAAGAAAGAAAGAAAGAAAGAAAGAAAGAAAGAAAGAAAGAAAGAAAGAAAGAAAGAAAGAAAGAAAGAAAGAAAGAAAGAAAGAAAGAAGAGAAGAGAAAAGAAGAAAAGAAAAGAAAAGAAAAGAAAAGAAAAGAAAAGAAAAGAAAAGAAAAGAAAAGAAAAGAAAAGAAAAGAAAAGAAAAGAAAAGAAAAAAGAAAAGAGCCATCAGGCAGCTGGTTCCACAACCATCAAATCTCACAGAACTGGACAATGCTATTCATCAGGCATGGTGTCAGATTCCTCACATCACCTTTCAACATCTCATGGAGTCAATGCCAAGAATCGCCGCAGTTTTGAAGGCAAAAGGTGGCCCAACGAAGTACTGATGGGGTGGTCATAATAATCTGGCCACTCATGTTCAAATATATCCCATGTTCAAAGGCTGTTAAATCGCATTTACCCATATCTTCAGAGAAAAATCACTTCTACTGTTGTGATAAACAACCTGCTTCCCTATTTATAATGGTCTGGCCCTCTAGCAACTTCAGCGCGAAATTATAGCTAATTTACCTACAAACGTCAGGTGGTCATAATAATCTGGCCACTCAGTGTATATTAAAATAATTAAAGGTAATG
Organism: Myotis daubentonii; assembly: GCF_963259705.1. Taxonomy (NCBI): domain Eukaryota; kingdom Metazoa; phylum Chordata; class Mammalia; order Chiroptera; family Vespertilionidae; genus Myotis; species Myotis daubentonii. Next base: position 61,988,924 of record NC_081842.1, on the reverse strand, counting down.
AGGTTTGTTTTTAACATGATTTATTTAATTGTAAGTTTATGTAATCTATTTGGTTATAATGACTTTGCTTAGCAGTCAGCTCACAACATTCCTGAAAATTTAACAATCAGCTCTCTTGAACTGGCATGAGCCAGCATCAGCACACCACTGTGTGTAGCCATAAGGGAACACAGTAAAATTGGATCTATTATTTATAGTATAGGGCAGAATAAATTCAAAATGGGTCAAGAGACATAAATGTAAAAATAAAATGAAACCATATATGTACTAGGAAAAAGGTGGATGAATTTCTATATAACCTGGGCATGAGGAAAACTTTCTGAACCATGGCTTAAATCCAGAAACATGAAGGAAAATGAGATTGTATTAATTTCATAAAACAAACTGAGAATTATAAAAAAAAGAAAGAAAGAAAGAAAACAAATGAGCAAGTGAAAACCAAATTAAAATAACTCCTGTAACTAATCCTGACTTCTTTTTTAACCAACATTTCTTGGTGCCACAAGGGGGCAGTGCAAGCAAGCTGATCATTGAACCCAAGCAGTTGTAATTCCAGGAACCAGAAGAGGTGGCCAGGAGCTTGCTCCTAGAGAAAGGTAGGACCAGAATGCAGCAAATGCCCGCTTCTGTCACTTGGGAAGAGTTATGACAGGCAAAGAGCATGGAAAAAAAGATTCAACAGACTTTCAAATTGGTTTTCATATGTATGAATTTCTGTTTATACCCAACTAGAGAGGACCTTAACAGTTTATCCTATCTAGCTCAAAAGTCTGTTTTGTTGAAAATCAAGAGGTAGGGGAGGGTGGTGAAATTAAGAATTACTTCAAATCTTTGAATGTGGTTGGCCAGAAGGACCTGGGAGTTTGGTGATAAACATGTTGACTTTGTGGTGAGGAATGGCCAAACAGAAATATCTAGCTAGCATTTGTAAATTTGTCTCTAGAGCTCAGAAGAGAAATGAAGACAAGAGATGTGATTTGGGAGGTCACAGAAGCCACATGTACAGAGAGCTTAATGGTCTGTGGTCTCCCTCCTGAGGACTTTTGCAGGGCTCTGCTTGGCATGCCTGTGTCTTCCTAACCTCCCAAGCTGCCATCTAATATGTGCCTGTCCTAACTCTTTCATTTGCAAGTGACAAAAACTCAATTCAAATTAGAATCAGTAAAGAGGGGGACTTATTGGCTACTGTAACTAAAGAAATCAAAGGAGTGCCAACCAATAGAAATATAATGTGAGTCACATATAATTTAAAATTAATAGACTCATTTAAAAAGTTAAAAGTTCTAGGTGAAATTAATTATAGTACATTTTACCAATCCAATATATCTATAATTATTCTATTTTTAATGTAATAAGAATGTCAAAATTATTAAGACATTTTACTTTTTTTTTTTTCTTTTTTTTTTTTTTGCACACTACGTCTTCAAAATCTGCTTTGTATTTTACATTTCTGGGATGTTTCAGTTTGGATTAGCCATATTTCAAGTGCTTGCTAGACATATGTGCCAGTGGCTACCATATTAGACAGCAGAGGCCTAGCGCTAGACCTTGAGGTCCGACTGGATCCTCAAGTAGTGTCATTGGGCTCTCTCTCGGTTTTGCTTTTCTTTGCATATTGGGCTCATCCTCACCAAAAAGAGATGCCTTCATTTGGCCAAACAAGATAGCCCACAAGTAGTTCCAACTAGTATTTTGGTTATAGCTCACAGTCACAGAGGAAAAGACAACATTCTGATACCATCAACTGGTCCTGCTGATGTATAATTATTCATGAACCAATCAATCAGAGGCCAGGGATGTAACGCCAACTCCAACCTACATTGTCTTCAGTACACCTGACAAACAAGACTCTGACCGCCCAAGCCTGGTCACATGCTCCTCTCTGAGCCTGGGGGTACAGTGAGAGGACTGGTCAGCCCACCTGAGCCACACAGAATCAAGGAACATGGGTCCCCAAAGAAAAGTAGGGCACAAATCACACATATCCACTTACCAACCACGGGCGGGCCTAACCGGCCCCAGATCCCAGGCTCAGTGCTGGGACAAGGGCAGTTAGGAAGATTGGTGTTAATAGCTGCTCATCCGGTCGTATTTTGACCACCAGTTCCTCTTTTTTTACTTCCACCATAGTCATGTGTGTAAGGTCTAATCCCTGTAATGAAATCCCTGTAATGAATCCCCACTGAGTTCCCCCTCCTGATCTCAGGTCCTTTTAGCTGGCTTCTCAGTGCCTGCAGCGGATCTCTCCCATGCTAACCTGCGTGGGACTCCTCTCAGAACCTGACCAACCCTGTTCCTCCATTCGGCCCTTGGACTTGGAGGTTAATTTTGACTGTTTCCTGACCTTGTTGAATGGGGCCCAGTGTGGCCCTCACCTTTGCTCTGATGTGCGGGACCAGTACCCTCAGGCTCAGCTTTTTCTTGCAACTCTCGTTGCCCTGAGAGGCAGCTTCGGTCCTCGTGGCTCAGTCCTGACACTGAACTCCAACCGCAGCAACGAAAATAAGAACCAGAAGAGACTGTATAGTCCGGGGAGTAAGAGCATGTAGACTCTGGAGCAGTGGTTCTCAACCTTCTGGCCCTTTAAATACAGTTCCTCATGTTGTGACCCAACCATAAAATTATGTTCGTTGCTACTTCATAACTGTAATGTTGCTACTGTTATGAATCATAATGTAAATATCTGATATGCAGAATGGTCTTAGGCGACCCCTGTGAAAGGGTTGTTCGACTGCCAAAGGGGTCGCAACCCACAGGTTGAGAACCGCTGCTATGGAGCCAAAGTGAGGCTAGGATTCAAATCCCAGCTCTGCCCCTTAGTGGCTCTGTGATGCTGAGCAAGTTATTTAACCTTTTTATGCCTTGACTTCCTCTTCTTCAAAATGCAGGTAAAATAGGACCTATTCACCAGGCTTGTGCTGTACATTAGATAGGCAAATATATGTGACATGTTTAGGAGAGTCTCAATTAGGCTGTAGCCTGGAGGGTTTGATCAGGGGAGGGGAACACTAGGACTGATAGGGAGTAAGGGTTTCATTACAGGGATCAGACCTTACAGCACTGTGGGGAAAGCAGGGTAAGTGAAGGTCCGCAAGGGGAAAGCTGGAGGACCTGAGAAAAGTCACTCACCAGGGACCCGGCTCAGCGCCAATTGCCTACTGTGAGGAAGGCTGCAGCCTCGCCCTGTGCCCGAGGCCTGAGGTGCCAGGTCAGAGGGGAAGGCAGCTGGGGAAGAAGCTCTGAACCGAAGCACAGGGAAGCAAGGAGCCTGGAACCCATGACCATCCTTCTCCGCATTTATCCCACGCACTGCTGGTGACCCGAAAAGGGTGCCTCCACCGACCGCACACCTGCCTGCCTGAACCTGGAGGGGGTTCCCTGCCAGCAGCAGCGGCCATGAGCCCAGGAGCTGCTTGACTCCCATAAACACAAAGCAGACCAACAACAGCACCAGTCAGCATGGACCCACGCACCACCCCATCTTTCCTGGCACCAGGGCTGCTGGGTCTCTTCCGCCTTCCAAATCTCCGTGACTGTCTCCTGTGCCCACCATAACCCAGAACCTGACTTTCTCCTGGGCCCACCCTAACCCAGAACCTGACTGTCTCCTGGGCCCACCCTAACCCAGGACCTGACTGTCTCCTAGGCCCACCCTAACCCAGAACCTGACTGTCTCCTGGGCCCACCCTAACCCAGGACCTGACTGTCTCCTAGGCCCACCCTAACCCAGAACCTGACTGTCTCCTGGGCCCACCCTAACCCAGGACCTGACTGTCTCCTGGGCCCACCCTAACCCAGAACCTGACTGTCTCCTGGGCCCACCCTAACCCAGGACCTGACTGTCTCCTGGGCCCACCCTAACCCAGGACCTGACTGTCTCCTGGGCCCACCCTAACCCAGGACCTGACTGTCTCCTGGGCCCACCCTAACCCAGGACCTGACTGTCTCCTGGGCCCACCCTAACCCAGAACCTGACTGTCTCCTGGGCCCACCCTAACCCAGGACCTGACTGTCTCCTGGGCCCACCCTAACCCAGGACCTGACTGTCTCCTGGGCCCACCCTAACCCAGGACCTGACTGTCTCCTGGGCCCACCCTAACCCAGGACCTGACTGTCTCCTGGGCCCACCCTAACCCAGGACCTGACTGTCTCCTGGGCCCACCCTAACCCAAGACTGCAGGAGGAAGGAACCCTGAGAGATGTATTCCCAGCTTAGCTAAACTCTCACAGTATAAAACCACCAGCATGTTAGCTGCTATTATTATTTCTGCTAACCACATTGTGTATGGGTCTTGTATTGTTACTGTTTATTGCTTATACTAGTGGCCCAGTGCATGAAATTCATGCACATTAAAAGGGAATTCATGAGAGGAAATATTTTATAATATTGCTATTTGCCCTTTCTCTATAATAGAAGCATCAGAGATGAAAGAAAATCAGTAAAATGTATATGAAAATCTCCCTCCTGTCAGAATCTGGGGCATGCTGTGGGACCCAGAGTCAAGTCCCCGCCCACCACCTGAACTCGCTTGGAAGACCTGGCCAGCCCCACCCCCATCAAGCCCCTCCAGGCTGGGAATGCATCCTCAGGTCCCCCAGCCCAGCGCTGGGACAGGGGCATGGCCTGAGGTCCCCTGTCAAGCCCTGCAGGGTGGGGGGCGTGGCCTGAGGTCCCTCGCCCTGGTGAGGAGCCATGCAGCTTCAGGTTCCTGCTGTTCAGTCATGATGTTACAGTGTCCCGGCTAATTTGCATATTCCTCTATTATATAGATAGATTATATAGATAGATTACACTCCACAAGAGGGTAAGGTCCCTGAGGATGCCTTAGTACAACCACTTTATACACAATTTAAAAGAGTTGTAAGCCCAGTAGGCGTGGCTCAGTGGTTGAGCATGGACCCAGGAACCAAGAGGTCACGGGTTCAATTCCCAGTCAGGGTACATGCCTGGGTTGCAAGCTCGATCCCCAGTAGGGGGTGTGCAGGAGGCAGCTAATCAATGATTCTCTCTCATCATTGTTTCTATCTCTCTCTCCCTCTCCCTTCCTCTCTGAAATTAATAAAAACACATTTTTAAAAAAGAGTTGTCATATACATGTTAGTTAACCCACAGGACACCCCAGTGGGCAAGATAGGTTTTATGACCCACAGCTTACAGAGGTCTTAAGTGGCAGGACTACAACTCAGTAGCAGAGCCTGATTAATGCCAAGGCCAAAGCACTCCAGTACACCCCTTATGCCACATGGGGGCAGCACAGTGCTCAGCGTGGCACTCAAAGAGGTTTGGTTAAAAATCATCGCTTTCAATGTCTAACTACACATCAACTAAACAGGCACGTGGAATTCCGTGGCACAGTGAAACTGGTCTCCGTGAGATGTCTGTGGGTGCAGTTACTAACGCATCACAGGGCATTTGCCTGCAGAAATCCGAATGTTGAATTTTTAAGGATGCAGTTCCTACAATTTACAGCAAGTATCACCCTAGAGCTACTGAACAATCATGCGTGAGACCTAACAGGATCAAGAGAATCAGTGTAAAGTGTATCATGTAATACAGGACACAGTCTACATTTTAACCTGGGAAAACAATAAAAACAAAGAAATATTGCGCAATTTCATGTTACCTTGCAGATAACTTTTCACCAGAGTATTTCTCCCCACACTACCCTCCTTGACTGGCACCAGGAAGTGCCTTTGTGACACCTACATGCTAAGTGCTGGGAGTGGCAGAATGTTAAGCCAATTTCTCAGTGCTGTTCTTTTTCTGTCCTGCTGTGATATTCCCAAATCCTCCAGATTATCATTCAGAGCTGGGACCTCCTAAATACAATGCTACCACTTGCCATAAGCCAGTCCATTCAAGCTGTTTGACACAGTCACTGCAGGGAAGAAACATCTGCACAGCAAATCTATCAAGGGACCTGGCATAGAGGGCAAACTGTTATTAATATGTTTGCAAACCTTTTGGCGCTATGTGTTTTAACCAAAGTCACCTCTCGGAGAAAGGTTGTTTCCCCAGGTAGGGATTTTTCCCTGGAGTTAGGGAGGGAATAAAACCCCTTAACCAAGTGCCAGGCTGGTAATTAATCACTTTAACTAAGAACAATCACACTGAAGCTACATAATCTTTACTCCCTGGAATGGAGATCAGAAACGCCCTAACCTTTGGAATAGAAATTGATGGGATTAAAATCAACTGGTATAAATACAGATGTAATAAGACAATCAAACACAGAACCTGGCTGGAGAGCCTGACTGGAGAGCCTGGCTAGGCTGCTCATCAACTGAACGCTGTCTCTGTGTCATTTCTTCTTCGCCGACTCCGTCCACAGCTTTGGGAACCCCTGCACCTGCTGGGCTTGGACCCCAACATATGGCGCCCGAACAGGATTCCCCTAAGACCAAAGTGGAAAAGCAGCTACAGGTCATCGCGGTGCTACAATATGTCCTGTCCTTCCTCGTGCTGGGAGTAGCCTGCAGCATCATCCTCATGTACACGTTATGCACCGACTGCTGGCTCATCGCTGTGCTCTACTTCACCTGGCTGGTGTTTGACTGGAACACGCCCAAGAAAGGTGCCAGGAGGTCACAGTGGGTCCGAAATTGGGCTGTGTGGCGCTACTTTCGAGACTACTTTCCCATCCGGCTGGTGAAGACTCACAACCTGCTGACCACCAGGAACTACATCATTGGGTACCACCCCCATGGCATCATGGCTATGGGTGCCTTCTGCAACTTCAGCACAGAGGCCACGGAAGTGAGCAAGAAGTTCCCCGGCATAAGGCCCTACCTGGCCACGCTGGCCGGCAACTTTCGGATGCCAGGGCTGAGGGAGTACCTGATGTCCGGGGGCATCTGCCCGGTGAACCGGGACACCCTAGACTACTTGCTTTCAAAGAAGGGGAGTGGCAATGCCATCATCATCGCACTGGGGGGCGCAGCCGAGTCCCTGAGCTCCGTGCCCGGCAAGAATGTGGTCACCCTGCGCAACCGCAAGGGCTTTGTGAAACTGGCCCTGCGACATGGAGCCGACCTTGTTCCCACCTACTCCTTCGGAGAGAATGAGGTCTACAGGCAAGTGATCTTTAAGGAGGGCTCCTGGGGCCGTTGGGTCCAGAGCAAGTTCCAGAAGCACATTGGCTTCGCCCCGTGCATCTTCCATGGCCGAGGCCTCTTCTCCTCTGACACCTGGGGGCTGCTGCCTTACTCCAAGCCCATCACCACTGCCGTGGGTGAGCCCATCACCCTTCCCAAGCTGGAGCACCCGACCCAGCAGGACGTCGACCTGTACCACGCCATGTACATGGAGGCCCTGGTGAAGCTCTTCGACAAGCACAAGACCAGCCTGGGCCTCCCAGACACCGAGGTCCTGGAGGTGAACTGAGCCAGCCCTCAGCCAGGCGCCGGAGGACCCCGCTGGGCCGCCAGCCGTTTCCCACCAAGTTCTCGAATGCTTTTTGTTCTGTACGTTTGGGAGTGTCATGGGTGTCTGTGGGTGATTTAAAATAAATTTTAAAAACTTTGTTCAACCATGGAAATGTTAGGTCTCTTTTAGGGAAGGGAAACGCTTGGACGCATCAGCCTTGTGCCCTGCCAGTTGGTGCTGTTCTAGGTGGTGGCGAACACCTCGGGGCCTTTAGAGTTTCCCAACCAGCCCCTCCGCTTTCATTCCTGAAGTTACAGAGAGAGAGCACGGGCCTGGCTGGCTGGGGAAGAAGGACCGCCGTTCGTGACCCGGGCCAGTTAGACCATTTGCTCTTTGCCCCTGGAGGATGAGGAGCAGAAGCTGCTCCTGACACAAACACCTCTAGTCCCAGCTACTTTGACTTGATGGCAGGACTAGTCCCTCTGGCCAAGGGGAAGCCTCGAAGGCACAGCTGTCCCCGTTTTGAAGAGTGCGGTGAAGAGCATCTGGACCCGGCCAGCATGATTCTCCTCTCTGCCACTTCCCACGTCCCCCGTCTTTCACCCTGAGCCTGGACTGACCTCCGCAGAGACGGTGGGGGTGGTGATGAGCCCGGGCCGCGAGCAGGGCTAGCCAGCCCAGGCATAAGGTCTCTTGGATTGTCCACCTACCACGTTCTGCTTGGAGTGGCGGTTTTCCTCAGGGGGCGGGTGACGTGGACCCAGCACTGACCAGGCCTTGGCCAGAAGCCCACACTTTCAGGTGGCCTCGTTTTGCTTACCCCACACCCCCAAGGGGAGGTGTGAGGAAGGGGGCCCCTCTCCCTGTTCACAGAGGAGCCTGGCCTCCTGAGCTATCAGCAGAGAGGAGAAAGGCCCTTCCATTCAAAACAGGCTCCCTAAGTTAGAAAGGAAGCCTAAACCAGATCACCTCTCAGAGAAAGGTTGTTTCCCCAGGTAGGGATTTTTCCCTGAAGTTAGGGAGGGAATAAAGCCCCTTAACTAAGTGCCAGGCGGGTAGTGAATCACTTTAACTACGAACAATCATGCTGAAGCTACATAATCTTTACTCCCTGGAATGGAGATAAGAAACGCCCTACCTTTGGAATAGGAATTTATAGGATTAAAATCAACTGGTATAAATACAGATGTAACAAGACAATCAAACACAGAACCTGGCTGGAGAGCCTGGCTAGGCTGCTGATCAACTGAATGTTGTCTCTGTGTCATTTCTTCTTCGCTGACTCCATCCACACCTTTGGGAACCCCTGCACATGCTGGAGTTGAACCCCAACAGCCCATCACAGCACATTATCGTCTTCCTACCTTCTTTGTTCTTTTGCAAAACAAAAGTCATAATGAACTTGACTGTTCTTAGGTCTGGACAAGCCCTTTCTGGCCTATATAAAACCCTGGGAGATACTAATAACTTTATATTTATTTTACCCCTTGTACTTTTCAAAGTAACTTTTTAATCTATAATTTCATTGGAAACTTAGTGTAACAAGGAGGGCAGATATTATAGTATTCATTTTACAAAAGTGGAACGAGGCTGCAAAGGTTAAGCCAATTGGCCAAGGTTACACAGCTAGCCAGCCAAGTACTGTATCTCCTGTATCCAAGTCCAGAACACACTCTGCTATTGTAGAGGAACCAGAGTCATAAATACATATTAGCATAACCTATGCATGTTCCATTGTGGGTTAATTTTGACAGAAAGAGGGTAAGCAGCTTCAATGGTCTTGATAGCCAGGAAGCCAGACTCTCCAGTTTATCTAGACTCTAGCGTGATAAAGAATGGAACTTTCTGGTTAATTGACAGCGCCACCCATACCTATGGTTTGATACTGCTGCGATGGCTTTCCTCATACTGACTTTTGGTACAAGTTTTAGAATGTATGCTTCTTGGAGGGAAGAAACTTCCTTTTGTTTGCTGCTGCATCTCCAGTGCCTAGAAGAGCTCCAGGCACAGTAAGTGCTTAAAAAATATTTGGTGGAAAAAAATGAATGACATCTTGATAAAAACAGAAGAGGGAGATGGTCATGAGTTCAAGGTTCCTTGCTTTCCTCCATTTAGAGTTACTTCCCCAACTGCCTACCCCTCTGACCTAGCACTTCAGGCCGCTGGCACATGGCCTGGTCAATCCGTAGCTGAGCTGTGGTTCCTGATGAGTGATTTTTCTCCAATCCTCTAGTTTTCCCTCTTATGGACTTTCACTTACCCCGCTTTCTCCATAATAGTGTAAGGCAGCAGTTCTCAACCTGTGGGTTGCGACCCCTTTGGCGGTCGAATGACCCTTACACAGGGGTCGCCTAAGACCGTCCTGCATATCAGATATTTACATTATGATTCATAACAGTAGCAACAATCCCAGGCCATGTGGAGGTTTAGGCCACTAAGTGAGGGCCAGGGCTGCAGGACCCTTTCATGTAGGTTGTCTGATGATTTCTCCAATGGGACTCAGACTGGTTTGCATTTTGTTACCATCTACGCTCCTCAAATAACTGGGTCCCATTTCTGTTACTGACTATGGTCACCTACTGACAAACCCTCAAGCCATGTTATTCTATGGAAGAGACATCTCTCAGGTAGTACCTTCTTTCTATCCTCACCTTTATGACTCTAGTTCATTTTCTCACATGAACTATGTAAAGAGTCTCCTAACTGGTTTCTAAAACTAAGTTTTTCTATATTATAGACCCCCATCACTTCACTTTCTGCTTTCAAACTTTTGGTGCTCCCATTTCCAGAAAATAAGGATAAAAAACTTAGCAAGGCACATAAAGCCTTGAACCCTAGATCCAAGCTCTGTTGGTATATACCTGCTGCTTTCAACCACCACCCACACACAGCACTGCCCTCTATTCCTCCAAATCATAGGTACTTTCAGCACCCATCCCAGTCCTTTCACTGTTCTGCTTTCTCTGCCCAGAATGTGCTTTCTTCCCCCATCTGGTGCCTGAGGATATTCATTATTCAGAGTTCAATTCTGAAAAAAATCATCGAGTTTATAATATGTTGTCACCGGGGGTGTAACTTGCTATGATCTTTTTAGATAATTATTTGGTAGACGATATCAGGAGGTTAAACAAGTTCCTATTCTTTGACCCAGTTATTTGCCATATCTATATATTCTAGGAAAACAAACTCAAGAAATTATCCACAGAAAAATCCATTACAGTGTTATTTATAATAGTAAAAAAGTAAAAAGTAAAAAAAAACCCTAAATGTCCCCCTGTTGGAGAATGCTTAAAACAATAGTTTCTGAACTTTTATGACATATATATATATATATATATATATACACACATATATATATATTCACATGCCAAACACACATTTGCATGTGTATATACAGATACATAGAGATATATAGAGATATACAGATATATATATATATATATATATATAATCTGAAACAAACCTTCATAAGATAATACATATCTTCATGAGACAATACATACTTCACTACATACAGTGCAACCACTTTCATTTTTTTGAGTGTTGATTACAATCCACTAAAGGGGTTGTGAGTCACAGTTTGAAAAAAACTGGATTAAAAATCTGATAAAAATATAATGCATATAATTCAGCTACATAAATATTTCTTAAAATAACATTTAATCACAATATATTAATGTAATATTAAGTGATGAAAAGCAAGGTACCAATTATTTCTATAGCCTGAATATAATATCTTTTAAGCATGTATACGTTGGGATGGTTCTCTGGGGTCATCATCAAGAGAATGGGTGCTTTAGTAAGCCCACAATTTACCTAGTATTTCTATGTCATAGTTTCTTGTAGGGAAGCAGAACAGAACATGGGACTTTGATAGTCCTGGTGTCCTGTGTGACTTTGGACTAATTGTAAAGTATATTCATTTTATTCAATAAACATTTAGTAACCATAAACATTGTGTACTCAGGACCCAAAATGCAAAGGTGCTCCAAATCCATCATGGGAAGCAGCCATTTAAACAAATCAACCCACTGGTGGTGCAGATGAACATAGATGTACAGTGGGGACCCCAACGAGATAGGGCCATCATTTCCACTAGGAAGTGATTCCTGGGCTGAGATTAAACACGAACTCACCCCAAGACATCAAGGAAGAAAAAAAAGAGCAATGCCAGATACAAGGATGGCCCAGTGGGGTGCAGGAACAGGGCAGGGTGAACTGAGGGACATCGGGGATATTGGTGTGACGGGAGCATAAGGTAAGGGAAGACGGGGTGAGAAGTGGAGCTGGAGAGCTGAGCATGGGCTGCATCGTGGAGGGCCTTGTGCCAGACCAAAGAGCCTGGACACTCCGGGCCTCTGATTCTTAACAAGGATTCACATTTTTGTTGCCTACACAGCTTTTGAAACTACAGCTGCCTGGCTAGTGTCATACTGATTAGTTGGGCCTTACTGAGACCGACCTTTATTTCTCACTCAACCTCTTTCTGTAAGCAATGAGCGATATTTAAGGGGCGCAACAAACAGGTGTAATACCACATTTCTATCAACATCCGTGTGGAGAGTGCACTGGACGTGGATGGGACTGAAAGCAGGAAGTCCAGCTGAGGAGACCATCGTGCAGTCCAGGTGACTGAGGGAGAAAACAAAGGCAAAAGCAAAAGCAGTTGGGAAGGAGAGGAAGGGAAGAATATTGACACGCCAAGTGCACAGTCTGGACCTAATGTGAAGGTGGTGGTGGTGGCAAAGGGTGGATTGAGGAGCTGGGAGGTCTAGCTCGCCCATTACCTCCTGCCGTCCTTCTAAATCAATAGGCAAAATGAAAACAGATTATTTTCTCTGCTAGCGGAATGATAGGAAAAATCCTCCGCCTTCCTTTCCTTTGCCCACTTTCCAAATGACTGCCACCTCTAATAGCTCCTCTCTCTGAACCACTGCTGGTTAGCGTGTGGGGTGAAGGGGGACGTGGAAGTGGAGGGGAATGGAGGATGACTGCCTTGTCCCAGCACCTCAGGGAAAAGAATGCTTACCTCAGGGATGTGAAGTGAGAATAAATACGATAATGTATGGACTGTGTCTGGCACATGGTAAGGTCCTACACTGGAGTGACTAAAGCTGAGCCTTCCTTTCATCTGACCAAAAATTTCTACCCGGTCCTGTTCTCCTCTCTTGAACAGATTTAGAAGGTTTTTAGTGCAAGACTAAAATGACAAGTTTTCACTCTTTTTCAGATAATATGTGATTTTTTTCATCATATGGAATATTGAAGTCGGAGCTAGGTGAAAGATGCCCCCCCCTACTTTAGTCTGTGTTTCATCAACTGAGAAGAAACTGTTTCCTAATAATCCTCCCTGAAATTTAACATTCTTTTCACCCTTATACTCAACGAAAAAAATAAGTGCTAGCAGCAACACATCCGACGATTCCTTGTACCACCTAAAAGTTAATTCCTCTTCAGTGCTTTGCAAGTAACCAAAAACACTACACTTAAAAGAAAAAAGCTGCAGAAGCCTCTATTAAAGCTGTTCTTTTTATAAAAGTGCAGTCACAAATCAATGCATTGCTAATGAAGAGTTTTCCTCTATAGGCCTCTAGACTGGAGACTTGCTCACAACTCCTGCAGGGGCAAGAGGGTGGGGGTCTGGGGGTGTGCACAATGGGGGCTTTCAGCTCCTTTCCTTCAAAAGAACCCAGCAGAGGAAGTCAGATGCCAGAACCAGCCACCCCCTCCTCTCCAAAGGTTAAGCCCAGATTGTTACAAGGAGAACTGGGGAGAGGAGTGTACTGGACTCAATCATTCAAATCTTCCTCTTAATTTAAAAAATGATCAGAAATGCATCTTTTATTCTTCTTCTGGAGGTACATATATCAGAAAACACACTGTGGCCACCAAGAGCCAGGTTACCTACATCAGAATCCTGGTCCCAGCTCTGCTACTGCTGTGGGTCTTGGACTATTACTTGCCTGTGACTCATTTCATCATCAGTAAAGGAGGATAATAGTCATACTGATGCAGGCGTTCCAGAGGTCTGGGGACCCGAGGGTCCGTGAGGGTCTGAGACTCACTGTGGGTTCTTGGCTTCACACAGGAAAGAATTCAAAATCAAGCCAGCGGAGAGTGTAGAGTGAAAGTGAGTGTTTTAGTGAAGCAGGGTCTTCCTACAAAAGGGGTGGAGATTTCCCAGAGGAACTCTCTTGCTATTTTATGTCCATATATGGGCTTTCCATTTCTGATCCTGGTGGTTCTGGGTGTGCTGTGCATGCTAATGTATTACAATGAGTGTATAATGAGGATAGGGCTTATTATTAGGTGACATTAGTTGCCATGTTGGATCCAGCCTGTTTCTGCCAGTTTTAAGCCATAAATCTGGGGGTGGGGGTGGGGGGGGCTTAATTCTTGACAGTTCCTGTAGCTTTATCAATTGCAGTTGTTCTGCTGCATACCCTACCTCAGGTCCAACCTCACAGAGTTGTTGTGAGGATTGAAATGAACGAATAGATGTAAAGTGCTTAGAAGAGTGCCTGCCATGTGGTTTTCTGGTCAGGAGATACTGTTCCACAGGGGAGGGTGCCAGGGTAGATCAACCCACGGAGATGCTAGAAATGGATCTCTTCTAGAACAAGAGAGTGTCAGTACTGGACCATAGGCCAACTGAGCCCCACAGACATGTAGTTAACTTGTGCAGGGTTTAACTTAAAATAAAAAATCATTACCACCTGGCCAGTGTTGCTCAGTGGTTGAGTACTGACCCACGAACCAAGAGGGCCCTGGTTTGGTTCCTGGTCAGGGCGCATACCTGGTTTGCAGGCTCAATCCCCAGTAGAGGGCATGCAGGAAGCAGCCAATCAATGGTGTTTCTCCTTGATATTTCTATTTCTTTATTCCTGTCCCTTCCTCGCTCTCTAAAAATCAATTTAAAAAAATCATTACCAACATACATGGTTCAGGAGATACACAAATCAGCATTTCTTCTTCAGTCTCACCATGGGAACTTTCCCCTCTTCCTCATAAAATGTAAATAAATTACTTCTAAAGTAAATCAAAGCTACAATTTGTCAAGAACTATATAATTTTACATCTGTTATCTAATTGAATCCTCAGAACTATGATGTTAGGATTATGACCCTCATTTTACAGGTTAAGAAAATGAGACTCAGAGAGGCTAAACAGCTGGAAGAGTCAGTAAGGACATGACTGAGCTGGGGTGTGACATTCAGCTCCCAGGGTAACACAGTGCATCCTGCTAGTTCACTGTTCCCTCCAAATCCACCTTGCGCCTGCAGGGACTTCTTAGACCACCTCCAATCTCCTCATCTAAGAGAATTTCCTCAAATTCACCCTCCTCTCACCATAGCTCTGACTACAGAGCTAAAAGGTGGTGAGGAAACGAGCATTTTATGCACATTACAAATGCCCTAGGAAACTGATGAGAAAAAATTAAGAGGCTCTGAGATTCCCTAAATATGTAGACATTAAAAGGAAGACTCAGAATGCTTGACTGTGTAGAGAAAATTACTTTAATGGTCTAAAAAGTCAAAGGTTGGGAAATCTTTCATTTTTTTTAATATAGGCAAAGAATGACTGGAGGGAGTTTAGAGTTCTAGCTATGCCCTGGCAAATTTGAGGCAGTGCTGAGATTTTTAATATTTATTAGCTGTCTTCATAGAAGGGAAGTCTATGGCAATGAGTGAGCAATACCCTTGGCTTTACAACTTACTAGCTTTGTGACCTTGAGCAGATTACTTAGCCTATGTAAGCCTCGATTTTCTGATCTACAAAATTAGCATAGCCTTAAACTTGGAATTGTGTTCTGAGGATTACATGGGATACATACAGAGTGATTAGCATGCTGGCTGGTATACAGTAGGTACTCTACAACTGTGTTTTCCCACACTGTTAATTCTCCTCAGTGACTTAAGATAATCAGAACATAGATGTGCAATTTTGGAATGAAATGGGAGGAAAAATAGGAAAGGAGGGAATATTTGAGTGGACAGACAATAATTAGAGTCTTCTTTCTCTTAAACAGTCTCAAAGTGCTATTTTATATGCAGCAGCATTCAAATGGTACCTCTGACAAGAAGAGTTGGAATACAGAGGAAGTGTAAATGACTTAGCTGTCACCTAGAAATTTAAAGCTTCTGAACTACTACTACTGCTAATGGCTAATATTGAGTATTTACTATGAGCAGAGCACATGGCTACTCACTTTATGGGCATCATTTTATTTAGTCCTCACAATCTCAAAGGAAACTACTACCATCTCCACTTTGTGGATGAATTGGAACCTTGGGACAATTTTATAACTTGCCTAATATAATGAACAATTGCAACTTGTCCATGGATATGGACAAATAATTTTGTCTAAGCCCAACATGCAAAACTTATGTCAATCTGATGAACTTGGGGGGAAAATAATGGTTAGTATAAAACTGTGGCTTTAATGTAAATTATTTTAGGCTAAATTATCTAATCCAGATATCCAACCTTCTAAACTTAATCAGATTATCAACAGAACTACAATGTTAAATACACAGTAGGCACTTACTGCTTTGTCTAATAATTGTGTCTCTATCGTTAATGTCTTATGATTAAGCTGGAATTTTGTGCCCTGCCTTTACCTAAAATGGAGAAGTAATACCTATTTGAAAAGGAGATATGAGGTAAAGCTATAAAAAACTGCATACACATAGGATTTCAAAGTCACCTTTTCTCTAGATTGCATTTATCTTCTGTCAATGAAAATTGAATCTCTGTAAATTTAAGAAAGAGTTTTATTTGGCCCATCCTGAGGACTACAGCCTGGGGATATAAATAAGAAGCCCTGAAATAAGTTCTAACTTCAAAAGATGAGTGGTACTTACGTAGGCAGAAAGAAGGTGGGAGTAAGAAGTTAAGAGTGAATTATTTTAGGGCCAGGACACCTTTTCTTTGGGGGGAAGAGAACAGGAAGGTGTGGTTTTGTAAAAATACATTTTTATTGATTTCAGAGGGGAGAGAGAGAGAGAGAAACATCAAAGATGAGAGAGAATCATTGATCAGCTGCCTCCTGCATGCCCCACACTGGGGATCGAGCCTGCAACCCAGGCATATGCCCTGACCAGGAATCGAACCATGACCTCCTGATTCATTGGTACATGCTCAACCACTGAGCCATGCCTGAATCTCTAATATAACATCAAATGCCACCCAGAAAATTGGTAAAAGCATATGCTCCATGGGTGAACGACTCTCATCACCCTTGCTTTCTGATATTTGACTGCTACTTTTAACACCTGAGATTAAGAGACCGATCATACATTTTCGGTTTCATCAATTTAGCACATCCTTCAAGCACTTTCTCCGAGTGAAGCAATGTGCTAAATGTTGTGACCACAATGAAGATATAGAAGAGACCATCCCACCTGCCTGAACTTGTAAAAACATCTATTTGTATCCTTATGACACTAATTGCAATTATTTCTTTTTGGGTCTGTACTCTTCCTGCAATATGAACTCCTTGCGGGTAGCTATAGTGGCTTATTTTCTGTTTTTATCTCTAACACCTAGAATAATGTTAAGCACACAGCAAGGGATCAAAAATGATTGTGGAGTAATCAGTTTACAGCCGAGCAGGGGAGATCAATCATGTGCACAAATACAGGAATATAATACAGGTGGTGACAATTCCCTTAAATGCTACAGCTCATAAAAGCACCAGTCACTTCTCAAGAGACTGAAAAAAGGGATTGAAGAAGGACAGAATATTTGGAGACAGTGAAGGTGCAAAATTTGAGGAGTAGCAGAACGTGAGAAGGGAAAGATAGTGGACCATTTGTAGAAGGAACTGAATGAGGTAAGCCAAAGTTAAGAATTTTATTTAATGCACAATGAGAATCCTCAAAGCTTCCAGATGGTAAATTATAGTAAATTTGCTTAACTGCTGATATTTCAAAAAGTAACGTCCCAGGATTTCTGATTCCAGCCAAGATGGAATAGCCCCATTGCAAACCCCGTAGTAAAATAGTCTTCCCTCTTACAATTAAAAAAATACTGGAAGACACTGGACAGTGGAAAGAACCCAGGGGCCTTGGTTCCGCCCTGGGGAGGAGATGAGCCTGCACCCACACCCAGCGTCAAGGTGGGAAAGAGACGGTGCAAGGCAGGGTTCATTTCCCCCAGTTAAGCAGGCTAGTGGGGAAGGGAGCCTCCACCCAATCACCATCAACAAGGCAGAATGAGGTGGCACTACACCTGCCTCCCTCCCTTCTGCCAGGGTCCCCAGGGCAGCATGGAGGTGAGTTTCACTCCCACCCTCTAGCAACAAGTGGTGTGAGTCCGCACTCTCTTTCTTTCCTCCTGGGTGTCAGCAGCCCCACCAGGAGCTGAGCTTATACCCTCACTTAAAGGCACCGGTTTGCACCAGCTGGCGCCCCACTTTCACTAAGGTACAAGCACAGGCTGGGGGAGCTATGGTCCTTCCCATCTGCAGAGATAGTGCAAACAGGTCTCCAGGGCTGAGGCGCTCAGTGGGGCACATCAAGAAAAAAACACACACACCCAGCTCCCATGTTACAGTTCAACAAGGGCAATGCCTGCTGTAAATCTATATAATTAAAGCCTAAGCGACCATTATGGCAGAACGACCAGTTACTATGATGTGCACTGACCACCAGGGGGCAGACGCGCAACACAGGAGCTGCTCCCTAGTGGTCAGTGCATTCCTACAGGAGGAGCGCCACTCAGCCAGAAGCTGGGCGCACAGCTGGTGAGCACAGGGGCGGTGGTGGGAGACTCTCCCACCTCCACAGCAGTGCTAAGGAGCAGCAAGCCAAGCAGTAAGGAGCAGCTAGCAGGCAGGTGGTAAGAAGCATGGGGTCCCGGGCTGCGAGAGGGATGTCTGACTGCAGGCTTAGGCCTGATCCCCGGGAGCGGGCCTAAGCCGGCAGGTGGACATCCCCCGAGGGCTCCCAGACTGCGAGAGAGCATAGGCCAGGCTGAGGGGACCGCCCCCCCCCCTCCAGTGCACGAATTTCATGCACCAGACCTTTAGTATGTATATATTAAAAGGAGTTTCCAGAGTCTCTTATGTAACACCTAAAATGTCCAGGAAAAAATAAAAATCACTCATTACCCCCATAGACCAGGAAAATCACAACTTGAATGAGAAAGGACCATCAATAGATGGCAACATCAAGATGAATCATATATTAGAATTGTCTGACAAGATTTGTATAAGTTACAATAAAAACGCTTCAGTGAGCAATTATGAATTCTCTTGAATCTAACTGTAAAGCTAGATAATCTCACTAAAGAAATAGGAAAGATGCAATCATACATGCTACAACATGGCTGAATCTAGGAAAAACTATGCTAAGTGAAATAAGCCTGTCACAACACACACACACACACACACACACACACACACACACACACACACACACACACACATCTATGAAAAGTCTAGAACAGGCAAATCTATAGAGATTAGAAGCTGAAATTAGAGTGGTACAAGGAGGGACTATTAGTGAGTATAGGTTTCCTTTGGGGATGATGAAAATTTTCTAAAATTAGATTATGGTGATGTTTGTACAACTCTATAAACAAACTAAAAACTACCAAATTGTATACTTTATATAAACAAACTTTATGATATGTAAATTGTATTTCAATATAAATTGTAATTTAAGTTAATAAGTAAAATTTGAAAAAGCAATGTAAGTTATCAAACTGAAAAATACAGCAACTGATATTTAAAAAAAGACACTTGCTAGATGGGCTCAATAGTACAGTGGAAATAACAGAGGAGAGAAAGCAATAAACCTGAGGACAGATCAATAGGATTTGCCCTGAACAACAGAGATAAAATAGACTGAAAAAATGAGCAGAGCCTCAGGAACCTGTGGGACAATAGCAACAGATCCATCATCAAAGTCCCAGAAGGATATGAGAAAGAGATTAGGGCTGAAAGAGTATTTTAAGAAACAATGGCTGAACACTTCCCAAATTTTTCATGTGCTGAAAGAAAAGAACTGTCAACCATGAATACTGTATCCAGTGAGGAGTGAAGGGGAAATAAAGACATTATCAGACAAAAGAAAACAAATAGAATTTGTTGCTAGCAGACCTATCCTAACAAACTGGCTAAAAGAAGTTCTTCAAATATAGGAAATGATAAAAGAAAGAATCAGGCAGGAAGAAAGTGTAACAGGAAAGTGCAGAAATATGGACTTCTCATAAATCTTATTAATCATACTTGATGGTTGAAACAAAAATTATTCACCACCTTATGACTGAGAAAAAGATATTTAAAATATTTAATGGTAAAAAAAAAATGATTTCCTCCTAAGATTAGGAACAAGAGGATATCATACTCACTACTCTTATAAGTTATAACCATTATAATAATGCAAACAAGGCACACAGATTGGAGAGAAAGAAGTAAAACTGTCCCTATTTGCAGATGATATGATTATGTATGTCGAAAATCTCAAGGAATCTACAAAAATGAAAAGACACTCTGAAAAAGTGAGTACAGCAGGTTCTAGAACATACAATGCAATTACATTTCCTTTTTTCTTTTACATTTCTATTTACTAAAATCTAATATATAGAAAACAAAATTTAAAACACAGTAACATTTAGAATTGCTTCAAAAATTAATACTTAGGGATAAATCCAACAAAACATGTACAAAATTACTAAATGTTGATGAAATATATCAAAGACATAAATGAAAGGAGAGATACCAAGTTCATGGACTGGAAGACTCCAAGTAGTCAAGATGCCAGTTCTTCCCAAATTGATCTATAGGTTTAATACAATCCTTATCAACACATCAAGGAGTTTTATAGGCATAGACCATCTTCTTCTAAAATGTATATGAGAAGGCACAGGGACTACCATAGCTAAAACATTTTTAAAGAGAAGAATGAAGTGAGAGGAACCACTCTACCAGGTGATAAAGCTTGTTAAATAGCTACAGTGGTCACCATATTATCTTTGGAGGGATAGACACAAAAATCAGTGGAACAGCTAGAGACATACAACTGTAACTAAGTGATTTTTTTTTCCAATGGTGTAAAAGCAATTCACTGAAGTAGGCTTTTCAACTAATGGTGCTGGAGCAACTGTATTTATCTCAGAGAAATAAAAACTTATATTCACACAAAAACCTGTACAAAAATGTTCACAGTAAAAATTAAATGTTCACAGCAGCTTTATTTTTAAAAGCCCACAACTGCAAACAACTCAAATATCCTTTATACCCACCAATGGATAAATGGTTAAACAAACTGTGGTACATCTGTACCACAGAATACTACTCAGCAATAAAGAGGAATGAACTACTGATTCATGCAACTTGAATGGATTTCAAAAAAATTTTGAATTTTTTAAAAAGCCAATCTTCAAAGGTTATATAATGCACGGTTCCATTTACATAACATTCTTAAAATGACAAAATTATAGAGAAAAAGAGCACATTTGGGATTAGGGACTTGAAGCAGAGGGAGCTGTAACTATATAAGGAAAGTATAACGAATCCTGTATCATGACTGTGGTGGTCACATGAACCTACTCATGATAAAATTGCACTAAATATGTGCATGTACACACAAATGAGTGCATGTATAACTTGAAATCTGAATAAGGTTGATGGACTGTCAATGTGTGATACTGTATAATAGTTATGCAAAATACTACCTTTGGGAGAAATGAGGTGAAGGGTGTATGGAAATCTATTATTTCTTAGAACTGCATGTAAATACATAGTTATTTCAAAAAAAATTAAAACAAAGCAATGATCCAATATACAAGGATGGGCAAAAAGTAGGTTTACAGTTCTAAGAACACAAAACAGAGTTTATTCTTGTATTAGTATAATCCTATCTTTTTTCATATAAACAACTGTAAACCTACTTTTGTCAACCCCTGTATATGTCAAGAGTTACAATCATGATCATAACTTTATGAACTAAGCTTTGCAACTTCAGTTCAGAATTTATCAGTCATTTGTCTACTAAACACCCATGTTAGGCACTGTTCTAGGTGATATTCAGGGCTGATAAAAGCAGGAAATATGAAATATAAAAATAGCTCAATGAATGAGAAAGGTCATTACATCTATAATCATACATGTGAGAACTGGACCCAAATTAAATTTCTAACAATGAAAGTAATTTTTGGAATATTATATACTCATTAAAATGATTATGAATACTATCTAACAGAATGGAAAATGCTTATAAAATTAAGGGGAATACAAAATCATCCGTTCATTAGTATTATGATAATTAATGACAACTTGTTTTTATATGAATAAACTTTTATTAAATTTTAGATAATTAGAAATAAAGAAATGCAAGATAAATGCTTTCTAAACAACATCTGATATTATCATCTTTGTGTCATAGTATTTTCACACTTGTGTTTATTAAAAAGGATAGACATTCATTTATTTAAATTTTTTTTACAAAGTCAAGAACCATCAAATGAAAAAAATAAGCAATGCTAAAGTAAATTCAGTTTTCATCAGTATCAGAATGGTTAGGTTCTGATCTTAGCCCTCTTGGAAAAATAGTGTAGGCAGCAGCTGTTGGTTTCCATTTAGTCAAATAAGTCTGAAAATGAGGAGGCCACTCCCTGTCGTAACTATGCTTGTAGGAAAACAGAGCAAAAAGCATAGTGGGATGAGGGAGTAAGAGACAATACCGGGAAAAGAAAAGATGCTCCTATGGAATCATGGGGATCAGGATCATAACTATTTTAGGGAAAAGTCTGGGAAGAAAACATTTGTGTGCTGCTTATAGTGTGATTAAGGCAAGATAGTCACCAATCCAAGTATGACCCTATCTACAGAGCACAAAACAGAGTGGGGAGTTTGTAAATTACCGGGTGAACTCTAAGGCCACACCGGGTAATTAATCACAAAAGGAGTCTCTTTACAGGGGTATAAAATGCATTTGGACACAACTGCAACCCTGAGCTCTGACAAATACAGGGCAAACCCTCCCAGGAGCATACCTGAAGACACATCCTTTCGGTCTCAGTACCATCTTTCACAAAAATAATTATTTTGAAGAAAAACAAAACAACTCCTGCCCTGTAACAACCTACTAACCTCTGCTTGTCAAAGAAGGAGAAAGTTATCTCCCTCAGCACAAAAGGCATCAGGTGCTGCCCTCATTAGGAATGACCTGGTGTGATAGCAAGGCCCCCCGGACGCCCTGCTCCGAGAGGCTGCCAGGGATGCTCCAGTCCCTGGACCTGCCTGCCTCCCTCCTGTGCCGCCCCCCAGCCTCGCTCTTTGCTGATGGCCCTCCGGGGGCCTAGTGAATAGTCACTGATTGTGGTGTTAACTAGCAACAGTCTTTTATTTCCTAGTCCAATGCCTCCATGTATTTTTTAAAAAACCAATACATTTCTTTTAAAAAAATACTTTCCCGGGAAATAATGAACAGTAATTGTCATGGATCTGTAGCAGACCCTAGAAAAACCTAGACAGGCAAGAATCTGTCCATAGAGATATATTCCAAATATGAAATTCATGGTTCAGAAATAAGGAACTATGAATCGGCTTCTCAAAGAAGTTTCTTCTGTTCCCCCCCACCACCTCTTACTGAATTCTGCTTGTGTAAAAAGTTTTGATTCTGTGATGTAGGGACAGATACTAACCATTCATGCCATTTGCCCTCTATGTATAGAGGGGATAGAAAGATGTTCATTACTTTTCTAAAGACGCCTATCTATTAAAATAATGTCATTATTTAAACTCCATCTGGCACTTGAGTCTCTTGAAAGATTTAGGCATGAGCTAGAGAACAAACCCATCTGGACTGCAGTGTAGATTTCACGTGCTATTCTGCTCACATCTTTCCCTTGGCTTGGCACATCTTTGAGATCCAGCTTACTGACTAGGATCCCGGGACATCGGAGGCGGAGAAACAAGTCTTCAGGACAGACATTCTGGCTCATTTCACAAATCTCAGTGGCCAGGTAACAGCATTAACTTTCTTTTCTGTGCTTTTTACTAGTATCGTGATAAGGAAAGTGTTTCTTTCCCCGCACTCATCCACCACCCCCACCCTGTGTATGGGGCATCACACTGGCTTTTTTCTGAACACTATCTGCTCATGTCCTATACAAGGGACCCGGCCCGACTCTGGGCTGGCACCATGACCGGGACAGCGCCAATTCGCTCCAGCGTTGCTTGGCTGATGGTGTGGGCATGTGTGTGCTGCAGCCGAGGCTTCCTGCTGACCGAGCCATTGCTCCTGGGCATGACCTGCGGTGATGAGCCTCTGTTGGCTGTCACTACCAGAGTCCTATGTGGAGCTGGGACCAGGTGGGTCCCGTTAGCATAGATGGATGGTATGTTGGCATTGCCCGAGTGCAGGGAGAAAGATTGGCGCAAGTCACTGAAGTGGTTGAATGACTCTGTGTTTCTATGAGCTTTTGGATTGTTGCTCCAGTATCGGCTGTTGTAGGTATTAGAGGAGGTCAATGTGTTGTTCTCAGAGGAGGGTATCTCGGTGTGAAATGCTTTGGCAGAAGAACATTTAGGTGGAAGATCATCCTCTCTGAAAAGGAACAGAATAAAGTTGTCATTGGGATTTCCTTCAGATTTACCTACCAGGACTTTCTTCTACATTAAGGATAACATGTCTGTGAAATACAAATCCTCAGGAAAGGCCACAGCAGCTCTGGTGGCCTTGGCTTTAACATTCATTCCCTCTGAGACAATGCCCTAGAAATTTTTCCTCAGCTTCTCAGTCTCCAAGACTACAAAAGGACATTTCAAATCTCTCAAAGACTTGTGTTTTCCAATATAACAAAAAAAAAGTGTGTAAGTGTGTGTGTGTGTGTGTGTGTGTGTGTGTGTGTGTGTGTGTGTCTATGCATTTGCTCTAAATAGGAAAATAGTCTGTGAAGAATTCTGCTGAGCTAGATGCTATAACATAGCTAGGAAACTAAGCTATGGGTGTGAAGAACTTCAAGAAATGGTTAGAATAGGCCTGATCTTATTGCACTTTGGGGTTTGAGAGACCACTGTGGTCGGCCGAAAAGAAGTTTTCCTCAGTAATGTTATGCTGGGATGAAATCTGTCCCTGCATACATAAACCCTTAAGAATTAGAAGATGCTAAGAGAAGTCATTAATTTAATTTAAGAGGTTAATTCATTTAACAGTTATTGACTATCATTCCACTAGATGTTTCATGTAAAATAGACACAGCTCAGATAGTCAATAAACCTCTGATCAAATGGGGGTGACAATTAATATAAGAATATCTACAAGTCTGCAGGGTTGGATAAAGAGCAAAAATAGTTTATGTGAGGAGGTGATAGCTTTTTCAGTAAGGATATGATACGATGCGATCTCATTCTGAGCCTGAACCTTCCTATTTCCACCATATGCCAAAAATCATTTTTCTTGTCCTGGCCAGTGTCACTAGGTGGTTAGAGCACTGGCCTGTGGACCATCAGGTCACTGGTCCAATTCCTGGTCAAGGGCATGTGCCTGGGTTGGGGTTTGTTCCCTGGCACTGTTTGGGACACGTGCAGGAAGATACCAAGTGATGTGTCTCTCTCACATCGATGTTTCTCTCCCTTTCTTTCTCTCTCTATCCCTCTCTCTTCCACTCTCTCTAAAAAAAATTAATGGGAAAAATACCCTCTGGCAAGGATTAACAACAAAAAAAGAGTCACTTTTCTTTAAAGATCATTTTGACATTGTTTTCTTAAGATGTTTATATTCTTGACTGAACTGTCTTTCACACCAAGCCATAGTGCTGTGGCCTATCTGGGTACAGGTATGCTCTTTTCATATTCCTTCGTGCTTTATGGTCTCATCTATACTACGTGTCAATGTTAAACACATGTTCTAATCTAACTTTTCTACTGTGGCAGCCACCTAACCCCAGTGACCCTGGAGATCTGGGAGGGAAAGGGGACATTCTTCTCTTGTGTCCTCCTAGTCCTCCCGTTTCATGATCCCGCAGAGAAAGCTGACTAGCACCATGAGGAAAAGTGACAGCACATACAAGAAAATGTCCTTTAGCCATTTTAACTATGTTGGCCATCACAGTCATAAGATAAGCAAAGAAATCTTAGTTTCCCAAAATGAATGGAAATATAGACATTGGCTAAGCGGGACAAATGATCTGACACACAAACCTTATTTCATTAGGAATGTCTTCTTCCTCCTCCTCTTTATTTTTGCGTCTCCAGTAAAAGAATGCCCCTAAAATTAGTGCAATGCAAAAAATGACAATAACTGCACCAGTGCCAACGGCTCCAGCTATTAGTCCAATGCTCCTGGGCTGCGCTGCAAAATATATGTAAGGTGTATTTAAACAACAAAATAAAAGAGAGAGAAATAGTATGTACCCATGCAACTTTATAAACTAAGTTCACTAGAGAATCTCCTTAAAATGTACAAAACTGCCTAAAGTATTGCATCCGTATAAAGTTAAACCTCACTTAACTTTCTGTATCCCAGTGCTAGGACTGAGGCACAGCAGACTCGCAGTTATTTAGGAAATGAACAGTTACCTGACTCAGCTTCAGGAGAGCCACACCTACAGCAGAGCAGGAAAAGGATGGTGCCTATCTTACCTACCCGACCTGCCCCACAGGAACCTAGCAATCTGTCGGCTAACTTATCAGCCCATTCCAAACAGATCACTCCCTTTTGCAACTAGAATTCTAATAACCCCGAATTCTCAAATGAAGAGAAAAATTCTGTACTCCTTTTTTATGATTGGGGCATTCAACAATTAAGCTGCTATAAGGAATTTGAAGAAAATACAAGGTCTTGTCTTGACCATGGCCATAGATCATCACAAACTGTATAATGTCTATAGCATTATACCATCAGAATTGATTTGATTCTACTGATTCTGGGGAGAAAGACATTTTTTCATAGAGATGTCGTCATATTGCTGAAGGTGTAAAGTATACTAATACACTTATAAAATATTTTCAATAATGATTAAAACAAACGAATTTCTATGTAATCTTTAAACAATCTTAAAAACAAGTCAGCATCTCCCTTCATTCCCAGTCTCAGACCCAAAGTGGACATCGGAATGTTACATACTTACGGGAGATAACCTGGAGATCCAAAAGACAGGTGCTGGTTCCGATGGCATTAGAAGCCACGCACTGGTACAAACCTGAAGACAGCGCGCTGATGTTCCGGATGGTGACTGTTCCTTGGACCTGGTCTGCCAGAAAAATAGCAATCAAGTAGGATTTAGAGGACAAAAATAAGAAAACCAAAGAAATCAGCAGAAGATAAGACTATAAAAATAAACACGGAAGAAGTATCAATAGCTTTCTTTATTTGGCAGATATTTTTTTCCCCATAAATTTTTAAAACCCACATCAGGACATCATGTTAAAGATCTGTAGATGCACAGGGCTGTCTGTGCAGGCAGCGCAGAGCGGAGCCGGGAGCAGCTCATCAGCAAGCACCGGACTGATTCAGGCACAAGCACATGGCCTATCAGAAAGGGGGTGGGCTGGTTCCTCAGTCCTTCACTTCACTTGGCCTGCTCTGGGATGGGAGCAATTTGTTGAAATGGAGTTAGAAAATAAATGTTCTTTTTGTCTGCTTTCTTTTAAAGAATAGGGAAAGTTCAACAGTGTGGAACCATAATTTGAAAGCACACATGACATTGCACCCCACTCGGTTTTAGCTGGCAGCAACACTGTCCCATGTAAGCTATGCAGCCGGACTAAAGTGCCCGTCAGAGGCAGACAGAAGTAAAGGTGTACATTTCCACTTCCATCCTCTCTGCTCATTTCCAGACCACTTCTGCATGTGTTCTACACTCAGAGCGCCTGGGCTGCAATCTGCCCTAACACATGTGGTCCCGAATGTGTTACCTCATCTTCATCTATGTCTTTGTTTCCTCATGTGTGACATGGAGCTACCAACGTGCCTCTACATCATGTCTCTATGAGGACTAAAGGAGATAATGGATGGAACAAGCTTAGTATGGTGCCTTATCATGCTTGCCAAGGAAAAATCCTTCCTGGCATTGCTTGGGAAATGTAAATTTTTCTGAATCATAAAAAAAAAAATCATAAGGAAAATGTTGAATGTCTCCAAATTTTCAATACAGACTAGTAGCTCAGGACTTGAGGTTGAGAGATAGGCATTCACAAATCATAAATCACTCTATATTTTTATATGACTTATGTATTTTTAAATAATTAATAATCATAATAAAGTCATTTCTTCCATAAAAGTTCAGAGGTATTCTGTACAAAACAATAATAAATGGATGGCTTATGAATATACTATGGCAAAATAATACATTTCAATAACATGTAAAACATGATCTCAAACTGATATAAACATTTGATAATAAAAAACAGTAAAACTAAATGCCAAATTAAAGTCTATTTAAATACTCAAAGGTAGTATCACAAATACTTAATATTTAAGCTCTGTCATTCTAAAAGAAAATTTTAAAACAATACAGCATTAAGTGCACTATTCAACAGACTTGATCTTTGTTTCATGCCAAATTTTCCAGAGGTAAAAATTTTATTTAATTGTTATGGTAATGCTGAATTAAGATATAAATGGAGACTGGACAGGAAGAGAACCTATGCCCATTAAGAGAAGGCCCAAAGCACCTTCAAGGCAGATGTTAGGGTACATCCGCTTCGTACTTCCTCATTTCTTGTATTTAACATTGAAAATGTTTTGTCTCTTTGGTCTGATTTTGCCATTGAAGTAGATATTGCTTTTGCCAATTCAGATTTTAAATCCATTTCTGTTTTCATGTCAGTGTATTCTACAGCAACATTCCCATCTCCTTCTCTTTGCATTTCTGCTGTTGAAGCATTTACAAAGAACTGAAGTCTACAGCAAATATTCAAACACTGGAAAATAGCAATGAATATTAGTGGGAACTATCTGAATAATGTGATATTTGGATCCCCTTTCTTAACACTAGAGGCCCGATGCACGAAAATTCATACAAGAGTAGGCCTTCCTTCCCCCGGCTGCTGGGACCAGCTTCCCTCCTCTAGCCACCGGCAGACACCCAGGACCTGGGCTGGCTTTGCTCGGGCCACCCACAGGCACCTGGGACCTAGGCTGGCTTCCCTCCAGCCCTGGCTTTGTCAGGAAGGACATCCGGAATGACATCCGGTCCAATTAGCATATTACCCTTTTATTATTATAGATTATTATAGATTACATAGAATCACATGAGCCTCTCCCAATGAGGACTGACTGGGCACAAGCCCGGGGCAGGTACAGCAGGGCAGGGATGAGAGGGAGCGGCATGCAGGAGCCGCAAGCAGCGTTGGATTGCCAGTTTCGGCCCAATCCCTGCAGGCCATGCAAAGGGACCCTACCCATGCACAAACTCATGCACCAGGCCTCTAGTATCTTTATATACGTTTCCTCCATTAGACAATATGTCTCTTTAATTTTTTAAATATATTTGTATTGATTTCAGAGAGGAAGGGGGGAAAGAGAGAGACACAGAAACATCAATGATGAAAATCATCGATCTGCTGCCTCCTGTACACCCTCTACTGGGGATCGAGCCTGAAACCTGGGCATGTGCCCTGATGGGGAATCAAACCATGACCTTCTGGTTCATAAGTCAACATTCAACCACTGAGCCACACCGGCCAGGCGATAATATGTCTAATTGCACTTATGTCTCTCTACCTTCCGTAATACACTATCCTTAAGTAGTTATACAGAATAAGGGTTGTATCTATGTATGTACATACACACACATCTTTAAAGAATGGAAGAATGTACAGAAAAACAAATACAGTTGTGATAACCTTAATTTTTTAAGAACAGGGAGTACATCCCATGGGACTTGCTCTTGTCTTCAGTCAGAATGATAAAGAGAAAAATAAGTGCCTGTTCATTCAGCAACTTCAGTGGATGAAGACTTTGTTAATCTCCTAGGAGAATTATGGAAACACTCTCACTGGGGAGGGGGTCGACAAGGGAAGTTCAGGAAGGAGAATCAAGACGTCTGAGGCTCCCTAACACGGAAGAGGAACAGTAGTTCTTTCTATCCACAGACCCTAGGCAAGCCCAGTGTCCTCCCCAGACCTCAGGCTTTTCCCTGTAACATGTGAGTGCTGGACTATGGTGATGCTTAAGATATCCTCATGCTCCATCTGTGATCTCCACACAAAGTTCTGCAGAGCTCATCATCTCTCTCCACTGTGCTATTCAATTATAAAAGGATGAGGACAACACAGGATTCATTAGGAGCCATGAAGAAAAAAAGGCATAATTTATAAAAACACTGAAATAATCAGAAGGTATAGGGGAGGATAAAATATAAAACAAAATATTAGCAATCTATCTAAATTTATCCATAATCACAATTAATATAAATGGATATAATCAAACAATGGACAAAGGCTCTCAGATTGCAAACTGAAAACCAAACTAAATCTAGACACATGTTATATACAGGAGATACACCTAAAACATAAAGCAAGGACACCTGAAACATGCCAGCAAGAATTAACCAAAGAAAGCCACAACGGGGAAAACATAGCCAGTAGTTTCTGAAGTCAAGATTCCAACCACATCCTCTAACTCCAGAACCTACCCTCTAAGATACACTCTTCTGCTTTGTATACAGAAACAATTTGATGCTGATATGTATATAAACTTGACCAAAAAAAATTTACTAGAAAAACAGGTACAGAAAAATAAAAATAAATTTATACCATTAGAGAAACTGAATCAATAGTCAAAAATCCACCAACAAAACATAACAGCAAGGCAAAGCTTAGGCAAATTCTATAAAATAATCAGATAATCTCTATCTTATTCATACTGTTGCAGAAAATAGAAAATGAAGAAAAGCTGCCCAACTCATTTTGAGGCCACTGTATAATGTGATACTAAAATAGAACCAAGGACAATAGAAGGCAGAAAACTCATAGGCCATTCTCCTCACTTATGATCACAGATGCAAAAATTCCATTAAAATATTAGGATTCTGAATGGAGCAATTTGTTTAAAAATAATCACAAACAGACTTTATTTCAGAAGTGTAAGGATGGTGCAATGTTTGAAAATCTATTCATGTAATTCACTTACTGACATTTTGGTCTGGATAATTCCTCATTGTGGATGCTGTCCCATGCATCATAGGACGCTTATTAGCAGCAGTCTCGGCCTCTACCCACGCATCTCCTCCCAGCTGTGACAATCAACATCTCCCGACATTGCCCAGTGGAACTGTCCCTGCTTGAGACCCCTGATGTAGAAGCTGCTGAACTGTCTCAGGCATTATGCTTCCACTTAGTGGAACCTGGGCCAGTTGTACAAGCCTTAGAAGCACAGACCAAAGGGCTACATTTTGCTTGAAATAATATCGACCTTAAATACAGTTTTCACTTACCTTAGAATTCGAAAGTATACACCAAAAGGATAATACTGAATCCACAATTATTTTTCCATATGAAAATGAAGTGTACCTCCTAGGATACTGGTTCTAAATCTACTCATCTCTTGACTATCCACATATGAACTATATGAGGACAACTTTTGAGTAACTTTTATTTTGACATAATTTTAAACTTACAGAAAGTTGCAAGACCGTCACAAGGAACTCTATATATTGTATATCATCTACTCAGATTCAACAACTGTTCATATTTTGCCCTATTAGGTTTATAATTTTCTCACTAAGCATATAAATATTTTTATGAGCCATTTAAGAGTGAGTTGAAGCCCGGCCATGGTGGCTCAGTGGTTAAGCATTGACCTATGAATCAGGAGGTCAAGGTTCAATTCCTAGTCAGGGCGCATGCTGAGTTAGGCTGCAGGCTAGGTCCCCAGTGGGGGGAGTACAGAAGGCAGCTGATCCATGACTCTCCTTCCTCATCTCTCTCTCTCCCTATCCCTTCCTCTCTGAAATCAATAAAAATATTGTGTGTGTGTGTGTGTGTGTGTGTGTTTTAAAGAGTGAGTTGAAGACATTGGGCCTCTTTACAACTAAGTACTTAGTATTTCCTAAGAACATTCTTCACACAATCACAGGACAAGCATCCAAGTCAAGAAATTTAACATTGGTACAACAGTATTATCTAACCCACAGTTTATACTCAGATTTCATAAACTGTCCCAATAATGTCCTTTTTGGCTATTCCTCTATCCAGATTCTAATTCAGAATTCCGCACTGCATTTAATTGTTTTATCTCCTTAGTCTCTTCCTGCTTGCAACAGTTTGTCTTCCCTTTGGTTTGCTTGATGTTTCCTCCTGATTGGGTTCAAGTTGTGCTTTTGACAGGAATACCACAGCAATGATGTTATGTCCTTCTCAGTGTATATATTAGGAGGCACAGGGTAAGAGCTTCTAACAATATTGATAATGTTCACTTTGATCACCTGGTTAAAGTGGTGTCCACCAGGTCTCTCTACTATAAAGTTACCGTTGACCCTTGAACAACACAGGGGTTCGGGGAACTGACACCGACCCCCCAGCCCAAGCAGTAGAAAATGTGCATATAATTTTTGACTCCCCAAAGACTTAACTACCAGTAGCCTACTGTTGACCAGAAGCCTTACGGATAACCTAAATAGTCAACACATATTTTGTATGTTATATGTATTATGCATGGTATTGTTACAATAAAGAAAGCTAGAGAAAAGAAAATGCTATTAAGAAAATCATAAGGAAGAAAAAATACATTTACAGTATTTGTTGAAAATAATCTGCATATAAGTGGATCCCTGTAATTCAAACCCTTGTTGTACAAGGGTCAACTGTATTATTTTTTTCTGTGCAACTAATAAGTAATTTGTGGAGACATATTTTGGAACTATGTAAATATCCTGCTCCTTATCAAACTTTTGTCCACTATTTTGATATCAGTGATGGCTTTCCTAACTCCACCATTCCTTCTATATACCTTAATAGGTATTCTACTATTGGAAAATGCTTTCCCTTCTCCCCCATTTATTTATGTATATCAGCAGAGATCCAGGTATATCTCATTTTTTTCAATGGATTATGTATTTATTTTAATGTTCAAAATGTCTCAGATTTGGCTGAAAGAAATGCCTTCAAGCTGGCCCCTATACACAAGATCAATGCTAATCTCCACATATTATGTGCCTGTCACTAATCAGACATCTGGGGTGCTCTCCCCTGATGTCAAACATTCTTTTCTCAGAGATGCATCCTGAGTTTATATTAAGCAACTGCAAACATATTAGTAAAGTAAATTTGAAAAAACTTATGTTGAGATTAAATGTTATTTTGAGATCTACTTTATTTATGTAGCTATCAAGAGGTAGACTTAAAATAAAACTCAGACTCATGTAATGTGCATTATTCTGAAACATGAAATCATCTAAAGTAATTCTGACAACTGATCCAGAGTTTGAATTATAAAAGACAAACATTTTCATCTTTGCATCCCAATTCTCTTTTATACCCAAAGAATCAAATAATATTCAAGTTTCAAAGAAAATATCAAAAAGTGTGCCGTAGCTGGTCTGACTCAGTGGACAGAGGATCAGCCTGCAGACTGAAAGGTCCCAGGTTCGATTCCAGTCAAGGGAACATGCCTGGGTTGCAGGCTCAATATCCAGAAGTGGGTGTGCAGAAGGCAGCCTTCCAATAATTCTGTCTCATCACTGATGTTTCTATCTTTGTCTCCCTGTCCCTTCCTCTCTGAAATCAATTTTTAAAAATTTTGACTGATACGAAGGTATGAAAAGTTCTTTCTACAGATATTTCACAACTTATATACAAACACCCACTTTTACATGTTCATTTGTAATTCTAAACTCAATCCAGTATTTCAAAGAAATGTTTTAAAATAAATCATAAAATCTTAAGATGAACAAGATCATCTTCAAGATACTGTTTAACCCTCTTATTTTACAAAAGGCAACACAGGCCAAAAGAGGTAAACTACCACAGAAAACTGTCACTGAAAAACTTACAATTTAAATATGATTTCAGGATTTGAAGACAAGTTCTATTTCAAACATACCACTTACAATGGTGATATCAACAAGTTAGTACAGAAATAAAGCTATTTAACCCACACTGTGGCTAAAATCTTAACCAATAAAAAAAAAATCAGTAGAGAACAACAATATTGCAGTAATCATTATTAGAGTAACAAAAATATTATGTTAAAGAAATGTTTTAAAATAATGAAATTTGGACTAAGTTAACTTAAAGGTGATGGGAGGCCCAGGATATTTCTGTTTTGATTCTGGAAGAAAACTTACATGCTCTTTAAGAAGTTGGTGGTCCTGGTTCTTTGATATGTCTAACTTCACATACACCTTAGGACTTTCCTTTTCCATTGTTCATACTACTCAGGCATAACTAAGGTTGTTTTAGATCTCTCCATTAACTGCCAATTCTTTAAGATTTTTACATCTTCCCTGAAAATGCTGCAGGAAACGTGTTCTGTATTATAGATGATGCAACAGCTGAGATTGCTAATTCCTAATTTTTTAAATAGATTTTATGTATAATTCTATAATTTTCCTCATTTTATTTCATACATTTTCCTCAATTTTTCAGGGGTGTTTCTTTTAATATCAAATATAAATAGCTGGATGAACATGTAGAAAACCATCAGTGATGTTCATGCCTTCCCTATGTTTACCTGTCTGGTGTGATCAACTCCTGGATGATTGGCGGGGCCTTTTCCTGTTCTCTTTCCCATCTTCCTCCTATAATTAGGCATGAGGCTGCAAACAGGATGATTAGCCCTTCCATGACCATGCAGATGTTCCTCATACTAAAGTAAGCAGTTGCATCTCAAGTAGGAAGTGGATTCTCAGCGATGAACTTCAAGGATTATCTTACAGTTAACAATACAAAGAAGCTACCATTGAGCTATTTTTAAATCTTCACTATGATGGAAAAGAATTTCCATATATAGTTACCACTGAATAATCTACATTTCATAAAGCCAGCAATGAGAAGATATAAGAAAATGTTTTGTTCTCTTTATAGTTGAAAACACAAAATGATCCAGATAGCTTTTTCAGCAGTTACAAATACTGTGTGTGTGTTTTTTAAATCTATAAAAGCTATTACTTTGTGAGTCTTAGAACCGAAATTTTCCACAGTAACTAATTAAATGAGTAAAGCAATGTTCTACATACCCTGAGTGGCTGTTGGAGGTAGTTTGAAGGTATTGTCTAACTTCTCCCAAAGGTAAGTTGGCCGAGGAATGCCTTCCTCAGAGCTGCAGAGCAGGATAACATCGCTGCCCACATCCTGGGATCCTTGGATTTGGCAGTGAGGGGCAGAAGGGGGAACTATAATAGGAAGAATAAGCAACAAAGTATGCAATCACTACAAGTCAAACGATGACAGAGGTGAGATCCAACATTCAGTGCACTAGAACCTCACTGCTTTTGGGACACATACCAGGAGACTGCCTGAGTGAAGCCTGTGACGGTCATGTACTATTCACAGGGCTTGGGCATAGGTGCCTACAACTTCAGTTAGCAGGGAACAAGTATGTAAAAGGGGCTACACTCTCTGGCCACATTTTCAAGGTATCTTATGGACTTGCTTTCACCCTGCTTCCTAAAAAGAATTCTTGAGATCCTTTGTTCAACATATTGCCTTTAAAAACACTACTGAATACGTATGTTCACAGCAGCATTATTTGCAATACTAAAAGGTGGAAACAAGCCAAGTGTCTATAGATAGATGAATGGGTAAGTGAAATGTAGTTATACATACAATAAAATATTATTTAGACCTGAAAAATAAGAAAATTCTGACAGGTTACAACATTGATGAACCTTGAAGACGTTATGCTGAGTGAAATAAGCTCGTCATACAAAGACAAATTGTGATTCCACTTACATGAGAAATCTAGAGTAATCAAATTCATAGAAACAGAAAGTAGAACAGTGGTCTCCATCAGCTGGGGGTAGAGTGGCAGGTTGTTTAATGGGTACAGAGTTTTAGTTTTGCAAAGTGAAAGTAGTTATGGAGATTGGTTGCACAATAATGGGAATGTACTTAACACTACTGAACTGCACTGTAAATGTTATGTTACATGAATTTTACCACAGTTAATTCTTTTCATTACTGAAAGAGGCCACTTGTAGAGAAGATACCTCAAGGGAGAGCGACCACTTACCCTGCCAGCTCCACTCTGGCTAAGATCATCTCAACAAGGTCCTTTATCACTTTACAAACAAAAACCAGGCAGTCCTTCTTTATACCTAAGCTGCTTTGTGGTAGGGGAAGTTATGGTAAGGTTCAAGTCTACCTACTACTTGACAGCAATACAGTGCACATTTTCTAATCATTAAGGCGGATGAGGACACAAAGATCATGAAATAAAAAATTACTGGGGGGGGGGGGGACACTAAAGGAAGAAGGTGGTGATTCATAGCACCAAAAAAAAAACAAAAAAAAACAAGCAAGCAAAAAAATATAAAGAAAGTAAGCCCATGGCTTGGAGTTCCTTATTAGGAAATAGAGGCAGTAGAGATTAAGTCCAAGTAATGATGTACTTGTAATGCTTTTCAGTAAATGTGTTCCATCTTGCAAAAATGAATGAAGGAATGAATGAAAAATAAATGCAGTATACAGAAGAACCAGGAAAGAAGGTGGATGGAGGAAAAGAGAACAATGAGAATAACCTATAGGTAGGAAGAGTAAAAAAATCTCAGGGTACCCTACCTGCTATGATAGGATAAACCAAATGCCTCAGTTTAGTGCCTTCAACATTGCCACTGTGACGCTATGAGGGGAAACCAACATAATTCTTTGAAGGCAGCATTAACTATAAAATAAATTAAAGGCTTTGTTCCTTCCTTTAAAAAAATGAAAAAAAATAAACTTGGAGAATGTGGGAAGTTAGTTATCTAACTTACAGGCATAAGCATCAAAATAATATTAAATTCCAATAGTATTCAGTACTCAAGAGTATCTAAAAGCCTCCAATTTTAAAATATTAAAATGAATGATACTTCTAGGGTAGAATTCTCCAACCTGGCTCTTAGTTTTCTTAATCTGTTTGAAAACTGGGAGGACAAGGCACCAAGGCTATAGCATATCCTCACCCAAGGAAGAAAAATGTCAAGAACCCCAGGCACTGGTGTCCTCAAGTGACTCAATAATGGAAGGGATGGGGAGAGAGCTTGCCAAGGAGCATGGGAGCAAGTTCTGATACTCGAATAGGATGAAGGACCATCAAAAGCATCAGCCTTTTCTAAGTACTTCCTCGGTCTCCCCAAATGAACTGCACTTAGCCACTTCTGCCATAAGCATTCATTTCAGAGGCAATGTTTTACCTCAGAGGCAGTGAAACTGAGAAATATAACATGGTTGAGAGTGGATATAATTAAGTATTAGATAGTCTAACTTGCCAGTATAATGGAAAGAATTCTGAGTTGAGTCAAGAGACCTATATTTTAATCTAAACTTTATTGTGCTTCTTGACTATATAACCTTGGAAAAGGCCCTAATCTATTTGGTCTTCATATTAAGACCAAATTGATCATATAACTTATTATTTAAATAAGGATATTTTTGAGAGTGAGAGGCACTATTATTAAAATCTTGCCAGGATGAGAAGTGTAAACCAACAATTGGTGAGCCTACTCAGAGTTACATAGACATGATGAAGTAGCTAACTATTTTCACATGGGCTGAAACTTCCGCTTCATACTCATAAATAATTTTTGATTTAACTTGCTCTCAACAATACATCCTATCCTGCAGAATCCTAAGCAGCCGCGGGCTGGATCCGGCCCGTTTGAAATGAATAAAACTAAAAAAAAAAAAAAAAAAAAAAAAAGACCGTACCCTTTAATGTAATGATGTTTACTTTGAATTTATATTAGTTCACACAAACACTCCATCCATGCTTTTGTTCCGGCCCTCCGGTCCAGTTTAAGAACCCATTGTGGCCGTCGAGTCAAAAAGTTTGCCCACCCCTGATCCTAAGGTAAGTGAGAGGCCACTTGTGATGGTATTGTATATCATCTTTATCCAGGAAGTGAACTTTAGAGAGCTACTAAAATGGAGCGTGGCGGGGGCGGGGGTGGGGGAGACTAAGAAGCACAGAGAAGCAGAGAGCACGTGGGCTGGCCGGAGAGCTGACAGGAGAAGGCCACAAGAGGACTGTGAGTGTAGGACAGGCAGAAGTAAACGCGCTTGAGAGGAGATTTGTAAGTAAGGTCCAAGTGCTTGGGACATTTGCTATCACTCACCTAAGACTGTGAGACCGGTGACCCCAATGTTTCTGCCCCCTCTATCCGGAAGGTTGTTAACCAAACACTGGTAGGTGCCAGTGTCTGATAGCTGAGTGTTGTTAATGAAGATAGAGACATTGGTGGCTGGCATGGTGCCTGCAAATCCTACCCTGCCATGGAACTGGGGGGCACCATCAAACATCTGTCCACCCTGATACAGAATGACCTGCAAAAGAAAGCAACGTCAATGAACTGGCCACTGCATCTCCTGGACACATAACTATAACTACCTAGTAAACACTAGACGGCACTAAACATTAGAAAACTTTATTTCTAACTTAGAGTTGCCACCAAGTTCTGACTATAACACCTGTCTGTAAGTATCTAGGGATACTAAATTCTTACATACCAAATTAGAATAACGTTATTTCCTCACCTGACTCATCAGAATGAAGAAAATATCTTTATGCTATGCTATTATCAGCCCATAAATATTTTTACTAGTTCAAAAAATTAGATCCAAATTAAAAAAAAAATTTTTTAATGAGCACTGCTATTCTCATGCTTACTAGGTCACAAAATAGATCACAGGTAATGATTGAATATACATGAATGTCATAAAAGGGAAGGAGAGTTATAAACCCATGATTGCTGTTCTTATATCAATTTCTGTTATCAAAGTTAACT
The DNA here is from genome assembly GCF_963259705.1 of Myotis daubentonii. Taxonomy (NCBI): domain Eukaryota; kingdom Metazoa; phylum Chordata; class Mammalia; order Chiroptera; family Vespertilionidae; genus Myotis; species Myotis daubentonii. The sequence goes on along the minus strand of NC_081842.1, from coordinate 61,950,676 downwards.
TTCACGGGAGGGGACTCAGAGGAGCGGTGCTGCAAAAAGCCCTTCGGTCTGAGAGTGGGGGACTTGGTTCTATTCAACTCTACCAGTAAATGTTTGCGTAACCACGGCCAAGTCTTTCTTTGCCTGTTTGACTCAGTCATTGACTCCTAAAATGATGAAGTTGAACAAAATGATCTCAAAGGCTCAGTCCAATTACACAAGTTCCATAGTTTAAAGAAATTCAAGAAGTTCCAATTAAATCTATTTGTTCCCCTACAGAGGAATGAATAGGAGGTTATGTCCTCACCCTTTCCTGCCAGCCCAAATCCCTTCAGAAAATTCAGCTTATCAAATATTTTAGGTGGTGATAAGTTTATTGAAGCAGGAAAGCTTCATAACAGAAATAATTAACTCTGGGAATGAAGGTATAGTCATAATCACAATGCATTAATCTTCTGAGCATTCTTTTCTGCAGTGGCTATCACATATTATGGGTCTTTTGCCTATAATTGAAACACCTTATTAGGAAATAACTTCTATTTTCATGTACCCTAATTTGTTTGAGACTCTAGTATGCCAGCTGGCTTTGTTTAAAATACTTGTAAAATCAGCCAAAAAATTCAAGTACTACTTTCTTAATATTATCACAATCTTTAAAAAGTACTTTCTCATCCAACTAGTTTCAGTCCTTACCTTTCAAAATGTATTTTGCTTTGGTATATAATCAGCCTTGTGATTTTTTTTTAATGAAATTCCAGGTTCCTACCTAAAATTCTCAGAAAGATCTTGACATCTATTAATATTTCTAAAAAGTCTCTTCTGATAGTTGACTTAATGCAGGAGTAGGACTTAAAGCAGCACAGGCGGTGCACACTGAACTTGCCACCTTTCTCTAGAAATCAAACATGTACTCAGGATGCTTTCCTACCCGCCTCCTCGGGAAAGATTAATATCCTAGAGGCAGCACAAGATGGAACAGAAGTACCTGCTCAGGTTGGTTGGCATTGGCGAGAGGAATGACCATCCAAATGACATTGAGGTTGATGAGGGCAGCACTGGTAGTGAAAGTACAGGGCAGGACTGCTGTCTGACCCCGGGCCACCTGGACACTCCCAGGGCTCTCTGAGACTTCCAGGGAAACCGTGACACCTACGGAAGAACCGACAGGAGGTTATGTGCCCATCCTTTCTGGACAGAAAGAGCTGTGTTTTCATGTGATTAATAGTATATACAAACTATGACAGTCTTACTAAACAACTACTGACCAGTCACTGAGAAAAAGTAATAGAAACTGTTCATCCCTTTCTTTACCTCTTAGTAACTACAAATGAAAAATAGTAGAGACTACATATTCCATTTTGTAAGACATTATTTGGTATTTAGCCAAATATAACATAGGAGAATTCAACTGACAGGGTTTGAGCAAAACTTGACACAGTGATGGGGATGAAAAATAAGGTTGATTTTTTAAAAAGCATCGTATTAGCACAACTGCAATATTAAACGCTTATACATAAATCTAAAAAAAATATCTGCAGGAACTATAGCCCAAAAACTCTAAAATGCTGATAAAATAAATCAAATAAGACTAAATAAATGTTCAGCTATGGAATGGTCATGAGGACTGGATGATTCAATATTGTTAAAGTGCCAATTTTCCCCAAAATGATCTATAGATTCAGAGCACTCCCGGTCAATATCCCAGCAGGCTTTTTGTTGATATTGACAAACTAAAACACAAGAAAATGGAAAGTGCTAGAATAGTCTAAAAGAATATTGAAAAATAATTTGGAGAATTCATACTATGTACATACAAAGTTTGCTATAGCGCTATAATGATCAAGACTGTGCTACTAGCACAAGGACAGACCACCAATAATTGAATTTTATACTTTAAATAAGCCCTTATATTTATGGTCAAATGCTTTTCAACAATGGTACAAGACAATTAAATGGGGGAAAGAATCGTTTTTTTCAATAAATGGTGTTGGAACAATTGAATATTAATAGGAAAAAAAAAAGTAACTCAGAACCTTGTCTCATAGCACACACAAAAGTCAACTCAAAATGTACCACAGACCTAGGCCTAGACAGGTGGCTCAGTTGGTTGTAGTATCATCCCATATTCCAAAAGATTACAGGTCTGACCCCCAGTCAGGGCACATAACTAACTAGGTCAGGGCACGTGCCAGAGGCAACCAATGGATGTTTCTGTCTTCTCCTTCTCTCTCTCTCTTTCGCTCTCTCTTTCTCTCTCTCTCTCTCTCTCTCTCTCTCTCTCTCTCTCTCTCTCTCTCTCTCTTTCTCTCTCTTCTCTCCCTCCTCCCTTTCTCCCTCCCTCCCTCCCTCAACATTCACTCTTCAGGACACTGCATATTAAAACCACAATAAGATACCATTACACACCCACAGTAGTGGCTATAACTAAGACAAAACCAAGTACTGACAAGGACGTAGAGAAACTGAAAGCCTCTCTCACTGCTGCTGGGAATGTAAAATAGTTTCAGTTTCTTAAGTAGTTTAACATAAACTTACTATATAACATGGCAATTCCATCCCTAGGAATCTACCTAAATAAAACGAAAATATATGTGTACACAAAGACTTGTCTGTGAATGTTCATAAAAGCATTATTCATATAATACCCCCAAATGGAAAAACATTCACCAACTGGTGAATGGATAAACAAAATGTGGAATATCCATACAATTAACCACAAGAAATAAAAAGCAACAAGCTACTGATACATGTTACAGCATGGATAATGAGTCTTACAAAAGTATTTTGCTGAATGAAATAAATCAGATGCAAAAGACAGCAGCATCCTTTATTATTTCATTTATATGAAATGCCCAGCAAACACAAATCTATAGACAGCAAGCAAATCAGTGGTTACATTGGTTGGAGTGGCGGGAGGAGGGACTGATGCAAATAGGTTCAAGGACTTTTAAGGGTTATGGAAAACTTTTAAAACTGGACTGCTGAATTTTATACTTTAAATGGGTAAATTTTGTGAAATATAAATTATACTTCAATATTTCTATTAAAATTTAAAAGAAAGAAAGCAGTGGTTTACCAGAGCCAACTCCTGGGAAGCCAAAATCAACTGTTACCTCTTCTGAAAAGAATGTCTGCGCCCTGGGACTACAGAACAATATGGGACTAACAGGAGATTAAAATCCATCAGGGAGAGCCAACAAAGAAGCTATTCTAATCACAAAAAATACATTAGGTCCATGGCAGTATCTCAAACTGTTTTATTTTGGAGTGGTATAATCTCAATTCTCCCCAAAAAAGTAACACAGTAGAACACTGTTATGATGACATTGAGTCTACAAAAATAAATGTACATAACACCTTCCTTCTATAGAACTTCATGTTCTTCACATACAGTCTGATGGTGTTCTCAGGAGTTAAATTTGCAGGATAAAATGTTTCATAAAACAAGCCCCATCTGAGGTGGAATACAAAGCACTTTATGACATTAGGGAAAGTCTCTAGGTTAAATAACACTAGGGAAAGTCTCTAAGTTTTAAAAAGGAAAGTTGGAAGAACCTTGGGTGTTAAGAGGCAGAACGGGGAGGTAATTTGATCATAGAACCAGCTGACCAAAGAAACAAGTGCATCATCAGGGAGAAGTGGGTTAAGGGAGTATGTGTTAGAATGATTATTATAAACTAGAGGCCCAGTGCACAAAAATTTGTGCACTCAGGGGGTCCCTCAGCCTGGCCTATGCCCTCTTGCAGTCTGTGATCCCTTGGAGGATGTCCACCTGCTGGCTTAGGCCCGCTCCCTGGGGGATTGGGCCCAAGCTGGCAGTCAGACATCCCTCTGGCAGCCCGGCAGCCCTTGGGGGATGTCCACTTACCAGCAGGGAGAAGGCCTAAGCTGCAGTCGGGCATCCTTAGTGCTGCTGAGGAGGCGGGAGAGGCTCCCACCACCACCGCTGTGCCGGCAGCCATCAGCCTTGCCTGTGGCTGAGCAGAGCTCCCCCTGTGGGAGCACACTGACCACCAGAAGCAGCTCCTGCATTGAGCATCTGCCCCCTAGTGGTCAGTGTGTGTCATAGTGACCAGTCATTCCCAGTGGTTCTGCTGTTAGGGTCAATTTGCATATTACCCTTTTATTATATAGGATAGAGGCCTGGTGCAGGGGGGAGGCTGGCTAGTTTGCCCTGAAGGGTGTCCCAGATCAGGGTGGGGGGGTCACGCTGAGGTGCCTGGCCAGCCTGGGTGAGGGGCTGATGGCTGTTTTCAGGCTGGTCACACCCCCTTTAGGGTGGGGGGGGGGTCCCCACTGGGGTGCCTGGCCATTCTGGGTGAGGGGCTGAGGGCCATTTTCAGGCTGGCCAAGCCCCCCCGGCGACGGAAGCTCCCAGCCTCTCCCTTTTTTTCTTTTTTCTTTTTTTATTCTGGGATTTATTTACCTTCTATAATTGAAACTTTGTAGCCTTGAGAGGAGCTCAGAGCCAGCCAGGGTGGGCGGGAGGGAAGCTTGGCTTCCTCCATCGCCAGGGGCAACCCAAGCCTCCTGCTCACTCCAGCTCCGTGGCGATGGACTGCTGAAAGCAGTCATCTGGGGTTTATCTTCTATAATTGAAACTTTGTTGCTTTGAGTGGAGCTCAGAGCCAGCCGCGGCAGGCAGGAAGCTTGGCTTTCTCCATCACTGGGGCAACCAATCCTCCTGCTTGCTCCAGCTCCGTGGCTGCCAGCCGCCATCTTGGTTGGGTTCATTTGCATATAGTCGCTCTGATTGGCTGGTGGGCGTGGCTCAAGGCATAGCAATTGTACGGTCAATTTGCATTTAGTTGCTCTGATTGGCTGGTGGGCGTGGCTTAAGGCATAGCAGAGGTATGGTCAATTTGCATGTTTGTCTTTTATTAGTGTAGACTAGAGGCCCAGTGCACAAATTCATGCACCAGTGGGGTCACTCGGCCTGGCCTGCGGGATTGGGTTGCAACCAGCTCTCCGACATTCCCCAAGGGGTCCCGGATTGCGAGAGAGTGCAAACCAGGCCTAGGGACCCACAGGTGCACAATCAGGACCAGGGAGAGATGTGGGAGATTGGCCAACTGGGGAGGGACTACGGGAGGGTTCCAGGGCATGTCCAACCCATCTTGCTCAGTCCCAATCGCCCGCACCCCAGCAGCAAGCTAGCCTACCAGTCGGAGCATCTGCCCCCTGGTGGTCAGTGCACGTCATAGAGACTGGTTGAGCAGCCTCGGCATATCATTAGCATATTATGCTTTGATTAGTTGTTCGGTTTTTCTGCCATTCAGTCTATTTGCATATTACCCTTTTATTATATAGGATGCCATGGAGATGTTTTTAAGAATAAGTGTAGGGGAGAAACTAAGATGGTGGCATAGATAAACACCGGGAAACTGCCGCCTCCCACAACAATTGAAAAACACCTCAAAGGACAGAGCAGACATCATCCAGAACAACAGGAACGCTGGCTGAGTGTAAATTCTACAACTAGAAGGAAAGAAAAGCACAGGGAGAGCCAGAGGAGCTGCGGAGGTGAAGTGCAGAGGTACGGCAGCTCGCGCGCCCGCGGAAAGCGGGTGGCACCTGAGGACGCGGCTGTCTTTTTGAATCACAAGCTCCCGACTGCTCTGAACTCTGGTTCCTGGAAGTCTCTGGGGACCCAGGACTCATACCGGGAGAAGCTGCACTGTTGGGCAGCGGGCGAACTTGAGGGCGGCTTTCCCTCAGAGGTGCTTGCAGTAATTATCGGGTCACTGAGACTCGGGACTCCTTAGGGCTGGGCGGAGAATCAGCCATAGCTCTTTGCTCCGCCCTTTGATTCCCTGAGACCCCGCCCCACCCAGGCTGCAGCAGAGGCTTTTGCATGTGAATGTACCGGCCCTTTGCAAACTGATAATTACCTAACTGCAGCTGAGCCAGGCAGACCTGGAACTTCCAAGAGAAGGCCCAAGGCCCCGCATCGGCTTGCATTGCTTCACAGCTGAGCCTCTTCGTGGCTCCTGCTGTGTGGCCTCAGGCAGAGGCTGAATTAGCACCTCCTTAGATCCAGGAGCCACTGTACCCAGTGGTCAGATTGCAACCCCTCAGATCCATAAGGGACACACTCCGGGAGCAGACTCAGTGAGCACCAAAGCCCCACTGAAGCAAGTCTTGCCCCAGAAGGGTGTCTTCAGCACAGAAGTTCTCCCACTCCAAACACAGCTGATTTTCACAGCCAATTGGCCTGGAGGTCAATTCCTCCCAGTGATCCTACAACAACCAAGGCACCAAGAGTGCACCAAGAGTGTCCACCTCAGGTAACTGGGGAGGCTGAGCCACTGGGCCCTACAGGACACCTGGTGCGCAGGGCCACTCTATCAACACAGGGAAGCAGCCAAAATGCGGAGACAAAGAAACAGGTCACAAATGGCAGAAATGGAGGAAAGCAAACGACTGGATATAGAGTTCAAGGCCACGTTTATAAGGTTTTTCAAGAATTTTATGGAAACCGCCGATAAATTTAATGAATCCCTCAATAAGTATAGTGAGACCATGGAGGACATGAAAAAGGACCAACTAGAAATTAAGCATACACTGACTGAAATAAAGAATAATTTACAGAGATCCAACAGCAGACAAGAGGATCCCAAGAATCAAGTCAAAGATTTGAAATACAAAGAAACAAAAAATACCCAACCGAAAAAGAAAAAAGAAAAGAGATTCCAAAAATATGAAGATAGTGTAAGGAACCTCTGGGACAGCTTCAAGCGTACCAACATCAGAATTATAGGGGTACCAGAAGGAGAGAGAGGGCAAGATATTGAAAACCTTTTTGAAGAAATAATGACAGAAAACTTCCCCTACCTGGTGAAAGAAATGGACTTACAAGTCCAGGAAGCACAGAGAACACCAAACAAAAGGAATCCAAAGAGGACCACACCAAGACACATCATAATTAAAATGCCAAGGGCAAAAGACAAAGAGAGAATCTTAAAAGCAGCAAGAGAAAGACAGTCAGTTACCTACAAGGGAGTACCCATAAGACTGTCAGCTGATTTCTCAACAGAAACCATGCAGGCCAGAAGAGAGTGGCAAGAAATATTCAAAGTGATGAATAGCAAGAACCTGCAACCAAGATTACTTTATCCAGCAAAGCTACCATTCAGAATAGAAGGTCAGATAAAGAGCTTCACGGATAAGAAAAAGCTAAAGGAGTTCATCACCACCAAACCAACATTATATGAAATGCTGAAAGGTATTCTTTAAGAAGAGGAAGAAGAAAAAGGAACTCTTACCATTTGCCACAGCATGGATGGAACTGGAGAGCGGATAAATACCACAGGATCTCACTCATTTGTGGAATATAATGAACAACATAAACTGATGAACAAGGACTGATCCAGAGATGGAGAGGCATTGATTGGACTGTCGGGCCTTGGAGGGAAGGGAGGGGAGGGGTGGGGTAAGGGGGAAAGATCAACCAAAGAACTTTTATGCAAGCATATAGGCCTAACCAATGGACACAGACAACGGGGGGGGGGGGGGGGTGAGGGCATGAGCGGGGGGGGGGGGGGGTAGAGGGTAACGTGGGGACAAGGACACATATGTAATATCTTAATCAATAAAAAATATATTTAAAAAAAAAGAATAAGTGTAAAAGCCAAACTGGTGACAAAACCTCCATCATTTCATGCTTCTGATCATACTCCAAGGAAGGGAATGTTCTCCACTTAACCTCCCCAGGAGAATATATATCCTCCACCCTCAAATCACTCATTTCCAACTGAACTCATACAATCTTTGATACAAATTTTAAAAGTAAAAAATGGCCAATATCTATAATAATAAAAGTGTAACATGCTAATTAGACTGTACAGCCAAACAACCTTCCGGACATCATTCTGGACAAAACCACAGCAGTGGGGGCTGAGGCAGACGTGGTTAGATGTGACCAGGCAGGCAGGCGAGCGGTTAGGGGCAATCAGGCAGGCAGGCGAGTGGTTAGGGGTGATCAGGCAGGCAGAGAGGTTAGGGGCAATCAGGCAGGCAGGCAGAGTGGTTAGGGGTGATCAGGCAGGCAGAATGGTTAGGGGCCGTCAGGCAAGCAGGCAGGTGAACAGTTAGGAGCCAGCAGTCCCGGATTGTGAGAGGGTGCAGGCTCGGGTGAGGGACAACACCGCCCCCCGCCCCCCTGCCCGTGCAGGAATTTCGTGCACCGGGCCTCTCGTAAATTAATGAATGAGAAAGATGTAGATGGGGAAGAAAACTACCACTATATGGAAGGATTTCAGAAGAGTAGCTTTGCAGGACAGGGGTGGGACCTGGGGAAAGCAGAGCAGGTCTGCTGGTGGAGAGCAAGCCTCTAGGGTGGGGGGATGGCAGGGAGAAGCTATGAAAGACTGACTTCAGCTGCATCAACTTCACATCTTTATGTTAGGTTAATCCTGAGCTTACAAGTATCAAGGGAACTACAGAAGAAATATTCTAGATAAGCTGCTTTCAGAACTTGTAAAAGTGTAGTCTGTAGCTGGACAGATCTAGTTTGAAATCTGGCTCTTTCATCTATTTAGCTGTGTGGCTCCAAATAAATCACTTAATCTCTGATTGTTGCTTCATCTGCTCAACAAGGCTAAATACCACCAGCACATCATCCAAAGGAAATGATAAGGGCAGTGCCAGATGCTGATGGCTGACGATGAATACTACCGTTGGGCTATTGCTAGCTAACGTTTAGGGCACACTGGCCAAATATCAAGTCCACTTTAAGCACTATACATAAACATATACATACACTTCTACATTTAATCTTATAATGTATCTTATCCCCATTTTACAGAAGAAACTGAGACCCAGAGAGAATCAAAACCAGCTCAAGGACACATAGGAAATGGTAAGTCCTGGATTCAAATCCTAGGAATGTATCTATACAGATCATATATTATACCACACATAACCAGCACACAAAAATCAGTCCATACATGTTATTATTATCAATACTATATCAAACAATCACAAAATGTAAAACTAGTATGGACTTATATGTCAAGCCATCAGATGGAAACCCCCTTTCAACTTCCTGCTTCCAAAGATACAAATCAGCTTTGATCTGCCTCATCCTCTTCTTCCTCTCTCCTGTTAGATTAAAGGAACTCATCTGAGCATACATGTTATAATCCATCCTCTAGGCCTCCTTAGCAACCTTATCAGAGACTGCTCCCTCTCGTGCAGCTTCAATCTCTCCCACTGCTCTGGAGCCTTCCTGGTAGCATTTAAACATCCTCAAGTATTTCCACTTTTAAAAAATAAAAATCCCCCCCTCCCTCCACTCCACAGTCCTCTCCAGCGACTGCCCTCTCTCTGATATATCATTAATCTTTTCGTGAGAGTTGTCCATACTCACTCTCTCCATAGATACTCCTCTACTCCATCTCTAATGCACCCCTGCCACTACCTCTTCTTAAATAGAGTTCTCCCTAGGTTTCCCAGAGACCTCCTGATGCCTTCACGACTCTTGTGATCATTCTTGGACTCTCAGGAGCATCGAACAGTAATGACCGTGCCCCCTCCTTCTTGAAACACGTTTCCCTTAGCTTCAATGGCATCATTTACTCTGGCTTTCTTTCTAGATCACAGAAAACTTCTGTCTCTCTTGCTGTTTCACCCTTCTCTGCATGGCTATTAAATGGCTGCCTTCTAATTCTGAACTCTCTCTACAGACTCATCCATCATCATGGCTCCAATTCTTATATACATGACAATGGCTTCCAAACTTCTCTCACCACAAACCTCTCTTCTTATATCCAACTGCCTTTTAGACATCTCTATGTAGCTATCTCAAAGGCACCTCAAGTCAACTTGTTCAAGATGAAACTTGATCTTCCCCTCTGTGCCTGCCCCCACTATTTATCTGGCTCCTTTCGAGTGTCCCCTACCATTAGTGAGTGGCTGGACCAATCATCATGTTCTCAATTTCTATTCAGAAATCTTTCTTGATTCCTTCACTCTCTCATCACCTCCCAAACCCAATCCTTGATCAAATCTGGTCCATTTTACAGACTAAATTTCTCTTGACTTCTTCAGTCAGAGCCTCTGCTCTGTCCTCTGTTTCCTTTTGTCTGATTTGCTCTGTTGCTCAGCCCAATCCCTTTACTTGGTGACCTCCTACTTGTCCTTCATACTAGCTCAAGCATTACCTTCTCATGGAAGAGCCTCAGCCTAGGCTGGGTCTCATAAGGCACTGCTCCTTTCATTCTGGACACTATCCAAACTCGTAATCATACTTTCATTAGTGTGATTATTTAAGACCTTCACTTAGTGTACAGTGCATTTCTCCATTACTGTAAACACTCAACAAAAACTCAATAAATGCACACTGCTGAATTGATCGAATTCAATTTCCACATGAAAATACTAGGGTCCAAAGAGATAGCAAAGGTCTTAAGATTGAGACCTGCATTTTCTGATTTCCAATAAAATAGGTTTTCTACCACACCAATGTATTCCACAGACCATATCTCAGAAAACTGATATTATTACCTACTAGAGGCCCGGTTCATGAATTCGTGCATGGGTGGGGTCCCGAGGGGCGGAGGGGTGAGGGAGGGAGGAACCAGGACGCGATCAGCCCTCCAAGTGAGTGGTGGGACACCCTTGCAGGCCCTGGATCTGGATCCACCCCGCTGACATTCGTGCTGGTTGTCGGGAGCCACCTGGTGGCTGCTTTTATATTGTTTCTTCCTTGCAGGGCATCTAGGGAGGGGAAGTGGCCTCGGCTTCCAAGGGCTTCCAAGAGGCTGGCTGTGCTGTCAGGATCGTGCAGGCAGCACTGGTCCATCAGTACCTGGCCCGTTCTCCAGAGATTGGACCTGAAGGACTACTGAGGAAGTGGGGGTGATGGCGGGGAGTGATTGCAAGATATTTTCAATGACTACTGCCGCTGGGCTGGTGGCTCGCCAGGATGGGTCGGTCAGCTCTGAGTGGCACTCCTGCTATGGGAGCGCTCTGACCATTGCTCCTGCATTGAACATCTGCCCCCTGGTGGTCACTGCACACCATGGAGGTTACTTAGGCTTTTATATAGATAGATAGATATTATCTTTTGGGTGAAGTGATATTTCTGTACCAACAGAACTGGCACTGAGCAATAAAAACTCGATTTATTTGTAAATGTATCGTCTCTCCTCAATCTCATACAGATACAAATAGTTAACTCTTTAAAAAATGCTGTTCTGCTCTTTAGCTTTCAGAAATCTCTCAGAAATAATTTTGATGGCTATAAAACTTTTAGGACTACACAGAGAATACATGGGTCAGGAATAAACATCTGTAAGAGACTTTATGGAGAGCATTTTTTATTAGAACTCTGGTGTGCCTATGGTGTGCTGTAAATACCATACCATTCCCACCCAAAGGGTCTACATTCCCAGAATAAAGAGCCGGTGCAGGGTCATCTTAGATTCTCTCCAAATGGCTGTCTAATGAGCCTTCCGATAAAAGGAAGCTGGAGGTAGACCTCTGATTTCCTAGAGAGTGGACCACTGGCATTCTGAGAACTACACATATATTTCTGTTTATAAATTGAGATTTTCTTATTTTGCTCTATTTCAAAACTCAGAGTGATCAGAAAAAGTTATGTAACCTAAAGTTTACATCTACAGAAATAATTGGTTCTTGAATAAATTTTAAGGGATATGGAAGACAAAGTGGAGTTGCTTTGTGATTGAGTCTGAGCATTCCTATTTAACATATTGATTCAATTAAGTACAATTAAAACTTTCTTAGAAAGACTAAGCAGGAATTACATGGGTGTTTTTCACATTTTAAATGCATACTTTTTTTTTTCTAGCTTACAAAAAAAAAAGAAAGAAAAGAAAAGAAACACCTAAAAGCCCTATTTCTTTTTAGAGTGCATTTCCATGTTTGAAATTCTATGCAAGAATTTAAACTTTAATACTAAATATCAGATTAAAAGTCATTGAAAATATCTTGCAATTTGCAATATTTACATGTAAAATGCACAATTTAAGAGCTGAATTGGCAGCGTTTTTCTTAGTAACTTCACCCAAGAAAAATTAAGTCAACTCATGAATTCTGAATGATTCTTAGCAATTAAATATGAAAGACATAAGCACATAGCCTTGTTTCCTCTGAGGAGTTGAAATCATATATAACAGTTGTCTGTACTCTTTTTTAGTCCCTTATTTCCCAAGAATTAAAGCAGAAAGAAATTCACAATATCTCAGACCAAGAGATAAATGTTAGAAGAAAATAAGCTGGCAGCAAAGAATCCTTAAAAATCTTAAGAGGGACCATCCACACACTAGATACATAGCCAAGAGAACAAAGGATATTTTATAGTGAGAATGCTAGAAGGACAGAAACCTCCCCTATGGATCAGAGCCAAAACACCGAAAGTTCAGAATGAGAACTGGCCCAAGCAATCCAACTGAGATTTCAAAGTAGAGTGTTTGCTGATGTCTGTGGAACGTGTGTGCTCATGTTTCAGGATCAGCCCAACTGACAAAATACATCCCTCTGGGAATGTATTCAGCAAAGCATCAAAAGGATCTGATGGCATTTGGGAAGATCTATGTTGTCTTTTCACCCAACATGTTAACATCAGCAGCCACAAAATGTTTATTGGCTTTTATGATTCCCCTATGACTTCATAGGTACTGTTTCTTGCATATAAAAAGTATGTTAAAATTCATTTAACCTATTCAAATACAGTTTTGTGGTCCCATCAGACTGAAATATATTTCAAATTATAAAAATTCTGTTTTTTGAAGGAAACTGTAGAATATCACAAGTTTCTAATATGGCAGTGAATTTTAAAACAGATCACTTTATGTTCACACTTTAACCAAATTTTAATTAGGTAAAATAATCTATCTTTATAATTTGTATTATATCATTGTATTTTAAAAACTGCAATTGTGTGGTACATCTACACAATGGAATACTACACTGCTATATAAAAGAAAGAACTCTTACCATTAGCAACAGCATGGATGGACCTGGAGAGCATTATGTTAAGCCAAATAAGCCAGTCAAAGAAAGATAAATATCATATGATCTCACTCATTTGTGGAATATAATAAACAACATAAACTGATGAACAAAAATAGATCCAGAGACAGAGAAGCATCAAACAGACCGTCAAACTTCAAAGGGAAGCAGGGGAGGAAGGGGAAGGTAAGAGATTAAGCAAAGGACTTGTATGCATGTATATAAGCATAAGCAATGGACAAGACACTAGGGGGATGGGGGCATGTGCTGGGGGGTGGGGAGGGCAGGGAGAGGTCAATGGGCGAAAAAGGAGACATATATAATACTACTAGAAGCCCAGTGCATGAAATTTGTGCACAGTGGGGGGGGGGGTCCCTCAGCCCAGCCTGCACTCTCTCCAATCCGGGACCACTGGCTCCTAACCACTTGCCTGCCTACCGGCTTGATCGCTGCCTTACCACTCCCCTGCTGGCCTGATGGCCCCCAACTGCCCTCCCCTGCTGGCCTGATGGCCCCCAACTGCCCTCCCCTGCTGGCCTCATGGCCCCCAACTGCCCTCCCCTGCTGGCCTCATGACCCCCAACTGCCCTCCTCTGCTGGCCTGATCACCCCTAACCGCCTCCGCCTTGGCCCCCACCACCATGGCTTTGTCTGGAAGGAAGTCGGACGGTCGGAAGATGACTGGTATCCTGGTATAATTAGCATATTGCCCTTTTATTAGTATAGATATGTAATACATTAAAAAATAAAGAATTTAAAATAAAATACACAAAGTGCTAAAAGGAGATTAAAAAAACATTGCCATCTTAATTAAAAATAATGTTTGTGTTAAAGGACATTAAAGTATGCTTTGGTCATCAACACAGTACTAAACTAAGTTGAAGAGTAAATATCTTGTTAATCAATATAGATGGCTTTATTATGCACTGGTCAACTACATTAATTAATGTATGAGATCATGGCCACATCTTGACTTCATTTTATGCCATATTAAACAATGTACTTTATTGTTGGTATACAAAAATAGGCTACTATAAAATTATATATCTTCATCTTCTGGCTGAAGCAATGGACACTCATACATGCCTCATGGTATGAGAATATTATATTTCCATGGTATTATAGTCCGCCTTTACATGCTATTGCAGTGCCTTCTCACAGACTTTTCCTCCTCAACCTAAACATTCCTCAGGAAGCATACCAAGGGCAAACAGCACGCCAGAATACTAGAGTACAGAAATGATTCCCTCGGGTGTAGTTCCAAAGAGCAGGTCCAGAGATGCGATAAGGTGCAGAGGGAAGCATGAAGCCTTGTCCTGAGCAAATGTCCATATTCTACATTGACACTTCCCTTTGTCACTTTTCCGACCATCGGAAAGCATGTACATCTGCCTACTGGGCCCCTTCATCCCTAGAATGTGGGTGACGTTGACTGCAATAGCTCCGAACGCTTGATGAGAATGTGATTAGAATCCACTTCAGCAAGTCTCCTATTATTACCTCCCTCTCCTGAGTTCATATCCAAGTTCACGAATAGGTGTTCTAGTACAATGAGAAAGTCCCCTACAGGGGTGACCATAGTCTGGCAAGGCTATATTTTGCTTGGCCTATATTATATGACCCTCTCAGAGTTTTTAATAGTTTGAACAGCTTATAATTATACAGCATAAAACTCTAGATGGCCAGCTTATCTTTAAGTTGGTATCATTGGGCCGGCAATTCATGTGACAAATTATTCGTGCTGCTCCATAGACAAAGCATGATCTCTCTACCTCCCCACAGTCCCCACCATTTCTTATTTACTTTACAATATAGCCCAATTTACACCTGCCTGACTCCTGTGGGCATTTGTGTTTGCAAGTCCTTTTGGAAAACTCAGTGAGTAATGGATTATAATTAGCTGTTTAAAGAAGCAAGCCACAAAAGCAGAATGGGGTTTTGCAATGTTATGATGGACATGACCTTATGATTACCACCACAGCCACAATTCCCTGCAGGGAAAGCAAAATAAAGCAGTTCCCTAAACATGGGTCACCATGGTTTGTGACACAGAATCTCATTCACACACTGGCTACAAGTGATTGTACCAGGAATCACAACTGGACCAAAACAGTCACCTATAAGCTGGACAGTTGCTTATGAGATGACCATCTTAAGATCCTTGTCAAAAGACACACCAAATACCATGATGCCCAGCAAATACAGTAAGACCTTCCCTCTTGTGGGTCATTTGAAAAAGCAGCAACATGTGAAGAAAAAGAGCTAGGTCACTAAAATACGAATAAAGAGGGGCATTAAATAATGATGAAGGGGTCAATTCATCAAGAGCATAATAGTCCTGTGTGTGCACCTAACAACCAAGCTTCAGAGTATATGAAGCAAAAACTGATAAACTGAAATAAGAAAAAGGAAAAAAAAGTTGCAGTTTATAATAACAGTTTCATAATTAGAGACTGGAACACTCTTTTGTCATTAACAATGACATATAACAAATCCATAAAACAAACAGATAAAAATCAGTTTTTAAAAATCAGTAAAAATATAGAAAACCTAAATAATGAACTTATGAACTAACCAGTGAACGTAACATAACTCAGATTTTTAGAACACTCTACCCAGCATCATGAAATACACATTATTTTCTAGTGTACATGGAATATTCACCAAAATAGACCATATTCTGAGATACAAAATAAACTTTAACAAATTAAAATCATACAAAGAATGTGAATTAAATTAGAACCAAATAACAAAAATAAATCTAGGAAATAATAAAATATTTATAAAAATCCACTTATAAATAAATCATGGGTTGTTTCCCAGTTATTGGAATATGAATTCTCATACTTACAAATACTTAGATAGTTCAAAGAACCTAAAATGAAGCTTAAATAGTATTGAACACTGTTTGCTACCTTTAATTGTATCCAGATACCAGGAGAAAATAAATGATACTGGAATTGAAAAAAATAATTCATGAGTCAAAGGTGAAATTACAAGGAAAAATCATAAAAATTGTTGAATTGCATGAAAATGAAAATACAATGTACCAAAATTTATGGATAGCAACCAAGCACTACTTAGCAAAAAATTGACATCAAAACGCTCACATTATAAAAAGAAGAAAGCGTTATAATCAACAACCTAAATAAGCATCCACCTTAAGAAACTAGAAAAAGAAAAGCAAATTAAATCAAAAGCAAGTCAAAAAATTAAGAGTAGAATTTAATGAAAATGAAGACATAAAAATTATAGAGCAGGCCAATGAAATCAAAAGCTGCTTCTATGAAAACATTAATAAAATTGATAAATGTCTAACCAAACTGATGGATAATATATAAGAGAAGACAGGAGTATGAAAAAGGGGACATAACTACAGATTCTAAAGCTATTGAAAGAATAATAAGTGGATATTATAAATAGCTTTATGCGAATATATTTGGTAACAGATATATGGTCAAATCCCCTGAAAGACAAAGTACCAAAGCTCCCTCTAAAATATACAGATAACCTGAATAGCCCTATGTCCATTAAAGAACTGAATATAATTTGCATTTCAAAATTCTCCCACCAAGATAATGCCAGGTCCCAATAGCTTTTTGGTGAACTCTGACAAACATTTAATGGTAAAAGAAAACACACAAAAACTATATATATATATATATATATATATATATATATATATATATATATGCGCCTAATCGACCATTACGACTGAATAACTGGAACGACTGGATCAACGAGTTGCTATGATGCGCACTGACTACCAGGGGGCAGATGCTCAATGCAGGAACTGCCCCCTGGTGGTCAGTGCACTCCCATAGCGGGAGCACCACTCAGCTGACCGACCCATCCCAGCGGCCCACCAGCCTGGTGGCAGCCACTCACTCCTTCAGTAGTAAAAAAGAAGAAAGCTTTATAATCAACAACCTAAGTAAGCATGAGTCAAAGATCCCAGTGTCCATATTTCTCTGGATTTATTTTGTTTATCAGTTTATTTTGTTCATTAGATTCCACATTTAAGTGAGATCATGTAATACTTGTCTTTTTCTGACTGGCTTATTTCACTTAGCATAATACTCTCCAAATTCCTCCATGCTGTCTCAAAGAGTAAGAGATCCTTCTTTTTTACAGCTGCATAATACTCCATGGTGTAAATATAGCATAGCTTTTTTATTCACTCATCTACTGATGGGCACTTGGGCTGTTTCCAGATCTTAGCTATTGCAAATTGTGCTGCTATGAACATAGGGGTGCATATAGTCTTCTGATTGGTGTTTCAGGTTTCTTAGGACATATTCCTAGAAGTGGAACCACCACTGGTTGTTGTTTTTTTTAAAAAAAAAAATAGGCTGTAGAAGTGGCTTGATGGGAAAATTACTGTCCCTGTCACCAAAGCTCAAATGCCAAAGCCTTACTGAAACTACTAATGATGCCAGGTCTCTCTCAAGCTCAGCACAGAGCCCACATCTCCCCTGTTCTCATCCACATGATGGTCTCACCTGCGTGCTCCTGACTGGAGAGCCAAAATCCAAGTTGCAGAAGAGGCTGGAAATTTGGGTTCTCACTTCTGACACTGGGGAGGTGGACTCATAATGTGGAAATTTCTCCAAATGTAGAAATAGTATTCAATATATGATGGCCAGACATGTATAGGACACATGGTGACAACAGCAAGCAGGGAAACAGTAAGAGTTGTTTCTCTTTCTCTTTCCTCTCCTCCACCTCGTTTAAGCCTGTCTTTGTGAAGACCTCTGTATTTCCTTACCTCGTAGGCCTTCGCAAGGTTCTGAAAGCTGAAACTACTGAAGACGAACAGGCTTCCTGTCCCTGTGAAAGCCAGTGCTCACTGAGGAGACTGTACTGAGGAAGAGGAGGTGGGAGGGGCTGCCTTTGAACATGAGAAAGAAGAAAAAGGCTACTGGGAAGAGCATGGACGTTGGCCAAGTTCCTGGAGAAGAGGGGACCCATGCTCTACTTTCCTTAGAGGCCAAGGTTAACAGCTACTCAGAGGATGGCTGCCCTTGGACATGGGGCTCTGTGGGGGCAAGGTTCCTGGGGCTCCAGGAGGCACAGAAACTGCAGAGCAAGACTCCAAAGGACCCTGCAGTAAACGCGAGGAATGTTAGTGATCCAAGGAGTCCCCCAGTATTTTGGCTCTGTAAGAGATCTTTCAGGGTACAGGAAGAGGCCTGAATAATAGTTGGTATTACATTTCCTGCCACACTGGTAAGAAGAGAATCTCAGATTTGTATTTCATGTGATTTAAAGATAATAGATGAATAGACATTTCTTGCAAACCTTTGTGGGTCCTAGAAAGGTAGGTGTAATTTTAAAATAAATCTTAATGGCTCTGTCCCAAGAAGTACTCTTTTCACTATGTCTGTGCTTCCACATTTCAGGTATCAGTTTAGAGACAGGGCTGGGCCTGGGGAGAGAAAACTGACCGTCCACGGGCTAGTTTTTCAGTCCAAGCACAGCCTCTTGTTATAAGGGTAACCCTCTAGCCAAATCCAAACTTTTGACTGGCCCTTTTCAGGGGGAAAAAAATCAAAATTCTTTACTGTCTAGCTTTCTAAAGAACTTCTGAAAAAAATCTAGGTTTTTAATCTGGACAATGACTAAGGTGGGAGGAATGTATTTTTCTTTCCTGGCTTAGTTTTGTTTTGTTTTCTAGAGAAACCACAGAGGACTTTATATGTTGGTGGGCCTTTCTGACATTGCCACACTGTAGCTCAATGCCAGTATCAGTCTGGTTAGCAGATTGAAGACATATTAGGAAAGACTAACTCGAGTCTCCAGATGGCAGAAGGCCAGATAAATGGCCTTTCCTGTTAAATACAGCCATGTGCTCTCAGCTTCGCCGCATTCTGGAATACAGCCCCACTTGGCGCTAATGAGCAAGCTCCATTTGTCTAATGAAGCATTCATATGATAACAGTGGCTAAATCAACAAGCAGGGTTATTTATGAACAAATAAAGCCATCTGAAACCATCAGGAAGGATGTAATATTCCGAAATCAATTAAATTCTAAACAATGGCTCAACTGAAATATTTTATTCTTGTTCACCAACAACATTATTCTTAAACATTTCTTGATCTTTTGGATATGTTTGTGGCAGTACTAGTTTAACGTTTAGTTAGTTTAAAGCATTCTTCAGTGTATGCAACATGAACAAAATAAGAGATCTGAAATGTGGAAATAGGGTGTTTATCCTGTTAGAAGCTCTTAGAAATCTAAGGATGATGGGAGAAGTTATGTGGCATCGTGATTATGTGCTGACAGAAGGTGTCTGAGGACTTTCCAGGGCCCTCCATGCCCCGTGTAATCTGGAGTTCGCCTGTCTTTCCGGCCAGTCTTACAGAACTTCGTCCATGGTGGATTTTCCAGGCCCAGGAGTACACGGGGCTCTCCTGGATTCGTATGGCCTCGTTTCCTAGCTTGAAATAACCTCCCTTTCTCCTGCCTTCCCCCCAACACACAAATGATCCTTCTAATTCCTACCTCTCCATATCTCAAAATTCCCCTAACTCCCAGAACAGGTTACATTTCTTTCCCCCTTTAAATGCTTCCATTGCACCTCATACTGCCTTTAAACTGTCGTAACACTTTAGATTCTCTTAGTGCATGTCTTTCTCACCAGATTCTAGGTAGAAACTCTGTGCCCAGATCCCAGTACAGTAAATATCCAATATGTATTTGATAATATTCATCAAGAACTTAAGTGTGAAATACTGTTCTAAGCACTTTATATAAATTTAGTAACAAACAAGACTGGGAGGGGATATGGTTATTAATCACATTTTACACACGAGGGCAACCAAGCCCAGAGATATTAAATAATGTTCACAGATAGAACTGGGATTCAAACCTATGTCTAGTCTGCCTGCAGGGCCTTCCTATGTCTACTCCACCCAGCCTCCTGGCAACAGTGAAAAGAGTGCAGGACTTAGAATGTGAGAACAGCCATGTAACCTTGGGCATGTACCTTAAACTCTTTGAGCACTGTGGGAAGGGGGGTGCATTTTTAGAAAAGGGATAAAAATATCTACATCTCATGAGATCACTTTGAAGAAGCAAACGTTAAAGTACCTGGCATAAGGAAGCTCTCAATAAATAGTAATTGAATCTCATGCCAAGAAAAAAAAAACAACACAACGTAATAATAAGCAGTAAGAAACAGATAAAGGCCCAACCAGTGTGGCTCAGTGGTTGAGCACAGACCCATGAATAGGAAGGAGGTCAAGGTCCAATTCCAGGTCAGGTCCAATGCCTGGGTTACGGGCTTGATCCCCAGAAGGGGGTGTACAGGAGGCAGTGAATTGATGAGTCTTTCTCATTGATGTTTCTATCTCTTTCTCCTTCTCCCTTTCTCTCTTTGAAATCAATAATCATATTTTTTTTAAAAAAAGAGAAACAGATAAAAGAAAGTCATAGATATGGATTCACCCAGTCTCATATAAGCTATGCTTAAGAGAAAACCTCCTTTGGTATATGTGATATTACATATCTCTATCCTCCACTCCCCGAGTAAAAAGCCAAAAGACTGGATACTTTCCCATGGCAAAGCAGGAGTGAAATTCATGTAATGTAAAGTAAAAACATAAAGGAAACGTTAGAAAACAAATAACTGGCAGGACACAAAAACATAAATCTCAATGAAACAAAGACAGTACAGGAAGAATAAGCAAGAAAAAACTGGGGAAGGTAATGGGCTAGAAGGCCCTGTATTGTTGACAGCATCTGACACACCGATTAATGTTATTTCTAAGCAGATTAACCAAATCCCAACTGTTCTACATCAGGTCCTTTCCCTAAGCTCTTCCTCCCTCATATCAGCAAATAAAGACTAAAAGTTAAACACGCAAATAAAATAGGGGGGAAATCACTCATACAAAACAGAAACGTCCTGAGTTGACGATTCAATCTAGTGTGCCTATTCTTTCCTTCCATTCTGTGCCTACAGTAAAATGGAAAAGCTGAAAAGTAAAAAAGAAGAATTGGCTTCTCTGTGTAATTTTTAAAATAGAGCATCGAGCCACCCTCGCCTCGGCAGCAGGCAGTGCGGTGCTGAAGATCGACGCAGGAAGGCAGGACGCAGAGAGATGAGGGGGATCGTTATTTCTGTCCCTGATGCAGGAAGAACTTTTAGCCTTCTGATATGATTCCTTATCGAGACCTTCTCCATAGCAACCACAGAACTGCAGTGGCAAGAAAGAGATGGGGAGATAAAATATATATACACATGATATATACACACAAAACTGCAAAACTTCTGAATTTACTAATGGTTTTAAAAGGAAAAAAATCACACATTTCCCTGAAATCTCACATTACTGTGGAAGACTAACCACTAAAAACCAGAATGAAGCCAGCATAGCACAATTGTGCTTTTTCTACAATGCTTATATCTGTAACATATTTACAGTATAGCACTGTGAGACAGATCTAATCTCTGGAAAAAAAAAAATCTTTTGAGGCCGATCAGGTTTCCCAATGTTTGGTGTAGAATAGGCTGCGGCCTCCCCTACCGTTCCTAAATAACTAAGACTGGTATACCAGTAACGCCATAAGATTGTGACTTAGTGTCCACTGCACGTTATACTGCTGGTGAGAAGTTTAAAAGCAGAAAAACTAAAAAGGTCAGTTCCACTGACAAGGACTTTTATGCCAGGTAAGAGCAGGAAAGGACTATGGTCACCCTTTGGTGACCTAGTTTACAGTCCGAGTTCCTCTATTTGGGCTTAACTTTGATTGTTAACTTCAGGATTAACAAGTTTATGCAAAACCTAAGGTTTCAGCATGAAGAGGTCCTACAACCAGGCCGGTATGGGGAAACATGATTTCACCGGAAAAGGCACTACCCCCTGCCCCCCAACAGCCCCATTTACAGGAAGGATAAAAACCTCTTAGGGCTGAGAAGGTAATGACAACATGAGATGAATGCATGTTCCCCTGTAAGACCTGCTCTTGTGAGAGACAGACTGTTACACATCTTCTCATTGCTTCCATTCCTAGCTTCTGGGTGCCTGGGCACCATCTCGGAAGGTGCTAAACACCGGTGAGAAGTCAACACTAGAATCCAGAAGGCCTGCCCATTGGGGACTCTGAGATGTTCACTTTGTTCTCTCACTAAATGGTGAAGCCTTATTACTGGCCTGGCTCATCTACACTAATAAAAGAGAAAAATGGTAATTGGCGTACGAGCTACCCTTTTCATTGGCTAATCAGGGCTATATGCAAATTAACTGCCAACTAAGATTGGCAGTTAACTGCCAACAAGATGGCGGTTAATTTGCATATGTAGGCACAATGCAGGGAGGCGAAAGGGAAAGCAGGAAGAAGCCCCCTGCCACTGACAGTGATCGGAAACCCAGGGGGGAGCTAAGAGCTGGGGGGCAGGGCAAAGGCAGCCCTGGGGCCACCTTTGCCCTGCCCCCCCAGCCATGATCGGAGAATCAGGCGCCTTTGCCGCCCTGGCCAGTGATAGCAGGAAGTAGGGGTGGAGCCAGCGATGGGAGCTGGGCACGGTCGAAGCTGGCAGTCCCGGGAGCTAGGGGTCCCTTGCCTGGGCCTAAAGCGAAGCCCATGATCACAGCACCCCCCCGCTGCCACTGCGGGTCCCCGCTGCCCGGGCCGGACGCCTAGGCCAGAGGCATTAGGCCTGGGAAGGGGCGGAGCCTGCAACCGCGGGGAGCTGGGGGTCCCCTGCCCAGGCCTGACACCTCTGCCGGAGGCCTCAGGCCTGGTCAAGGGGCCGATCCGGTGATTGGTGATCGGAGGGTGATGAGGGTCAACTCCTCTGGCCGAGGCATCGGGCCTGGGCGGGGGGCTGAGCCAGGGATTGGGGGGATATGTTGGTCCCCTTGCCCAGGCCTGAAGCCTGGGTCAGAGGCATCAGGCTTGGGCAGGGGGGTGGAGCATGCGATCAGAGGAAGATGGGGGTCCCCTGCCCAGGCATGATTCCTGGGCCAGAGGCCTCAGGCCTGGGCGGGGGCCAGAGCCAGTGACTGGGGGGAGATGGGGGTCCCCTGTCCAAGCCTGACACCTCTGGCGGAGGCATCAGGCCTGGGCAAGGGGCCGATCAGGCGATCGGAGGGTGATGGGGGTCTACGCCTCTGGCCGAGGCATCAGGCCTGGGCAAGGGGCAGAGCCAGCAATCGGAGGGGTCTGGGGGTCCCCTGCCCAGGCCTGATGCCTGGGCCAGAGGCATCAGGCCTGGGCTGGGGGCAGAACCAGTGATGGGGGGAAATGAGGGTCCCCTGGGCAAGGGGCCGATCCTGCGATTGGAGGGTGATGGGGGTCAACGCCTGAGGGCTCCCAGTATGTGAGGGGGGGCAGGCTGGGCTGAGGGACACTCCCCCCCACACACCCAGTGCACGAATTTCGTGCACCGGGCCCCTAGTAAATGTATAACTGGCCATTTGAATGCGATGGGAAGATAAATTTTATGGCTCCCTTTACTAAAATATCGGGCAAGGACTGGCAATAAAGGACATGGACACAACAGGTAAAGTGGAAGAGAAATGAATAAAAAGGCATTTTGACAACAGTATGATTAATAGCCTAATAGGAAGGATGGGAAGGAAACTGAGGCCAGAGCACTGGTGGGTGTCTGGTGCACATGGCAGGGAGGTGGGGGAGAGAGGAGGAGGAGGCAATGGCTGAGGGCTGGGGAGCCCTAGGGACATCACGCTTGTTATGCTTCTACCTCAGCCCACAGGCCATAACGACCCAGGCCAGTTTTAAATTTTACACTTTTTATTCAGGCAACCAACCAAATCACACGCACCTTGTTGGTACCTGGAGTTGAAAGTGGTAAAGCCCCCTAGTTTTTAATGACCAACCCAGGAACAGCCCGACTCTGGACCTCAGTTTATGTGAAAAGTAAAATCTCATTTTAAAACAAACAAAGAAAGAGGGGCAAACACAAGAAACACAGATTCTATCCTTACGGAACCTACAATCTCGTGGAAATAGAGCTGTTAATTAAACACAACGGTGATGAATGTTTTGCAGAAGATATGTACTTTTATTTCTCAGGATGCGGCACCTCTGGATTGAGAGATTTGCTTATAATTTGAGAGGCTTTTCTCTAATAAGTACGGCTACTTCTGGAACCACGCGCCTGTAAACAAACGGCTGAGTCCTCAGGTCTCAGGAAAAACAACCTGCAACCAAGGCCAAGGCTGTGACTGACACCCACTGCCCAGCGGGTGACTGGAGAGGCAACGCTTCTCTGGAGCCCTGCAGCTGTGCTGAGGTGCGGAGGGTTTGCCGGCTCCCGCTCCAGCCCTTCCAGAGCTTCTCGGGTTCAGAGGGGGCTTCTGTTGAATTTTGATCAAACTGATCTTCAGAGGGAGCCCAGACAGGCTGGTGGAGAGATGTTTTCTTTGCCTGAGAAAAAATGATAGCGAACTGGAGATATCAAAGGACAGGCAGAACTTTCTGCATGGCTGCCACTTCTGCAAACATGTAGCTGCTCCCTGTGAGAGCCAGGCTGATGGTTTAAGAGTATCCAGCTCCATTCTGCAAAAAAGTTACATGCAATAAAATATGTGCTTCCACCAACTTGTGAGTGAAAGGGCTTTGAAAATTGCAAAACCCTATCTGATCTAAGATATTACAACTACTTACACAATATTAATAATCTTTCCTTCCAAGCAATTTTAAAAGTTGTTCTCTCCTTTTCTCCCCTGCAAAACACTACCTTGTAGTTGGAGACTGGAAGCAGCAGCACGTCTAGACTGTGACTATTTTTCTTTGTACAGTGAACACCATCTTACTAGTATGTCCTGAACCCAAAAAGGCAACGCCTCTCCAGCACCCTATGAACTAAAGAGTCTCAGAACACTCCAATTTATTCCTTCCAGACAATTCCGTGGCTCTTCAAAGCTGTCGGTGGTTTTCAGGTTCAGCCAGTTGAAAAGAGGCTACTAAGTGCAAAACGGCTTGCAACCAATTAACCACAGAAGCATCCAACAAATGAGTGCATGTACAATCTGAGAATATGGAGATAAAATCACTCATGTCAGATTTCAACAACAACAACAAAAAAACACAGTATTAATAAAGTTTCATGAAGAAAGTAGCCATTGAGCTGAAGATTGTGAGAACAGTAAGACTGCCACATTATCTACAATTTTCAAGGATTAAACTTTATTTTTCATGGCACAAAAAAAGAATAAATGAGGGGTCACAGATCTGTCCATCTCAAGCCAGTTTCCTAATGAAGATATCCTCAAAGCAACAATCTGCTTCCTTCACCCCCACATCGTCCCTTCAAGCCAGATTCCAGTGGGAACCCCACCTTATCTTCTAAACGATCAATAAAGAGGAAAACAACACTGAGGCCAGAGGTCAAACAATCCACAAATGCAGTAACCTTGTAATTCCTCAATTACAAGGATTCCGCTGTAGTACTTAGGACAGTGGTTCTCAACCTTGGCTGCAACTTAGAATCACCTGGGAATCTTTTTTAAATCCTGATTTCTGGGCCTCAGCCTCCGGAAATTCTGTTTCTTTGTTACTAATGTTGTGGCCCCACCCCATAACAAAGAAACAGAATTTCCGGAGGCTGAAGCCCAGAAATCAGGATTTTAAAAAGATTCCCAGGTGATTCTAATGTGCAGCCAAGGTTGAGAACCACTGACTTAGGAGCACTCTATCACTACATCTCAAGATGTGTGTGTACGTGTGTGTGTATAAAACACAAATAACAGAAATGCTTGAAGACTGAGAGTTGGATCAGATACGCAGCCCAATTTATAGTTTAGTAGTTGTTCTACTTAAAACAATCATTTCCTATTTTTAAATTAGGAGCTAATAAAAATAGCATTTTCTAGGTGCTTGGCCACCAGTGTTTAGTGGCAAACGCTGCTAGACAGAACTGTATAGGTGCTGGCTCTGTAACTGACGTGGGAGTATGGTCAGAAAAAATACAACCAATCAACTCAGGCAATGAGTTTTTGACAAAAAAGTGACACCTTCCAACCAATCCAGTGTCCAGGAGGTACATTCAGTGAGCTAGCTTTTAAATAAAAGGATAGTCAACAAAGAGTTTCTAAATGTTATAAACTAAAGCTTAAAGAAAAAATATTTAACTGTATATATTGTTTCAAATTCACTAGTTTTCATTTCCAAGTTGTTTTTAGCTTCTGTACCTTGTGATCCCTATCTCTGCCTTCAGTGAGTTTTCTATTCCTAAGGGAGTATCAGTTACCCAAACTGTGTTCAGAAATCAAGTCAGCGACCAGATGGCATTGGCCAATGTTGCCCTCTTGCTCTACTTTCATTAAAAGTCTCTTTGAAAGTATTTATTTTGGATGGTTTTTATGTGCCACCCTGAATATTTCCTGTAGAGCTTACAGATTCTTTCACTTTTCAAAAATAAAGGTTTAAGGTAAGTCCCAAACATTAGATACCTTTTTAATGTTTGTTTTTTTATTTGGATCCTTTCAGAATGTTAAAAGAATGGAAAGTGACCTTAAATGCCATCCGATTCAATATCTTTTATTTCATAAATTTAAAAAACCTTACCCCCACAACAGGGAAGTCATTGGTCTAAAATTACGGTTAGTGTCAATCCTCAATTCCCAGATAAGCTTTATTTCCACTGTATCAGATTTGTTGCATAAAAGACAGAAACTCAAATACCCAGGAATAAATCTCGAGTATTTATGAATAAGAAGCCTAAAATTTCTACTTCTTTGTCTTTCCACTGTTATTTATCCCATTTCTCATTTGGACATTTACCAAGTGATGAATGATGGAGAGAAAATGATTCTGAAATCAATCCATTCTAATAATTTTGAGAAGATTTCTTATTTTAAAGTTTTTAGATGAAGAGAGGTTAAAATTATAGAGAAGAACCTCAATTTATTTAAATAATTTAAATGATCTATGTTTCATGTGCCCTAAACTTCTAATATACATCACAATCCCCATGAAAACTCAACAAATAATCCCTAAATGAGAAAGTCAAACATTGGTGCTAATGTTTCTGCATGAGCTCAAACTAAATATAAGAGCTTTGAAAACTTGCTCTGTCAGAGGGAAAATGCCTAAAAAATATTAGGCTACAATTATTGCCAGGATATCCTAGTTATGATAATCTGGCTGCAATGTGAAACCTTCAAATACAGTTTTTAAACGTTAGTGAAATATTGAGAGTTGAATTAGATAAAAAGTGGTAAAGCATAAAATATACAAATATGTACCACAGCTATAGGCAACTGAAGCTGGCAACATTAAACGGTTCTGCGGAAAAATCTACAAATAAAAGCTACTTAAGAATTAGGAATTGCCGAAACCGGTTTGGCTCAGTGGATAGAGCATCAGCCTGTGGACTGAAGGGTCCCAGGTTCGATTCCGGTCAAGGGCATGTACCTGGGTTGCGGGCACATCCCCGGTAGGAGATGTGCAGGAGGCGGCTGATTGATGTTTCTCTCTCATCGATGTTTCTAACTCTCTATCTCTCTCCCTTCCTCTCTGTAAAAAAATCAATAAAATATATTTTTTAAAAAAAGAATTAGGAATAAAAGTATTATTGTGGTAAAAATAATATCTGGTCTAGATTATATAAGTGGAGCTAAATATAATGTACTATGAAGGCAAAGCATACCATTCAGCAAGACAGATATTATTACTGAAATGGTGAGAATAAGAAAGTTTCCAGTAAGTACTAGTAAAATGTGTATTATAACTTCCAGTACCAGTGTATTATAACTTCTACTACTATCCCTCCCATTGTGCATAAATTACTATAAAACTGAGCAAAATACATGAAGCAATTGTTTTCAAAAGTTGGAAAACAGGTGAGCTGCCTGAAAGCCCATTCCTGACTTAGTGTAGAGAGGTAGTATCAAAGCAGAGCATAGAATACTCATTAAACTAAGGAGGAGAAATTCAAGTTTGGGCTACTGAGATGGGTGAATTTGTGGAGTAGGTTACCAGAGAGTAGGAACTGTAGAAACAAAGAACTCCAGATATCTATAGAGAATTCCCTTAAGTCTTTGACTGAAGACTTAGTTGCACATATGAAGGACATGATTCCACACAGCTCAATAAAGAAGAGTTACTGAGTAGCTAAACAGAGATACTGCAGAGGTTGATGTGCTCAGAGCCTATGAGAGCCTCCATTTCCAGATCTCAGTATCTAAAAGCAAATTGTATAAAGCATAGGAGGGCAGTTGATTGCATCAAAAATCTACACAATGGAATACTACGCTGCTGTAAAAAAGAAGGAATTCTTACCATTTGCAACAGCATGGATGGAACTGGAGAGCATTATGCTAAGTGAAACAAGCCAGTCAGTGAGAGAAAAATACCACATGATCTCACTCATTTGTGGAATATAAAGAACACTATAAACTGATGAACAAAAATAGATACAGAGGCAAAGAAGCATTGAACAGACTGTCAAACTACAACAGGAAGGCTGGGGAGGGATGGGGAGGAAGTAAGAGATCAACGAAAGGACTTGTATGCATGCATATAAGCACAACCAATGGACACAAGACACTGGGGGTGGGAGAGGTGAGGGGAACAAAAAAAGTCTACAGACAACTTGTGGCCATCATGGGTGGTCCAGAGATTCTAGGAGGCATGAGAGTAGGTTGCTAAAGCCTTTAGTAAAAAAGTGTTGACATGGGAAGAGGGGCACTAATGGGAGAGCCCTCTATTGCAATTTGCACAAATTCTAGAGCAGGGGTCCTCAAACTTTTTAAACAGGGGGCCAGTTCACTGTCCCTCAGACCATTGGAGGGCCAGACTATAGTTTAAAAAAAAAACTATGAACAAATTCCTATGCACACTACACATATCTTATTTTGAAGTAAAAAAACAAAATGGGAACAAATACAGTATTTGTATTTGCATGTGGCCCGTGGGCCGTAGTTTGAGGACCCCTGTTCTAGAGCCTTCCATTGTAGGCTGGTTTTCCTGTAACAAATTGTACAAATTGGCTTAATGTTTGTTAATGAAAAATATGTTGTCTCCAAAACCCAGATGTACGGAGTGGTTATAGGGTTAAGCCTTGGACTGCTGCTGCTGACCTGTGGCAGGGCCACAAACAAGTCCCAGCTTGGAGGGCAGAGCCCTCTTAGCATAATTAAGCTTGACCTTATAGTCCTCCCTTGCTCCTTCCTATATAGCTAATGGGCCGTGGGAGGTGCAACAAGTGCTGCCAAAACAAGATGAAACTCAAAGAACATTGTAAACATGTTCACCACTACCCTTGCTTTGCTTTGAGTGATCTGACTATAAAATAAAGCTTCAGCTTGTGGGCTGGGTCTTTCTGTGTCCTCATCCAGGCACGGGAGATCCACCGAACCCCAGCTGTATTCTCTTGTCTGTCTTCTTTAATCCTTCACAGCCCCTCCTCAGGTTCACCCTTGGCTGTGCTGGCACGGTACACCCAAAACGTCCTGAAAAATGCTGAGCCTGTTTTAACATTTGTGGATATTGAAAGGGCAATTCATAGCTCTTCCTTGACAGTGTCAGGGAATGAAATGGCTCTCAACTTATCAATTTTCAGGTATTTAACAAAGGTAAGCAGGGTCCTGCACTATGTGGAGCAGTGGCTCATGTTCCTTGTATTAGTATGTCCTGAATGAGTACATCAAATGAATCTCCCTGAAGGAAATGTCATGAATGTGATGTCATACTTGTGGCTAAGACCTTGCTTGCAAAGACTATATTAAGTTGTACTTCATGGACAGCTGAGTAAAGGTGTATTGTATCCCTTCAAAGATGAAGGCAAATTGCAACTAAGAGGCTGTTGAAATAGGCTCTGAACAAAACTGAGCCAAATCCATGACAGCAAAGTGTTACCTGTTGGTGATTAGATGAAGTCAGTAATTTCAGCAACACTGGAAATGCAGGCCTTAATGGGTAGGATCATGGCATGAAGGTTATGCTAATCCACTATGAGGTACCATTTATTCTTTCCAAGTTTAACAACAGGTCAAATTGTGATTGTGCTGTTAAATGGAGAAATAGTAGGAATGATGACCCTTTCTTTAGAAAGGTCTTATATATGGGTTTCAATTCTTGAAGGTTCTATTTTAATTTGCATTGGGAAATATTAACTACTTTAATCATGGACTGGAGAGGAGGTCAAGGTTGTCCCATTTTCTCAAGACAATTTTAAGTGCCAAAGATGTAATTAAATTAAATTAAATTTAATTTACTACTCACTGAGTCAGAACACCCATGCTGACTATGAGCTATTTCAGGGCTATAAATTCTATGACTATGGGGAATATAGGTAAGGTAATAATTTAAGTGGTTAAGTTAAGGCATGCTATTTGTTCTCTATTTTATATTTGGTAACTTCCCTCTAAGTATAGAAGATACCTTATTCAAATTTAGTATAATCCCTGTGTATAGGGTTACCTTGTTTACATATATTGGGATACTGAGGTATAATTATAATTTGAGTCCCAGATCAATTAAAACCATGAAGGAGCATTTCAACAAATGTTAAACTTAATTCAGAACCTATGTTGTAGAAGTGCAAAAGTCAAACAGTTCCCTTTAATCTTTTTGTTGTATAAATTCTTTTACTAAACTTTGGATTTCCAATTGGGCCAAACTGTGGACCTCTAATCCAATATTTTGTTACCTCCCTGAGTATCCAAGTACTTGTGTGCTTGTTGGCTTTTTGTGTATGTGTGTGGTTGCTAGATTTACTTCAGAAAAGATTTTATCTACCCTGCTCATATTTATGTAAGTTTCTTCCTCCAGAGGGTATCAAATAAGTATCAATAGAGTTAGGGGCCTTCCCCATGGCGATGATGGCTTTACTGGGTCAGCTTTGCGTTAACACTTTTGCTACTTAGTGCTATGGGCCTTTTTCTCTATAACCCTGAAATATTTGTGATGCAGTTATACTAGTGTTTAAAGGAAAACTTATAGCTCTAAATGCTTATTTTAGAAAATTACATAATAAACCAAATAAAATTTATAACCGTTGTTATTGTTATAACCAGGAATAAAATTAAAGAACAATAAACGTTTAAATTGCTTGATCAGCACGAAAGACTATTTATTTACCAAAAGTAAATAAATCCAATACTTAGAAATAAGATAAAATCAGCTATAACTTTAAATCTTCTGTAAAATTTTTGAAGTACAGCAGGCATAAAGAAAAATGCACACATCTCAATCAAGTATATGCCTCTGCCTACATCATTCTGGGGGAAGGAATGCATTCATTTTAATGTGAGCATCTGAAATTATTCACCACTGACAACTGGCTGTAGTCCTCAAACTCAAGACTTGGGAAAAATTACAGATTATGTTGGGGAGGTATGTGGACAGTTACCAATGCAAAACTTAGTAAAGAGAAAATACAAAGATTTAACTCTGTATTTATTGAGTCAGAAATGCAAGTATAGACTTGTTTTGGGAAAATAGGTAATTCCCCCTGACACATGAACAGTAGGTCCCCCTTATCCAAGGGGGATGCATTCCAAGACCCCCAGTGGATGCCTGAAACCACAGATAGTAGCAAACCCTATCTGTACTGGTTTTTCCTATACAGACATGTCTTTTCACTTAATGGAAGCACTTTATGGCTTCTCTTTGGCATATTCACATTGCCGGCATCACTACTCTTGCACTTTGGGGCTATTATTAAGTGAAATAATTGGTTACTTGAACACAAGCAGTGCAATATCATGACAGTCAATCTAATAATAACTAAGGGGAGGCTACTGAGTGGCTAACAAGTAGGGAGCAAATACAGTGGGATATGCTGGACAAAGGAATGATTCACATTGTGAATGGGATGGAGCAAGAAGATACAATATTTCATCATGCTACTCAGAACAGTGCACAATTTAAAACTTATAAGCTGTTTATTTCTGGAATTTTCCATTTAATCTTTTTGGGCCATGGTTGACCATGGGTAACTAAAACTGCAAAAGTAAAACCACAGATAAAGGGGGACTATTGTAATGCTTGATGCTACCAGCTCTTCCTAAAGAAATCATATGCACACATAGGCTCCCTCTGTACTCTATCCTTTCTGATTAAGGAGTAACACAGGCTCCATCATGAATAGCAACAGAGATACTTCCCATCCAACAACGTAAATAAGCCTAAGAGCTTTATCTGTCATAGCCCACCACCAGCTCAATCTTCCTCCAGTTGGGTTTTAACTTAGTAAAAATTCTTCAAACCACCACTAAATGATTAAGCGTGCTATTTCCCATTACACATGATAAAGCATTATTCTAGCAATAGCAGATACTGATTGCCACAATGAGATACAGCATTATTATGACACAGAAAAAAAATCCCTAGGGTAATATGAATTTTATATATTTTATTAAAAGTATCTAAAGGTTGAAGTTTCTCACTGATATGCTTTTCTTAGTGGTGTGGGGATGGGGCGGGGGGGTGGGGGGCGTGCGGGAATATACACATGCAAATACATATATAACCCAACTCAATTTTCCTTTCATGCCTGGAAAGGCACTAAAATGTATCCTTTGAAGTTCACTGAGGAAAACCACCCTTTCCATTCCCCTATGAAATTTTCTTTTAGCACCAGGGGCCTAGGGTCACCAAACAAAGAGCTTTTAAAAAATACTTCAAAAACAAATGTAAAAACTGCTGCTAGAGAGTGGATGAAAAGCTGCAGTGTAAGCCCAGGCAGGAAACAATGCCTCCCAACCCCACACCACTGTATATGCTGGCAGCCACACGTGGCTACTGAGACCTGAATGGAGCCAGTGTGAGTGAGAAACTGAATTTTAATTCACTGAAATGTAATTATCTACAAGTAGCTAATGGCTAACATGATGGTTAGCGCAGCTTTAGACTCTTAGTATTTTTATAGAGCTAAACTATCATTCATGCGTCTCTCATACCAGCGTTTGCATACTGGTAATCTATGGACAATTTTGGCTGACAGATAAGTGATCAGTGCAGCTTTGTCTTTTAATGCAAATCAAATACTTTTACACAGGGCACTCCCTGGTTGGCCCCACAGCTAACAATTCTTGATTCTAAGTTCTTTGCATGTATTTATTAGTTCAATCTTTACAACCTTTATATAACATAGATACTGTCATTATATGCTATTATCTCTACATTAAAAATAAGAAAAGTGAGCTAGAGGGATTAAGTGTTTTACCAATTTATTGCTAGTAAATGACAGAGTGAAAGTTTGAATGCAAAAAATCCGAGTCCAGAGTCCTTATATGCTCTTAACCACCATGCTCTCCACTTCTTGCAGGCTCCCTACTTCTTGTAATCACTTATTTCACAAGCAAAATATTTCAAACACAATTTTGTCAATGCAATTACTAGGTCCCACTTCACCCTTGTTTTGAGGAGTGAAAGTAATTTATACTTTAAAACAGTAGCCCACTGTTCAGAGGCTTTAGTAGAAGGCGCCTCATCTATAGGCTAAAGGAAAGGCACAGGTGGTTTGGTTACCAACCTGAGCAGGGCTCAAGTGACCAGTACTCCTTTCTTAACCTCCCAGAAAGGTCATCACCCTCTAAAGCTCCTTATCTTTCCTACTTCCCCTGGGCTAATGGGCCTGTTACATATTGCCCATTTGATTAGGAAGACATTAGCAAAATGAGCTAGGTACACAGCACCTGCACAAGCCCTCCCAAAATCTAAAGAAAAAGGAACTCAAACTGAATACTGCTTATTCTACAATCACTTGCAAATCACCTCTTTTCTTGTATTTCTCAGAATCATGAATATTGCCACGAAGTTCTCTATACTATTTCACGGGAAATTGGACTTTAAAAAAGGTCAAAGTTGAACAATTAACCTTGCCAGCCAATAGTGAACACACTGTTGTTCTTTTCTGAAGGGAGAAGAGAAATAAATCAGAGTTGACAAATGTGGAGTAAACAGAATCCAGAAAACATAATTACCATCACTGTGACCATCATGCATGCTTGAGGGAAAAGCAAGGGGGAATGCAGGCATATTCTGTGACTAAATTTGGTAGTTTAATCCTTCCCTTTCCTTACTTTATTACAATGTACTCAGAGATGACTTATATGAGGACTACAGCCAGGAATCTTGTGGTCATGCATTTTATTAGTCTCCAACTTTCCCTACTTAGTGGAAAAAAACAAGGATGATGTTATGAGGAGCAAGATAAAGAGAATATTACAAAGGGATACATGCATTTTCACTATAGTAACATCAATAAATGTAAACATTGGATAGTTATGATTGCTTCTGCCACTGGAGTGAATAAAAAAATGAAGAATGCTAAATTTAATTGCAGTGAATAAAATCTGATTTAAAGCCGAGGTCAGCCAGTGACTGGAAGGATTAACAAGTTCATTTTATAATGTAAGTTCTTCAATCCTACCTAGTTATCACAAGAGGCATTATTATAAAAATAAAATGAAACTAACATGTAGGTAAAGAGAGAACAGATATTTAGTAAGGGCTCGTTATGTCCTTAGCATTGAGTTAAGCATTTTGGGATTCTCTACATTAATAGAAGTCATTATCCTGTTTCATAGGTTCCAAGCACTAACTCCCCCCTTTCCTCCCAGCAGTAATTTATATCTGCTGAATGTTGTGCACTGCAAAGGCACCTGAAAAAATATGTGTGAGGAAGAGCAGGCTGTTCTACCAATAAATAAAGTTGCATGCACCAGATTCCCTGGATGTTAAAGGCTAGATTTTGGAGGTTCTGTCTAGATTAGGCATGAAGTACAAATAAACTACCTGCCCTCCAATATGTATGGAAGATTTTTCTTTAAAAGAGGAGCCAATTTTTATGATCCCTGGCATGAACTGTAGGCTACACGGCTCTTCTTAGAGAAGATCCAAGCCCCTATGTAAGATTCCGGGTTCAGATTAAGGTGCTACTGGATTTCAGAAAAGGAAGCAACTGACACAGCTAGACTCAAAAAGGAAAGATTGTGGATAGTCTGAGTCTTGAGTGGGACCTGGAAAGACAGAGAGAAGATTTAAACAGTAAAAAAGGTAGCACCACACTCCAGACAGAGAAAACAGCAATGAATCACTTAAAGACACATGTCAAAAGTTACTCTTCATCGTACAATAGGTGAGGAATAACATCCCAGGACAATGTGACCACGTGAAAAAAGTGATTATCAAAGCCATTCTAGCTGGTTGTCCCTGTTGAATTTATAGAAGGAGAACAATTACTCTGTATAGTGTGAGGATTCACCTCAAAGATGACCAAAAGACAATAGGTGCCCTAAATTCTTAGGAGAGTATGTCCTGAGGAAGTCTAGATTAGACAGACAGGACAGGTGTGACTGTGTGTGTGTGTGTGTGTGTGAGTGTGTGTGTGTGTGAGTGTGTGTGTGTGGTGGTGTTGCTGTGTTGTTGTTCTTTAAGAAATAATGAATGTGTGGGATGAAAAGCTTGTATCTAGGTAATGTAGCTAAGTCCTTAGTCAAGGCTCAAAAAGGATCACTGAAATTAAAACTGTCTAATACCCAGTACTTTGAAAACATTCCTAATTTCTGGCCTAGTAATACCATTTCAAGGAATCTTTCCTAAGGAAACAACCAAAAATGCAAAGATTTATAAAGTATTACCGGGTCACTTAAAATAGTAAAAATTTTAAAACAACCTAGATGTCCAGCAATAAATAGTTCAATAACAAACTATTACACAACTATTCTTTTAAATGCTTTTGAAAAAAATTTAGGGAAAATGGAAAATGATCATGCTGTAACATTAGGTGATAAAAAACAGGAGATATAATTCTATAAAAAGTATTATGTCAAATATGTGCATGTAAAACGTATACCATAAGGAAATGAAGGTAGAGGAAACATTTTGGAGAAAATGATTCGGGGTTCAACTTTAGACACTGAGTTTGACAAGTTCTGAGGAGCAAGCAGATGTAAATACCCAGTAGGTAGCTGGAAATATAAGGAACTTGAAAAAGAGCACAAGAACGAATGACTAGAAGGGTCAGACAAGTACCTAGAGAGGGTAGAATAAGGAAGGAAAAAAGAGTAATCCTATATAATAAAAGCCCAGTGACCAAAATGGCAGAATGACCAGAAACCAGAATGACCACGCCCACCCCTTTCCCTGGCCGGCCCCAACCCCCAGCAGGGACCCCCACCCTGATTGGGGGGATGGCCAGCCTGCAAACTGCCCGTGGCCCCTCGCCCTGGCAATCCCCGCCCCCTAACGGGGACTCCCACCCCAATCTGGGACCCCCATCAGAGCAGGCCGGCCGGCCCTCACCCATACACCAGGCCTCTATCCTATATAATAAAAGGGTAATATGCAAATTGACCCTAACAGTGGAACAACCAGAATGCCCACTTGACCAGTCACTATGAGGCGCACTGACCACCTCTTGGTCTCTTTCCCTGGCCGGCAGGCTCTGATCGCCCAATGGTGAATGGCGAACTGGGGATTGGTGGCGGGGGGCGCGGGTAGTGCCAGGCCAAGTCCCCTGCCCCACCAGTCGCCCCACACACAGAGTGCAACACGCGGCAGGGGTGGGGCTGGTGAGCAGGCAGAACGGCCAACCTCTCAGTCCCTTTCCCCGGCCATTAGGCTCTGATCACCCGATGGCGAATGGGGAGCCAGGGTGGGGGGTGGGGGGAGGCGGGGCCGGTGAACGGGTGGACTGGCCTACCTCTCTGTTCCTCCCCCCCCACCAGTAGGCTCCGATCACCGGATGGCAAATGGGGAACCAGGGATGGGTGGCGGTGGGGAGGGGCGGGGCCAGCTGGTCAGGCCTAGGGACCATATCTGCGCACAAATTTCGTGTGCCGGGCATCTAGTTACAGACATAAAAAGCTATAAAATTGATCTGTATGTTTAAGTCAATTTATTATAAAACCTGCAAGCCAACTACACTAGATTGGCAACCAGGTCTTTGGTGGTCTTCACAAAAGCAATTCCTAAAGGGAGGCAGGCCAGGCCACTTTGCTGAGACATAGGACTGCAGAATTAGAAGCCCACATTCCCAGCCCCAGATGAGCCCGAGTGGGACTTGCTGGGCTTTGGCGACCTATAGAATGAGCTCCCTGGGCCACATGCATCAGGATTATGAGACACCTGTTTAAAATTGCTGATTCAAGGACTCAACCTCAGACATCTGAATCACAATCTCAGGAGGTAAAAACTCAAGACTAGGCATCTTTAATAAGCTCCCCAGGTAATTCTTATGCATGCTAAAATATGAGGACATGCTCTCCACGGTCCAGTCTATAGTTCAAGAGTTGTCTCTGTCTGAAAATAGAATATTAAAGCAATGGTTACAAAAAAAAAAATGCACCCAAAAGTCAAAAATTACCAGATAAACATACAATACTCAGAAATATTCAGGGCAGAAGACTGGTTTTTCATTTACATCAATCCATTTCTATTATGTGGTACCATTATTCTAATGCAGGTTGTGGAAAGGCCATAGCTGTGGGAGAGAATCAAGTTCCTGGGTAGCTAGGAGACCCACCCCACCCATGGAGATGGGGTTGTGGGCTAGGTGAACTATGCAAAATAAGAATGAAAAAGTTCTGCATGGTGGTAATGAGGTGCTAAAAAGAAGTCATGCAACCTAAAAGCACCAGGTTACTATTATTAGATACATTCAAAAGATATTCAGTGTTATTCTCTTTCTTTTGGTTTGGGAAAAACTGTTTCTACTTGTTTATACATAGAAATAAAGTGGATGTTTTTATCTATACACACAGAGAATCAATGCTGTTTTTTGCTTAGGGAGCCTACAGTTTTAATGAATATTCCCTAATTGGTATTGACCTTAATTGACTAATGGCAGTCGTATGATGGGCCTTTCTGCCAAGCCTCCCGGGTCAGCAGCACAGTGAGCTCATTATGCACAGAAGCCTTTTGTTTGCAGTGGTCTTCGACTGAGCAACACTTTTTAGGTCTCAGAATGCTGGAGCCAGGATGACCCCTGAGAGGCCATCTAAAAATCATTCCAACACCTCCCATCCCCCACATGGAGTCTAATTAAAATATGTTCTCATTTCTCTTGAGTTCCTCCAATTATTTCCTCTAGACACATCTGTAGCATTCTTTGCGATAAATTACCTTGGGAAAGATAGTCTTAGGGCATCATTACATGATGTATTTGCTTTGCAGATTCTTAAATAAAATAGCAAGTAGTCCAAAAGTCAGATGGGTTTTATCTATGATTGTGTATTAACAACAGTATTTCACAGACAGTTAACATACACGCAGGTAATGAGTGTATATCAGAGGATGGGCTAAAGAATGGGCAGAACTAAAGAGGGAAGGAATGGGGTCAGGGTAGAAAATTTCCCACCAGTACATTACAGGATGAGAAGAGGGTTTGAAAACACCCTCTTCTTAGGTAAGTACACACATTACAGCAAACACACAAGTTACTTGCATGAAGAAAAGCAGGACAACCGGAGGAAATACAAATGGAAATAAGAGGAAACATTTTATACTTTTAACTAG
Source organism: Myotis daubentonii (assembly GCF_963259705.1). Taxonomy (NCBI): domain Eukaryota; kingdom Metazoa; phylum Chordata; class Mammalia; order Chiroptera; family Vespertilionidae; genus Myotis; species Myotis daubentonii. Next base: position 61,912,274 of record NC_081842.1, on the reverse strand, counting down.
TATTCGGTTGTTGTTTTTTAAGACTCAGTATATGGCTCTTTCATAGGTAATACAACCTATTTTAACTCCAAATAAGATCGCTTCTAAATCATCTCAAACAAATAAAAATGTTACCTAATTTATGAGGGCTTGTAGAAAAGATTACGCAAATTCATTCTTGTGTTTGCAATTCTCATAGGAAACATCTCTTTATAGTTTACCCAAATCTATCATACTACAGCTGAAGCCTATTTTGTCCTCCAAAGCTCACAGCTCAATAGCTAGCTACAGAATAATTTCTATGGTTCAGATTGACAGTAAACTGTCCCTTGACCCATAAACCCAATTTGCCATAAATTTTTTATTAATTTTTTACAAATGTCCATGTACACTATACACAACTAACTTCCCCTCTTTCCAGAGAGGTCATGTGACTTGTCCAGACTGACAATTCAAGGTCTAGGCCACAACCAGATCTTGGAGTCAAGTCCTGCCTCTTTTTTTCTTTTTCAGGTCACTGAATCATTTGAAAATCATTTGAAAATCTGATGAAACTCATGGGCCAATCATCTTCCCCAAAAATATAAATATATTTTGACATACAATTTAAGAGAATATGAATACCCCCGGATCTGGAGCCTTCAACTTAGAAGAATCAGTGTAACTGCCAAGGGGCCATGTTCAAGGCGTCACACAAGAACCCCAAAGAGATCCAGTGGGGCTCCGCTCCTCAGCTACACGTGTGAGTTGAAAATTAGTATAAGAAAATAAAAAGAGGAGAAGGTAAAAGAAAATTAACAACTGTTGAGCCTCTGTGTCATAAGTTACTAAATAGAAGAGCTCTTATCGCTCCTAATTTCCACTTCATTGTTTCTTGGTTGGCTCAAAAGTGAATTGAGGTTACTAATCAGAGTCTCATTGTATCAGATATAGCTAAAAGGAAAGAAAAGTACTTTTCTGTAGAAGTGATTACACTTCTTGAGGAAAAATCGTTCTAAATTCTCAGAGATCATAATGTGATGTTGTTTTATAAATGCAACAAGTCTATGTGGGTTGCACTGAAAATCCAAACATTTACTAAATATTTTTTAAATTTATCTTTATTGTTTAAAGTATTACAGATGTCCCCCCTTTTCCCCATTGACCCCCCTGTCAGAGCACTGCTGGAGCACTGGTGCTCTGAATCCATACAGTCTTCTGAATTCTGCTGGACTAAGCCAACTGTCAGGGCAGGTTCCTTCTCAAACCTTGCCCATTGCACTAACTGTCGGGGCCAAGCCCCTCTGCCAGGGGCTGGACCTTCTTGAACGTGGGTGGTAGATGGAGAAGCCATGAGAACTTGTGGGTGTATATAAGAAAGCCTTTATTGTAGAAGCCAGTGGCCATATAGCCATCAGACAAAACAGTCCTTCATAGCAGAATCCCATACAGGTAGCTGCAACACTGGCTGATAAACCAATACATCTTTCCCATAGAGCAGCAGTAGTCTCTGTACCCACAGCTATTATCTGAGCAGCTGCACACTGCCTCAGTACTCACAGCCTCACATAGGAGCGGCACCTGAGCTCTCTGCCTTAGCAGCTTCTCTAGCCTCTCTAGCCTCTCTAGCCTCCCCTCTTTTGCAGCCTCACATAGTAGCTACCTCTGAGCCTGCCTCTCCTGTCTCCAGTATACGGGCTGGTTAACAACATGTATTATACCACTTAGACAAAAGAGGCCAGTTGCCAACAGTGACGTCAATCCTTTGGGTTATAGAAGGGCATAGTGTACATTTGTGTGCTTGCACCTGCGTAGTCCTTGGACACCTTATTAAGATTCCCATGCTCAGAGTGGCCTTGGCTGTCTGGCATACTATCAACAAGACCCCTACACTCTAATTAGCCTTGGCTATCCGGCGACTTTGGCATGGTTCCCTCACACACACACACACACACACACACACACACACACACACACACACACACACCATCCTCCCCATTCCCGTCCCCTCCCCCAGGCTTTCATATTAAATAATTTTTAAGAGAGAGAAAGACTATACCAAACATTTAGGAGATATTACCTCAGATGCTAAAGCATCAGAAGTAGTTTTAATTTCCTTCTTCATACTTTCCCATATCTACGAAAATTCTTGTAAAAATGTGTAATATGCCTAGAATTAGAGAAGCACCTATTAAATACAAGTCTACATTGTCACTGCACAGCAGTGTGTGTCACTTTAGAGCAGTGGTTCCCAACCTTTCTTTGGCCATGCCCCACCTAAGCATCTCTAAAATCCTGATGCCCCCCCTGTGACATGTAATTCTTATTATTCAAAAAGTGGACTCCTATTCATGTGGAGGAAGCCTAAAAGGCCATTACCTTAGTCTAAACAACCTTCCAAAGAACATGGCATCCATGAAAGAGAAAAATAAAAGAACTAAAGGACAGTTGAAGTACTGAGGAAGAAATCATTAAGACATTGTTTAAAAAAATAATAATATGAAGTGATATGAAAAAATAGCAAATAAAGTTTCAAAACATATAACAGAGAACTGAAATGTATAATAAATCACAATTTATATTTATATACTGTACATGAGGCCCCTGGAACCATAAGAAATGCAAAAAGTTCACTGTTAATAACTCATTCTCAAATTGCCCCCCCCACCCCCCCGTGGGGCATGTGCCCAACATTGGGAACCACTGCTTTCGAAAGATGGAAGAAACACAAGGAAAGGCTGGGTGGATGAATTCTGGGGGTGGAACATTCATAGTGTTCAGAAAAGATTAAGAAAGGATAAGAAAGAGGTGGCCACAGAAAGGAAAATGAAATAAAAAATTTAGGAGACTTACAGGGATAGAACTGCAGTAGTAGCAGATCTAAGTAGTGTGATAAAAATATAATCACAACCCATTTTGGTGCACAAAAATAGTGTCTTTTTTATATAAAACACATAATGAGTAACACAGAGCCAACAAGGTAAGTTTTGCCTTGCCACACGCTCGCCAGCCCTCATGTTCAGAACTCATCACGGTGTCCATCAAACAATGCCTCCATGCCGCCCCTGACTGCTGGGTTCCCAGCATCATTCCAGGGACTGCAGGCTCCCTTCCACATCCTGATTCTGGTGGACTCACCTGCATGTCAACAACCTGGGCAGCAGCCAAACTAGGATGACTCTTCCGCCCCTTGATCAGGGGCGGTCCCACAGGACGGCAACACAGTGAGTTTCCACCTCGCGGCCCACTGTGTGCCTCAGGACCCTGTGAGCGACAGGGTCTGGCCATTCAATCAAAGCGGATGTAGAAACAGCACTGCTAATGCTTTTCAAACAACAAATGCAGCAACTGGAAGAGACTCAGTTCTCACAAATACTGATGAGAAGACAGCTGAGAAAGGCTAGTGTTCTGCCCAAAGACACATGGCTAATCTGTAGCAGAGCAGGCGTGCTATTGGCCCCTGACTTCACATGGCTTTCCTCTACCCCACAGCTCCTTTACAAATTTGAATGAGTCGTTTTATCCTAATTATATTCTACTCGGGTTAAAAATCAGAAATGGTGTGGAAAGTCTACCAAAGGACACCTAACCTTTCTGATTTATTTTTAATTTCTTTATCAAGTCGACAATGTCTTAGTAGGGAGCAGAATTAAAAAGAAACCCTTCACCTTCATGGCGAGCTTGTCTCTCCAAAGGCATACGTAGGAATTTCCAGGCTCAGGTAGAAGCAGCCTTAAGTATATCGAACATTAAATATAGTTACCCAAATAAAAAGCAGCCAGATTACATGAATAAAGGCCAGATTCAGATTTAAGAGTCAAGTGAAAAACTATTTGCCGCTTCCTGTTCTTTATATCCCGTTTATTCTTTCTAACGCAAACACCCTGCAGCGTCACCAAGCCAGCTCATACTCCTCTCCCTGGTTTCCATTCCCAAGCCTTCTCTGGACCGCCCAGGGCTCTGCCTGCACGGGAGGGTAACACAGCACCACCTCTGGAAGAGACAACTGCTCTCACCGCCGCTGTAATTCTATCTAGCAGATAAGCTGAGGAAGGGAAGGGAAAAAGACAGACACTTTCCCAAGTTACCTCGGGATTTTGAAGGAGGGCTCTAACCCAGCCATCCTGTTATAGTCTCAGTTAAAGGCTAATGAGCATATGGGGATGCTAGGAAACAGTTTCAAGAATTAATGCCAAATATTAAAATAAAAGTGTATATATGTATGTATGTATGTGTGTGTGTGTGTGTGTATGCAATTTGTCAAGTAAATGTTCAGATACCCCACTCATTATTTGAAAATAAAGTTTATAAAAGCCAGTGATCATAGTATGATTGGCCTGTGTTGAATGGCTCCTCTAGTCTTTCTTCATATTCTCTATTGAGTTACATACAACTTTATAAGAATTTGCTATGTCAGGAGATCCTCCAAAACAATTTTCCTTTCCACAGCTATTTGCCAACCATGAACCAAGACTCATCTTTTAATTATTAAACATGAGCATCTCTAAATGAGCTGCCTCTACCTCCTGCCACTCTCCTCCTGAGTGGCTGTGCCGCAGGTCCAGCCTTCAAGTTCTCCGGCCACCTCCGCCACTTCCCACTTCAGGGCAGCAGCTTCTCCTCCAATCTCTCACCCTCTAATCCCTTTGTACTTTCAGGGGTCAGCTCAGACATCACTTTCTGAAAGACCCCTTCTCAGGCACGACCCTCTCTTATGCATTCTTTCTATAGTACTCCATGTTTTTTTTCTTCTCAGCATCTATTGAAATGTGTTAAATAAATGAACAAGAAAGTGAATAAACATAGGTTTGCTACTTTCTCTTTGTAGCAGGATTTCTATTTATTTTATTTTTTATTATGCGCTGGCAAGCAGTGCCACAGAATGTGGCAAGGAATCTTCCCAAAGTTAATGCATAGTCTTCCTAATTCTCACAATAAAAACACACTCTCCAATAACTGTACTGTGGTAGACGCCAGTGTTAGAGTCATTACCAGTATGAAAGTATACGTTTACATACACATACACATACATATATATATTTATGTGTGTGTATATATATACACACACATAGTTTTTGAGAGCTTTTTAACAAAACTTCAAGTAATTTATAAGGGGTCATTTGAGGATTCAAAAAATATTAGGTGCACTATGTATTTTTACATTTGAAGAAAGACACATGCTTCATAGGACATCCCTAAACAGGGGCATATGGACTACTTCTGCAAAATAGATTTTTGTGTCTTCTCTGGGACTGGAGAAAACAGATGCATTGTTGGGGAGGGTGGGGAAGGGAACAGGATAACATGCCCGCGTGCCTGAAGCTTCTCAGGTTTCTGCTCCTTCCTCCCCCGGGTCTCCTGCCTGCTTTGGGCCTCCGGGGAATTACTACAGCCAGAGTAGTCATGTGGCATAAGAAAGACCTAGGCTCTCCAAAACCTAAGGAAAGAGACCCTTCCATGCTGAGGCCCCTAGCACTGAATAAAAAATAAAGTACAGGACAGGGCAGGAAACCAGCTGGGCTTCTTCCAAGCAGACAAGTGACACACAGAACTAAATTCTGTGACAAAATCATTCTACAGGTTGTGTCAAAAAGGAACTCTAATGTTGAAAAATTTTTAATAATTTTTAAAATATTAAACGAGAAAGAGAAATAGTTCTCTTTGTCCTTCAACAACAGTGAGCAAGTAACAACTAAAGATGTTAAAACTGTGATGCCTGTATCCCGAGGCCTCTTTACCAGAGTATAGCATTGCATTAGAAACACTCAGAGCACGCATTTAGCTACCCATTTATAAGTGACACTTGAAAAATGAACACCATCAAGCTTTCTAAAAATAGAGCAAATCAGCTTTGTTTTACTTGTCAGAGACATGCACAGTGCATCCACCCACTGCTTGCTTTTCTGATTTAACTGCTGGAGTGGTGGAGAAACCGAAATGCACAAAGAACACACAGATAAAGATAAAATCCATCTCATAAGCAGTGTAAACAGCAATGGCGTCTACCCTACTAATGAATGAGTAATTTTTCATTATCTAATCTGTGCCTACCATGTGCTAGCATTGAAGGGAATGCAGGACAAATATGGGGTGCATGGCCCATATTCCTAATTAGGAAGCTTTGCATCTAGTTCAGCCGTGGGCAAACTACGGCCCGTGGGCCGGATCCGGCCCGTTTGAAATGAATAAAACTAAAAAAAAAAAAAAAAGACTGTACCCTTTTATGTAATGATGTTTACTTTGAATTTATATTAGTTCACACAAACACTCCATCCATGCTTTTGTTCCGGCCCTCCGGTCCAGTTTAAGAACCCATTGTGGCCCTCGAGTCAAAAAGTTTGCCCACCCCTGATTCTAGTTGGAGAAAAAAACAAACAATTAATGGCCACAGGGCAAAAGTCAAGGAAAAAAATAGCATTCTGTAGGTGCTACGTGGTATTGTAAGTTTTTTTAAACCCAAGACCACTGTGAATTTGAAAATAAAGATTTTTAAAAGGCAGCACAATCTGGGCTGAACCTTGAAAATAAATAGGATTTAGACTGGAAAAATTCTATATAATAAAAGCCTAGGTGGCATCGTGCGAAGTCAGCATCATGCGAAGTCATCACAAGATGGCTGCCCTCACATCATCACAAGATGGCTGGCAGGGGAGGGCAGTTGAGGGTCATCAGGCTGCCGGGGGGTGGGGGGGCAAACAGGCCAGCAGGGGAGGGCAGTTGGGGGCAATAAGATCAGCAGGAGAGGGCAGCTGGCGGCAACCAGGCCTGCAGGGGAGGGCAGTTGGGTGCGACCAGGCCAGCAGAGGAGGGCAGTTGGGTGCGACCAGGCCAGCAGGGGAGGGCAGTTGGGGCTGACCAGGCCTGAAGAGGAGGGCAGTTGGGGGGACCAGGCCTGCAAGGGAGGGTAGTTGGGTGTGACCAAGATGGCAGGGGAGGACAGTGGGGGTGATCAGGCTGGCAGGGGAGGGCAGTTGGAGGCAATCAGGCTGGCAAGGGAGCAGTTAGGTGTCAATCAGGCTAGCAGGGGAGTAGTTAGGGGGCAATCAGACTGGCAGGCAGAAGCGGTTAGGGGCAATCAGGCAGGCAGGCAGGCGAGCGGTTAGGAACCAGTAGTCCTGGATTGTGAGAGGGATGTCCGACTGCTGGTTTAGGCCTGATTCCACTGGCAGTCAGCATCTCCTAAGGGGTCCCAGATTGGAAAGGGTGCAGGCCAAGCTGAGGGACACCCCACCTCCCATGCACGATTTCATGCACCAAGCCTCTAGTACAGGGGTGGGCAAACTTTTTGACTCGAGGGCCACAATGGGTTCTTAAACTGGACCGGAGGGCCGGAACAAAAGCATGGATGGAGTGTTTGTGTGAACTAATATAAATTCAAAGTAAACATCATTACATAAAAGGGTACGGTCTTTTTATTTTTATTTTATTTTAGTTTTATTCATTTCAAATGGGCCGGATCCTGCCCGCGGGCCGTAGTTTGCCCACGGCTGCTCTAGTGTATAATAAAATAAATAAATAAGGAAGAGGGCAGTCCATGTCAGAATGTAAGGAGGAGAAATACAGGGTGTCCCAAAAAATTATACTGCTAATAGCTTACTTTGAAAATTAAGTGCATTTTAATAAACACTGCCTTTATCATATTCAACGTCTGTGTATACATTTTTAGGACACTCTAAATAAGCAAATAAAGTGTTGGGTGGGAAGTGGAGAGGTCGCCTGGCAGACATGAAGCTAAGGAAGGGACTGGCCTGTCTAAATGAGGTTCAGTGGGAAACAGTGGAGTAGACGCGGACTCTGAAGAACCTGGAAAACCACAACGGGTACTGCAAACAGTCCCACTACACTTCCCCATGAAAAGCAGCAAGATGAGAGAGGGAGCACTGAAAGGAACCAGTGCAACAGGTGCTACTGCAAAGCACAAACTCAGAGGTGCAAGAGATTGGAGTTTATGTCTGTATAACTGAACTCAATTTATTTTAGAGCCCCCATTCCAGTGGATAGTAAAAACTAAATTTCGGTCAATTCAGGGTTATATCAGCCTATTTCTGTTTTCCTCTTTCTCAGGGATGAATCTAAATTCCAGAGGATTACAAAATGTTAGATTTTGGGGGGTGCAGGGAGAGGATGAGCCGAGGTCACTGTCTGCCTTTATCTCTATAAACATCTGATGCTCTCCCACTAGCAGTCTACCTAGGTCCTTCCTTCATCACCTCCCTTCCACAAGCCTTCTGCAAGTCTGCCTCTCTCTTGCCTATGCCCATGCCCTTTGTGGCACACAGGTGTCTCCTTGCTGCCATGGAAAACTGACAAACTATTGCAGTTCCATCTAACTAGACAGCCCTCACAGCCATCTCCAACCATGCTGGGCTTCAGAGGACCTCTATGCAAGTCTCCAAGCTCTACTTTTTGGAGGAAAGGAAGAACTGATTTGTAATCTTCTAGATCAATTCCCTTTATGTCTGAAAAATCACTTCTAAAACTCAATGGTCAATAACTTGATACTTTTGTGGTATGAGATATGCTGTGTTTATCTTTTCCTTAAACAAATAAGTCACACACAAAAAAACATTGAAAGTAAACTATAATTGAAAAAATTATAGTTTACTTTCAATTATAGTTTACTTACTCTCCCCTCCCTCCCTCCCTCCCTCCTTCCCTCCCACCTCCTCCTCCTCTTCCTCTTCCTTCTTCTTCTCCTTCTCTCTCTCTCTCTCTCTCTCTCTCTCTCTCTCTCTCTCTCTCTCACACACACACACACACACACACACACACACACTCACAAATATTCAACCAGAAAAAAAAAGATCGCCAAATGAAAAACAGAATAAGTATAATAGTATACAACAGGAAGGGGCACTGGTTATTGTCTCAAACATTACATCAAACTAAGCAGGAGGTAAAGAGGCACTTAACAAGGGATGTTTGGGAACGGAAAGTAAGTAGGTATATTTGCAGATGTTGAAAGGAAAAACTGACAGAAATAGAGAATACTAAATAAGAAATGAAATGTAATCAACTCAGGATTTCCAGCTTTTGAGATTCATGGCATTATCAAGACAGCCAGTTTAGAGTGGAAAAGGTTCTGAACTTGGTTCTGAATTATGTGCACATAGATTTTCCTAGTTCAAGGCAATGATTTACAAACCTGAAAAATGGGTTCTAGTCTTATGCTAGGAGTCAGTATGATGAGCTGTTTCTCAGTAATACGATGGCTTTCAAATACTATCAGATTTCAAATAGCTGTAGTTTTATGAAAGAAAGCACAATTGAACTTTTTTTAAAAAAATTAAATCTTCAAACACTAAAATCTGTCTTCCCATCCACACTTCTCTATTAAATGGTCTCTTCTGTAGGAATAGTTACATGGATTATTTATTCTTTGAAAAAAAAAATATTTACCTACAAAAAAAAAGACCAAGATGAACACAGTGGTGTCTCAGCAGTATCTAGGCAACTGAAGCAGGATGGACAACAATGAGGCTGACAGAAAAATGAGTACTGTCCCAGCTTCACAGCCTACCAGAGCCTAGAAGTGGGTCCTGGCCTTGGAACCTACAGCAGTACCTACTGCCACCTCACTAACTCTCCCCCTGGATGATAACCTGAAGAAATGAGTCAATTACAGTATGAGAGAGCAAAAAGCTCTGGAATGACTGTCGCGTACAATGGGTACTATGGCATGCTATAGAGAGAGGGGATGGGAGCAGGGAGATTCCCACATCATAAATTAACTAGGTCAGCTTCAGTAAGATTAGCAAACTTCCTGGAGTGAGAATGCGGTAACAGAAAATAAATTCCTAAAGGAAAACGTTTTAGGTTGATGTGTGCACATAAAAAACAGAACCTCAAAAACTCAGGCCATGTGGTTTGATCTTAATTCAGAGATGTATTTCCTCATTTCTAGTGAGAGTAATTATCCTAAAAAGAAATGACTGGGAGAAAAAGGGAAAATTAAAGATATGAAAACATAGTAGGTGGATAAAGAAATGTTAACCCTTCCCCTGCTCACCACCTTTTTAAGCCTTCCCTCACACCTGAACACTTTAGTGCATAAATGAAGGAAGAACAGTGTATTTAAGATAACATATGCCCAAAATCATATTTAAATCTATTCAATGAGAAGATATTTATCAAAACTACCTAAAACTCAAATAAGTATTGGTTTACATTGAAGACAAATATTACAACAAGTTGCATTTCTATCTTTAAGGAGGAACTCCCAAGTCCATGAGAACAGAAGTGGTAAATTCCATGTCTTTTTGGCTTTGGAGCTTCTTCTCGCTAAATTGTCATCTAGACTCAGGGTGTCTGGCTTTATTCCTGTCCTTCTTTCCAGTCCCAGATGGACAGGACTAAATGGCCAATTAATCCTGTGGGGTCTAGAAACAAGGGTCTGAATGCCTGGCTCCTTGTGGTCCTGCAATCTAAAAACCCAGGAAAAGGCGCAAGCTCTTCAAATTATATATTTGTTGAAATATAAGGTTTAAATGTGTTCACATCAAAAATATTAACCTACAGTCTCATTCATGTATTTTCAAGTCACCCCCTTATGGGTCTCTACTTTATTTCCCAATGTACTTATTACCCTGTAACATACCACACATCATACTTATTATGCTCAATAATAATATTGTCTATCTCTCCAGGCTAAAATGGAGGCTCCATGAAGGCAAGGATCTTCATTTTTTATATCAAAGAACACTGCTTAATAAATAATTGCTGAATAAGTGGATTTGTATAACCTGTGCAAATCCTGACACGCTATAAATTTGCCATTCTGAATCAACAAAATCCACGTGGCTGCAACATCAAGTATGGGCACAGGGCTGGACAGCTGTAGCCTGGTCACTTTGGGCAGACACCATCACTGAATTTGTAAAAGCTGCAGCTTCATGTTTGGGAGGAATAATTCTAGGATAAATGGAACAGTGGCAGATATGTAGATTCGGGTATCACTGGCATAAACTAAAAGCAAATTAAAGAGTTCAGTTGCCCTTGGAGAACTAAAATATGGGCATCTTTCATAAAGAATGAACACCTTCCTAAAGTGGAGTTGGAGAAGGTACGTACCATGCCATAAGTGAATAAGAGTTGGAGTCAGTGGCCTTCAGGTGGTGCTAGGACCTTCCTAGTGAAGATGCATGACACTGAGAAAGGCATCACAACTCTGCTCCCCCTGGATGTTTCCACTAGGAATGTAGACACCAATTCCTTCTATTTTTAATATCTCCCTTTCTTTCTGCTTTTACCGCTCACTCTCAGTCTCTCAGGCCCAATGTTTTGTTCTCCCTGCTGGTCTTGCCCACAGGATCTCTCACCCAGGCATATGCTCCACCCGGCAGGACCAGAACTTGTCATATGCAGAAAAACAAGCTGCCCTCTCCTGCCCACCAGCATGTGCCAAGCTCAGCAGTGGCCTGGCACACATAAATGAGCCCTGATGTGAACAGAGTGGTGCATGGACAGCCCCTAGAATTAATTGTTCCCTGCACACAGCACTGGGCACACACCCAGAGGCTAAATGCTTTCAACGCATCCTGGATAAATCCCTTCAAAAGTGGAAAAAAACATTTTTCTCTGTTGACTGCCTGAGCCTGGTGAAATTCAGTAATACCAAGGCTCTGACAGGAGGTTAAATAACGGAATTAAATAAAGACCCAACTCAATTCTTTAAGCTCACTTGCTGTCTGAGTTCCAAAGACCTGGTGTCATAACCACCTGAGATGCAAACCAAGATGGACCGTCTTGGTCTCTGATGTGTCTTCCACTTCTAAGAGCCTATAGCTCAATCAACACCAACTTTTCACCACCCACTGTATTACAAACAACTATTCTGACACTGTAAGGACAACTAAATAAAAATATACACTTAAAAAATAAAATTAGAAAAAATATACAAGACAATTGTGGTAGAAAACAGTGAAGTACTGAGTTGGCTCTTGAAGGATTTAGGACACAGATACAGAAACAAGGAAGTTTTCAGACAGAGTGAGGGCATGTGCGGAGAAGCGATGGCAGACATGAACATGACACCTTGTTAAGACAGGGAAGACATTGAACTATCTGGGAGCAGGGGTCACTCACAAGAGCTATGGGCAATAATGTGGGTCAGTCTCCCTTCAGAGGACCTTGACTGGCATTGTGATCAATGCAGAGTGTTTACTAAAAGCATTTAAACAAACAAACAAAAAAGACAAAGATGAACTGATATTTCATTAAAATGTATTTGTTGGCCACAGGTAGGTTGAACTGGAGTAATTAATGACTTAAGAAAGATCAGTTGGTATGGATACAAAAATAATAAAAAGATTTATGCTCAAAGAATTTATAGTTCAGCGAGAAAAGAGATGTACACAATTCTTTATGATAAAAGGTGATAAAAAGTTATGAAGTGGCACCATACATTAAGGAGTACAAATGAGGCAGTGACTGCCTTTATCTGAGATTATAGATGTCATATTTGAGCTGATCCTTGATGGATAAGAAGAAAGTCAAAGTCATTAATCAAAAGAAAAAAACTGTAAAAGCGAATGGTAGTTCTAGAAATAAGGAGTTGCTGGGCTATGGCTGTCCCTTGAGAGGAGGGTGAAAAAAATGAAGCTTGAGCCAGAAAATGAAGGTCTTTAGGGACCATGCTAAGGATCCTAGACTCGATACTGTAGCTAAGCACAAGGAAAATAATGTGGAGAGATCTATGATAGCTTCTTGTCATGAAAAAGCAAAATTCAGAACTGCAAAACTTGAAGTTTCAACTAAAAATCATGTTTAAGTTAAATGAGTTTAAATTTTACTTTCCCAGTTAAATCAGTTGCTCTGTGTTCCCACAGCTTAACCTGGAACTTAAAGTCCACACAATATCCTATTTTTTATATGCATTATACACTTATTAAGTACAAAAAAAAGATCAGCTGGAAAAATAAAGCAGTGGTTGAATTATCAGTAATGAGAATCACTAGTGTATGGGTAATCACAGCGAAGACAGGAGGGCTAAGAGGGGACAGAGAGGAGGAAGGAAGAAGTGTCTGCTCTTACGACAAGCCCCTTCCAGGATGTGGGAGGCACACTGACCCTCAGTGGGTATGTGGAATGGCACTGCTGTCCTGGCCAAGGGACCCAACAAAGGTTCCGCAGGTTGTGGTTACAGCACCCAATCCCCTTCTTCGGTACACAAACCACATTCATGTGACTGGCTTCCCAAAGAGTTTGGCACAACTGATTAACGCCGTCTCCCTTAAGTTCTCCTTTTGCCATGCCCTCCAACCAGCTCAGAGTCAAAAACCCGGAGAGAGGTTCTTCCCACAATCACAGCACCACAGAACCTGTGTCCTCTCTCCTTCAACCTCTCTGCTCTATCACTGTTTGAGTTACTATCATTAAAAACATATCTGTCAAGATACCTAGTTACCATGGTGATAAAAAGACAATATTACAGAGAAGAGGAAAAAAACTGCCCTTCTCTTCTGACTGGCTAAAACATTTCTCAGTTTCCATCAGTTTTCCTAAAAGATTAGGCCATTCATCTCCACTATCTCGAAATAAGCCTGCAAATAGCTCAACCCTCCTTCCAAGACCAATCCATGGTGCAAACCTCATCCTAATTGCTCTAATTACATGAAGAACATAAAGAGATACAGCAGCAGATGGCTACAGATTACATTTGACAGACAAGAACTCGCCTCTCTCTCCTCTTACTAAAGAAACGTTGCCTTGAAAAAAAGGTAAATTGTTTTGTTCACAAAGTCAAATGTATGTTTTAAATAAGACTATCCCACTTTTCTTTTTTCTTCAATAGTATCTTTCCTTTTTAAAAAATTTACTCACTTCATGTAGGTTTCTGTGACTATATATAAAAGAGATAAATCTGTACCTCTGCTGAACAAAAGATGTGCTCAGTTGCTTGTCAGAAGTTTATATAGTCCTATAATTTCACAAACCTGACCTAAAGTCTCAAAGATATGCTCTCTCAAATACAGAATTGGAAGGGGGTCTTTAATTAGGGCCTAACAACAAAAGTCTCTATCCCAACCATTGTCAGCCACGGCTTTATACAAGAGATGGACTGTCAAACTTCCAACCACCATGTCACCACATGTCACTTCAAATTCAATGTCCAAAAGTGAAGTCAATATCTTCCCCTTAAAAAAATAGGTTTGCCTTCCCAACTTCTTTTGGATGGCTAATGATAAGAACAGGCTCAAACCCTAACTCCTCTCATGCTGTTGTCTGTACTATCAAACAGTAGTTTGTATCCAGGAAGTCCCTAAGTCATAACCCCACCAAATCCCCATCATCACCCAAATGCTGGGACTCTCCTCACCTACTTCCCAATATGTCAAAGGAGGTACCGAACACCACTGCTATGTCCTGGGCTCAAAGAATGCCCCTGTGCCACTACAGGGACGGGGTGCAAGAAAGAACAAAGCTCCTCTACTAGTGAAACCAGAGACAGAATCAAACTTTTTTTATTATCATTAAATATTTATTGTTCAGATTATTACATTTGTTCCTCTTTTTTCCCCCCATAACTCCCCTCCTTCCAGTTCCCACCCCACCCTCCGCCCTCACTCCCCACCCACTGTCCTCATCCATAGGTGCACGATTTTTGTCCAGTCTCTTCACGCATCTCCCACACCCCTTTCCCCCCCAAGAATAGTCAGTCCATTCCCTTTCTATGTCCCTGATTCTATTGTAATCAACAGTTTATTCTGTTCATCAGTTTATTCACCTGATTCTTAGATTCACTTGTCGATAGATGCATATTTGTTGTTCATAATTTGTATCTTTACCTTTTTCTTCTTCTTCCCCTTCTTAAAGGATACCTTTCAGCATTTCATATAATACTGGTTTGGTGGTGATGAACTCCTTTAGCTTTTCCTTATCTGTGAAGCTCTTTATCTGACCTTCAGTTCTGAATGATAGCTTTGCTGGATAAAGTAATCTTGGTGGTAGGTTCTTGGCATTCATCACTTTGAATATTTCTTGCCACTCCCTTCTGGCCTGCAAAGTTTCTGTTGAGAAATCCGCTGACAGTCGTATGGGTATTCCCTTGTAGGTAACTGATTTTCTTTCTCTTACTGCTTTTAAGATTCTCTCTTTGTCTTTTGCTCTTGGCATTTTAATTATGATGTGTCTTGGTGTGGTCCTCTTTGGATTCCTTTTGTTTGGGGTTCTCTGCACTTCCTGGACTTGTAAGTCTATTTCTTTCACCAGGTAGGGGAAGTTTTCTGTCATTATTTCTTCAAATAGGTTTTCAATATCTTGCTCTCTCTCATCTTCTGGCACCCCTATAATTCTGATGTTGGTATGCTTGAAGCTGTCCCAGAGGCTCCTTACACTATCTTCGTATTTTCAGATTCTTTTTTCATTTTGCTTTTCCAGTTGGGTGTTTTTTTGCTTCTTCACATTTCAAATCTTTGACTTGATTGTTGCGCTCCTCTGGTCTGCTGTTGGGAGTCTGTATAGTATTCTTTATTTCAGTCAGTGTATGCTTAATTTCTAGTTGGTTCTTTATCGTAACATCGAGGGTCTCATTAGATTTCTTGTAGATCTCAGTAAGTTTATCGGCAGCTTCTAGACAGTTCTTGAGAGATCTTAAAAGTGTGGTTCTGAACTCTATATCTTCCATTGACAATTTTGTCCTGTTTCTTTGTCTCCACATTTTTTTATGCTTTCTTGGTGCACCCCCTAGTGGTCTTTGTGCGCAGTCTTGTTGTAGTTAAGCCTTGATTGTTGTAGTTAATACTGGGGGGATTTGACCTCCAGGCCAACTGGCTGTGAGAGTCAGCTGTGTCTGCAGTGGGAAAACTTCTGTCCTCTGGGGAGGTGCTAATCTAGCCTTTGCCTGAAGCTATCCAGGAAATGGCTCTGCGCAGGGCTTGAGCGGGGCGGGTCGCAGGGGATCAGCAGGGCGGGCGGAGGGAGCAGTTATGGCTGCTCTCAGTCCCGTCCCCAGCGGCTCTGCCTCTCAGAGTCCCAGCAACCGCTGCAAACCTCAGAGAGAAAGCTGCCCTCGCATTCCGACCGATGCTAGACAGTCCTGCTTTTCCCGTTTGAGTATGGGTCCCTAGAGACTCGCCCAGAACTGGAGCTCAGGGCCTGAGCCTCCCTTCCAATTGAAAACGACAACCGTGCCCTCAGCCACCAGCCTGCTCTGCACACACCTCCACACCTTTGTATTTTCTGCACTGCGCCTCCTCTGAGTCTCGGTATGCTGTTCTGTTTCCTTCTAGTTGACGAATTTCCCCTCAGCCAGCTTTCCTGTGGTTCTGGGTGGTGTCCGTTCCGTCTTTTAGTTGTATTTTTGAAGTGGTTGTGCGAGGCAGCATTCTCCAGTGTTTACCTATGCCACCATCTTGGTCCAGCTCAGAATCAAACTTTTTTATCCCAGTCTGAAAATAGAGGACATTCTGAAAACTAGATCTAGGCAACACCTCTTTCCCAAAGTGGTGTTGTTCTCTTCATTTCTAAAATCAGTTCTATCTAGATTATTCATGCGAATGAAAGTCATACTGCCATGGTACTCTGCAACGGACCAGGAGAGATACAACAATCACAGAAGAGTCCATACTCCCCCCGCTCCCCACAACATAACACTCCAGTGTCAGTACCGGCAATTTCTATTCTCTGCAGAAAAAAAAAGTGACTGAATTTTATCAACTTCTCTGATGCAGCACTACACAGCCCCTACCTGTTAAAAAGAAAATTTAGGGCACATTTCTTTTCATGCTCATATTTTCTCAAAGGCAGGCATCCAGGTAACATGACGTGAACATATGGGATGTGTCACCACTGATCCAGTAATGCTAGGGGCCAACTATTTTCTCACACATCAACTTCCATTAATAAATGAAGATGGGCTCTGCACCAGTGACTCAGTTGGTTGGAGCATTGTCCCATATACCAAAAGGTTGTGGGTTTGATCCCCGGTTGGGCACATACACAATGGATCCATATTTCTCTCTCATGATGATTTTTCCTCCTTTCTTTCTCCCTCTCTCTTTCTCTCTCTCTCTCTCTCTCTCTCTCTCTCTCTCTCTCTCTCTCTCCCTTCTTTCCTCTCTCTCTAAATCAATAAACATATCCTTAGGCGAGGATATAGATAAATAATTGACATTAATTTCCTTTGACCTCTAAGTTACCTTAATACTTGATTTGTATTTTTCTTATACTTTATTCTAGCACTTCTTTGCCCATCTTCATAATGACGTAATCTGAGAAACACGTGAATATTTAAATACTGAAGAGAAAAATGATACAGAAAATATTTTGAGACGTCTTATTTTCTTGTGTCAATTGTCTAAAGATATTTGAAAAAAATTGTTTTACAAGAGTCAAATCCATTTTCCATTTTGTGTGGTATGCAGGGGAAGCACAGAAACTGTCAGGACAATGGTTGGCAACATTTTGTCACTTGACCCTGTTTACAGAAATGGCCCATGCTTCCTCCTCACCCTCCATGAAATGTCCCCTGCTTCCTCAAAAACCTAATTGGAGCTCTTATGTTCTCTCTCCCACTCCCTTTGATAAAACCTACTCCCCAGTTCAGGATCTGATAAACTCATTCATTAAGAAAATTATCAGTTACTATTCCAGAACACAACTGTTTGACATTTAATAAGCCAGAAGAACAAATAATTTCTATTATAGGTTATAGGACAAGAAAAGAAACAGCAAATAATTTTATCACCCAGACACGAATTTACATGAAACCCTTTCCGAAAAGAAAAAGTTATGTCCCAGTCTAAACCCAGTTTCTGTTTCCTGAATAAAATCCCTTTCTCTCTCCTTCTTAGTGTCTGCATTGAAAAGGCCTTTGGCTCATAGGTGACATCTATCAGCCCCACCAGTTAGAGTAAGTACATAGCCCCAACTAACTGCAGGAATGGCAGGAAAATGCAGCCTTGGTCGGGCTCTAAAGAGGAACATGAAACAGGCCTAGGTGAATAGGTAGCACAGTCTTTGTTGCAATGAGTTGACTACTTAACTAGCATAATTAACTAGCAGGCACCTGGAAATGTTTATATGTGTTAACAGCTTTAGCAGCCATGACCACTCCATGAGACAGGAATTGTTATTTTTTAAAAAATTTTTTTAAAAATTTTTATTTTATTGATTTTTTACAGAGAGGAAGGGAGAGGGATAGAGATTTAGAAACATCGATGAGAGAGAAACATCGATCAGCCGCCTCCTGCACACCCCCTAACTGAGGATGTGCCCACAACCAAGGTACATGCCCTTGACCGGAATCGAACCTAGGACCCTTCAGTCCGTAGGCCGACGCTCTATCCACTGAGTCAAACCGGCTAGGGCCAGATATTGTTATTATTATCACCTCATTTTACAAACAAGGAAATTGAGGTCCAAAGAAGTTAAGCAACTTACCTAAGCTAAGAAGTGTCCTAACTGGGAGTCAAATCCAAGCAATAAGCTCCAAAATATACTATGTCATCATGACCCTCAAATATTTAAGACACAGTGTGAGGAACTGGTGAGGATATTGGTCTTCAAGCATTTGTCAGGCTATCACATGAAAAGAAGGATTTACATAGTCTCTATGATTCTTGAAAGGACAAATAAGACATAGCACTGAGGGAAAATTTAAGTGAATGAGAGTATATTTGAGTGGCTACTATAAGCCAGGCATCATTCTAGCTGCTGCACATATACATCATCTAAGCATCAAAACACTCCCACAAGTGGGTATTGTTATTCCAGTTACACACGTGAGAAAACAGACTCAGAGAGATTTAGTAACTTGACTAAGATATCATGCAGAACCAGGGCTTAAACCCAAATCAATCTGGAATCCAAGCCTAAGCAATTTTCCACTGTATTTCCCTGCTATTCAATATAGAGATAGCAGATACATTTAATTCCATTTTGTAAATTTCTTTCTGTAACTAAACTTAATTTTGGTTCTAAGCCCCTATTTAGCTGAGAGACAGAAATGTAATCTTTGCATTTTTGTCCTCCTCCAGAATTCATCAAATCCTCCTAGCAGGGCCAATATCTAGGCTCTCTCAGCTCCGTAGCTGACTCTCCGTCCTAAACTAGTCCATAAAATACTTTTTCCTGACTTTTTCAAATTTAGCTTTATAGTCTAGCCCAGCCTTTATAATTTCCAGAATTCAAAAACCAGACACTTGCCTCTTCTCTGCATTCTGCTGAGGTGTCACTTTCCTCCCCTGATTTCCAGATGAAGTAAAACTATCAGAGGGCAACAGGAAATACCAGGAACGGAAAGCACATTGGTTAATTTATCACAGTATCACCTGTTATAAAGACAGCCTTTTGACAACTAAAGCCGCTAAAAATGAAATGAGCTGTATGACACAGTGAACTTCCCAGCACAAGAAGTATTGGAGGAAAGGATGGTTGGTCATGTAGCTAGAGCAATGGAGAGATTTAACAGGTATATGGGGAAGGAGGGGATTGATTGGACCTAGAATATTTTTACCTATATAAAAAGGGGAGAGAGCGAGAAAGAGAGAGAAAGGTAGAGAAGTTAAAGCCAGACAACCCTATAATTTCAAGGAGGCCAGGGCAGATGGAAGAGGGTAGGGAAGGGACAGGTTACCACAAACCTCAATACTGACAGGATAATTAAGAAAAACATTATATACCACAAAGGAATAAAATAACACCCAAGAATATGATTTCCTAAGGTCCTCTGAAATAAGATAAAAGTCTGTCCTCCTTGCTGAGAAAGGGGAAGGGAATGGTGAGGGAAAAGGTGAATGTGTGGAAGCATATCCAACAAATTCTGAGTTGCAAGAACTCTGCCGCTGAACGCTGCCACTCAGGGGCACCTTGATTGTGATCTAAATCTGCGGAGTCTCCAGGAGGGAGAAGGCAGGGTGTGCCAAGTGAGAAGACAAAAACCAGCGTGTATCCCTCTTAGAGCCTAGGGAATGCATCCTGATTTTTCTAATAATATTGTCTAAACTTTTGTCAGAGAGCTAATAATAAAATAATAATAATAAATAATAATAATCAATTTCTTTGAAGAACTCCCAGAGGCTTCACAAGATATGCTGAGCCACATTAATATGCAGCACAGTTATATACAGTATCATATTAAAATTCAAGACCCTTCAAAATTCAATATTATTTAATTTCAAAGCAGTATTTCAAACCAAAAGGCACGATGGGAATTGAGAGAAATGGGGGAGATAACAATATTCTATCTCTATCAAGGAAAGAACTAAGGTAAAAGGAGAGGGGAAATGGAGGGGAGGAGTCTTTTGAATGTTTTTAATGACAGCTTCATTTGTGGTATATTATTAATTTCTGTACCTGTTGCAATGCAAGAACAAAGGACCATTTTACTTGCTTCCTATGTTATTACTTCAATCAACATTAAGGTAAAAAAGCTGTATTTCTAGCTCTGACCTTCCACTTAAGCCCTAGACCCATATGGTGCATTGCTTATTGGTTTTCCAAGGAAACCACAGCTCAGAGAGGGTAATGAATTCTCCCAATGTTACATGGCTGGAAAGTGGATCAGTCAAATTGTAATACAGGTTTTATATGAACTCAATAGTCCTCACATAAGAGAGAGAACACAGAAATCAAATGGCAAGAAAAGGCAATGCAAAGAATTTTAAAAAGAAAATGTCCTAAGTTCTCCGGTCTCAGCATGTTTTCCACATTTCTCATCAGAATAGGTGGTTCTAAGACCACAGTTGTTGCCTAGAACATGGTGTTAAGAAAGGTTAAGGCTAAAGGTTCAATAAACAAACATTAATTAGTTTCATTCCACTAGACATCCATCTACTAAACTCCTAACCCTAGTGAACCATCTCACAAACACGTGGACCAGGGCACTGTGGACAGAGGCTCAGTTTTAACCCATCACCACCGTGACAAATGCTCAAAGCACTAACCTTCCTAATGGGGCCTGTACATCTTGGTATACGAGAGCCATTACAGTCAGGCTCAGGGCTCAGCTCTGCAAACAATACAACGATGAAACACCCAACTAGAAAAGTGAAATGTGAGGATATTTCATGTGCTCATCCCAGAGGATGAGGATTTCCCTCCTCCGGGAAATGGGCGAGGACCAGCTGCCTTCACACTGTACTCAAGCACACCCTAGGCTGGGGTTGCCCTGGGGCAAGTTGTCGGTACTGAGGACTGTGGGCTCAGCCTATGACTGCAAGCTCAGGAGCCGGGACTAGAACGAGTCCTAATGCCCTCTTCTGCAAGTCCTGCCTGGTAGCGTGGTGTCATAAAACATGCTTGGCCCACTCAGCGGAGGTAGTCCAGTCCCAATAAAGATTGCATCGGCTGCTGAACAATGTTTGGAGTTCATCACCCAGAGAACTAAAAGAGTTACAATTCAGGAACAGCAGGCAGAGAGCCCAACAGCACCAGCCTTGAAAAAGACAAGGAAGAAAAAAATGTAGCAGCAACTCACTGGGCATGTGACTTGAGCCTCTTGGCAGGCTGCCTGTGGGGCTGGACGGCCTGTGGGCAGAGAATTCCCATCTTTCTTTCTGCTGCCAAAGGCCAAGAAGACCCAGACAGAGGAATACCAAGTCAGATCCTTCATCAAGCTAATAATCAATGAGATCTTCATAGGAGAACAATGAATGAATAACCACAATGCGCATCTGTTTTACACAGGCATGTGACACATCAGCATGACTCTAACTGGGCTTTATGACTTCTACAACCTGGAGCAGTAATATATTAATGGGGTATCAAATATGCAGCCAATGCAAGGTTTCTCACCTGGTCGGCAGATTGCTAGACAAAACTCTGAAGCAAAAACAAAGGACAGAGTTCAGCTTAACAAGTCAACTGACACTAAAAGTATACGAATTGAGACACTGGGCCACGAGCAGCTAATACAAAGATAAATAAAATGTCTTTGGGGGAGATTCAATATTCTGGGGGAGGGAAAAAAGCAAAGGGAATGTCCATATAATATGGCAATTGCTGGAATAGTATGTATATCTTAGTATATGAAGATCACCTGCCAGAGTTAAAAGACCGAAAGCAAACAGGTAAGCATCGACCCCCATGAGGACCAAAGGGAAGAGTTAGGAAACCACCTAGAGATCACCACGTCTGGATTTTCTAATGGAGATATAAATGGGGTGTGACTTGCCCAGATTCATGCAGATTTTCCATCAGCAGCAAGGCCAGGGCTGGTACTCAGGTTTCCAGTGCTTTCTACCATCGCAGCACAGTGTTCCAGAACGCAGAAGACGGGGCAAGTTTCGGCTTCTGAAGCTGAGTGAGGAGACACACTTTCAAACACGCAGACTCTGAAGACAAACTGACTAATGACTGTGCCTGGGGACAGAGGGAGGGGGAGGGCTGGATGTCCTCCGGGGTGGGAGAGCTGCAGGACAGAATGGCATTTGCATGTCTATGTCAGTAGCCAGGAAAATTAAAATATTTCTTCTGCAATTGGCAACAAACATTCCCAAAGCAACCGTTTGCTAAAAGGTTGCTTCAGTGGTGTTACTAGTTCTATACTCCTCCCCTAACAGAGAACTATTTCATCACTTATGCTAAGAATGGGAAGATGTCTTGCATGATGATTTCTTAGAGACCACTGAAATTAAGGCATATTACCACATAATTAAGTCTACTTCAGAATGAGTCTGCAAGCTCTTTCTCGAGCAGAACTTCACTACGGTCTCATGAAGTTCAAATAATAAGCACATAAACTAACAGAAAGTTCTACCCAAGTTACTTTACAAACTGAAACACAAGCGAGTTGCAATGATAAGGTAATGAGACCAATGCTACACTTAATTCACTCAAAAAACATTTGCTAACCATTTCTGGGTCATGCACTATTTTAAGATCTGATTTTTTTGGAGAAGATGGGATGAAAGTTGAGAAGCTAGACAAAGAAAAAACATAAGATGAATAAGATATATAATATACAGCCCCTATTCAGTGAGGAAAGCAAGTATTTCCCTCCTCCAGGAAATGGGTGAGGACCAGCTGCCTTCGCATTGTACTCATGCACACCCTAGGCTGGGGTTGCCCTGGGGCAAGCTGATCCAAATAACTGTAAAGCTGATCCCCTGTTATAAAGCAGTGCCACTCCAAATGTGGCCCATGGGCCAACGGATCAATGCCACCCTGCCATTTGCTCACTAATCGTCCATAAGAAGACAACTATGTTCAGAAATTGAGAGTAAACAGGAACCTTTAGAGTAATTTAGTAGTAATCTTAGGTCTGTTGAATCTAACAATTTGAGGCTTCTATATTATATTTTGCATGTATCTATTACACTTCATTTTTCCAGTTTTTCATTTCTACTACATTTTACAAAATTATCAATCCACAAAGAGTTTGAGAAGCAATGCAATAAAGTGCTATATCAGACGCATTCTATACTGTACTATGCTAGCGCAGATAAGAAATGGCTTGTGAGATCTAAGAGGGGCTCCAGAGATGAGATAACCTTTGAGCTGCAAAGGATTAGTCAGAGATAGTGAGAAGCAAAAGGCACCCCAGGCAGAAGACGAGCATCTGCAAGAGCCTGGATCATAAAAGAAGATGGTATGTTTACAGCATAAATTTGAGGCACAGTAATAAATAGTAAAAGGGCAGAAAGTTAAGCTACAAAGAGATTCAAAGACTTGTATGACTCCAGTTTTGGCTTTTGGCTTTACCCAAAACACAAGAGGGAACCACTGGATAGTTTTATCATTAGAATGATGTGTTTCTATTTTCATTAAAGTTATTCAGCAACAGTGTGGTAGGTAGATTGAAGGGGGAGAGACCAGCAGGAAAAAACAGTCCATTTACGAACACAATGGAATAATCTATGGGAAACTGGCAAAAGTGAATGGCTGAGAAAAATGTTTTAAAGGCAGGAATGTATAATACTCCTTACTTATCAATATGAATCATAATCTAATTAGATAGCTGTTCACTTAATTCATTAAGTGGCCTGATTATACAAGTAGGAGATTAGTAAGTAAGTATCAGAATGACAAGTGGGTTACTACAAAACAGAAGACATATATCAGAATAAAATGGAAAATTCTAGAATGAAAATGTGGAAGTCCAGTAAATGTAAGTGTGGTAAGTGTGCTGCTGAGAGATGGGAGAGATATCTGGGATGAAATGTGAAATTCTGAAATGATATTGGGCTTTAATAATCTAAGTAGATTCATGTGTGTGATGAACAAAGAGTTGTAGCCAGCACATTTCCTTTGCACGTTCTATTGTACACAGCAGTAATTTAAACACTATGGGAGACACAAAGGGAAATAAGAATAGTCCTTTAACTACTAGCTCTTGAGACCCTCTAGTAGTTGGTTCAGTACCACAGGAGGCCTGAGGTACTTACTTCAACAAATATCAAACCAAGACTCATTTTCAATTGAGAGAATTCTATGGGTTCAGGGAATCACTAAAGAGCAGGTGTGTGTGTGCATGTGCGTGTGTGTGTGTGTGTGTGTGTGTGCGCGCGTGCACGCACGCACGCACATGCATGCATGCATGTGTGGAGCTGGTGGACAGGAAAAGAAAACTTCTTAGCTAAAAGAAATGAATATTCTCTAAAATGTCCACAGGAAAAATTTTAAGCCCTCTCAAACCCACATCTCTAAGGACACACGCATTTTTGGCCTGTCTGACCCAGGGATCTGGCTTTCTGGGTCTGATCCTGGAGCTATAGCCAGTCCACAGGCTCTACCCTTTCTCCACAGAAAGGGTATAGCCCTCCCAAACCCAATACACACTCCACAGTGATCCAGAGAGCTATTCTCCTCCTTAGAGTAGAGATCACAAGCTTCATGAGTCCCTGAAACTCAGTGATTCTTAAGAGAAAGCAATAGGGATGGGGAATGTAGGACAAAGTGTATACCATTTTTCATGAATTATTTTGAATTAAAAGCCTGTCATTAGATATAGTCAGAAACAATTCAAATATAGCTCCATCTTGGAAACAACTAACACATACAGGGAACTCCACTTAGCTTAACACTATTGTGGGACAGGCCCAATATCTCTGCTATGGTGATCTGATTGTGTTTTACTAGGCACTCACAGTAAGTGCCAACTACTAGTACATTTCAAGGCAAATGATTTTACCAAAATCTACAATAGACTTAGTTTTATAGTAACTCTACTTCATTCTAGTCATGAGCAGGGACAAATAATGTCTTTTGTATCTCTACAGCAGTATCTACACAAGTGAAATTTAGCAGTTAGCCTGTTAATTTAATCTAATTATTTCACAAGTATACTAGATTAAATATTAAAAAGTTGAATTTACCTAAAGCATAAGAATTTAATCTAAAATCATCAACTGCTGCTTGATTTTCCTTTATAAAAACACTGGAGGCCTGGTGCATGAAATTCGTGCACTGAGGGGGGGCGGGGGTCCCTCAGCCCAGCCTGTACCTTCTTGCAGTCCAGGAGCCCTCGGCGGATGTCCAACTGACAGCTTAGACCTAAGCCATCAATTGCACATCCTTAGCACTGCCGTGGAGGCAGGAGAGGCTACCACCACCACCCCTGCGCTCACCAGCTGTAAGCCGGGCTTCTGACTCAGCGGCGCTCCCCCTGCGGGAGTGCACTGACCACCAGGGGGCAGTTCCTGCATTGAGCATCTACCCCCTGGTGGTCAGTGCATGTCATAGCGACCAGTCATTCAGCCGTTCGGTTGATTTGCATATTAGCCTTTTATTATATAGGATGATATGGCCTATGTCTTTGTAAAATGACATTGGATATAAGATAATTATTCACATAAAAGGGAAGAGAATGTAAAACTGTCTTCTAATAGCATTAATTGCTAATTTTATTAGAACATGAACAAAGTCTCAATCAGTGCCTACCCGTCTGTAAGACGCTATTGGGAAACAATGGAAATCAAAAAGATCCACAAGGTCTGGAAAAGACAGAGAACAGAAGCGCTAATACCAACAGTGTATGGAGGCGAGAGAGGAGAAGCTCTCCATTCAAAGTCCCCAAGACCCTCTGCAAGCCCCGCACAATGCACTCTCATGGAAAGTGGTGAATAAGCTTCATTGATAATGGCTACTACGTCACGGCTGGCTGAACATTCAGTCCACAGACAGAGGCTTCTTGTATTTGCTCGAATCAACCATAGGAAAGTTTTAGCAGAAAGACTGTTATATTCAAATGGAAATCAGTACTTTCCAGCAAGAATGGACAATTAGCAATTCCTTAAACTGGCACGAAGAGGAAGAACAGGGAAATGTACCAGAAATGATCACAAACAACCTATATTCCAAAATGTGAAATAAATATTGAAGACTACTATTGTTAGCATTTGGAAAAAGTCACATAGCAGATATAAACCTAGATGCTGTGGGTCTCCCAGTTATCAACCCACACTGGTAGATTTCACCCAAAAATCCCCCCTGTAGTAAATCTCTTATTAAATGCAAATGTAAACCATAGTCTAAGATTCCAGCACATGGTTTAGATGGTGTTTCTTGAACATTGACTTTAAAAGTACAAAGCCTATTTTTTGCATCATTTGAATCTACTGTTAAGCCTGTTTTCACCAGATTAACAGAGTTTTGCAAATACCTCTCCAACATTCACAAAACAAATAGTCACCATCCTCACCCCCATCTCCAAATGCACACACACAATCTTGGCCTACCTGACCTACAGATCTGGCTTTCTGAGTCTGATCCTGGGCTATAACAAGTCTGCTCACCAATAAGTTACAAAGATTCCATGGCCACCTTGAGATTGAAGAAAAATATTCAAGGGAAAGAGATTCAATAAATTGGGCCAGAGTTAAGCAATTATTTCTTAGCTATTATACCAAAAGCACAAGTGATGAAAGAAAAAAAAATTGACAAATTAAATTTGATCAAAATTAAAATGTTTGGGCTTTAAATGACACCATCAAGAAAGTGGAAAAAATAATCAAAAAAATGAGAGAAAATATTTGTAAATCATATGTCTAATAAGGGATTTGTATCCAACATCTACAAGAAAATCATTAAATTTAATAACAAATAGACAACCAAATTAAAAAAAAAACAACAAGGGGTGTGAATAAGACATTTCTCCAAAGAAAACAAATAGTCAATAAGCATGTGAAAAGATGCTTAGCACTATTAGTTATTAGAAAAATGCAAAAGCATAATGAGATACCATTTCAAACCCACTAGAATGGCTACAATAAAAAAATGACAGTGTCGGTGAAGATGTGAAGAAATCAGAACCCTCACACACTGCTGGGGAAAATGTAAAATGGTATAACCATTTTAGAAAATAGTTTGCAGTTAAACAGAAAGTCACCACAAGACCCAGAAAGTCCACTCCTGGGATCCAAGGAAAACTAAAACTTAGGCCCACACTGTGTGTCCAGATCAGCTGTGGGCAAACTACGGCCCGCGGGCCGGATCCGGCCCGCTTGAAATGAATAAAACTAAAAAAAAAAAAAAAAAAAAAAGACCGTACCCTTTTATGTAAAGATGTTTACTTTGAACTTATATTAGTTCACACAAACATTCCATCCATGCTTTTGTTCCGGCCCTCCGGTCCAGTTTAAGAACCCATTATGGCCCTCGAGTCAAAAAGTTTGCCCACCCCTGGTCCAGATTATTATGACCACCTGACGTTTGTAGGCAAATTAGCTATAATTTCGCACTGAAGTTGCTAAAGGGCCAGATCATTATAAACGTCTGAATAGCACAACATACCTAAGTTTCGTTGCTGATCAAGTTCATCCTATCATGTTGGTGGCGTATCCCAATGGAGATGGCTTCTTCCAACAAGACAATGCGCCATGCCACGGTGTTCGTATTGTGCACGAGTGGTTTCAAGAACATGAGGGAAACCTTACCTTGCTGAGGTGGCCCCCACAATCACCACATCTCAATCCAATTGAGCATTTGTGGGACAAAGTTAAAAGAGCCATCAGGCAGCTGGTTCCACAACCATCAAATCTCACAGAACTGGACAATGCTATTCATCAGGCATGGGGTCAGATTCCTCACATCACCTTTCAACATCTCATGGAGTCAATGCCAAGAAGAATCGCCGCAGTATTAAAGGCAAAAGGTGGCCCAATGAAGTACTGATGGGGTGGTCATAATAATCTGGCCGGTCATAATAATCTGGCCACTCAGTGTATATATTCATAGAAGTATTCATGATAGCCAAAATGTGGAACTAACTCAAATGTCTATCAACTGATGACTTTCCCAAAGATATTTCAGCCTAATAATTCCCAAAAGGAACTGTTGCCCCTCCCTCCAAACCTGGTATATGGCACCAGAATGAGGCTGGTGCTTGAGCCAGAAACCTGGAATCACCTATCATTGCCGGGAGCCGGTCACTGCTTGCTGTTTCAAGGGACCTGGCATATATGGCATACTGTTCTTAATATGTTTGCTCACCTTCTTGGCACTATGTGTTTTAACCAAGGTCTCTGAGAAAGGTTGTTTCCCCAGGTAGGGATTTTCCCCTGAAGTTAGGGAGGGAATAAAACCTCTTAACTAAGTGCCAGGCGGGTAATTAATCACTTTAACTATGAACAATCATGCTTAAGCTACATAATCTTTACTCCCTGGAATTGAGATAAGAAACGCCCTAACCTTTGGAATAGAGATTGATAGGACTGGAATCAACTGGTATAAATACAGATGCAACAAGACAACAACTGACAGAATTCAGAACACAGAACCTACACAGAACGTTCTCTAGAGACAGAAGAACTTCGCTGGAGAGAACATGGCAAAAGATCCTGGACTGAACCTGACTACAGAAATTGGCAAGAGAACTTGACTAGAACCTGGTGACTGAACCTGGCTGGAGAACCTGGACAGAACCTGGCTGGAGAACCTAGCAAGGGAACATGGCCACAGAACCTGGCTGGAGATCCGAAGCAGAACCTCTCTGGAGATCCAGACCAGAACTTGGAAGGAGACCCTGGCTGGAGATCCTGGCTAGGCTGCTGATCAACTGAACACTGTCTCCGTGCCCTTCCTTCTTCGCCGACTCCGTCCACACCTTTGGGGACCCCTGGACCTGCTGGGGTTGGACCCCGGCATATCATCTCTCTCCCCGCCCTCCACATCAGTCCATTACCGAGTGCCACTGATTCTAACTCCAAAATTCCTTTCACCTATCCACCACTCCTCTCTATCGCCACTGCCACTACTCTAGTTTATGCCACTAAAATCTCACTCTTTGATTTCTCCAACAGCCTCTTCATCAGTCCCTTTGCCACTGTTCTTGACTCACTCCAATCCATTCTATACCCAAGGATAATCTTTTTGAAGCAGGGGTGGGGAACCTTTTTTCTGCCAAAAACCATTTGGATATTTATAACATCATTCATGGGCCATACAAAATTATCAACTTAAAAATTAGCCTGCTATATTTGGGCAAACATTTAATTAACTCACCCCTAGTGCCTTGGCAGGACCAGACCAAGAACCAGAGAGTCCCCAGCCCTGTTTTAAAGTTTAAAACTCTTCAAATAGATTCTCATTGCACTTAAAGTCTAAAGACAGCGGACACATCCTGAGTTATTTACCTCAGGACACTCAGTGCCTAATGTCTAGTACACTGAAAGAAGAAAAGAGAAAGGATCAGGTGATGAGAAAGGCAAGGTGATGAGTTCAGCTACAGGCCTGCTGGGTGTGAGGAGTCCATGGGACATCCAAGTAGAGTTACCCTACTGGCAACTGGCAATATGGGCCTGGATCCTCACTGACATCTGGCTTCACTATTTCAGGACTCACTTAAGTAGAGTCATCTACGGTAAACGGGACTAAGACTATTTTAGATAATCATGAACCAAGTTAATAAAGCCTGAGGCAAGCTCAGCTTCTTAGAAAAGATTAAAGTGTCTCTCCAATCTGAACTTTTGAGGCTCTGGGTCAGGTCTAGGTTAGCATTTCAAGGACAACAGAAACCACTGCTCCAGCACTGGGTCTGTGGTAGGATCTTTCCAAGGAGCAATTTGGTAGCAAAGCCTAGGATTTGGCCAGTTCCTCCAACTATTTCTGCAATACCTCTGCTCTCTGATGTCCTCGCCAATTTCCAAATGACTTCTCCACTAGTTAATCATAAATCGTTTCTGATTCTCTGACAGTTCATCTGGGCTGCGGCCTGGAAGTCTGTGTTCTGACAGCTACGACCAGGCACTTTCTCAGTCTGGGGATGCCACTGAGTTAACAGTTTAGGGACCAGATGCAAAAGTTACCTTCCTTCCTCTCTCCTACTGCCCCTGAGAGCTGCCTTAGGCTGTAGCTGCTCTCAGGGTCTTTAGACACTAATAATTATGTTTTAATTTACTGTGGATCCCTATGGTACTTCATTCAATAGTACTAAATGCGACAAACACTAAGAGCTGTCAGAGAGTTTCTAATAAGTAACAGTTACCTTTCCAAATGCAGATGTAGGAGACACCGATAATAATCTCCAATATCCTTTTTCCTCCTTAACTTTCTCCACCATCAGTATTTCTTAATTACTGGATACAAACCCTTCAGGTTCAATAAGATGGTGATGGCATCTAGCTATATTTTAATTTTTTAAATGATATATAAAATAATAATTTAAATATTTTAACCTTTAAAAAAGGACATTTTGAGAACCTCTGTATACTCATCCAGGGAGCACAGTTGGCTTAATACCTGGTCAGTTGGTTTCTTACTCAGGTGATCACAGACAATGGTCTGGTGACTTTGACAGTCTGAAGGTTTTAAACTGACTTATATTTGGTTGTATATCATTCGTTGTTTTTTTTATCTATAAAGGACCACTGGTTAAACACAGGAAACTTAAGAATTATTGAAATATAAGACAATAAAAAATAAAAACATTAAATCCTGCAACTTCAACTCAAAATGATTTTACCAGCTCCATATTACAGAAATCTGATCAGATTTCTTACATTTACAACAAAATGTCTCCAATACTTCAAAATCCAATGGGGGGGGGAGGAAAAATATGACATAAAAACTGGATTTTCATTTACAGGGGATTAAGGGTACCCCCACAATGTGCTATTTGCCAGAAAAGTACTTATAAAAAGCACTTTGAGGTATTTTATCTATTATTGTGTGTAAAAAGAAAACCCCAAAATCATTTCTTTTAATAAGATAAGATCCTAGACTTTCAATCATTGGATGACAAAGAAAGGTTTTATTTCTTTTTTATGCCTGGACACAACCTTAATTCCAATCTGCACTTTATATTCATTCCCAAAAACATGTGATTTTAAAATGTGTTTTATTTTACATGATTAGCTTATAGTAAATTAAGCAAGCTTGTTACATATGCAAAATAATGTATGGATAAAGTTATTCATTTTAGCAGTTAATAATAGTAAAAAATTGTATGTCATCTGAATATCCACCAATAGGGGACAAATTATGGTACAACAATACAACAGAAATGGTATGCAGACATAAAAAAAGAATAAAGGGACATACAGGTACAGTGTGCTACTACTTATATAGCCAATGGGGATGGGTTATAAATGTATTTGATGGTAGATGCTTAAAATAACTCTAGAGTGATACTCTTTAAAAACTAACCACTGTGGTTGCCTGCAAACGAGACAAATTAGGAGAATGGGGCCAAGAAAAACGTGTCAGTAAATATTACATTTTTTGAAATCTGAACTATGTGTAAGTATAGCCTATTCCAAGAAAGAACTGGTTACAATAAATTACATTTTTAAAAAGAAAACCATGTATAAGATTTTTAAAAGAGTGAATACTTTCAAAAGTGTAGTACTGGATAACTATGTTATTTCTAATTATATAGATAAAAGCATTTTATAAAGGAACTACCGCAATGATGTCTATTATCTGAAAACTGCTCCACATATGCCCCCTTGAATCACATGGAGCATAGCAACCTTAGAGTTAATTTCATCTCAAACTATTTTGCATCAGTGGTTGAAATATCAGCTACAATGGGTTCCTTCATGTCCTCAGGGCTACAAGGAAAAACGGTACAAACATGAGCTTCTTGACAAATTCCCATAAGAAGTGACTGAGCAAAAATGTTTGCGTGTCTAGTGCTACATTACATCATACATTAAATACAAAATATAAATCAGTACTTAATAAGACTATCCACTGAAGATCAATTTTATTTGAACCACATTTTCTTGTATAGCCCCAAAGTGAAAGAAACTTTCTAAAAATTCATAAGGAAGTTCTAGATAAATAGGGTCTTGGGTCACAAAAAGGCACAAAGCAAGTGACCAACTGCACCCAGTGACCAGCTGACACCCAAAGTTGTTGAGGAACAAAAATCACAAATCTAAAAATATAAAACAAAATGAACAAAAGGAGTTAGCTTTTTGATTCACCATCCAACCTCAAATGGGTACTCCCATTGCTCATTTCTCACTTAGTTCCTGGCAGACTAACTTTAACAGTTTTCCAATGAGTCATCCTTCTTAAACTCCTCCCACCCTACTCTTGTGACTCATTTCTCATCTTGACTAGAGAAAACTGAAGGGATTCTATCCCTACCTCACCACAGTGTCCATCATTGCGCCTGTACTTTCACCTCTCTCCCCCATCCTAGAGGAAGCCTGAAATCTCTTCTCAACCTGTCCCCAATATCTTGTTTGCACCATCGCGCAACCAATTCACATTTCAAGAGCTTCTTCTGCTTCAACCCCTATCTTCGCGCCTTCAAAGAAGCAGACATCTTTTGTTATTTTGGAAAATGTTCTCCTCTAACTATTATCATATTTCTCTCCTCTGTCTAGTCAAGCTGCCCAAATATATAACCCACATCCATTACCGCCTCCTTCATCCCTCAGGAAATGTATGCTTCAGGTTCATATTCCCTACTTATCAAAGTTCCTTAATGTTCCCCTAGGCACTGATTCAAAGTGAAAGGGACCTTCCAAGCTTATAGACTCCATCTAGCTTATTATATAGATCAAGAAGCTAACACCTGTCAGATATTAATTTGACAACATTATACAGTGAATCAGTGTGGCCTGGAATCATGACAACCCTCCATCCAGAAGAATACAAATTTATTGGTTAAAAAAAACTAAAGCAAGCAAGATGAACCCTACTCAAGATTATTTCAGGTATCCATAAAAGAAAATCAAAGACATTAATAATTGGAACCGAAGGCCAATGGGAATATAGCAACACATAATCCAAAGCACATTTCAGCCTGCTTTGGAATATGGCCTTGTACTTTATGAATTCCTGAACATCTAAATCCAATAATAAAGTTCCACTGTGAAATCTTTTCAGGACAGTTTTCCTCTTCCTTTTTTCTATTCCTCCCTTGGACACACACATGTCTGCAGGGCACAGCCTAAATCTGAGTGCTGAAAGATCCTGCACAGAAACTGAAGGGGTAGTCAGAGGAGAAAGAGGAACAGGGAAATAAGAAGCAAGGAGTTTCTCAGAGGAGGCATCAGTCAACAGTGCTGAATGCTAACTATGCGTCTACATTCCCCTATAGACCTCTTTTCATACACTTTTGGTCATTCCAAATAAGTCTCTGAAGTTTTCCTAAATTAGGGCTTAACCTCCTTTACAAATAAACATGCTCATCTGAGCATGAAGAGCGTACATTCCTTAATCTACTTGTAATCCACTGTGTTCTGTCTCTTAAACTATAAATTCTACAAGCCAACCAACAGGCTCAAAGAAAAATATTTAAAATTCTACTGAAGCTTCTTCCCATCCAACACCTTCTTCCACACACCCTTTCAAACACCCACATACTAGTAAAAATTAATACAACAGTATGTGAGGACCCCAAATAATTAGATTTCATAGGCTTCTTTGCATCATTTTTTACTGTTTAGTCACACCATTTTTCAGCTACCCCACAAACTGAAGAAAACAAGGTACTACAAGAGACCTAACATCTATCTTGAAGTATATAATACCTAGATTTCAAAGTTCAGAGACAACTTAAAAAGTAAAATAGTATTTTACTAGTTAGAAAACATAAGATACTATTTTGATATAAGTTTGAGTATTAACACATTGCATGCAGTAAACGTATTTATACGTTTTACGTTGACTGGTAGTAGAGCGCGGGACACGTATTAATACATTTTTTATAGACTAGCGGTAGAATGCGGGTAACGTATAAATATGTTTATTTTTATACTTTTTTATTGCTCTAAAGGGACGCTAACATGCAGATACACGAATTCCAAAGGACAAAGTTTGGGTCTCTAACACATACAATGGTGAATTATGTATATACTTCCAGGTATAACAGTAATCTATTCAACTGCGTAGAGTCATCCCTTCTCTGCCTCGCCACGCATTCAGTGCGATTCTAAGAAAAATAATTCAGTATACATTTTATAGTAAATCACAAAAAGTTTCACTGAAAAAAATATGTAAAACTAAAGTTTTTGTAATTTTACTGAACGTTGCCATTTGCGCAAAAAATTAGCAAAAATGGCTGGCGCCACCTGTTAGCGCGTGATAAAAACTACCCGCAAACAATGTGTTAATTTAGTATAATCAATAAGCAGAATGAGGAGAGGAGGAGGAAAAGTAATGCGCAAATGAGGGGGAAGAAAAGATGGAGGAATGGCACAAAAAGGGAAAGGAGAAGCAATTAAAACGAGAAGAGTCATCCCATATGCTGCCCTCTGGGGCCCTGTGCTCTATCAGCATGGCTTCCTTTCCTCCACACCCCTATTTCAAGGCAGGGGACATCCCTGCATGGAGCATAAAGTATACCCAAGAACAGAGCTTCCGCTGGCATAGTGGTGAGCATGAGGTTAGAGATTCAACAGGGATTCCTCAGCAGCCTTGTTTAAAATAAATCCTATATAATAAAAGGCTAATATGCAAATTGACTGAACAGCAGAACAACCGGTCTCTATGATGCGCACTGACCACCAGGGGGCAGAAGCTCAACGCAGGAGCTTCCCGCTGGTGATCAGTGCACTCCCACAGGGGGAGCAATGCTCAGCCACAAGCCAGGCTGATGGCTGGCAAGCGCGACAGTGGTGGAAGCCTCTCCCACCTCCATGGCAGCACTAAGGATGTCTGACTGCAGCTTAGGCCTGCTCCCCACAGGACATCCCCTGAGGGCTCCCAGACTGCTAAAGGGTGAAGGCCAGGCTGAGGGACCCTCCCCCACTTCCTGCTTAGTGCACAAATGTCGTGCACCGGGCCTCTAGCAAAGAAGATAAACACATGAAAGGGAAAGGAAAGAAAGTTTGGAACCATTCCTGTGTTAGCAAACAGCATGATGCTTCTCTTAATACCTCAACACTAAAGCCTGGTAGCCAAACTAAAGACCAACTGGTTACCTTAAACATAATTTTAAACTCAAGGAATCATACTAGTTAAAAATGAACTAAAAGGTCATTTAATCCAGCCTCCCTACTTAGAGGTTAAGTAGGTACTTGGGAAAAGAAATCATTGCAAGGTCTACTTCTAGCATGAAAGATTAAGCTTCTAACATAATAATCCTCCCCAATATAAGAATTATAAACTCTGGACAACATATAAAAACAATCACCTGATGATCTGGCAAGTGAACAAAAGTTTACACCTTTGGAAGGAAAATCTAAACTTGGAGGAAGTGACGAGGGTAGGTGAGTTTCAAGTTTGCAGCTTTTCATTGAGAGCAGCCACAGTCATGGTGCTGGACAGCTAAACTCCCGTTTTAAAAACAAAACAAAACACCATCTTCTTAATGACCAGATGAATCAGGGAGAGGAGTTAAGGGATACCAGGCCCACCAGACAGCATGATAAAACCCTGCAAAGGAGACAGCATGAGAAGAACATGAAATTCTATATAAAAACTCCGTCCAAGTCTCTGGCAGACTCTCAAAGCATGTATGCATGGGACAGACCAAAATTAGTCTAAACTGTGGCATGAGCCATCACCCACCATGGCCACAGCAAGTGAAGACTAAATCTCCAATAAAATAATTCCTTGTCTTTATGGCAGAAAAAAAAAATCATGATCCAAAGAAACAAAGGCCACCAGAGAGTGAGGGAGCAACCCTGTAAAAAAGAAAGGCAGAGAAACCAAAATTTTGTATAAATACTGAACAAGTGTCTGGATGACTCCTGAACCACAAATGTCCAGGACAGACCCAAGACAGCCTGAAATGAGATCAGAGCTACTTCTACCACAGGCATGACAATTAAAATGGCTGCTTAAAAGAACAAAAATATCAACATACTTCAGAGCAAGATAACAGAAACAGTCCCTCCACAACATAACATTCACAATGTCAAAAATATAATCT
This sequence comes from Myotis daubentonii, assembly GCF_963259705.1. NCBI lineage: Eukaryota > Metazoa > Chordata > Mammalia > Chiroptera > Vespertilionidae > Myotis > Myotis daubentonii. Next base: position 61,876,102 of record NC_081842.1, on the reverse strand, counting down.
AAAATTACCCCACATTAAAAAAAAAAAAGGCTAAGAAAATCTGATCCATTCCCAAAGAAAAAGGCAATTGACAGATGCTAACTTCAATATAAGGCAAATACTGATATTATCAGACAAGGATTTTAAATTGCTTATAACAAACTATGTTCAACAAAGAAAAAAAAATACACTTGTGAGATCCTGGCCGGGTAGCTCAGTTGGTTGGAGCGTCATCCCAATACGCCAAGGTTGTGGGTTCAATCCTTAGGGCACATACAAGAGTGAACCAATGAATACACAAATATGTGGAACAAGTTGATGCTCTCTCTTCCTCCCTCCCTCTCTCCCCTTCTAAAATGAATAAGTAAATTTAAAGATATTTAAGTATACTTGTAATGAATGAAAATATATGCAATCTCGGTTTAAAAAAAAGAGCATAAAATAAAATTTTAGAACTGGAAAAATCTGAAATTTAAAAAGTCACTGGTTAAGCTTAAAGGCAGAATGGGGGGAGGAGGGTAAATTGATGAACTTGAGGCCAGAGTAATAGAAATCACCCAAACTGAAGAAGAGAGAAGTAAAAGATTTTAAAAACATAAATAATACCTAAGGGGTATATGTGCCAATTTCAAAATGTTAGCATATAGTAATTATACTCCAAGAAAGAGGAGAATAAATAGGGCTGATAAAAAATAGTTGAAGATAAATGACCACAAACTCCCAAAATCTGGTGAATGGCATAAATGTACAGATTTTAAAAGTTCAGCCAAACGCAAACAGGAAAAATTCGGAGGACACTACACCTAGGAATGTCATAGTCAAAATGTTTTTTTTTAACTAAGAGAAAATCTTGCTGAAACCGGTTTGGCTCAGTGGATAGAGTGTCGGCCTTCGGACTGAAGGGTCCCGGGTTCGATTCCGGTCAAGGTCATGTACCTGGATTGTGGGCACATCCCCCATGGGGGATGTGCAGGAGGCAGCTGATCGATGTTTCTCTCTCATCGATGTTTCTAACTCTCTATCTCTCTCCCTTCCTCTCTGTAAAAAATCAATAAAATATTTTTAAAAAAAGAGAAAATCTTAAAAGCAGTCAGATAAAATGAAGCATTACATACACAGGATAAATTATTCCAATGACTGCAGACTTCTTGTCCAAAGCCACAGAAGCCAGAGGACAGCTGAACAATATCTTCATATTAATAAAAGAAAAAAAAACTGTCAACCTAGTACTATATTCATCAAAAATATCCTTGAACAATAAAAGAGAAACAAAGACATGTTCAGATAAAGAAACAAAAGAAAATTTGATATGAGAAGACCTGCACAATATGATTTGCTAAAGGGAGTTGTTCAGGCTGAAGGGAAATAATCCCAGAGGAAAATATGAATCTTCATGAATGAATGAAAAGCATCAGAAATAGTTATTATCTAGGTAAATGCAAAATATCTATTTCTTAACTTCTTTGAAATAAATATAACCATTTGACACATAAATTGTCTTTTGCATTTATAATATATGTAGGTATAAGACATATGACAGCAATCATATAAAGGAAAGTGTGACTTATGGTAAATGAACTCCCATGTTTGCAAGATGTCTATTATTTTGTGTGAAATGGTATAATACCTAATTATACCATGAGAAGTTAAAGGTGCATATTATTATCTCTAGAGCAATCACCAATAATAATAATAATAATAATAATAATAATAATGTAAGGAGGAATAATAGTTTACAAGTCCACAAATAATTAACAGAATATATTAGAAACCTATACCCATATACATGCTATCTACAAGAGATGTGTGTTAAATATAAAGACAGAGATAAATTAAAAAGAAATGGATGGGAAGAGATAAAATTATTAAAATGGTAACTATACAAAGTCTGAAAGAATTATAATAAAATCATATGAATGAAAGTAAAGACTAGAGTAAAATCAAACATAAAGAGGAACAATTCATAATGATAAAAGAGTTAACTCAATCATAAACATATATTATCCTAATAACAGACCCTTCAAAGCACATGAATCAAAAATTGACAAACAAAAAGGAGACAAAACAATTCTAGAAGATTTTAACATCCCTCTCTCAGATACACACTGGACAACAAATAATAATGAAAAAAGAGGATCAGAACAACATTATTACCTTGACCTCCAATAACCACAGAATATGAATCATTTTCAAGTGCATGTCATGCATTCACCAATAGAGAGCCTGTATTTTCCAGTAAAACAAGTTCCAATCAACTTAAAAGGAATGACATCATACAGGGTATGCCCTCTGACTAAAAAGGAATTAAGTTGGAAATCAATAACAATAATATATTTAGGGAAACTCCCAAGTGATTAAAAATTAAATATGACACTTTTAAGGAAGCTGTGAATCAAAGAAGAAAATCACAATGGAAGTTAGAAAACATTTTAGCCCTGGCCAGGTAGTTCAGTTGGTTAAATGACATCTGAGATACCAAGGCTGTGGGTTTGTTTCCTGGTCAGAGCACATACACGAATCAACCAATAAAGACCTAAATAAGTGGAACAACAAATCGATGTTTCACTCTCTCTCAATTCAATAAATAAGCAAACAAAGAAAACATTCTGAACTGAATTCAAATTAACACATTGTATGTGGGAAACGTATTTATACATTTTACGTTGACTTGTAGTAGAGCGTGGGACATGTATTTCATAGGCGCAGGATATGTTTTATGTAGACTAGCGGTAGAATGCGGGTAATGTATAAATACGTAAACTAAAGTTATCATAATTTTACTGAACGGTGCCATTTGCGCAAAAAATTAACAAAAATGGCCCGCACCACCTGCTAGCGCGCGATAAAAACTACCCGCAAACAATGTGCTAAAAAATACAACATATCAAAATGCATGGGATGAAAGAAAAACAGTGTTTACCTGGAAACTTATAACTGTACATGCTTATCTACACTAATAAATGAGAAAGATGCAAATTGACTGTAAATGGACTCCCACCTTCACAATGCCCACCAGCCAATCAGAGTGAGTATGCAAATTAACCCAACAAATATGGCGGGTTAATTTGCATACGCAGGCGCCAAGCAGGCGGGGGCAGGACGGGATGCTCGCATCGTCACCATCCCAGCCGCTCCAGGCCTCTGGGCAGCTTGGGAAGGCAGAAAGGCGGCTCCGGCTGGTGCCAAGGCAGTGCCGGCAGTCAGGGGAAGGAAGGCCCATTCTTGCACAAATCTTCTTGCATCAGGCCTCTAGTGTTATAATAAAAAAGGTCTAGCCCAAGCAGTTTGGATCAGTGACTGAGCATCAACCCATGCACCAAGAGGTCACTAGTTCCATTCCAGGTCAGGGCACATGCCCAGGTTGCAGGCTCAATCCCCAATAGGGCGTGTGCAGGAGGCAGCCAATCAATGCTGATGTTTCTCACTAATGTTCCTCTTTCCCACTCTCTCTCTCTTTCTCTCTCTAAAATCAATAAAACATTTTTTAACAAAGGTCTAAAATCAGTGACTTACAGTTCCACTGAAAGAATCAAGAAATAGAAGAGCAAAAACAAATTACATAGAAGGGAAAATAATAAAGATAATAAGTAATTCAATGGGGGAAATAGCATCTTTAAAAAAAAAAATAAACCCGAAGATGGCGGCATAGGTTAACGCCGGAGTTTGCTGCTTTGAACAACTACTTCAAAAGTGAAACCAAAAAGCAGAAGGGACATCACCCAGAACCACAGGGGCGCTGGCTGAGTGGAAGTCCTACAACTAGGAGGAAAGAGAAACGCATACGGACACTCAGAGGAGGCGCAGTGCTGAAGTCAAATTCTGAGGTGCGGAGTGCGCGGAGCGGGCTGGCGGCGGAGGGCGCGGTTGTTGTTTTCAATCGGAAGGGAGTTGCAGACTCTGAGCTCCAGATCCGGGCGAGTCTTTAGGGACCCAGACTCAAACGGGAGAAGCGGGACTGTCTGGCTTCGGTCAGAGCGAGTGCAGCTTTCTCTCCCAGCTTTGCAGCGGGTGCTGGGACTCAGAGAGGCAGAGCCCCTTGGGACAGGACTGAGAGCCGCCATAACTGCTCTCTCCGGCCCACCCTGTTGATCCTGTTCTACCCGCCCCGCCCAAGCCCTGCACAGAGGCATTTGCCGGATAGCCTCAGGCAAAGGCTAGATTAGCACCTCCCTGGAGGACAGAAGTTCTCTCACCGCTGACACAGCTGAATCTCATAGCCACTTGGCCTGGAGGTCAAACCCTCCCTGGAATTAGCTACAACAATCAAGATTTATCTATAGGACTGCGAACAAAGACCACTAGGGGGTGCACCAAGGAAGCATAACAAAATGCGGAGACAAAGAAACAGGACAAAATTGTCAATGGAAGAAATAGAGTTCAGAAAAACACTTTTAAGGTCTCTCAAGAACTGTTTAGAAGCTGCCGATAAACTTAATGAGATCTACACGAAAACTAATAAGACCCTCGATCTTATATTGGGGAACCAACTAGAAATTAAGCACACACGGACTGAAATAACGAATATTATACAGACGCCCGACAGCAGACCAGAGGAGCGCAAGAATCAAGTCAATGATTTGAAATGCGAGGAAGCAAAAAACATCCAACCGGAAAAGCAAAATGAAAAAAGAATCCAAAAATGCGAGGATAGTGTAAGGAGCCTCTGGGACAGCTTCAAGCGTACCAACATCAGAATTATAGGGGTGCCAGAAGATGAGAGAGACCAAGATATTGAAAACCTATTTGAAGAAATAATGACAGAAAACTTCCCCCACCTGGTGAAAGAAATGGACTTACAGGTCCAAGAAGCGCGGAGAACCCCAAACAAAAGGAATCCAAAGAGGACCACACCAAGACACATCATAATTAAAATGCCAAGAGCAAAAGATAAAGAGAGAATCTTAAAAACAGCAAGAGAAAGAAACTCAGTTACCTACAAGGGAATACCCATACGACTGTCAGCTGATTTCTCAACAGAAACTTTGCAGGCCAGAAGGGAGTGGCAAGAAATATTCAAAGTGATGAATACCAAGAACCTACAACCAAGATTACTTTATCCAGCAAAGCTATCATTCAGAATTGAAGGTCAGATAAAGAGCTTCACAGATAAGGAAAAGCTAAAGGAGTTCATCACCACCAAACCAGGATTATATGAAATGCTGAAAGGTATCCTTTAAGAAGAGGAAGAGGAAGAAAAAGGTAAAGATACAAATTATGAACAACAAATATGCATCTATCAACAAGTGAATCTAAGAATCAAGTGAATAAATAATCTGATGAACAGAATAAACTGTTGATTATAATAGAATCAGGGACATAGAAAGGGAATGGACTGACTATTCTTGGTGGGGAAAGGGGTGTGGGAGATGTGGGAAGAGACTGGACAAAAATCGTGCACCTATGGATGAGGACAGTGGGTGGGGAGTGAGGGCGGAGGGTAGGGCGGGAACTGGGAGGAGGGGAGTTATGGGGGGAAAAAAAAGGAACAAATGTAATAATCTGAACAATAAAGATTTAATTTAAAAAAAATAAAAATAAAAAAAAATAAACCCGAATATGTGCATTTTTATGTGTCTGCAACAAGCAGAATCCGAAGTAACCGCTTGAGCTAAAGCTGACCCCGAATATGTGCATTTTTAAAATAAACATTTACCCTTTCCTCAAACATATAAAAAAATTAATTCAAAATTAATCACAGACTGAAAAAGTAAAGGCTAAACCTATAAATCTCCTAGATGGAAACATAGAAAATAATATCTGCAACTTTTTGATAGACACAATGTCTTAAAAAAAGCACAAACCATAAAGGAAAAGAAAAAAAAATATAGTGGATTTTCCAAGAAAACATCAAATATTTTCTCTTAAAAAGACACCATTAATAAAGTGTAAAGGCAACCCACAGAATGGCAGAAAATATTCACAATACAGATATCTGATGAAAAAAATATCCACAATCTCTCTATATATAATCTCTCTCTCTCTCTCTCTCTCTCTCTATATATATATATATATATATATATATATATATATATATATATATATACACACACACACACACACACACACACACACACACACACTCTACAGGCCCAGTGCACAAAAATTTGTGCACTCGGGGATAGGGGGGTCCCTCAGCCCAGCCTGTGCCCTTTCGCAGTCTGGGACCCCTCGGGGGTGACCACTTGCTGGCTTAGGCCTGCTCCCCGGGGAATTGGGCCAAAGATGGCAATCAGACATCCCTCTGGCAGCCCGGCACCCCTCGGGGGATGTCCACTTGCCAGCGGGGAGCAGACCTAAGCTGCAGTCAGACATCCTTAGCGCTGCTGAGGAGGCAGGAGAGGCTCCCACCACCACTGCTGTACTGGCAGCCATCAGCCTGGCTTGTGGCTAAGCAGAGCTCCCCCCTGTGAGAGCGCACTGACCACCAGAGGGCAGCTCCTGCATTGAGCATCTGCCCCTGGTGGTCAGTGTGTGTCATAGTGACCAGTCATTCCCAGTCTTTGTTAGGGTCAGTTTGTATATTACCCTGGTGCACGGGTGGGGGCCGGCTGGTTTGCTCTGAAGGGTGTCCTGGATCAGGGTGGGGGTTCCACTTGAGTGCCTGGCCAGCCTCGGTGAGGGGCTGATGGCTATTTGTAGCTGGTCACACCCCCTTCAGGGTGGGGGTCCCCACTAGGGTGTCTGGCCAGCCTGAATGAGGGGCTGATGGCTGTTTGCAGCTGGCCACACCCCCTTCAGGGTGGGGGTCCCCACTGGGGTGCCTGGCCAGTCTGGGTGAGGGGCAGAGGGCCGTTTTCAGGCTGGCGGGCGACTGAAGCTCCCAGCCTCTTTTTTTCTTTTTTCTTTTTTATTCTGGGATTTATTTACCTTCTATAGCTGTCACTGGAGCTGAGAGCTGGCTCCAGCTCTGAGGCCGTGGCTGGCTGAAAGCAGGTATCTGGGTTTGTTTAGCTTCTATAATTGAAACTTTGTTGCCATCACTGGCGCTCTAAGCTCTGAGCCCACTGCCGGCTGAAAGCAGGTATCTGGGGTTTGTTTAGCTTCCATAATTGTAACACTGTTGCATCCAGAGCTCAGAGCAGGGCCGCGGCAGGTGGGGAACCTTGGCTTTCTCCATCACTGGAGCAAGCAAGCCTCATATTCGCTTCAGCTGTGTGGCTGCTGGCCACCATCTTTGTTAGCGGTTAATTTGCATATCCTGCTGATTAGCCAATGGGAAGTGTAGCAGAGGTATGGTTAATTACCATGTTTGTCTATTATTAGATATTATATATATATATATATATATATATATGAAATATGCTAATTAACTGGTACTCCGTAATGGGTCGACCGGACAGGAGGAAGCTGCGCACGCAGCATCGGGGGCGGGGTAGCAGGGGCCTCGGGTGCCTGCGCTGGGGGAGGGCCTGATCAGCAGCAGCTGTGGCTGCTTCAAGGGCTGGAGAGGGAGGCAGGGCTGCACCAGTGACTCAAGGGTGGGCGGCGCATCCACTGGGAGTCTAGGGTAAGAGAGAAGAGGGGAGTAATGTGCTGCCCCCCTCTCCAGGATTGTGGGAGAGGATCCTTCCAGGGAGTATAAGATACAACTTAATCAGAATTTCTGAAGAGTCTTGAGGCCAAGAGATCGGCAGATTCTTGGGGGCCTCTGAGAAATATGGAGAAACTGTCAAACTATCAGTGGTCAGTGTTTCAGGGAAAATTCAAGAAAGGAGAAGCTGAAAAGGTCTGCCATTCTCTGAGTATTCATGATGAATGACATGTCCCAAACCTCTCATGAAATTCCCAAATGAGTGCTACACTATGATTCTACATGCTTTATTTAACATATTCAGAATTATGTATTCCCTCCCCCTCCCCCCAGAAAAGGTTGTTTGGTTTAGTTTGTGCTCAGATGGGTACTGTTTAACTAAAATTGAATTTCTTCTATTACCACACCATCTAGATTTCAAAGGTCTGACCTGGTCACCAACACTAGACCTAGAAAACAGATACAAATGGCTAGATTTCAATCTCAATACAACACTAATAACCTTTTGATTATTCATATACTAGAGGCCCGATGCACGAGATTTGTGCAAGAGTAGGCCTTCCTTCCCCCGGCTGCCAGCATTGTCTTCCCTCAGCACCAGGGACCTGGGCTTCCCTCCAGCCCCGGCTTCCTCCGGAATGACGTCCAGAAGGGCATCCAGTCTAATTAGCATATTATCCTTTTATTATTATAGATACCCATATATTAATGAAACTCCCACAAGTTTAACATTTCCTTCTTACATCCCCCCTATCCTGAGAAGAGAATACTCTCTTTACAAGTCTTCTTCACTCCTTTTGGAGCAGGGGGGATTGGGGGGGATGTTAGGGAGGCTGAAGCAGTAATTATGCCTAGTTTTTAAAAAAACTATTGATAATGTGTCTCTTCTCTTAGACTTACACTTAATTTAACATTTATGAGGAACCTCACATGATCTTTAGCACAAAAGCAGCTTAACTGATCTCCTTGTCTCCCTCTTGGTCCACTTCCTCCTCAATGCTGCAAAGTCAGATTGCTAAAAGAGCAAAGTTGAGCAAGTTATTCCTCTTTAACACCTTTGGAAAGCTTCCCACACACCGCTCACCATTTAAAGTCCAGATCCCTGGTGTTTGCCTGCCTTCGGCCCCATCTCCAGCCTCTGGTCCTTTTGAGCCCTACCCTCCAGTCATGCAGAAGTACTTGCAGCTCCCAGACTATGTTATGCCTCTATAACTCTGCTTGTCTACTCTCTTTGTCCACAAATGCTAGCTAGCTCTCTCACTTCCTCTCCCTTCCCCATTACCGCCTTGCTTCCTGAACTCCCACCCTTCCCTAAGATGAAGCATCCGGACCTCACCTTAAAAACTTGATTATTCCTCTTCCTTTAGTGATGGACTTACAGATCATTTTCTGCTTTCCCTCCTGGAACTTTGGAATAAAGGTGGTTCTAGCAACATATTCATGTACATAAAATGTGATTCCCCACACAAATTACACTCCGATGGGAGCTGATGCGTACATTCAAACCTCCTCACTCATTTGGATACTGCTTTTTTATGTCCTTTGATCTCTGCTGATCTCCTCAACTTAACTTTAAGATACAACAGAGAAACAGCATTTTCTAACAGGGACAGGGTGACCATAAATAATCTGTCCAGTGAATTTTGTTAAATGAATATAAAAGACTCTATTGGTTATTTTGGCAATGTTTATTAAATACCTACTATGTGCCAGACACTGTGCTTGATTCTAGAGACACAACACAGTACAAAGTAATTTTATAGATACAGGTAATTTATAGAAACCAAAAAAACTTTATAACTGAAAGGCACATCGGAGACCAAGTCCAGACCCCATGTTATGGCAGAGGACGTTTCTTGCCCAAATTCACCCAGCTAGTTAACTGCAAAGGTAAGATACAAGAGAGTTCTCATCTACTGTCTCTTTCCTATCCCTTTACCTCAGTTTGGAGGAATTTTGGATGAAGACAAAGATTAAACATTATTTTGGTTTACAATACCATAAAAATCTCAACATTTCAAAGTCATGTTCATCTACATGTAAAAAGAGGCTTGACACTGCATTTTCAGAAAGGAAAACAGTGACATAAAACAAATGTAAAGGGAATGAAATAACAGAGACCCAGAAGTGGGAGCTGAGATTTCGTCTAAGTCAGCAGATGACATCTATTTGCACTCGTTAGCGCTGCCTGGCATGTGCTACACCACCCCCTCGGGTAATTTACATTTTTTTAAAGCATGTATTTCTAAATTTAGGAAGTCAGGATAATCAGGGTGGAAAAGCCCATCTGCTTGATGCTCACTCCAGCTGCTACAGATTCTGAAATGAAATCTGAGTATTTTCTTGTCTGTTTCACTTAACCCAGTCCGGATTACAAGGACATGACAGAAGCCTTCATGAAAGTGACTAAGGGCAGGGTATCCGATGTGTATTTTTTCTGGCGCACACAACACCTCCATTGTGCTTAACCAACCCTTCCACAACTACACAAGCACATGCATGACCTATACACAACTCTGTGCACTCACAGTACATGCACATTGGTCTTGTGTAATATTTTGTTGGGGCGATATGGGGATGGACACAAAGAGACCCTAGAAAGAGATGACTTGATTCTATCAAGGTTAAAATTAAGCTTGAAAAATACAGAAAAGGTAACTTAAATACTCCTTAGCTATTCATTTCCCTTATCTTATTAGAAAGAGCATTAACCTTGATTCTGGTCCAGACTTTGCCACTTATATGCTATGTAGTTTTGAAAAGATTGTTTTACCTCCCTGGGTTTCTTATTATATAAATAACATAAATAATAGAGCAGGAAGGGAAGGAAGACTGAAGGAGTTTTCTGGACCTCAGTCTTCGACTGCATGGCAGCTGTGGACATTTTCACAAAAAAAGCCACTGTAAATGTGAGTTTTCCCCTCTGGTTTGAAATGGTCAACACTACACTCAGAAGCAAATCCATAAGTAATTATTTGTAAACCTTTCAATGTACCTCTAAAGTGTATCTGTTATATATATTGAAAGTTAAATAAATATTTAGTAGACACTAAAACAATATAGAACTGCTTTTTAAATAAACACAATTCAAACAGAATAATTTTGCACCTCTAAAGTACAAATCTAAGTTAAATGAAAAAGGAAACAAACATTCTCTAGGATGACGTTTATTATTGGTGATAAACATCCAATGTAGGACACAGACAACAGGGAGGTGAGGGCATGAGTTGGGGAGGTTGGGGGGGGGGGGGTTGGTTATGGTGGGAGGGTAAGGACACATATGTAATACCTTAATCAATAAAGAAATTAAAACACACACACACACAAAAAACAAAAAACACCATCCAATGTAATTGTTGATAAAGTCCCAAAAAGAGAAGTACACAAGCTCATCCAGAGAAATAAACTGTTTCTGGGCCCATAAACCTTTCCTGAGTACTTTTCTCGTGTTAGGTGCTGTGATTGATATAAGCAATACTGAGCAATGACTGTCTCAGACAAAACTGTTAAAGTTATTACTGCTCTTCAGAGTAGGGAGACACTCAATTAGAAATAAAACCATACAACTAACCAGAGTCAGCTCCCATTTCCGTGTAAGAACCAGCTTGCTGAACCCCAACCTCGAGTGTCTCAGAGACAGACCCAGCACAGACTGTAACGCAGGTTGCAACCACCAGGCCGGCCCTGTGACTTCTTAGGAAACCACTGTGCACCCGGAGAACACAAACAAAACCGAAAGGGTTGCCACGCTTTAAAAAGGAGACTTAAGTTGTTGACATAATTTCTTTCTAAATCAATTATATTATTCTTAGCCTACCACTGTTTTATAGGTGAACAGACACTTTAAGAACCAGGAATTGCAAAAAAGAAACGTTAGTGTGATCTTATTTGTTACTGCCTTAGATGTTGTTAGCCTGTGTTTAGACTGTTTTTGCCTCCGCTACATCCCAGTGCCCATCACAAAGTAGGAACTCAATCAATATTTAGTGAATAAATGAACAATAATTTTAAAAATTAGTTTTATAATGACAAGGGCTGAGGGAAAGAATGAGTTAAGTCTTTTACTATGTAGCAGGTTTATTAAGGCCACTTCTTCATAAGCCAGCCACTCAGTCAGGTGTTGCCTGCCTGCCTCACTTTCCAGATGGAAAAAAAAAAATTCAAAGGTTAAACAATACTCTCCAGGGGTTCTCAAACTTTTTAAACAGGGGGCCAGTTCACTGTCCCTCAGACCGTTGGAGGGCCGGACTATAGTTTAAAAAAAAACTATGAACAAATTCCTATGCACACTGCCCATATCTTATTTTGAAGTAAAAAAACAAAATGGGAACAAATACAATATTTGTATGTGCATGTGGCCCGCGGGCCATAGTTTGAGGACCCCTGCAGCCAAAGAGAAGAAAACATGGGACTATCTAGTATACCTAGGTGATCCGGGTTGCAGGTGCAAAACTCCTCCAAGACAGAGAGACAGAGAGAAACAGACAGACAGAGAGGACATAAAGGGCAAACAGTCTGAGACTAGCCAGAAAGTCTGAGCGAGGAAGGTTAGCGACAGGTAAACGACAGCCCAGGAAGAGAACAGGCGCAAACATAGACGTGTACCTGGCTGACCCGGCAAAAGGCACTGAGTGCGTCCCACTGGGCTGCAGGAGTCCAGGAGGGAGGGCGGGAGGTATGGGAGCTCTCAGGAGTGAGGGAGCAGGGCTCCTCAGAGCCAGGGAAACTGGGGGAACCAGGATGGTGTGTGTCATGTGTTTAAAATTTCTCAAAGTAAACTGCCTAGAAATATGTCAGTACAAGCAAATAATGGCATGAACATTTGTGACAAAGATGATGGCCACTAAGAATAATTTATCAAACTGTCATTCCTCATTTTTTTTAAAATCATCTTTAGAAATCTAAAAGGAAAAGCTGATTTTCACCAGAAGGAAGAGAACACTGTAAATACAGATTTTTTATTGACTCTGCAGGAAAATGTTTAGAATGCTGAAGCCAATAGTTCAATGTGTACAGATTACAAGCATAATAAGAGTTTCAAATGAGTTACCATAGCTACTAAAAGATAACTTTGAGGAAACTACAGAAGAGATGTCATTAGGGGCAGTTTTCAAAGAGCTGAAATAATAACCATGATGTCCAAATTTAACTTCCTAACAGGAACTAGCGGATTGTCCTTTCCATGTGACAGCTTCTGATGGCATCCCCACCCCCACGGTCCCCAATTTAGTGTACCCGGCGCCTCCTCTGCACTAGACTAAAACCTACTCAGCTGCTGCAAGACCCTTAGTCCCCACCTGCTCCATAAAGTCTCTCTGAGCCCCAGCTGCACTTGTAGCCTGAGCTATATATAATTATCACTTATTATTTATGAAGCAAATATCTAGTAAGCACTGGCCATGTACCAATGCAAGGGGCAAGGAAGGGAGATGAACGTTAAAGAGGTGAGTCTGTAGGTTACAGTAAACAGAGATGGCCTAATGTCTGAACAACTTTCAATGGAGTCAGGGAAGGAAAAAAGGCAACCGAGGGAGACCACCTGGAAGGTGACATCCAACCTTGGACACATAAGCACTCTTTCCCAGGCCCAGGGGGGAAAAAGAGGAGGAAGGAGGATTTCAAGTTGAAACAACAGCATTTTCTTTTCTCTTTTTCCTGAAGCAGGAAGGAGGTAGATTTAGAAACCACGGGATCTGAGCTATGACCTTATTTTACCTTTGTGAACATCAATCTCCTTGTTTATAAAATGGAAATAATGCAAGGGTGTGGTGAAGATCAATTATACAATGCATATTGAAGAACTGGTACCTAAAAAGCATTCAAATAATGTTTCCTCCCTCGAAAACTTAAACTCAACGAAGGCAGGAAGGGAGTTTTGTTCTCCTTTCCATCACTGACAGTGTGGAACACAAATGCCAGGCACAATTTTTGAGAAATATATTAATTTTTAATCATTGCCTTTCAAACTTAATAACATATAAATACTCTAACACTCCTACATATTCTATAAAAAAAAAAAAATTTAGCCCTAGCCAGTTTGACTGAGTGGATAGAGCGCAGACTTGCAGACTAAGGGGTCCCAGGTTCAATTCCAGTCAAGGGCACATGGCCGGGTTGCAGGCTGGATGCCCAGTAGGGGCGTGCGGGAGGTAGCCAATCGATGATTTTCATCATTGATATTTCTCTCTCTCTCTCCCTCTCCCTTCCTCTCTGAAATCCACAAGAACATGTATATTAAAAATAAATAAATAAAATTTTAAACTCTTTTATATGGCTGGTGCTCACCAACACGCACACCAAATACTTAAGGCACTCAGCAGGAGCACTGAGAGAGAAACATTTTTAAGAGTGATATCTGATATATCAGAACAAAAGATTAAAGTAGTCTTCTTGAGGGAAAAAGCACAACTGTGTTGTACTTGCTTACCCTTTATAGTTTGTCTCATTCTGAGTTCCGCAGGAGGGGGCACCGTAATCTTTTTATGCTTAGGATTCTAAACGTCTTTAAAGCCCAGCTCACAGCTCATACAAAGCTTCCCAAAAATCTTTTCTAGTTAGGCCCTAGAATGGAGACAAAACCACCACAGAGCTAAATAAAGCTTCAAAGAGAAAAAGCAATCCACTTACTGATTGTGTGAGCCCGACACAATATTAGGCACTCTATATATTATCTTTCTTAATCTTCCAGCACTTAACTCAAGGTATTGAAATTCAATGAACTTCACAAGCACAATCAATTTCCTCACTTGGAATAGGGCTAATATTCATCTATCTCACAGGCTTGTCTTGAGGATTAATGAGTTAAACACACATAAAATGCCTAGCAATGCATGACACATAGTGGGTGGCCAATAATGGAAGCTCTGATCTTAATAGAAATTTGACATCCAGAATAGAAACTTGTGACACCAAAAGCAGACGAGTGTGTGATTTAGAAAGGCATCCTGAGTGGTGGCACCAGCAGAACTGAAGCTTGTCAGAGCTGGCAGTGGAGGCAGGGTGACTTGGCTTGCCACCCTTTGGCACATGTACCCAGAGCCTATTCAACTCCAGTGTTCCAAGCTGTTTAACCACATTCAGTTCACTGTGGGCACCTCTGTCAAAAAAGCCTGCCAAATCCATGTATTTTTTTAAAAACACTCCAAGTGATCAAATGAATAAAGAGGCTTTTCTTGAAAGAAAAGATCATTTACTGCGATTCAACAATGCACTGGCATACAGTTCTTGCAATTGCTTACACACTGGCTGCCACGTAGGTACAGCGGCTTAAGTTAAAAACCAGGGCAGAGCTTAAGACTGGTGGATCTGGCCCGATGAGGACTCTAGATTCTGTGGGACTGGCCATGCATCTCAACAGAATGTTTTCAAAAGGAAAACAATAAGTAAATTTACATTCCTTTCTTAATAAATAAGCATATTCAAAGAAGCAGAGTCTATTTTCTCTCAAGCTGACATGATCTTTTTACTAGTTCTCTCCTCCCATCAACCCACCCCAAAACCACAGGGCTGGCAGGGGGAGGAGAGGAACTGAATTCAGTCCTATCTAGTCATCTAAGGCTGATCCAATAATTGAACAGCCTCTTGAAGGAACCGTATAGATGTCTCTTTTGGATGATTCAGATAAATGATCAGTCTTTCACTCCTTCCCCCTTGTCCTGCTTTTCTTCAAAAGGGCATCTGACTACATGAAGGGGAGAGTCCTCAAACTACCCCAAGGCAGAGGAGAAGACAGGTGGACCTCATATCCAAACAAAGTTTTTGGGGTCTGCACTGCCTCTGCTAAACGCCCCTTTACTGGCTACGCCCAGACTGGTAACTAGTAGGGTACAACTGGCTGGCTGTGGGGATGTTCTTGCCAGTGGTGGTGGTGGTGGTGTTGAATGGGAAATAGTGGTGGGTATGTGCCAGTTCCTATCCTTGTACAGTGGTCCTGATCATTTGTCTCTGATCTCAAAATTCCTGCACATGTGGACTCTGTTCTAACCTCAGACCTCTATCAGTCTCTCTCACTAGGAAACACTAGCACTACTAGGTCCTTACACACTGAACGTAGGCCCTGAGGAACCAGGAGCACCGCCTCAGACCCCACCTGCTTTCTGCAACTGCCTCCACACCATCACTCTAGCACATGTTAAAAGTGATGAGCTTTTAAGAGCCTGCAGATCCCAACAACCATACCACCTAGGGAAAGGGCATGCCTTGGTTAAAAAAAACAATGAAAATTGAGCAGGAGACCACACTTCATTCATGCCATTAATGTAACACATTATATATCATAATGAGCTGAATTGTGTTTGTCTTTTAGACTAAAGCACGACTACACTTTAGACTACACTTTTTTCATCATTCTATCCCCAGATGCCTGGAATATAAAAAATCATCTATTTTTTTTCCTGAAAAACTGCTTAATACAGAAGAAACACAGGTGTTTTCCCTTGTCGGGTGGGATAGAGACCAGATAGACAGTGAACAAAGCCACTACCTGGCTTTATCTTCTTCCACATAACACTTTTTTAGCTGCATTTCTACTTCCTCTCATGATTCTGACAACAACTTTTCCACAATTACTCCTCACATGATTATAATCTTCTAATATATACAAATGTCCAAATAGTAACTGTAATTGTAAAATATCTTTATAACTATAAAGTGTAACTATATTACACATGTATTAAGTTCCTTACGACAAGGTACCATATTAAATACTCTGTATAACCCACAATACCTAGTACAGTGGTGTACATAGAGTCGGTTTCTCAACAGTTTATTGGAAAATGAAAGAAGACACTTCAAAATGTTGAGATATTCTCCCTAGGGAAAGAAAAATAGCAAGTGCACATAACACTATATTTTGCATAAAATTTCTGTGACTCATCTAAAACTGTTTTCAGACAACAGGTTACAATTCCTTGTACAGACACATAAATCAATGGAACAGAATAGAGAGCCCAGAAATCAACCGCTATGTGGTTAATTTACAACAAAGGAGTCAAGATTATACAACAGAAAAAGGATAGTCTCTTCAATAAATGGTGCTGGGAAAACTGCACAGCCATATGCAAAAGAATGAAATTGGACTATCATACCCCATACACAAAAATTAACTCAAAATGGATTAAAGGCTTAAATTAAATGTAATAACTGAAACCATAAAACTAAAAGAAAACATAGTTATAATTGTAAAATATATTTATAACTACATTGGTAACATTGGTCTTGGTGAGGATTTTTTTGATTTGGCACCAAAAGCATAGGCAACAAAAGCAAAAACAAACAAGTGGGATTATATCAAACTAAAAAGCTTCTGCACAGCAAAGGAAACAATCAACAAATTGGAAAGGCAAACTGCTGAATGGGAGAAAATATTTTCAAATCATATTCTGATAGGTGCTAATATCCAAAATATGTAAGAGCTCGTATAACTCAATAGCAAAAACAACCAATCTGACAAAAATATAGGCAGAGAATCTGAATCGACATTTTTCCAAAGAAGACATACAGATGGCTAACAGGTACATGAAAAGGTGCTCAACCTCACTAACCATCAGGGGAAAGTAAATTGAAAACATAATAAGAAAATAACCTCATACCTTTAAAATGGCTATTTAAAAAAGATGAGATAAAAAGTGTTGTCAGGGATATCGAGAAGAGGAAACCCTTGTACACTGCTGGTGTGAATGTAAATTGGTGCAGCAACTATGGAAAACAACATGGAGATTACTCAAAAAAATTAAAAATAGAACTACCATATGATCCAGCAATTCCACTTCTAGATATTTATGCAAAGGAAATGAAAATAAACATTAACTGGAAAAGATATCTGCACCCCCATGTTTGCTGAAGCATTATTTACAATATTCAAGATATGAAAACCACCCTAACCAGTTTGGCTCAGTGGACAGAGCGTCAGCCTGCAGACTGAAGGGTCCCAGGTTTGATTCTGGTCAAGGGCATGTACCTTGGTTGCAGGAACATCCTCAGTAGGGGGTGTACAGGAGGCAGCTGATTAATGGATGTTTCTCTCTCATCAATGTTTCTAACTCTCTACCCCTCTCCCTTTCTCTCTGTAAAAAATCAATAAAATATATTAAAAAATAAAAGATATGAAAACAACCTATGTCCATCAATGGATGAATGGATTAAGAAAATGTATACATAATATATAAATCTATACTAATAATAGAGGAATATGCAAATTGTCCAGGACACTGTCACAGTAACAACCAAACAGCAGGCTGCATGCGGCAACCAGGCTGGCAGGGGGGTTAGTGAGGGACGACCAAACGACTGAACAGCAAGCTGCGTGGGGCAACCAGGCTGGAGGGGTGGCCGTGAGGGGTGACCAGGCCGGCAGGGGGAGGCAGTTGGGGGCAACCAAGCCAGCAGGTGGGGCAGTAAGAGGCAACCAGGATGGGGGGGCAGTTAGGGGAGACCAGGCCAGCGGGGGGGGGGGGGGGGAGCAATTAGGGGCAATCAGGCAGGCAGGCAGGTAAGCAGTTAGGAGCCAGCAGTCCCGGATTATGAGAGGGATGTCCGAGGGGTCCCAGATTGGAGAGGGTGCAGGCTGAGCTTAGGGGACACCCCCCCCCATGCACGGACTTCGTGCACCGGACCTCTAGTAATATATAAAATACTAGAGGCCCAATGCATGAAATTCATGCACTGGGGGGGAAGGGGTTTTCCCTCAGCCCAGTCTGCACCCTCTCCAATCTGGGACCCCTTGGGGGATGTCCAACTGCCTGTGGGATCAGGCCTAAACTGGCAGTCGGACCTCTCTCTCACAATCCAGGACTGCTGGCTCCCAACCGCTTGCCTGACTGCCTGCCTGCCTAATTACCCCTAACCGCTTCTACCTGCCTACCTGATTATCCCCTAACCGCTCCCCTGCCAGTCTGATCAACGCCTAACTGCTCCCCTGCCAGCCCGGTCACTCCCAACTGTCCTCCCCTGCAGGCCTGATCCCCCCAACTGCCCTCCCCTGCTGGCCCGGTCGCCCCTAACTGCCCTCCCCTGCCAGCCATCTTGTGGCAGCCATCTTGTGACCACATGGGGGTGGCCGTCTTTGTGCAAGGGTGTGATGGTCAATTTGCATATTACCTCTTTATTATACAGGATTATTGAGCCATAAAAATGAATGAAATCTTGCTATCTGAGACAACTTGGATGGACCTTGAGAGCATTATGCCAAATGAAATAAGTCAGAGAGAAATACAAATACCATATGATCTCACTTATATGTAGAATCAAGAAAACAAACAGACACACACAAAAAACAAAACAACAACAAAAAAAAACAGGCTCATAGATACAGAGAACAGATTGGTGGTTGCCAGAGACAGGGGGTGGAGGTAGGCAAAATGGGGGAAGGGAATTTTGAAAAGGTACAAACTTCCAGTTATAAAATAAACAAGTCAGGTGATATAATGTAAAACATGGTTACTATAGTTAATAATACTGTACTGCATATTTGACAGTTGCTAAGAGAATAAATCTTAAAAGTTCTCGTCAAAAAAAATCATAACTATGTAATGGTGATGGATGTTAATTAGACTTACTGTGATATTTTTCAATATATACAAATAGAGTTGTACTCCTTAAACTAATATAATGCTGCCTGTCAAGTATAACTCGATAAAAATAAATCAATAAAATAAAATTTTAAAAACTTGCCATCTTCAAAAAAATTCATTGTACAAAACAAATGTAAGGTGGAGGTATTATGATGCACAGTACTCAAAAAATATAAAATGCAAATTAGTATTTTTAAAGGAAATTATTATATAATGGTAAAATTAAGATCACAAGATTTAGAACTTAACCTCAGTTCCAGATGATAAAGATGATGTTAATGAAGGAAAAGGAGATGATGATGATAGAGATGGCAGTGGCAATAGAGAAGAAGAGGGAGATAACATACCCCCCCCCCCTTAAAAAAGGAGAAAATAAAATAAGGCTGTAAAGCGGAAATAAAAACTACTTAAAGTCAAAATTCATAGTGTTCTGTTTCAGTCCTTATGTGTGGTTTAGGAAATGAGTCTTTATGGCCTAACCATTGATTATATGCATTTCTTAAACACCTACTATGTACAAGGCACTGTCCTAGACCCTGGAGGTAAAATGGAGTGTAAAACCACCTCAAAGGACTTATCTAACCAAAAAGACTAGACATAAACATAAATAGGTAAACCTTCTCAAAATGTACATTTTAGTCCTCGACTCCCAACTGACACACACACACACACACACACACACACACTCACACACACACACACAAAATCAGTTCCAGGTGGACTATCGCTCAAAATATGAAAGGTAAAGAGTAGAAGACAATGGAGTATCTCATGACTCCGGATAGGCAGAGAATTCTCAGCCAATATGCAAACAGTGCTAGTCAGAACGGAAAAATTGTTAGTACTGAATTAAGAACTGTTCTTTTAAACACAAAAAATACGAGTGAAAAGCCACAACACAGAGTACTAGTAAAAGAAGATTTTGCAACACTCATAACTAATAAAGTGCCAGTGTTCTTAACAGTCATAATTTTAAAACATTCTATAACTTTACAAATCAGAAGAGGGGGAAAAGACACAGACTCTCCAATCTTAAAAACTGGCAAAACCTAAGGGTTCCTCAATAGATAATGGATAAGTAAAACAGTGTAGGCATACAATGAATTATTCTGTCAAACAAAAAGAATGAGGTTCTGAAACTGTTATACCATGAATGAACCCTGAAAACATTATACTAAGTGATATAACCCAATCACAAAAGGACATATAATCCACCTATATGAGGTACCTAGAATAACCAAATTCATAGAGATAAAAATAAATTAGGTGTTACCAGGGGTTGGGGGAGAGGAAAATGGGGAGTTATTGCTTAATATTCATGGTGTTTTTGTTTGGGGTGATGAAAAAGTTTTGGAAATAGACAGTACTGATGATTTCACAACATTGTGAATGAATATGATAATGTCACTAAACTGTAAATATAAAATAGTCACAATGGCTAATTTTCTGTTATATTTTACAACAGTTCTTAAAAACTAATAATGTAATATACCAAAAACCATTAAATTGTACACTTTAAATGAGTAAGTTATATGAATTATATCTCAATAAAGCTATTTTTAAAAAGACTGGCAAAAGGCTTGAACAGATACTTTACAAAAGAGGATACCTAAATGGCTGGTAATAAGGGGAAAAGGTGCGCAACCTCATTATTAATCAGGGAAGTGCAAAACAGCTATAAACATGCGCACCCAAGGACATACCATCATTCACTCATCAGAATGGCTAAAGCAAAATAAATGGACAATACCTGCTATTCACAAGAATGTAGAGGAAACAGACTCTCATACACAGCTGTCAGACATAAAGATCAGCACACCACTTTGGAAAAATGGCAGAACCTACTAAAGCTGAATATATGCAATTTGTTTCTTAGGTATATTCCTAACAGAATGCAGTTCGATATGCATGAAAACACGTGTAAGAATGTGCACAGCAGTATTACTCGTTATAGGCCAAAAATGGAAACAACCCAAATGTCTGTCAGTAGTAGAATGGATAAATAGCTATCACGATGTATTCACGCAATGAAGTAACAGCATGTAATGAAGGTGAAGAAATGACAGCTATAGGTAACATGGATAAACTGCATACACAATGTTGAATTTTAAAAGCCGGACTCAAAAGAATGCATAATGAATAAGCATGATTCTATTTGTATA
Organism: Myotis daubentonii; assembly: GCF_963259705.1. Lineage (NCBI taxonomy): Eukaryota > Metazoa > Chordata > Mammalia > Chiroptera > Vespertilionidae > Myotis > Myotis daubentonii. The sequence goes on along the minus strand of NC_081842.1, from coordinate 61,854,860 downwards.
AACTTCAAAATAGGCCAGCTAACCTCAGGTGTTAGAAGTCAAATAATGATTAACTTTGCAGGGCAAGGGGTGGTAGGATGATCAAGAGGGTTTCTGGGGAGCCTGGGAGTTGGCAATGCTCTGTCTTCAGTGTGGTATACAAGTATATTCACTTATGATCATTCATTAAATAGTAGTTAATACTTCTATACTGTTTGTATATCTCACACTTTTAAACAGTTAATCTCTGTCACTACTGTCTTTTCAAATAAATACAGTGGCTTTCAAATACATCATAATTAAAGAAATATTGACGCCTGGCTGGTGTGGCTCAGTGGTTGAGTGTTGACCCATGATCCAAGAGGTAATGGTTTGATTCCCAGTCAGGGTACATGCCTGAGTTACAGGCTCGATCCCCAGTAGGGGGCGTGTAGGAGGCAGCCAATCGATGATTCTCTCTCATTGTTGATGTTTCTATCTCTTTCTCCCCCTCTCTACCTCTGTCTGAAATCAATAAAAACATATTTTTTTTAAAAAAATGCTCTTCAGTGGAATGAACAAAGTATAGAGAAAGGCAATGGGAATAGGTTAGAAGATAGTGGGAAGATCATGTAAATTTCATTTACACAAAGGAAGAGGCTAAGAAACTGTATTAACCTGTTCAAATTAACCTGAGCACAAATAAAATGTAAATTCAATCCACAGCATAAAAGAACCTATTCTTATCTTTTTTGTGAATGAGAAATGTCTGTGCTTTAATAAAACTTTCCGCTTCACATGTGTATCTCAACTGCATGTATAAAATTTCAATGTTTTGCCTGTAAAATAAAAGAAGTGGATCATCTATTACCTAATATAAGATAAAAGGGCTGCTGAAAAGTAAAGACCTAAAATGCATCCATTCACTCAATAAATTAAGCACCTGCCAAAAAAGTGTCAGAGAACAAGGCACAGCTTTTGGAGATGCCATCATGGAAGCACACAAACTCGCTGCTTAGGAAACTAGGGGGAAAAAAGACCTCTCACCGAGAAGTCAGGCTAGAAAGTAAGGCAGTCGGTCTCAAAGGAAACAGGCTTGAGTTGGCATGGATGGGTGAGTAGTATAGATATCAAGAGGAGGAGGTGAGATATTGCAGACCAACCAGAAGGGATGGGGGATGTGAGCAACATGCTGAAGAGGTAGCTAACCCCAGAGTGTTAACAGAGGGTGGTGGAAACATGATGGGTTGGAGAGGGAAGAGTAGACAGCCATGGAGGACACTGGAATTTATCCTTGAAGATTTTTGGTGTTTGCTGTGGCCATTGTTGTTGAAGGAAGAGAATACTGTAATGAAAGCAGTGTTTGACAGAAAAGGAACCTGGCAGAGAGCAAAAGACGGGTCAAAGTGAAGAAAGGTGAAGTAAAGAGCAGCTAGAAAACTGTTGGAATAATATAAAGTTAAAACAATAAGGATATACATTAATAAGGTGATACTGGAAGGAAGGATAATAAGGAGTTAAGAACACTAAGAACAAATACCTTAAGGATTCCATGGTTATCAGATGTAAAAAAGAACACAAAACTATTTTTGCCTAAGAACAGGCCACGGGACCATGCACGGTACATGTGATGCTGCCACAACCTACACAGTCTCAAAGTGTGACGGTGCCAGAAGCCTGTGCCAGACGCAAAAGCAGTCTGTCTGACACATTCAGCATATATACATATCCTATATGCAAACTGCCATATTTAAAATTAGATAAATGTGTGTGTGCTTACCTAATCAGCTAGTATCTATTAAGTAGAATGACAAGTAAAGGTTTTGTGAAGTTAAATGTAAATGTGGAAAAGCTGAATTAGTTCACTCGCCACACATGGGATAAATACAATAAAAAAAAAAAAAGGGAAAGGGTCTCACCACCCTTATAGTCAAGTCAGAGAGAATGCTGGAATGCCAACTTCCACTAGTCCAGAGAATCTGAGCTGAGAATTCAAGAGGAAGTGCTCAAGACTGCAAATTATTTTTGTGTCACAGTCTCCATCATCATTATTTTACAGAATATTTGCTAGACACGGAAGGAGTAAGCAGATCTGATTTATTTTAATACAGGCAGATGGCTTGGTTGTGGAAATTGTGAAGGGATTTACTGAGCGGCTTCATCAGCTCAAGGACATTATGGAATTAAAGGGCTCTAAGAGACCTTACTGGGCCAGCTCTCCATGGCTCACAACATTACACTTTCATATTAATTAGAAAGACAACCCAACCCCCTGAATTCAAAGTAACCAGAGAGGGAGGAGGGAAGAACACTATATTTGTCCAAAGAAGCGCAAATGTTAGGACAGAAACTGGAAATAGAGATTGACCAAAGGTCAACTAAAACATGTCTTGCTCTACGGGCAATGAAATTATGAATTAGGAAGAACTAAAAGTCACTATTTCAGAAAATATTTTCATGAAAACAAACCATGTTTAAGTTTCTGTAACTATTTTGGAGTACAAAACTTAATAATCTTTCTACTAGTGTGGTGTAGTTTCAGGAAAAATTTAATGATCTGAAAACAAACTATAATTGCCATGATAACACAATAGGCAGTGAATTTATGAATCTCGGGATTATTCTGAAAGTTCTGCTAATGTGAATGCCCATTTTGGAGACCACCTGGCTTTCTATAAAAAAAAAAATTCTTTAATGAAAATGCAAAAAGAACAGCTGGGAAACACTATCTATGACATACAATCTAAAGTCAGATTTGAGATGTGCCCTAACCACACCCCTCTATAGCTTTCAGTTTAAGTATACCACTTCCCTGGCAAAATTGTTTTGTAAAAGCTCACGTCTTTTCGCTTTTAGTCCATACCAGAAATACTAAAAACATCTATATTCATCATATAACCCAGTATAGATAAAATTTAGGCACCTAAGTGTGACTTATACAAAGAAAATTCATTATGATAGAAAAGTAGAGAAATCAAGTTAAAAGACCAGAATACAGTAATTATGATAAAAAGTATATATAATACATATTTTTGTCATCTTTATACCCTGCTTACAACTGACCATTTACTGACACATATATCTTTTATATAAAGGATGTAAGAGAATAATGAGGTATGTACATAGCTTGAGCTAACATGAACAGGAAGCATTTTTAAATAAAAAAATTAAATCAAATTGAAAAATAATATTCTTTATATTTGAAACCACTTTTTATATTTCTACAACAGATAAAGATGATTTAAATTCATAGAAATGACATCACCATATTGTTGGAGGGAGAGGCAGAGGGAAAGTCAAGTAACTACTTTAGGAAAAGTTTTATGGATATGTTAAAACCAGCCATATATTATCTCTGGCTTATTTTATTGACATTATTCTCAATACTTGGACGCCAACTCAAAGAGCCACGAGATTACAGATTACCGAATCTAACCTCCTCATTTTGCAAATGAAAGCAGACCTGGAGGAAATGTATGATTGTCTCCCAGGTCGCACCTCCACTGGTACCTCCTCATGCAGGTCGGGGCTAATCAATCCCTGAAACGATAACTGCCACTAACCAAGCCTTTTCTGGATGCCATTATGCCAGATACTATAAAGATGTGTCGTTTCCTTTAGCTTCATACTTAATGCACTGAGGGGACCAGCTCCACTCTACAGGATAATCAAACTCAAGCTCAGGACATTAAACATTCCCAAAGTCAGAGCACAAAAAAATGACAATCCAGGAATTCAAACCCAGTATGTCTGACTATGCAAAGCCTTCACACAATGCTATTTGCCCCCTGCAAAATGCTACATAGGTACATCCAATAACTCCAGTTGGGCCAAGACAGACTGCAAAAATATCTACACAGATTTATAGGTTATGCATACAAAGATGTTCACTATAACATCTCTTATGTCAAAAAAAAATAAGAAACAACATAAATGTTCAACAACGGGGAAACAGCTAAATAAGTTATGGTATAGACTTTCTAGGAAACACTAAACTGAGGTCATTGAAAAGAATGAGGTAGACCCATGTAATAGATGTGGCAAAAATGTCCATATTAAATTATGTTTTAAAAATAAGTCGTAGAACAATATTCAGGGCATTACTTTTTAAAAAATAAAAGTACATGCAGTCTTTGTTTGTAATTAGAAACAAGTCTGGAACAGTGCACAGCAAAACCAGAGAATTCAACAGGTGCAGGTGAGATACGAGTCATTTCTTAAACATTTCTGCATTGGGTTTCTTTTGATTTTTTGTTTTTATAATCCTCACCCAAGGATATGTTTATTGATTTTGGAGAAAGAAGAAGGGGAAGGAGGGAGGGAGAGAGGGAGGGAGGGAAAGAGGGAGGGAGGGCGAGGGGGGAGAGAGAGAGAGAGAGAGAGAGAGAGAGAGAAACATCAATGTGAGAGAGAAATATCAATCAGTTGCCTCTCGTACGCACCCCAACCAGGGATGGAACCCCCAACCTTTCTGTGTACGGGACAATGCTCCAATCAACTGAGCCACCCAGCCAGAGCTGCATTGTTTCAATTTTTATGCCTAGGATATGTTACTTTTATAATTTAAAAAATTATAATACAAAATTAAAAAATTTTAAATGAGCATATTAAGTATTTTAAAATAAAATATGCATACTCCAATTAATGCCATCCCACATAGCATGAAATGATTCTGTGGCTATTTATCTTTGGTGCAATTTTTTAAAAAATCTAACATTCCGTAACAGCACACGAAGAGTTCAAGTACTATAGTCCATGGGCAGTCTCCAAGACCCTGTCAAAAATTCCATGAAGAAAAAGCTATTTTTTTAAATAATGGTAAAGTGCTATTTGCCTTTTTGCCGGTGCTGACATCTGCCCTGATGGTGCAGAAGCAGTGGTGAGAGCAACTGCTGGCACCTTCACACAAGTCAAGGCCCTGGCACAACTGCACTCCAAGTCACTGTAGTCCTCCCTGTCATGCACTCACAACTAAAAAGAAATTCCAGTCTCACTAAAGAGGGTCTTTGATGAAGCAATAACAGTGACTTTATTAAATCTTGACCTTTTATGATATTCTGTGTGGCACAATGGGGAATATGAAACATGAATCACTTGTGCTGCATACCAAGGCAGTGCTTGTCCCAAGGCAAACCCTGCTGCAACTGCAGGAGCTCAAAGTTGAGTGAATTACTTGCTTTTTTTCATGTATCAGCATTTTTACTTGAAGAACAACTCAGACTATGGTTATAACAGACTTAGGTATTTGGCAGACATTTTCTCAAAATCGAAAATAGGAGTATTACTTCAAGGGAAATAACTGATATGTGTTTGGTGCCAACTGAAGGAAATATTAAAATTTTGGAAAACCTGTATCTGCCACTGTGAGTTAAAAAGTTTCCCAAAACTTAAAGACTGTCCTGAAAAGACCAATGGTGATATTAACAAATGTGGTATTTTTATTATTTAATTTAACATCTATATCAAAGAACCAATATTTTCCAAATTATCAATGCATAATGTTACCAAAAAAATCATGCATGAATAAAATATCCATTCAAAGTACAAGGTGAACCAATGGGTTTTAATATAACAAAGTAAGAAATGTTTATTGATATGGTTTCTGATTCCACACTGCAACCAATCTATATATATAAAAGGCTCATATGCTAAGTGTCCGACCATCTAAGTAATGGATGTCAAATAGCAACACCTAGCTTCCTCTCCCTAGCGACTAGCCTCCTTGCAGTTTCTTTAGGCCAAGAACCCAACTTGCTTTACAGTCAGGTGGAAACATTTTACACTGTAACCAAATGTCTGTGAAGCGTTTTCCGGTGCCTCATCTCATTTGATCCTCACAGAAGTCCTGGAGTAGGTAGGTAGAAGACTTGGTAGAATCCTATTTTCTTTTCATTAGCCAGAAAATGGAGATTTAGAAAGCTTAGAAACTTGACCCAACTGAAAAAAAGTAAGAAATAGTGGACCTTGAAAATGACTTCAGGTTTTCTCACTGCACAGAATACAATCAAACGCTGTTGCAGTTGAATATTTTACCCTTTGTTCTTCCTGCATGATCTACAATAATAATCTGCTTCATGTTGATATTTACTGCTGTGTTATTGACAATTACCTGAAAGAGAAGTTGGGGTGCTTCACTGGGCTGGAGAAAGTTTAGCTAAATCAGAAAGCAGGTCTAATTAAGCAAGTTTATCTATATCTATAAAAGGCTAAGTTGACTCACGCATGTGCAATACATATAAAGCTCTCACTGGTGCCAATCGCTTGCATGTGTTCCCATCTGTCATTGAGAATCGTGAATTTGGTTGACGCTTCTATTATAGAGAAAAGGCGAATAGTGATATTAAAATATTTTCTAATTAATTTCCTTTCAATGTGCACGAATTCATGCACGAGGCCACTAGTCTTTAGTAAAGTACTACTTACTGAGTTTGGGTGGAATATCAAAGAATATTGAAAATTACTTGTTAATGCTATCAAAATACTCC